>NC_136069.1:1656056844-1656656844 GCF_964261635.1 Lissotriton helveticus
GGCAGCTGAGAGGTCCAGTAGGATGGGGTCTGCCTTTTGGCCCTGGTCGAGGAGGGAGCTGATGTCGCCACTTGCGGTGAGTAGGGCAGTCTCGGTGCTTTGGTCGATTGGGAGATGTCCAGGACATAGTTGCCTTCGATGATGTTTGCTAGCTGGGTGTTGACGGCGTTTTTGATGACCTTGGCCGCGAATCGAATCAGGGCAATGGGCCTGAGGTTCTTGAGGTCTGTCGTGTCAGCAGAGGTTTTCTTCAGGAGGGGGTTGACTTTGGCGTGTTTCCAGTAATAGGGAAATGTGGCAATTTCGAGGAAGCAATTGATAGGTTGGCGTAGTTCAGGTGCGATGGCTGTGGTGGCTCCATGGAAGATGTGGGGTGGACATGGGTCTGAGGGTGCTCCAAATGGATGCTCTTCATGGTGTTTAAGGTTGCTTCAGTCGTGAGCGGGGTCTACGTGAGCCGGGTCTGTTGGGTGGCATTGCTGGGGGCAGCTGGAGTGATGCGGAGGTCTTGGTTGTCGAAGTTGTCATAGATCATCTTAATCTTGAGGTGAAAAAAGGTGCTGAGTCTGTTGCAGAGGTCTTGGGAGGGTGGGGCGTCTATTGTTTCGCTTCAGGGTTTGGAAAATTCCTTGATGATGGAGAAGAGTTCTTTTGTGTTGTGGGCATTGGTGAGAATTCTGAGTGGAGGAATTTCGTGTTTGTAGATTTGACGAGTTGGTTGTGTGCTGTGGTGGCTGCTCTGTAGGCTCTGCTCTTTATCAATGGGAGTCCATTCCACTCTAAACAATCATTTGCTCTAAAAGTTAACAAAGTCGTCAGAGGCACCGATCATTATTCCTCCCTACTTTGAATAAAGTGTCTCTTCTTCAAATTGACCCTCGAGTTGAGGTGATAAAAGGCCTCGTCATGGCACTCCTGAATGATTAATTTACACCTGTCTCCCTAAAATATGCATTTCCATTCCCGGCATTCCCCAAAGTCTACAGAAGCAGGCACCCAGAATGTGCTTAAATCTCTGCAAAATGTGCAGCATCATACCCAGCCCCTCCACTGGCTTCCAGTTGGGATCAAAGTTAAGGTTATTTGCACCATCCACAAAGCCTATTGGGGCTTCAGCCAAATGACCTGCCTCGCATTGTTGTCCAACAAGAATTTTTCCTTGAGCATCTGCTTATCTGACCAACCAATGAATGTTTGGGTTTACCTTTTATTGCTCTCCTAATGGTCCAGAGGTTACTATTTACTAACCCTCCCTGTTAGATATCTGTTTCATTGTCTTCATCAAGTTAACATTTGTCATTTTTCTCGCACTTTCAAGACCCTGATGGCTTAGACATAGCAGTGCTTAAAACTTCCACAAAAAAGTAAATATCTTTTGGCAGCTGCATCTGTGTGGGCAGTTCTATGTAGGCATAGGTGAGACAAATATTCCAGCTAGGCATGGGTGAGACAAATATAACCTGTGTACATGGGTAACACCACAGTGTACTGTATACCAGTTAGGTGTGGGTGAGACAAATATACCTTATGTACATGGGTAAGACCGCAATGCGCTGTATAACGGTTAGGCACAGGTGAGACAAATATACCCTGGGTACATGGGTAGGACCTCAGTACACTGTATACCAGCTAGGCATGGGTGAGACAAATAAACCTTGTATACATGGGCAAGTCTACAGTGCACTGTATACCAGCTAGGCATGGGTGAGACAAATATACCCTGTATACATGGGTAAGTCTACAGTGCACTGTATACCAGCTAGGCATGGGTGAGACAAATATACCCTGTATACATGTTCAAGACCGCAGTGCGCTGTATACTAGCCAGGCGGGTGGGACAAATTTTCCCTGTGTACATAGGTAAGACCACAGTGCGCTGTATATCAGCTAGGCAAGGGTGGGACTAATTATCCCTGTGTACATAGGTAAGACCACAGTACGCTGTATAACAGCTAAGCATGGGTGAGGAAAAGATACCCTGTATACATGGGTAAGACCACAGTGCACTATGCACCCATGACAGTGGTAAGATCACAGTGTGCGCGATCCGTCTACCCAAGGGTGCGTTATACCTACTAGTCAGGGGTGAGACAATAAGGTGCGCTATACCAACTAGTCAGGGGTGAGACCGCAATGTGCACTATTTCGTCCAGAGATGAATGAAACCACAATGTGCACTATCCCATCCAGACATCGATGAGACCAGAATGTGCACTATTCCATCCAGACATGAGTGAGACTCCAATGCGCACTATCCCATCCAGACATGAGTGAGACTCCAATGCGCACTATCCCATCCAGACATGAGTGAGACTCCAATGCGCACTATCCATCCTGACATGGGTGAGACCACAATCTGCACTAGCTCATCTAGACATGGGAGAGACCAAAATGTGCACTATGACTTGGGAGAGACCACAATGTGCACTATTCCATCTAGACTTGGGTGAGACCACAATGTGCACTATTCCATCTAGACTTGGGTGAGACCACAATATGCAATACCCCATCTAGACATGGGTGAGACCACAGTGTGCACTATCACATCCAGACATGGGTTGGACCATAATGTGCACTAATCCATCCAAACATTGGTGAGACCAGGATGTGCACACCCACATCACTCGAGCCAAGCTGAGCAACGGGTAGGTTGTACACACATGTGGCGATCCTTTATCGCGGGCGGACGCATCAGCGCACCTCCGCATCGGCTCACTGGAGCTCCATACGGCGCGTGTAGCGGTCGGTACTTTCATCCGCTTTAAGGTACACAACACCCTTTCAGCCTCTTGGATAGCTAGGTACCAAGCTACACTGCTACACATTAATGTTCATTTTAGAGTAGTTTTTATGGTTATTTCACGGTCCTGATAAATTGCCCTGATCTTTTTAGACATAGCGGCAAGAAACATGTTGACCTGCAATCATGAATAGAGCTGACGTGGTCCATTATAACCACTGCAGCTCACACTCGTTTTTAATGTAACCTAGGGCACTGTAATAATACATTTCCTTGACGTACCTTCAGAGTTAGTTTTAAACACCCCACTACTCACGCACCAAACCCTCACCGTAACACACCCACTTGACAGACTGCAGATCAAAAGACCTCCGGCCCAGAGCCCCCCTGTGCGGCCTGTTGGGCATTGCAGCGCAGCCCAACGAGGAGCTGCCCGATGATGAAGCATGACACCCCCCGGGGTTTGTGAGGGCCCTTGCTCCTCAAGGATGATCAGATCCCCTGGACTGGACCCCTGCAGAACCCAACCGCCCTACCACTAGCAGGAACTGCACACCTTTCTGTGCTTCTGTCTTAACCAGGGGCATGTGTGCTGGACCTTTATTAGCCCTGTGTCCCTCTTTATGTTTTCACTATCACAACTACACAAGGGTGAAACCACAATGTGCACTATCTCATCCATACATGGGTGAAACCACAATGTGCACTATCCCATCCAGACACGAGTGAGACCACAATCTGCACTAACCCATCCTGACACGGGTGAGACCACAATCTGCACTATCTCATCTAGACATGGGTGGGACCACAATGCGCACTATCTCATCCATACATGGGTGAAACCACAATGTGCACTATCTCATCTAGACATGGGTGGGACCACAATGCGCACTATCTCATCTAGACATGGGAGAGACCACAATGTGCACTATCCCATCCAGACACGAGTGAGACCACAATCTGCACTAACCCATCCTGACATGGGTGAGACCACAATCTGCACTATCTCATCTAGACATGGGAGAGACCACAATCTGCACTATCCCATCCAGACATGGGTGAGAACACAATCTGCACTATCTCATCTAGACATGGGAGAGACCACAATGTGCACTATCCCATCCACACACGAGTGAGACCACAATCTGCACTATCCCATCCTGACATGGGTGAGACCACAATCTGCACTATCTCATCTAGACATGGGAGAGACCACAATCTGCACTATCCCATCCTGACATGGGTGGGACCACAATGCGCACTATCCTATCCAGACATGGGTGAGACCACAATCTGCACTATCCCATCCTGACATGGGTGAGACCACAATCTGCACTATCTCATCTAGACATGGGAGAGACCACAATGTGCACTATCCCATCCAGACACGAGTGAGACCACAATCTGCACTATCTCATCTAGACATGGGAGAGACCACAATCTGCACTATCTCATCTAGACATGGATGAGACCAAAATGCGCATTATGACTTGGGAGAGACCACAATGCGCACTATCCCATCCTGACATGGGTGAGACCACAATCTGCACTATCCCATCCTGACATGGGTGAGACCACAATCTGCACTATCCCATCCTGACATGGGTGAGACCACAATCTGCACTATCCCATCCTGACATGGGTGAGACCACAATCTGCACTATCTCATCTAGACATGGGAGAGACCACAATCTGCACTATCCCATCCTGACATGGGTGAGACCACAATCTGCACTATCTCATCTAGACATGGGAGAGACCACAATGTGCACTATCCCATCCAGACATGGGTGGGACCACAATCTGCACTATCTCATCTAGACATGGGAGAGACCACAATGTGCACTATCCCATCCAGACATGGGTGGGACCACAATCTGCACTATCTCATCTAGACATGGGAGAGACCACAATCTGCACTATCTCATCTAGACATGGGAGAGACCACAATGTGCACTATCCCATCCAGACATGGGTGGGACCACAATCTGCACTATCCCATCTAGACATGGGAGAGACCACAATGTGCACTATCCCATCCAGACATGGGTGGGACCACAATCTGCACTATCTCATCTAGACATGGGAGAGACCACAATCTGCACTATCCCATCCTGACATGGGTGAGACCACAATCTGCACTATCCCATCCATACATGGGTGGGACCACAATGCGCACTATCTCATCTAGACATGGGAGAGACCACAATCTGCACTATCCCATCCTGACATGGGTGAGACCACAATCTGCACTATCCCATCCTGACATGGGTGAGACCACAATCTGCACTATCCCATCCTGACATGGGTGAGACCACAATCTGCACTATCTCATCCTGACATGGGTGAGACCACAATCTGCACTATCTCATCCTGACATGGGTGAGACCACAATCTGCACTATCCCATCCTGACATGGGAGAGACCACAATCTGCACTATCCCATCCTGACATGGGTTAGACCACAATCTGCACTATCCCATCCTGACATGGGTGAGACCACAATCTGCACTATCTCATCCTGACATGGGTGAGACCACAATCTGCATTATCTCATCCTGACATGGGTGAGACCACAATCTGCACTATCCCATCCTGACATGGGTGAGACCACAATCTGCACTATCCCATCCTGACATGGGTGAGACCACAATCTGCACTATCCCATCCTGACATGGGTGAGACCACAATCTGCACTATCCCATCCTGACATGGGTGAGACCACAATCTGCACTATCTCATGTAGACATGGGAGAGACCACAATCTGCACTATCCCATCCTGACATGGGTGGGACCACAATGCGCACTATCTCATCTAGACATGGGAGAGACCACAATCTGCACTATCCCATCCTGACATGGGTGAGACCACAATCTGCACTATCCCATCCTGACATGGGTGAGACCACAATCTGCACTATCCCATCCTGACATGGGAGAGACCACAATCTGTACTATCTCATCTAGACATGGATGAGACCAAAATGCGCATTATGACATGGGTGAGACCACAATCTGCACTATCCCATCCTGACATGGGTGAGACCACAATCTGCACTATCTCATCTAGACATGGGTGAGACCACAATCTGCACTATCCCATCCTTACATGGGTGAGACCACAATCTGCACTATCTCATCTAGACATGGGAGAGACCACAATCTGCACTATCCCATCCTGACATGGGTGGGACCACAATGCGCACTATCCTATCCAGACATGGGTGAGACCACAATCTGCACTATCCCATCCTGACATGGGAGAGACCACAATCTGCACTATCTCATCTAGACATGGGAGAGACCACAATCTGCACTATCCCATCCTGACATGGGTGAGACCACAATCTGCACTATCCCATCCTGACATGGGTGAGACCACAATCTGCACTATCCCATCCTGACATGGGAGAGACCACAATATGCACTATCTCATCTAGACATGGTTGAGACCAAAATGCACATTATGACATGGGTGAGACCACAATCTGCACTATCTCCTCTAGACATGGGAGAGACCACAATCTGCACTATCCCATCCTGACATGGGTGGGACCACAATGCGCACTATCTCATCTAGACATGGGAGAGACCACAATCTGCACTATCCCATCCTGACATGGGTGAGACCACAATCTGCACTATCCCATCCTGACATGGGTGGGACCACAATGCACACTATCTCATCTAGACATGGGAGAGACCACAATCTGCACTATCCCATCCTGACATGGGTGAGACCACAATCTGCACTATCCATCCTGACATGGGTGAGACCACAATCTGCACTATCCCATCCTGACATGGGTGAGACCACAATCTGCACTATTCCATCCTGACATGGCTGAGACCACAATCTGCACTATCTCATCTAGACATGGGAGAGACCACAATGTGCACTATCCCATCCAGACACGAGTGAGACCACAATCTGCACTATCTCATCTAGACATGGGAGAGACCACAATCTGCACTATCTCATCTAGACATGGATGAGACCAAAATGCGCATTATGACTTGGGAGAGACCACAATGCGCACTATCCCATCCTGACATGGGTGAGACCACAATCTGCACTATCCCATCCTGACATGGGTGAGACCACAATCTGCACTATCCCATCCTGACATGGGAGAGACCACAATCTGTACTATCTCATCTAGACATGGATGAGACCAAAATGCGCATTATGACATGGGTGAGACCACAATCTGCACTATCCCATCCTGACATGGGTGAGACCACAATCTGCACTATCTCATCTAGACATGGGTGAGACCACAATCTGCACTATCCCATCCTTACATGGGTGAGACCACAATCTGCACTATCTCATCTAGACATGGGAGAGACCACAATCTGCACTATCCCATCCTGACATGGGTGGGACCACAATGCGCACTATCCTATCCAGACATGGGTGAGACCACAATCTGCACTATCCCATCCTGACATGGGAGAGACCACAATCTGCACTATCTCATCTAGACATGGGAGAGACCACAATCTGCACTATCCCATCCTGACATGGGTGAGACCACAATCTGCACTATCCCATCCTGACATGGGTGAGACCACAATCTGCACTATCCCATCCTGACATGGGAGAGACCACAATCTGCACTATCTCATCTAGACATGGATGAGACCAAAATGCACATTATGACATGGGTGAGACCACAATCTGCACTATCTCCTCTAGACATGGGAGAGACCACAATCTGCACTATCCCATCCTGACATGGGTGGGACCACAATGCGCACTATCTCATCTAGACATGGGAGAGACCACAATCTGCACTATCCCATCCTGACATGGGTGAGACCACAATCTGCACTATCCCATCCTGACATGGGTGGGACCACAATGCACACTATCTCATCTAGACATGGGAGAGACCACAATCTGCACTATCCCATCCTGACATGGGTGAGACCACAATCTGCACTATCCATCCTGACATGGGTGAGACCACAATCTGCACTATCCCATCCTGACATGGGTGAGACCACAATCTGCACTATTCCATCCTGACATGGCTGAGACCACAATCTGCACTATCTCATCTAGACATGGGAGAGACCACAATGTGCACTATCCCATCCAGACACGAGTGAGACCACAATCTGCACTATCTCATCTAGACATGGGAGAGACCACAATCTGCACTATCTCATCTAGACATGGATGAGACCAAAATGCGCATTATGACTTGGGAGAGACCACAATGCGCACTATCCCATCCTGACATGGGTGAGACCACAATCTGCACTATCCCATCCTGACATGGGTGAGACCACAATCTGCACTATCCCATCCTGACATGGGAGAGACCACAATCTGTACTATCTCATCTAGACATGGATGAGACCAAAATGCGCATTATGACATGGGTGAGACCACAATCTGCACTATCCCATCCTGACATGGGTGAGACCACAATCTGCACTATCTCATCTAGACATGGGTGAGACCACAATCTGCACTATCCCATCCTTACATAGGTGAGACCACAATCTGCACTATCTCATCTAGACATGGGAGAGACCACAATCTGCACTATCCCATCCTGACATGGGTGGGACCACAATGCGCACTATCCTATCCAGACATGGGTGAGACCACAATCTGCACTATCCCATCCTGACATGGGAGAGACCACAATCTGCACTATCTCATCTAGACATGGGAGAGACCACAATCTGCACTATCCCATCCTGACATGGGTGAGACCACAATCTGCACTATCCCATCCTGACATGGGTGAGACCACAATCTGCACTATCCCATCCTGACATGGGAGAGACCACAATCTGCACTATCTCATCTAGACATGGATGAGACCAAAATGCACATTATGACATGGGTGAGACCACAATCTGCACTATCTCCTCTAGACATGGGAGAGACCACAATCTGCACTATCCCATCCTGACATGGGTGGGACCACAATGCGCACTATCTCATCTAGACATGGGAGAGACCACAATCTGCACTATCCCATCCTGACATGGGTGAGACCACAATCTGCACTATCCCATCCTGACATGGGTGGGACCACAATGCACACTATCTCATCTAGACATGGGAGAGACCACAATCTGCACTATCCCATCCTGACATGGGTGAGACCACAATCTGCACTATCCATCCTGACATGGGTGAGACCACAATCTGCACTATCCCATCCTGACATGGGTGAGACCACAATCTGCACTATTCCATCCTGACATGGCTGAGACCACAATCTGCACTATCTCATCTAGACATGGGAGAGACCACAATGTGCACTATCCCATCCAGACACGAGTGAGACCACAATCTGCACTATCTCATCTAGACATGGGAGAGACCACAATCTGCACTATCTCATCTAGACATGGATGAGACCAAAATGCGCATTATGACTTGGGAGAGACCACAATGCGCACTATCCCATCCTGACATGAGTGAGACCACAATCTGCACTATCCCATCCTGACATGGGTGAGACCACAATCTGCACTATCCCATCCTGACATGGGTGAGACCACAATCTGCACTATCCCATCCTGACATGGGTGAGACCACAATCTGCACTATCTCATCTAGACATGGATGAGACCAAAATGCGCATTATGACATGGGTGAGACCACAATCTGCACTATCTCATCTAGACATGGGAGAGACCACAATCTGCACTATCCCATCCTGACATGGGTGAGACCACAATCTGCACTATCTCATCTAGACATGGGAGAGACCACAATGTGCACTATCCCATCCAGACACGAGTGAGACCACAATCTGCACTATCTCATCTAGACATGGGAGAGACCACAATCTGCACTATCTCATCTAGACATGGATGAGACCAAAATGCGCATTATGACTTGGGAGAGACCACAATGCGCACTATCCCATCCTGACATGAGTGAGACCACAATCTGCACTATCCCATCCTGACATGGGTGAGACCACAATCTGCACTATCCCATCCTGACATGGGTGAGACCACAATCTGCACTATCCCATCCTGACATGGGTGAGACCACAATCTGCACTATCTCATCTAGACATGGATGAGACCAAAATGCGCATTATGACATGGGTGAGACCACAATCTGCACTATCTCATCTAGACATGGGAGAGACCACAATCTGCACTATCCCATCCTGACATGGGTGAGACCACAATCTGCACTATCTCATCTAGACATGGGAGAGACCACAATCTGCACTATCCCATCTTGACATGGGTGAGACCACAATGCGCACTATCTCATCTAGACATGGGAGAGACCACAATGTGCACTATTCCATCTAGACATGGGAGAGACCACAATGTGCACTATCCCATCCTGACATGGGTGAGACCACAATCTGCACTATCCCATCCATACATGGGTGAGACCACAATCTGCACTATCTCATCCTGACATGGGAGAGACCACAATCTGCACTATCCCATCCATACATGGGTGAGACCACAATCTGCACTATCTCATCCTGACATGGGAGAGACCACAATCTGCACTATCCCATCCTGACATGGGAGAGACCACAATCTGCACTATCCCATCCTGACATGGGAGAGACCACAATCTGCACTATCTCATCCTGACATGGGTGAGACCACAATCTGCACTATCTCATCCTGACATGGGTGAGACCACAATCTGCACTATCTCATCTAGACATGGGAGAGACCACAATGCGCACTAACCCATCTAGACAGTGTGCGCTATATACTGCATAGACATGAGTGCAAGTGTGGGGCATACCACCTAGACGTGGCTAAGGAGACAGTGGGGCATATTTACAATAGAAGTGGCGGAGCGCGACGTTAGCCTCCTTGGCCAGGAAGTGCCCTAAATGGACAGACATTTCCAATGGGAGGGTACCAGTCCAGGCCTTCTTAGGTCCAGACGTTGGCCAACATCGACTACGGTGGGGCACGCACGGAGCTGGATAGGAGGCTAGGATAGGGTCCTGAGACCAACACTCATGTCAGACTAGAAGAGGACAACAGTGGTCCTCTGCAGACCCCCTCATGCTGGCCGGCCAAGGGGCTGAGTTCTAAGACCACGGCCCTGGTCCGTAGCAGGAACATGGCCCACCTGAATGCTGACCACGCGTTGGCTGGAGGTGGGAACCTCGCGTCTGAAGGCCTAAGAGAGGGGCTCAAGAAACTATAAAGTCAGAGAGGGGTCGAGAAGAAAATAAAACAAGCTATGTTTCCAAAAATAGGAGCATCTTTCATATTCTAAATGAGCAGTGCCGGCTTTGTTCTGGTTATCTGATGGGCCTGGGATGGAGGGACTGGCTGAGGAGAGCTCCTGAGGCCGCACCGAGGCCTCCAAACACGAGCAAGGCTTTTTTATGCCAGGAAAAACCTGAACCGGAGGTCAGGAGGGCCGCTGTGTGCCAACATTTAATTTATTACAGAAACAACATATTGTTTAGCAGTGTTTGCTTCGGTGGAACAAAGAGAGGTCCAGGCAGTGTTTTGTTTGAGATGAACTGGAAAAACAGCTCTGCTAATACCCGGTGGACAGCGGTCTGTCTGTCTGTCCCCTCTCGGAGCCTCCAGAACGAGGGGCGTTGCCTGGAGGGGCCTGTGCTGTGAAGCTTTACCCAGAGCAATGGCGGCCCCTGCCTTCACCTGACCCGCAGTCACCCACGCCTTGTCCAGCACTGCGCATGCGCAGTGTGTTCGACATGACTCGAACATCTGTTTGGAGGTTTTTGTGCGAATTTTTCCCGTTTGAAAATATTTCGTGCCTTGATAGACTCCAATGAAAAGTAAAGTTTATTGGGAAATCAAATGTCCTAAAATGCGTTCGAAAGTCTTGCATTAATACGTTATATCTATAATTTTTTATAAAACTACATTTTAATAAAAGTGCCTCAGCATAAGCACGAATTATGTGTGTAAGCGGATTCATGATAGAAGTAAAGATGGGTTTTTTGAACAGCTCATCATATTTTAGTCACAACATTATCCTACTGACAAGGTCGCACACATGGAAGGATTTGATAGGCTCACTGTAAGGTTTCCCCAACTGCTAGAACTCAGTGGCCACCCACACCACCTGCACCTGCAGCGTCCGGGGGGCGGGGGGGGGGGTGAGGGGAGGGGGGTGGCTGCATCTACTGGACCCTTAACTTCCCCATAGTCACATCATGCAGGCATCACCTGTTGCGCCTAGAAGTATCCTTGAGGTGACGTAAAGTGCTATCTAGGTGTCTATTGAGTCATCTGTGTTGGACAAACAAGGATCATTTAATGAAAATAGCCCTGTGGCAGGTACACAGAGATTCAATAAGCATTGGCGAAGCCAACAGGTTTGGTTCCCATGCTCACAACCTTCAGTCTCTTGCTTTCCTACAGCGTTATGATGAAGTATACTGTTGCACTGTTGCAAGGATTCTGCCCAAGAACAGAACTATGCGTAGGATTATGTGACCATAGTGCATAGGGACTGAGTCATCCTAGCCCCTTAGTACCCAAGAGTCCAGGACCGACTAGCTATAGTGTCTCACTTGCTCTCCTTCTCACTCACAGAGAAACAAGTGATTAGACACCCCAGAACACAACACTCCGAATCTCTCAGGACTCGCGGTTGCAGTTGCAAGACACACCCTTTCGCTCACACTCTTGTACCTGTCCATAAATAAGATCTGAAAGAGACACAAAACAGTTTAAAATGTTTATTTTAACTAACGTGCTCTAACATGTAGTATACGTGCCACAACAACCAGGAAAATGCATAGTACAAATACAGTCAGCATAGCAGCTAGTGCATACACCATGAAGGGAGATGTCACCATGAAAAGACAATAGAGCCTAACCTCCCTCCCCTTGCGAAAAAGCAGTATTATTATATATTAGAAGATCTCTGGGTTTTGTCAGCAGACCCCATACCTGAGCCTATAGATGGTAGATATAAATCATAGGTGCTGTCTCGCTCTTCTCCTTGGAAAGCTCCCGCTCCAAATGTGTTCCCCTTATGCATGTATACCAATAGAACCGTAGTATGATTTTCCAAACAACAGCTGCATTGGTATGTTTTGTCTAGGTGCTAGGGCCTGACCAGAACAGAATAACAAGGGGCATTGTTCATCGACCTTGCTCTCAATGTTCACACTAAATCCCAGGAATTTGCAGAGAGTGAACACCGCAGTGGGTTCACTTGTGAAAAGTACGAACAAAGTCTGCAAAAATAAAGTCATGTAGTAACGTGCTCAAAGCTGCGTACTGTCTGCAGCGTGCTCATGCTAACTTACGGAAGACGACAATGTCCAAATGGGCCATGTGACAATCCTTATGGGGACGTACAATGCTATTTAGATATCTACTGAAT
Organism: Lissotriton helveticus; assembly: GCF_964261635.1. Lineage (NCBI taxonomy): Eukaryota > Metazoa > Chordata > Amphibia > Caudata > Salamandridae > Lissotriton > Lissotriton helveticus. The sequence goes on from NC_136069.1 coordinate 1,656,069,934, forward strand.
CTTTTGTGCTGGAAAAACAAAGGGTCTTTACTGAAAATAGCCCTGTGGCAGAAACACAGAGATTTAACGAGCACTGGTAAAGCTAATCGGGGTTGTCCCCATAAGCACAACCTCCGGATCCTCACTCACCTGCAGCTTAATGCGCAATGCTATATAGATATCTGTTGAAACGTCTGTGTTGGACAATTAAAGCTCATTTTGTGAAAATAGCATTTTGGCACAGAGATTTAATAAGCATTGACAAAGACAGTAGCTCTAGCATTGAATGCTGATCTGTTCCCTTGCCCAATGCTTGTTCTCTTTGAAATATTTTGGTGTAGCATGACAAACATCCTTCAGAGATGGCCACCAGGTGTTCATGCGCACAGATGCATGGGATGCTGCATTGTAATGTTGTTTGTATACTTTGTTAAAAAGCATTGAAAGATGGCCCGCCTGTGTGTGTGCACACATGTGCACTCATGAACAACATCGATGAATGGTTTATACTGAAGTTTAACAAATACCATTCAAAGATGCCTGCCTGTGTGTGTGCTTAGGTGTACATGCATGCACATGGCGGCCATCTGTGAATGGTTTTCAAGTTCATTTAAAGATGGGTACATGTTGCAATGCCTACTCCAGAAACTTTACATTGCAAGTGACTGCTAGGGCCTTACAGATGTACATAGAGAGCTGACAACTTCTTGTAAAATGATAAACAAGCATTGGTAGTGCCGATGAGTCTGGCTTACAAGGAATGTTGTATGGTAATGTGAACCATTAAAATGAAATTGCATGGAAATGGATACGTATTTGTGTGGAACAAAGAACTGCAAAATAATATTGATGTAAGTTAAAAGGTGTGGTAACAGTGCACTGTCAAAGCAAACACAAGGAGATGATGGACTGAGTGCTGAAATTTTTCAGACACCCACCCCCACTGTCAAGCCGATCTAAAAAGTCATGTAGGCTAATGACTGCCCTCCTCCCATCTAGGCTGCTGCCAGAGCAAAACAAACACCATCAATTATCTAGCTATCTAAGACACTTTAACAGCATTACAATGTGGTGGGTGTGCCCCTGTAAGTTGAAATTCAGCAAGCTGCATAAATAACACAATGATCACAGCTGGTGGAGGGCAAGCACTGTTTGGTGGAAGCACACATCTCCTGCCCAATCAAAACATGTACTCCTGGCTCCCAACATGTGGGAGGAGCTAAAGCCCCTCTCTAGTGATGCTCACATAATTGTCTGGTGACAGCTGTGCCATCAAACAAAAACATAAAAAGGAAATTAAAAAATGACACATTAGTCCTCCATTCAAGGAGACTACGGGCGGATTTAATAAACTCCCACACAACACAGTGCAACAGGCAAAAACGCTGTGCTGCATTGCACAAGAAGAACAGAACAGGAGAGCGCCATATTTACAGGAATGCAAGGGCGTCTGCACGAGTCTAGCAAGGATTCCCTTTCAGTACAAAATACTACGCTCAGACTAACTTCAAATGTTTTCCCACTTTGTATGCATGACGAACAGTGCACACATACAAAGTCATAAAATGAAGGCGAAATGAAAGCATTTTTCTTTCATAGTGCCTGTTTGAAACACTAAACCTTGTCTGCTTTTTTAAAAATAGGGTTTAGCATTAGAAACCTTAGATGGTTGCATGGGAACACCCACGCAGCCCCCATGGTACGCCCCCTTCGTGCTAAGTAATGCCAAGCAGTACCCACCCTAGCGCCTCTGAGGGTTCCTCTTTTCACTTAGGAGCAGTGCAAGGGCTGCCGGCTCTCCAGCGGTGCCTGCTGGTAACTGCAGGCACTGAAAAGGGGTCATGTTTGGTCGTTCCAGTAATGTGGCACCGCTTTCACCAAGGCTGCTGCCCTACCTCGCCTTACGGAAGTGCTGACCCTGATCCCAGTAGCTGGTCACTGCATGGGAAGGAAAGGCCTCCGAATGGGGCATGCTTGATGCTGGGGACACAGGCCTGTAGCGGAATATCTGTTCTCAGGCACTTCAAAGGGATGGGCCTGCATCCTTGACATTTTTAATACTAGGGTTGATTTTTGCCTCATTGCAGATTAGCTGCATTTGCCACATAATCCAAACATGTGCTTGAACGTTTTTAACCCCTCCGCTGCGCCGAATGTTCCACGCTGGTGCGGAACGTTCTATTGCAAGGGCGGGGCCGGAACGTTCAGCGGACGTGCGCAGCACTACCGAGGTAGTGCACGCGACGTCCGCTGAACGTGCGCAGCAATGAAGGGGTTAAAATAATCCGCAGAATGTGTGGAGTTCTCTTTCTTAAGACCCCAGGTATTACTACTGACCACTGTGCATCAGATTTTGCCTTTCGTTGCCGCACACATCAGTCACTGATGCCACGTGATTTGCTTCGTGAATCATATTTGGACTATAGATATGTACCTGCATATGTTTATTGGTTTGCTTAAGCGTGTATAATAATTGTGTTTTTAAAATTATAGATATTTGTTAGTTTGCTTAAAAAATTGACATGTTACTTATATTTACATTATTCTATGTTTAAAACCTTTAACATATATAAGTGACTCATAAATAAGTAACTCTTTTATCATAACAGTTTACCAACAATTGCTTTACTATTTGTTAGAAGGTGGTTCTGACACTATGGGCCGCCCGGGTTTTTCGCTTTTTGAGCACCTATCCGTTGAGCTTTTACTGTGGGGGAGCCTCATAATCTGGGACTCACCCACAGTGAACTCATAATGAAGCAGACTGCACGGAGATTTTACTGGTATCCCCCTGGCTTGACTAGGCCACTGCGCAGCAGCTGGAGTATGGGGCACCGGGCTGGTTACATGCAGACACTGGTGTGCATGCGTGTGCACACATGTAGGGGCTGCGGAGGGGAGGTTCCTAGCGTGCGCAGTCAAGGAACAGCTACAGAGTGAATGGTGTGGCAGGACTTATGCAGAAGTGGGTGGTGACATAGAATAGGCTTTATACACTGGAAAGGAACATGCCAGGGAAAGTCAGTGTGTTTTACTTTGTTTTTACTTAATTATTTCCCAATGGGGATGTGGGGCCCATGGCTAAAATGACTTCCACAAAGCCTACAGATTCCAGACACGCACTAATGTCCAGTGTAGCAGATGTGAAAATGAGTATTCTGCAAAGTCCAAAGTCATATTTGTACTGCTTTTGGGTCGTCCAGAAATGTCATATTTCTCTGAGTCCCTGGCTGGTGTCTGGCCAAGGAAGGTTAGATTAATGACCTCTCTTCCCAGAACGAAGATCTTCCCTCCAAGGAGAAAAGATAGGTGGAGCTCCAAGCCAATCCATCAACTGCTTTCTCTGGGTGCCAGGCACCAGGTTGCCCAATGTGAAGGCAGTGAGGGGGGAAGGAGTTGGGTTTCAGAGGCCATGTGGCCAGAGACACTGGACAACACCATGTTTGAACAACCCAGAGGCTGGACAAGGAGGAGGGTGCAGGGGCAGAGAAGTGATGTGTCGCTCTTTGATAGGACACACAGAGACTTCCTGCCAGCCCCCTACTCAACTTTTAAAAAGTACTTGCACAGGAAGAAGAGCTCTCTCTGGGGTGTGGTTCGCTGAGGCGAAAGGTGCTGGAGCCTGGTGCAATGGGCAATTGGAAGGAGGACACCCCTGACTGCCCCCCAGGCCCCTAACAGCGCCAGAAGAAGAGCCCAGGATCGGGCGCAGAAGAGGAGGCCTCGGCGCAGGGAGAAGAGAGGCACAGGGAGCAAGTGAAAACTGCTCCCTGCAGAATGCACCCTCTTGGAGACCAGGAGGAAGAAGGAGAGAGCTCCCAGTGGCTGGGGGATGCCACCAGGGGCAAAAATGGGACAAAGCGGACTCCAGGGGGCCGAGCTATACCCCCGAGAAGGAAGGCGACATTTGACCCCGCCTGGGACCGACGACAAAGCGCGTGGGGCTCCGCCGCCAGTCGCAATCAAGCCCCCGGGGTGGGTCAGGTCCCAGGGCTGCCCCCCAAAGTAGTAAAGCCGGGGTGCGCTGTCGCGCACACCCGTGAAGATGCCCCCGTGGGGTGCCAGGAGCCCACCCTGACCCCCGCCGAAACCTGCGCTGGGGAGCGCCGTCGCGCTACCGTTAAGCGGTGCGGGAAGAGGGGCCCGGGAGCACAACTCCGGGCCCCGTGTGAGGAGGCAGGGGCAGGAGGCGCCGTCGCGCCCTCCCGCCAAGAAGATGGGAGGTGGGGCCCGGGACCCCATCCCCGGGCCCTGAGGTGCCTGGGTGAGGGGGGGCACCGTCGCGCCCCCCCCCGACCAAGTCCGAGGGCCCCGGATCCCATCCCCGGGCCCGAAGTCAGGAGGAAAGTGGGGGGGAGTGCCGCTGCACTCCCCCGAGGCCAGCGGGAGCCGTGCTGGTCTCCGTGTCTGTCCACCGGAGCGGGCAGACGAGAACTGAAGGGCCGGCTCCCGCGGTCGCACACAAGGGTGCGGCCCGAACAGGGATCCGGCGGGGGCAGCCGGGGGTGGGCTACCCGGACTGCCCTCCAACGTGGAAGGCCTGGGGTGGTCCCGGGTGGGACCGGGGCCCCCAAGAAGAGGCAAAGGGGGTGTCAGGGGCCCGGGTGGGACCGGGCCCCAGAAAATCAGCAGATCGGCCGGGGGTGGGCTCCTCGAGCCGAATGACTTACCTGGGAGTCCGGGTGGGATCGGGCCCCCCCAGCGAGGCCTGAAGATGCGGGTCAGTGGGTCAGCGCGGCTCTCCCCAGCAAAGCGGGAGAGCTGCTCATCAAATATGCAAGAAAAGGAGAAAACTCGCCCCATAATGCCTTGCCAGGCATTTGGAAGCCTGTTAATCTGGGGCGTGGTGGCCCCCCAGAGGGGGGGGGTTACCCTTAATGATGGAAAAGTGCTGAGGGAGCTGTTGGAGAAGCGCAGTGTCCCCCCCCCCCACAGCATGAAGAGACAAGTCACCCTAGATGTCCTGGGGATTTGAAAAGAATAACCCCTCCAGAGCTCAACCGGCATTTAACACTTTCTGGGCTGGAACTTTTGTTCTTCAGCTGAGGGTGTATTGATAATTGCATCCAGGAGAAAAGGGCTGAGTGGGGGATGTGTAGAGAAGGGCATCACCTGGAGGTGAAGAGGGTAATTGCACCGAAATGCATTTATTAATGGTTATTTCTTTTCAAGAGATTGAGGTTCCATCTGAAGTACTGGTTAAAGGTGATGTCATAAGCAAAGTGGATTTAGGTGGCTCGACACTCCTGCTAAGGTGTCTGACTGTATTTACTTAATCCTGTGATCATCTGTGATGCCTTTAGGGGCTGTAATTGCACTGCATTTTTAATGATATCCAAAGGTGCTGAGTACTGTCATTCTAAAGTGTGCGTAAACATGTATTCTTGCTGCTGCGCTTAGGTGATGACCCCAGACTGTTAGCCCTTAAGATGAAGAGGTGCATACTGTATGATCAGTAGGAGATGCTCAGTCAGGGTCATGTGTCACCAAGGCAGGTGTAGCCTGTTTAATGCTTGTTGAGGTTATGGGGGGGTCGCTACTGGGATGGTGCCAGTGCGCAGGGCTCTCGCTCCAGGTTAAGACCAATTCACTGCATTGGGGGCAAGATGATGTGCCTACATGGGAGTGGTGGTACTAGACCCCACCCCCTCTGCGGGAGGGGTGGAGATGTTATGCAATGTCACAAAGTAATTCCATCAGCTTATGTATATTTGTAAATTGGTGTATAGTAGTGAGTGGTGTGTGTGTTTAATAAATGTACTCTTACTTTTATAAAGGAAAGTACAGAGTGGACAATCAATTATTGAGTGTTATTTTTTGGTGCACCTGCAAATGGCGATTACTAGCCCACTTTTTGTCAGGAGGGACTACATAGCCCCTGAACCAAATGCACAGCTTCCTGCCGCTATTTAGCGTGCACTTTAATCCAAAAATCTTTGTCCTTAGTTTTTCAATTTTCCATCTTGTCACCATAATTTATCTCTTATTTTCCAAGTATTATTCCTCTCCAATTTATTCAAAAGACCAACAATCGGGATGTGGTGCCGATTTTCAGATTTCTTGCATTCAAACTGTGCCCATCCAGGCCTCTTAGAAAGAATACGAATAATGCAGAAAGTCTATCACAAGCAGTTTTTTATTTTTCATGTTAAAAAACCCAATGCATTTCGGGCCTCCTCGTGCCCTTCTTCTGGGGTCACTACAAATAAATCACAACATGAATACATTATTAGCAGTTCTAATCCCAAATAAACAATGCTGCGACATCATTTCAAAAATTAATTCACTTCATCATATCCAAAGCATTGCCCTGAGGTACATAGTCTCATTTAGTCTCCCACTCTGTTGATTAAGTCATCACGCGCCATTCCTTCATGCTCAGGGTGTTAACCAAACTTCCCAACCCTGCTAGTAATGATTCCGGTAATCCCGATGTTCCCCGCTCCCCTCCGTTGTAATCACACTCTTAACCTTCTGTTCACATAGCGCAACCTTCATTCCTCAGAAAGGTTCGCTGTTTAAATAGGTCAGTGAGTTTCTAAACACGTGCAATACTATGTTAATCACACTCCACCTTTGTTGCGTGTGGGACACAAAATCCCTCTTCCCCTCCCACGTACCTAACGATCTGCATGAAAACCGTATACCACATACCTGCTTCACTGATTAACAAACATATCCTTCCCTCGTCATGATTGCTCCAAACAGTTAGAAACAATCCCTTCCCGCCCGTGCTTTTCAATCAATACACCCCAGCACTGTCCATCCCAATTGGCCCGGAACCCAAGACTTTCTGTTCCTTCCTGCCTTAATCTCAAGTGAACTACATTGCCCAGGATGCATATCTTCAGTGCGTGATACAGTTTGTAGAGTGAATTAGTCGAAAAATGTCACTTTCTCTTGTATACCCATTGTTCTTCCATATGTGCGATCCTATCGGTACATAAAATTTATTTAAACCTCCTTGTGAAGCACTTTGATTTTATCTCCGACTGTATAGATCCCAAAGTGTTCATCATGCTCTTTTTTAGGTCTCGTGGCGTAACCAGCGCGTCAGCGCTGGTGTCCGCCAGGAGATCTTTTGTTGCTGACTGTGCTTCCCAGGAGACAGCACCTGGCCGCGCACAAAGGCGATCGGCGCAGGCCACGCGCGCGCGAACGCGCTCAGCTGCTGTCTCCTGGGAAGCTCCAACACCCTACACGCATGCGCATACACAGAGACACACACGCACGCACACACACACACACACACGAGCGCCCATGCACGCATGCACCCACACATAGAGAACTCACCCCCGCTGTCGCATACACACACGCCACACACACACACACACACAAGTGCACTAAGCACCCACCGCCCACTTACCGCCACTCCGGTCTTCAGCTGCCACCGCGGGGCTCTCTCTAGGGCATGGGAGCCCGGCGTCACCAGCACTGCTTCTCTCCGTAGGCGCGGCTTCTCTCCTGGGCGCGTGCACCCGCGGTTCGATCCCCGGCCGCTCCTCCTCACACGTGGGTGTCTTCCCTGACGGTTGCATGCGTCAGTAATACCATGTGACCCCAAGGCAGCCACGTACAGCAACGAGAGGGGGCCCACTGCCGACAGGACCCGCGGAGACCCCCAGGTGCCTGTGCTACGGCTCCCTACAGCATTTTAAAGGCGGCGCGAGGACGCCGCGCGAACCTGCACCGAGATATGGTGCAGGAAACAAACCAAACGTTTCCACCGAAATTTGTACAGACTGGAGCAGTGCGTAGGTTTCAGTGCGCGCGCGTGTGTGTAAATAAGTGCGAAGTGGGGATGGGCAGGCCATTTTAAAAGCATGCAAAACACACTTTGACGTAAAGGCTCTAGGTTCTGTAATAACTACCTTCAAGGTTGAAGCAGATGGTTATGAAGCCGGGCTACGGGGTTCAAGTCCTGGCAACGGCTCAAACACCCTGTGTTTCCGTGGGGGTTACTTTGGGCTGGCATACGCGCGCAGGAGATAAATTAGTGGAACGGGGGTTAAGCAATAAATGGTTTCCGGTTACCCTGTGTGTAAACGAAGAAAGGAAATACGTGCACAAATACGTGCCATGGCTTATTATCTCCCCTGCGCAAGCCGACCCCTGGTTTTGCTACTAAAAGTTGGTTCTCAGTTATAAGCTGAAGGAATTTGCTGGGGGGAAACAGTTTAATGTGAAAAGGGTGTGGCGCAGCGGCCAGGGTGCCTGGTTCTGAATGCTGGTTAAACGGATCGATCAACGGCAGCAGGTTACCGCAGCACCATGTGACATTTGCCAAAAGCGCACTTAATGTAACGTTGTTGTAAAAGCGAGTACACACGTTCTCAATCTTGGGGTAATTGTCCCAGTTGAAAAAACCCACAAATTACGGCAAATGTTTTCCCCAAGGCAAAAGTACGACACAGTATGCCTGCAGCACTCCCAGTGCAGTAAATTGAGACAATAGAGAGCTTCAGGGTAGTGGTCACGGAAATTCTATGCGCAGGAGTACAGTCGTAAGTCCATAGGTAGTCACTAACATATTACGGCGAATTCCAGGCGTATTGTATGTGTATCTTGCGTACACCAGAGGGTGTGCGTGTAGAGGGTGGGCCATTAAATAAGAAAGCTATTTACAAATACGGGAAAGCTGGACTGTAAAAATTGCTTTCTGACGTATGTTAATTCCGTACACATCGTCAAATACATTGTCATGCTTAGGTTACACAGAACGTGCATGCTTTTCTGCCCCCCTTCCCTCGTTGTGCGTGCTATTCCCTGCTTGTGACCCGGTTGCTGTGTTAGGTGGGGCTAGGGGGAGGGTGGTGGGAGGAGTCCGCTGGTGGGCAGGTGTGTGTGTGTGTGTGTGAGGGTGCGGTAGAAGCACTGCGGGAGAGAAGCTATGGTCTGGAGAGCACACACCAACCACGGGGCAAGAACTTGGAGCAAGAAAAAACCACAGTGACGCCCACCCTCAGCACCATTGCTCTCACCCCAGCACCCAAGCATTTCCACTTGCTGTTTCCCAAGTTTAACCTGCGCGTTTGCCAGAAGAGCTCTATTCTGAGCCCCGCGTCCATCTGCTCCACCCCCATCTTGTGCCCTCAGCTCTGACCGGTGCCCGGGTCCGACATAGCGGCTCTTACCCCTTGGTCATCAACTCTTGCCCCGTACCGCCCTCTGACCTCAAGCAGGGCATTCGTCCCTTGCCGCGTTGCTCTCTGCCCTCGTAGGTGCCCTCAGCTCTGAATCCTCTGCCATCTGATCTCACCCCGGGCCCTCACTCACTTCTTACCCCTGTACTCTCAGCTCTTACCCCTCTGCCCTCAGCTCTTACCCCTCTGCCCTCAGCTCTTCCTAGGCCCTCACTTCTGGCACCTGTGCCCTCTGACCTCAACCCAGGCCTCCAGCCCTCACCACGCTGCCCTCTGCCCTCACCTGTCCCCTCACTGACTCCTGTGCCCTCAGCTCTTACCCCTGTGCCCTCAGCACTTACCCTTGTGCCCGCAACTCCTACCCTTGTGCCCTCAGCTCTTACCTGTGCCCTCAGCCGTTACCTGTGCCCTCAGCTCTTACCCGTGCCCGCAGCTCTTACCCATGCCCGCAGCTCTTAACCGTGCCCTCAGCTCTTACACCTGTGCCCTCAGCTCTTACACCTGTGCCCTCAGCTCTTACCCTGCCCTGTGCCCTCAGTTCTTCCTAGGCCCTCGCTTCGGACTCCTGTGCCCTCAGCACTTACCTGTGCCCTCAGCTCTAACCCCTGTGCCCTCAGCTCTCACCCCTCTGCCCTCAGCTCTCACCCCTCACCCCTCTGCCCTCAGCTCTTACCCCTCTGCCCTCACCCGTGCCCTCAGCTCTGACACCTGTGCCCTGTGACCCTCGCCGGTGACCATGGCGGGGGAGATCGTGGCCTTCCTGCTGGCCCTGTCGGGCTGGGTGCTGGTCTGCTCCTCGCTGCCCACGACTACTAGAAGGTGTCGAGCATCGACGGCACGGTCATCACCACGGCCACCTTCTGGTCCAACCTGTGGAAGACCTGCATCACCGACTGCACCGGCATCTCCAACTGCGATGGTTTTGTTATTTAGTGCGCCGCCGCCGTGAAAAAAAAAACCCACAGCTTGATCTATCATTTTTCCCATGAGGAACAGACATCAACATGCTGCCGTGCGCACCTGAGCAGGAGGTTCTCGGTTACAGAATAACCTTGGATCTCTTCATAAACCTGCAGGTCATGTCCTTGACATCAGCTGCTCATTCTTCCTTCTGCCTAGTGAAAGCATGAAACGAGTTCACCCAAACACTGCAACACGGAAGTGTCATCTCCATCTTGCTACACATTGGCTTCTGGGCACTCACGAGTGACCTATTTAAATGCTCCTGACAGTCCACAGAAGATTTCGGAATCCTTGCTTTCAAGTTCTTCTTGAATGTAATTCAGCCATGCGGAATTACATTTTAGGACAGGAAAAGGAACTGCAGAACTCAATAACAAGCCAGAGCCATAATCTGACATACTATCTACAACTGCACTGAGAGGATGTTGCTGTATTTTCAGAAACTCCTGCCACAATGCTGTTAGATCCGGCCCAATGACAGGTAGCTATCTGCATCAGTGGAGAACTTTATGGACTCAGTGTAGCAGAACAATAACCAGCATTCAGGTTGGATACTTTTTCGACTTCAAAAGTATTACTTGATTATAAATACTCATACCTTGTTTAAATACCACACCTATCTTATCTGAGACCTTAACTCACTTTACAAAAATTTCAGAAATACAAATACAACTGGATATCATTTATTTACCTTATTGGCTGGGTAACCTGGCTGATAGTTGACTCTTCATTATTCTAGTTTTAGAGATGTTACTGCCAGTGCCTTTAAAGATATATTTCTACATGACCAACAGGATGTATCAATACATCTAAGTCACGTAAATACAACACAAATTGCAATAGAAATGCTATAGGTGTCACATTTGCAAAAGTTAAAAAATATTGGCATTGTCATACACAATGTCAATAACTCAAACTTTAATGCTGCGAGACCTATTGCATTGTAAATGCTTGTTATATTTATCCAATCTTCTTGTGGGTGCAATCTCTGGGTAGGGCTATAGTTACAAACAATTTATTAGTTGAAGGGATGCACACCTTGTGTAAACCACCTTTTTTTGATTCTTCATTTTCGTCATTCCTTCGGCGCAATTGCGTGCAGATTGGCTGTTGGGCATGCCCTACTGCCACTAGTTACGAAACTTTTTGTCAGGAGGGACTACATAGCCCCTGAACCAAATGCACAGCTTCATGCCGCTATTTAGCGTACACTTTAATCCAAAAACTTTGTCCTTAGTTTTTCAATTTTCCAACTTGTCACCATAATTTATCTCTTATTTTCCAAGTATTATTCCACTCCAAATTATACAAAAGACCAACAATCGGGATGTGGTGCCAATTTTCAGATTTCTTGCATTCAAACTGTGCCCATCCAGGCCTCTTAGAAAGAATACGAATAATGCAGAAAGTCCATCACAAGCAGTTTTTTATTATTCATGTTAAAAAACCCAATGCATTTCGGGCCTCCTCGTGCCCTTCTTCGGGGGTCACTACAAATAAATCACAACATGAATACATTATTAGCAGTTCTAATCCCAAATAAACAATGCTGCGACATCATTTCAAAAATTAATTCACTTCATCATATCCAAAGCATTGCCCTGAGGTACATAGTCTCATTTAGTCTCCCACTCTGTTGATTAAGTCATCACGCGCCATTCCTTCATGCTCAGGGTGTTAACCAAACTTCCCAACCCTGCTAGTAATGATTCCGGTAATCCCGATGTTCCCCGCTCCCCTCCGTTGTAATCAACACCAGCACCTATGGACAACTGCAAATTAATATTCTCAAAAATATATCGTAAAAAGAATTTGGAAAAATTGTGAGATAGAAACACACAGAGGTGATGATAAATCACACATTCATTTAGATGGGTATTCTGAGATGTTTCCATTATAAATCTAAGGATGAGAACCACAGCTTGATGCAACAGGCATGTTATCTCAAAGAATGCTCGCATTACCTTGCATCAGCTCTCACAACTCAAGTCTCTTACAAGAGAATAGTATGGATTTAGGTGCAAATATAATCATGTATGTTTAGATAGCACAGCACAACGTTAGGGTTCTAAGATATGTAATGGCTGGATTTCTTCGAAGAAAAGATGAGTGAACCCAGGCATGCTAGCCATCTCAGACTGGATGAACAAGAACCATCTCCAGCTGAATTACAGATTATGCTGTTCGGTAAAGCCCCTGCCGTGTGGACTGATGATAGGTGGCCGCGGCAGCTGGGTGCCCCCCGGTACACAATCAGGCAGTGAGAAACCTGGGGATAGAAATTGACCAAGACCTAACCCTGAAAAATCATATCCTGACCACTACTGGCTCATGCTACCACTACTTACGCCTTCTGCGTAGAATCTTCCCGTATCTTCCTATCACCACCTGGAGAATGCTGGTTCAGGCCTTAGTAATGAGCAGGTTGAACTATGGCAACGCCCTGTTGGCCGAGGCCACTGAATCACTCATTTCTAAGCTTCAAGTGGTTTAAAATACTGCTGCAAGGCTTGTGCTCAATTGCCCGGAGGGCACCCCTTGGGCGCCACTGCTGAAATAACTACACTGGCTTCCTATGAGGAAACACGCACACTTTAAAATCTGCTGCCTTACATACAATGCCTTAAAGGGTAACGGTCCACTCTATCTTCAGAGGAGTATAAATGCACATTCCCCCAGTCGTACTTTAAGATCCAGCTCGAATGCACTGCTGTGGATCCCCCGCATCCGTCTTATACGCAGTGGCGGCAAGGCTTGCTCCTATCTTGCCCCCTTGTACTGGAACAAGCTCTCTCTTCAGTTACTATGGGCCCGATTCACAGAATGAACTTAAGACTCAATCCTAAATTTACTACTATTTTGGTATTCACAGAATGCACTTACTACTTTTGGCATTCACAGAATGAACCTACTACTTTTGGTATTCACAGAAGTTAGGATTTTGTCTTAAAACAGACTTAAGACAAAATCCTAACTTAAGTCTGTCTTAAGTCTGTCTTAAGTTTGTCTTAAGACAAACTTAAGACAAAATCCTAACTTCAGTCTATCTTAAGTCTGTTTTAAGACAAACGTAAGACAAAATCCTAACTTCTGTGAATACCAAAAGTAGTAAGTTCATTCTGTGAATGCCAAAAGTAGTAAGTTCCTTCTGTGAATGCCAAAAGTAGTAAGTGCATTCTGTGAATACTAAAATAGTAGTAAGTTTAGGATTGAGTCTTAAGTTCATTCTGTGAATCGGGCCCACTAAATCGAGTTACTATAAATTCAGGAAAGAACTTAAATCTCATCTATTCTAACTTCCCCCGTGTGTAATTTCTGTTCTTGACCCACTTTCAGTGCCGAGATGCACCAGGACTCCAGGCAGATCCTTTCAGTAGAGTTATGAACCCTCTAAGCTACCCTTATCAGCCAGCATTGCCTACCTACAGCAGCGCTTGCGCCCTTGATCCAGCAATTTAACACAAACAGTAATACCAATGCTCTGTTTTCAATTTGATCCATGGTTACATCACGGCAGTGGATTGCAAATTACTCTGTTCCCTCTTTTTCAAACAAGTCGTGCAGCAAAGATCTTAAGTTTTATTAAAAATAATAATGTGTGCTTGTTTTTGGCTGACACAACCAACCCGTTTCGGATGCTCAAATAGCGCCTTCATCAGGGTCCCAGTTTGTGGTTTATATGTTGAGTCTTATAATATTGCTGGCTATGATGTAGTGGTATGTAAACGAGAAAAAGCAGGAGGCTGAAATCCAAGCATAAGGGTTGGCTTCAAATGGAGGGATGAGGACACCGGGCAGGCCCATTCAGCCAGGGAGCAATTTCTCAAGTGTTTCATCTCTCGCCCTCGCACGTGCAGGCGGCCTGTGTGGCTAGGGTTGGAGCCATGACCCAATGTGAGCCGGTCCTCTCTGGCAGCCTTCAGGGGCATGAGAGGGGATTGGGGCATGAACCTCTGTTCACAATTGTGTCCTCCATTTGACTTAGCAGGAGACAGTAAAATCTGGGCCATTAAGGAGTGTGTTGCCAACTCAGGTTGCCAACTTTGATTTCTCTTCATTCTTTCCAGCTCTTGAGCTGTATCTGTTCAGATGTAGGCAGTGTCCTACCTCTTTAAAAAGCTACATGGCCACTGCTTGGGTCATCAACTGGCATTCGCCTCCCTTGGCATCATTTTAGTCATGTGACGGCATCTCTGCCCTGCACATCTTACAATTTGGACAACTGGTCCTTCTCTTATTTAATAGTGAATTATTATCACTAGCTAATTACCACTATAATGTGTGTGCCTGTCTTTGTCACCTCCTCCTCAATGGGAAACAGCCTTTACAATGAGGTTTTTACCACCTTGTACATTTACCATGCACTTTTTACCACATGTGTTTTTAGAACACATATGCTTTGACAATATATGCCTTTACCACGCATTTAAGGTAAGTTAGGGGGGTGGGGGGTCTCCCGTCCACAAATACATTCTCTGTTTACTTACACACAGCATTAAATAGGACTGCACCAAACACAGCCCCTGCCATCCACGTGACACCCCAAAGTGCAGCGTGCTGGGCATTGGTGCCACACAACAACGGGGGAAGCGCTTTATAAATGCTACAATACAATACAGTGAAGCTGGTGCATAGCTTCAGTGAGCTTGCATTATTGACAGCAAGCTGATACACCACGTGACCTGCAGTGCATGAGGACACACGTGCCCCACAGATCACTGTTAATTTGTAATGCAAAGGCAGTAGGGTGCGGATATTGCAGCACCGCTGCAAAACCAGCCCCCAGTAACAAAACCAGCCCCCAGTAACAAAACCGGCCCCCAGTAACAAAACCGGTCCCCACCACTTGAAAACTGGCCCGCACCCTTCCAGCCTCCTGGGGAAACACCCGATGCCCGCTGCGCTAGTCCGGCCCTGGGAGTGCAGCAAGGACTGGGGTGGTCTCAGCTGTCCTGCTCCTGCTGGTGCTGCTGTTTGTCCTGGAGACCTGCTCTTAGAGTATGTGGTTTGCAAAAGGAGGAACAGGATAAACAAAATGCCTCAACAATGCTGCCAATGCTTATTTGTGTATCTGAGTCCTGGGATCAAAGGTCCCTGGGCTGGGTTACTGTGCACTGTCAGGGAAGGACACTTGGTTACCGCTGGTCGAGCTCGGCCTTGGGTACCACTACATTTAATCTGGATAATCAAGCCCTCCCTTTGTGCCTCTGTTCAGCAGGCATCTCTCTCTATACTTTGAGGCTCAGCAGTCTAAAGGGCTGATTTTGAGTTTGGAGGGAGGAGGGTTCTCTGTTGAGATGGCGAAGGATATTGCCCCCAAATCTATAGTTGTTCACCAGCCCTGCGGTAACGCTTTAACCGCTGTGATGGCGGGTCCTGTCAATGTTGTCAAAGTTTGATGGACGGATCCGTCAAACATGATGACACTCTGTCAAACTTAAACAAGGTTTTATATTTCTCAGAAGCAAACTCCCACAGAGGGAGCTTGTTAGTGAAAAAGGTAAAATGTATGCCCACCCACACCATGGATGTTTTCTCACATGGTGTGGGTGTCATTATTTTTAAACTGTATTTCGCTGCCAAGTTTTACCTGACGGTGACAAACAGCAAAACAAAACACATAAGGTGGACCAGTCTAATTATGACGAACAGTGTTAAGGGTTAACCTTTGATGGCTTGTACTCCTTTGAGCAGTCGCAGGAGTATGTTGGTGATGGATTAGGCTCTGTCATCGACATAGAGTCCACCAGCCTCTAAATCGGATGGGCAGGCCTTGAGTTTGGTGGAGAGGGTGTGTCATTGCAAGGGTGTACCACTTCTGCCAAAATCTAAATTAGCCTCTAAATTCAATTCTGGCGCCTTTCACAGATTGTCAGGGAGTCACATCCGGCCCATTGCTACACTGTGGCACTGTCAGGAGAAAGTGACGGTGGCAAGTGACGGTGGCAGAGTCCACGAACCGCTTGCTTCAACTTTGGTCCCCGTACAGCGATCTATGCTGCGCGCTGAAATTGCACATTTTACCCTCATTTATTTACTTTATGAATTGGCTGGTCTTTTAAATAATTCAGCACACACTTTGCATGCGGTGAAATATCACGCGTGTAATTTAATCTGAGCACCATCGTGTTGAGCTTCTCCCTACCTGAATTGAAAGGAGGGGAAGCACCTTTTAGCTTTGCATTTTTCAGGGCAGCAAGCAGTGTTTGGCTCAATCTCTCTTCCTGTCCGCCTCGTTCCGACAGGGTAACTAGTACCGTTGTGCGGAGGGCGGGCAGGTGAGAGCCAAGCACTTCCGGAACTTCCGGCAGCCACTGCTAGGTAGCGCTCTAGGGGTTTTCTTCTGGGGCTATTTAGCCCTCGCACCCCTCTGAGCGCGCAGCGATCGCGCGCAGCCAAAGACACGCCGAAGAGCAGCCAAAGAGCTGCCCGTCTGCGCCCGTCCGCGACAGAACGGGACCGGGACCAGGGGCCCTGCCCTCCACGCCCTTGGACTGCACTACAATGGAGAATTCCATAATTAGGTACTCTCACCAACATTTATTAACACTTAGACAACCCTTATTTCCTGGCTGCGTTATTGATAAATGGCCATGCCCGGAAGGCCCCTTTTCCTGTTGTAAATGTCATTTCCAAGCCTCTTATTTAAATTCCACTAGTAAGGTAAACACTGTAACAGACTTACCAACAAAAGAGATAAAATGTTTATTATTAAATGTTCGCTCCATGCCCAAGCACCAAATCCAAATATGGGACTTATTACAAACATCTCAACCCGACCTGGGTTTTTTTACAGAGACCTGGCTTAAACCTCATACTACACCAGCTATAGCTTTAGGGGTCCCTCAAGGGTACAAGTTTTTAAATATGGATCGTCCAGATAAAGTAGGCGGTGGAATAGCCATTGCACACAAAGACCATTTGAAAGTTACTATCTTAGAACAAAAATGTAGCCCACACATGGAAATAATGGTTTTTGGAGTAATTACTGCCACAAGAGCATCTTGGAAGGGAGCGTTGGTTTATCGCCCACCAAGACCTAGCTCAGGTTTTACTCTTTCTCTTATGGAGCTTTTAGCTCCTCATCTTAGAGCCAATGAAAACTTTTTGCTCCTTGGCGATTTTAACATTCATACAGATATCCTAGAGCTTCCTGAAACTAAATCCTTACTAGCTGACCTGTCCACCCTAGGTCTGGAGTTGCAGAACAATGGACCAACACATAAGGGAGGCCATTCTCTTGACCTGCTTTTCTCAAATAGCACCAAAATTCAGTGCTAATCCACCACCCAGCTAGAATAGTCAGATCATTTCATGCTGGATTTCTGTATATCGGAAGTGGACATACGCCCTAAAAAGAACACTCTTCCACCAGTATGGCATCGACAGTGGCACAGAGTAATGGTGGAGGAGTTACAAAAGGTCTGGGAAAAACCTAACCCTACGGCAACAGATGATGTGGAGGGTGCCTTAGCTAAATTTAATGATTCCATAACTGTAGCAATAGATAAATTGGCCCCCCTGAAGTTGCATATAGAATTTCCTGCAAGTAAACAAGAAAAATGGTACACTGAGGCACTGAGAGTAGAGAAGCAGAGATGCAGGAGTATAGAGAAAAAATGGAGGAAAGCACGCACAGAAGAAAACAGTAGAGCACATCGCGAAGCCCAGTCTAATTATTATAAGAACATAAAGCTGGCGCGAAAGAACAGCATCATTCAGCAACTCGCAGAGGCGGGCAATTCCTCTAAGGAATTATACAAAATACTACAGGCATTCGTAAAACCGACAGCCTGTGATAGCCCAGACGACTACTCCCAATCCTTATGCGAGAACATCTCCCTGTTCTTTGAAAACAAAATCAAGTCGATTTACGAGAACATTTTGAAGGCTCCTAGTTATCAAAGTAACATCTGTGCTCCTAGTCCTCCATCTATACAAAGAAATGTCTCCTTGACAGCCTTTCCACCAGTCGGTGAATTAGACCTCCCTTCCCTCATTGGCCACATAAAGTCAGGAACTCCCAATGACTTCATACCAGCAAAAATGATGGCCTCGCTGAGTACTCTTCTTGGATCTCAAATCTGAGATATAATAAACCACTCTCTTAGGGAAGGACACGTGCCTGGGGAATGGAAAAAAAAAGCGGTGGTGAACCCTATCCGGAAGAGTGCCGCACTTCCATGGACAGACCTTTCTAACCTCCGGCCCATCTCCCTCCTGCCATACCTTAGCAAAATGACCGAGAGGCATGTAAACACCCACTTGTCGAATTACATCGAGACAGCGGAGGGCCTGGACCACTCCCAATCTGGATTCAGGCCCAATCACTGCACCGAGTCGGCCCTCATCTCAGTGACCGATAACATCAGGATGTCACTCGATGAGGGGGGATCAATGATTCTGGTGCTGTTAGATTTATCCGCTGCCTTCGACACGGTGTCGCATGAAATACTTCTCGGTCGTTTGAAGGAGATGGGGATAGGAGGCATGGCTCTGTCCTGGTTGGAAAGCTTTCTTTCGGGTCGTCTACAAGGAGTCAAGCTGGGCTCCCATAATTCCATCTCAAGGGAGCTCACCAAGGGAGTGCCACAGGGCTCATGCCTAAGCCCCACGCTTTTTAACGTGTATGTGGCCCCCTTGGCGGACATTGTAAGAAAATATGGGTTCACCCCGGTGTCGTATGCTGACGACACCCAACTCCTGTTCCCCTTCCAGACTCTCACGCCCACAATTCAAAAATCTTTTGCAGATGGGATGAGAGCTGTGTCAGACTGGATGGCACGGAACTATCTCCAGTGTAATGTAGCCAAGACGGAAGTCATGTTGTTTGGTGGGGCTACCCTCCTATGGTCCCCAAAATGGTGGACCTTGGAGTTAGGACCTGTACCCATCCCGAAACAAGTTGTTAAAAACCTTGGAGTACGTCTGGATCAAGCACTCCTATTCAAAGAACACATTAACCAAGTTACAGGAGCATGCTTCCGCGTAATCGGGCTGTTACGGCGTGTTTTTCCATTCCTGCCTGATAACTACAGGAAAACACTAGTCCAGACATTAGTAATCAGTAGGATGGACTATTGCAATGGTTTGCTGATCGCGGCAAATGAGGAACAAATAAAAAAACTACAAGTAGTCCAAAATACTGCGGCGAGGCTGGTTGTCAATGCTCAACCTAGAACTCCCTCTCGTCCTCTTCTTCACCAGCTTCATTGGCTGCCGATAAGGCAACGTATAGAATTCAAAACGTGCTGTACAATACATAAATGTCTGTATGGTACAGGAAACAAATATTTGAGGGAAAAGTTTGTACCATACATCCCTGTACGCACTTTACGCTCCAGTAGTCATCAGCTACTACAGGTCCCAAGGTTTAGAAGAACCAGACAGGGAGGTCGCGCCCTCTCCTACAAAGACCCTGTTCTTTGGAATTCCCTTCCACCCATGCTGAAACAAATTACCAATTTAGAATCCTTCAGGAAAAATCTTAAAACCCATTTATTCACTCAGTTTTAATGTAATATTTCTCTGCTATTAGCATATGATCATGTTGGAGCCCATCTGATAGGAGCACAAGCGCGGAGATATCCCTTCGGGAATAGACTCAAGCGCTATATAAGAAAATAAATAAATAAAGAACAGGTGATGAACATTCGATGAACATTCGATGAACATTAGATGAACAGGAGATGAACGTTAGATGACCAGGAGATGAACAGGAGATGAACATTAGATGAACAGGAGATGAGCAGGCAGGAGATGAACAGGAGATGAACATTAGATGAACTGGAGATGAACATTCGATGAACAGGAGATGAACATTAGATGAACAGGAGATGAACAGGATATGAACATTAGATGAACAGGAGATGAACAGGAGATGAACATTAGATGAACAGGAGATGAACAGGAGATGAACATTAGATAAACGGGAGATGAACAGGAGATGAACAATAGATGAACAGGAGATGAACAGGCAGGAGATGAACATTAGATGAACAGGAGATGAACAGGAGATGAACATTAGATGAACAAGAGATGAACATTAGATGAACAGGAGATGAACATTAGATGAACATTCAATGAACAGGAGATGAACAGGAGATGAACAAGCAGGAGATGAACATTAGATGAACAGGAGATGAACATTAGATGAACACAAGATGAACATTAGATGAACACGAGGTGAACAGGAGATGGGTCCTCACTCTCTCAGCAAATTCGCTGGGCCTGAGCGGACGCGAGCACTTTAAAAACTCCATGGTGACATATTTGTGAGTTTGCAGTAAAAACACGTGTCAACTCAGCATGTCAGTATTATAGGGTTAGTGTACAGTAGCCAGTGGCATGACCTCTCTTGGATCACTATCGATATTTCATAAACTGTTATTCACTTCACGATGCAAGATGGGCAAAGACATCTTTGCAAGTCATAAAATGCACAAGGTAAACACTTCTCCACACCTTATACATGGGTGTAAAATACTGCCTGTACGGAAAGTTTAACAGGCAGCAGAAACATTTAGGTCACAGTTTACATTAGTCACAGGTCACACTAACTTCTTTAGATTTGATTTGAATTTGGCTTATCCTTTATCACATTTCAACTATTAAATAATAAGCATTATTCAACCAGTCTTGGTGATAAAAACGGGTTCATTATGACTATGTGTACTTCCCTACAGCTTTAGTGAACCTATAGGCTGTCTCACTTGGGTCCCTCCTCTTGTTTCTTTTACACTCATCCTGCACCATTCTTTGTGTTACACCTGGTAGTCCACTGACATCCCCTCAGGCAATCAAGGAATGACTCAGTTACCTCAGTGCTGCCTGATGGGTGAAATTCTGGTGGTCCGGCTAAATGACCGCTTATTTCAGGGTATCGCCTCAACTGCAGCACTTCTAATTAGGGAAGGAGACCCTAACCAGGATAATCTTCAGGGAGGGAGGCTTAGGGTAACTCTACAAATAAAAGTTTCCTTAGGGTTATCTGTATGAAGACAGCTACACCACAATTACCTTTAAAATAAGGAGCTCCTGGCCTACACCTCATCTCCACTTCACTCCTGATACTTACCTCCTCAGCCTCCAACTCCTGACTAACTACATTCTCCTCTCCTCAGCACCAACCTCCTGTCGATGTCATCACAGCACTTCATCTCTGGCTGACTCCAGAATCTTCTGCAAAAGAACATTTACATGGACACCTGTTAAACATACACGCAAACAAATATATATCCTGGGCATTGCTACTCGTGTCTAGTAAACAATCTAGTGCTGCAATAGTGGCTGTCCAGCTCAAATAACCATCAGGAAGTCAACGCCGGAAAGATCTGATAAGTTTCATCCTTGACTCCCCAAAGACAGTCAACTCCTCCCAGTGGCTGCCGTGTGACCATGGGGAGGAGTTCATATGATTGAGTCAAGTGTCTCTTTTAGAGGGTCACTTTTAGACTGAAACACCCACAAAGGACAAAAAACTTCCTTGGTAATCTTTTAGTTTTTTACTGAAGATTAATACAGAACCTAATGGTCAACATGTTTCTGCCTTGTGTCCCTTCAGGGTATGTGGGATTCATCAGGACCTGCGGAAGGCCCCTCTAGTCACACTTCCGTCAAGGTGCGCCTTCCGCCGGAAAACCTAGCTGCATCCGTCCCTCCTACCTTTTCCCCACCCCTTCCATGGAGAAAGTGGTTTAGAATTCTTGGGCTAGACTTGGAGGCCCATAAGAGTGCGGAGTGATAACTGGCACCCACCAAGTGGTTAATCTTTATTATTAGTTTATAAAGACGGAGCCCACTGTAAGACAGGTCCTGATGAATGCCGCGTACCCTGGGGGGACACAAGGCAGAAACATGTTGAGCATACCTATTACGGTGAGGGGATAATTAATTCCCTAGGTCACCGTGCACGTTTTTTATTACCATACAGTTGCATAGTTCATTAAAATTAATTTTGACAACTGTAATGGTTTTTAAATCACATTCACTAATCACGGGCCCCCACTTAGTTTAGAAGTGCATCCCTGCTGTCAGGTGTATGCCCGCCCTATATCAAACCAAGTCTTTAGAGGGCGAGGACGGCCAATGATGAAGCATGACACCAGGTGGTGTGTACGGCCAGTCCTTCACTTTTTGTGAGATGTCCACATTGACCACTCAGTTCTAAGCGCCTATAGGTCACTTCACTAGGAGCAGCCCCACTTGTGTTTAACAGTATATGTTGGAGTCTGGCTAGCTCCTAGCATCCTGTGCCTCTAGTTCCCTTCCTCGGTTAGACACTGGGGCTAGTGTGTTTTATCTGATCTGTAAGTGTGCCACCTTGTTCTTAAGAGACCCCAGGGCATATTTACTAGGAAGTGGCAGAGCGCGGCGTTAGCCACCATGCTTAACGCTGCACCTTCACACTTCCAAAGCGCAGGGCTGCACTGTATTTACAAGGATACAGTGCAGCCCTGCGTTTCCCCGTGCGCTGGGGCTTGTTTTAGCTGCCTAGCGCCACCCCAGACATCCTTGCAGCCTAGTGCATAAGTGCCTGTATTGTAGGGGAGGCCTGTTTATGTGCAGAAAGGTGTCCCTTCCTGCAAATAAACAATCTGAAATGGTTTTTTGAAACTTAATGTGTGCGGCTTAATGCAGTACACATAGAAGTTTCTGTTGCAAAGCTTCATTTTTTTAAATTGATTGTTTATGAGCAGGAATGGTCACCTTCCTGCACATAAACAGTCAATGGCCTTTTGCTGTTTCTATCTTTGCTGCACAACGCAGCACACATGGAAACAGCAAGAATGAGGAGAAATTAAAAGTGTCTCCTTGTTG
Organism: Lissotriton helveticus; assembly: GCF_964261635.1. NCBI lineage: Eukaryota > Metazoa > Chordata > Amphibia > Caudata > Salamandridae > Lissotriton > Lissotriton helveticus. The sequence goes on from NC_136069.1 coordinate 1,656,092,838, forward strand.
CGCAAGTAAAACACCAGGTTATCCCTGGTCTTAATTTGGGTGCTGCCTTCTATTTACGCCACCCTTATACATATGGTGCAGCATCAAAATCAATTTGTAATGTGGTGGAACGCCCACCGCAACACCCATTACCCACCCCTTTCACTCTAAATATAGCGTGAAAGGGAGCCTTATTTACAAGCCAGCGTTAAGCCACATTAAGTGGCTCAATGACTCCTTGTAAATGAGGCATAGCCCCTATTGCCACTACAACATCGTGAAAAGTGACGTGTGGTGGCGATAGAGGCTTGTAAATATGTCCCCCCATTCTTTTGAAAAGGGTTGAAGCGTCATCGAGAGTTCACCTAATTTGAAGGTGCTTACGCTCAGCGCAGACTGGGTGAGGCAAAGCTTCACCTCAGTACGACAACTGATTAGTGACCCAGCCCTGATTTGGTGACAAACACTTTGGTGTTTACACAATGTTTGTGTGCTGCTTGGACAGTGAATACCTCCCAGAGTGGTAGGAGTCAAGCATTCCCATATGCAAAGTTAAAAACAGTGGGGCATATCAGCAAGAACCTCGTTAAAATTATCGCCGTTTTAGCGGCACGAAACTGCCGCTAAAACGGCGATAATGGGCTCGCTAATATGCGTTATAGAATTCCAATAGGAGCCCAGGTTAGGTGTGCAGGACATCTAACCTGGGCTTCTATTGGAAATCTATAATGCATATTAGCAAGCCCATTATCGCCGTTTTAGGGGCAGTTTCCTGCCGCTAAAACGGCGATCATTTTAACGAGGTTCTTGCTAATATGCCCCTGTGATTGTATAGTTGAGTAAAGGGCAGTAGACGGCTCAAGCAGCAAATATTCTGATTTTAAAGTCTCCCTGATGGATGTCCCTGTGGAACTTGGGCAGTTACTAGCTGATCATTTCTGTGCCACTTTGTTGGATTTCTTCAACATTCCTCACACATGCCGAGTGCACGCACTACATGTGCAGCCAGGTCCTTCATGTAAGCCCTCAAGCTCTGCAGTGAGGATGTAGGGATAGCGGTCTGTGAGCACCTAGGATGCTGGACACAGCACCTGTAGACTTTTGCAAAATGGTTCATCTTCCCACAGCCTGAGCACTTCTTCGGGCGTGGCACCCTTAAGAGTGATGGGTGTGCACTTCTATTTTGGTGGAGAGGTTGGACAATCAAGAGGCCAATCTAAGAATACAGTTAATAGATTCAGTCTGCATTTGACTGTTTTAGCGTTGATTTAATGTGGAAGTCCCTTATATTTGAAAGTTCAGGAGACTGGCCTTGGGTGAACAAGCTAAGGAGCTACATCTGAGGTTCTCTCAGATCAGGTGTCTTAGTTTAGCAAATGCTCATTCTTGGGTGAGTGCTGCACTGATCTCTTCTGCCTTGTTCAATTGCATGCATGTATCTCCTATGACTTTTAGGCATGCATGAAAGGTGTTGTTTGATGCCTTTGTACCTCGCCTGAGTTTTCTCAACAACAAACATTTGTAGTCTTGGCTTGCCATTGGTACACACTGGGAGGCTTATTTACAAGCCCCTTCCACCACTGGTGCATCACTTTTTCCCATATAAAAAGTGGCACACTGGTGGCACAAGCGGCTTGTAAATAAGCCCCTGGGTATTTAACGCAGCTGTCGCTCTGCCACAGGTGTTGGGTGGGCCAGGTTCTGAGAAAGTGCGCGATGGTTTGAAGATGGATTCACCTGCTCTGTGAAGGAGCATACAGGTATTCACCTGGTCTTCAAGGCTTGTAGCTGCAAAGTCCAATTGTATGCTTGCAACACACAGCGCCATTTCTGAGCCTGTGAGGTTTGTGTGCCAGGAGCTTCAAGTTGGCTACTGACATAAATGCTGGAGATGGTTCGAGGCGGGTATCTGGTGGCTGGTTGTGGTGATCAGCTTGACATGGTGAAGAGTGCATGGTCCCCCTGCAGTGGCTGGGGTTCTCTCCAGTCTTGGTGTCAGTGGATGTCTGGCTCTCACTTTCTTAATGTTGACAGCATGCTCTATCCCTAATCGGTGTAGTGTTGGCAAAGTTCTGCCCCTCCATCAGCAAAGTGCCTCAGCAGGTCCACCAAAGACAGTGGACTTTGTTGTGCCCCAGTATAGATGAACTCGTGGGAGTAGAAGGTGCTGCAGGTAGGCGAGGAACTGGTGAGAAAGTGGGCCCAGTTTGGTAGAGTCAGCACAAGTCGTGCCGAGCGAGACTGCAGTAGGTCTCCTGACCCACGGGGAACCCGATGAGGCAACAATAACCTCCGATTCAGGTACCTAGCGTCCTGCAAGGAATTAAATTATATATTACTTCCTTATTGATCCAAAAGAAGGCATCCCAGGAAATACCTATTTGCCTAGCACAAACAGAGACAGAGACGCCCATGGTCTCTGTACACACTACACTTCGGTCCTGAAGAAAGACCACTTGACCATCTGGCGACCAAAGGGCTGAAACATGTCGACCTATAATATTCACGGAATATAGTGTGCGAGAGCCATTACTACTCTCAGCCACACAACCTCAATTTTAACTTTCATTATCTCTAGAACTAGAACGAATAAAATGTATGATTCTAGCATGAAGATATATTTTTTTAAACTATTCACTTCACTTTTCACTGTCAAATCACTGATCACTACTGTTTTAACCAAGGGTAAAGCCTCCAGGTGGAGGATGCATAATAACTAAACCCCATGATTATGCATACAACGTGTAAAGAATAGCGGAGAATCAAGATATACCGCTAAAATTACGAACTATACACGTGCATGAGGGTTTTTTATTGGGACTAGTTAGAACGATACCTGCATACCCTGGTTATGCGGGACAAGTGATCCTTCTTCTTTGATTATATGAGAAAGTGGGCCAGCCAACAACAAACAAGAATGGCCATGGGCACGGTCAACCACCAAATGAAGAGAACATCTCTGATGAAGATGAGAGATGTGCACACACATGCCCTTAGGGCATATGTGTGTGAAACATATGTGCACAGATCAATTTCAGGGGTGCAACAGGGTGTCCTTTTGACACCCTTGCACCCTGAAATTGCATGCGCAATTTGCGTGGACCTATTGGTACTCGCAAATTCCGCATGCAATTTCCCATTCATTCCTATGGGCATGTAGGCCCACAGGAATGAATGGGAAGCCATTCCTTATTTGCGTCTCGCAATTTGCGAGTCTCAAATAAGGAATGTGTAGGAATTGCTATTTTTATAGCGATTTCTACACGCATAGGCTTTTGCGAGTCCTTAATTGCGATTCCTTAATTATCGCAATTAAGGACTCTCAAAATCCTACCTTGATGCATGTGCCTGCAAGTGCCAAACATGCGTGGCAGAGTCTTTTACATATTGTGCTTGCGTTGTGGACAAAACCAACAATGGAACTTCGCAGGGGTGTTAACTTGACCAGTGCCCAGGTGCAGCACTCCAGCCCCACCAGATAAATATAGGTGCAATTGGCAGAGGGCTGATAAGTAAGGTTGTGTGCATGGAACAAGACTGTGAGGGACTTCGAGTGCGATTAAAGGGATGAAGAGACGAGGGAAGGACTAGATCTCCCTTCGCTTGATGCTCATGCTCTCAGAGATGTGGCCAAATTCAGTCTGTCTACACCCATCCATTCCAAGACCATGGCAGCTAAGGCTATGAAATGTAAATCAATAGCAATGTAGAGATTTAAGCTATCTAATATTTCTAAGGTTCAATGATTGACAAGTGTCAGGCGCAAGCTGATGGTTCTCAGCGAGCAGTCTCATGGAGGTATCTCATGGCTGGTTGAGGGGGTTGGCCTCCCTAGAGCCCACCATGCCTGTGGTCTCTGAGCCACTTGGTCTGCTATTCAGAATCCATGCTATTTTCTCAATCATTTGCACACTTCTGGTCTCTGATGGAACCATTAAACTGAAATAAAAGAAGGTTCTCCTTCGTCACTCGCTGAGTGTAATTTAATGAGCAGGCCTGTTCCTGCTGCTGGGCTTGAAGTCTGTGTTTTCACAGTCCAGTTAGGCCAGGAGTCCAGGAGAGAGTGCGCCAGCGCGTTCGGCTGCGGCCCGGCCCACGTGGCGCATGGAGGTAGAGAAGTCACGCCGTTGAGCCTAACGTTTACACAGGCGCGTTTGGTAGGATTCGGTCTAATGAGACCTGGAGCCCAGACAAGCCACTGAAATGTCAAACAACTGGGGAGTCCTGCCTGGAAGGGCTCTTCAAACAAACAGGGCCCAGAGCTAATCCGTCGTGAGCTATCCCAGTCAACGCCATGTGGCGCGTCCTCTCCCTGGAAAAGAGCTAGAAGATTGGCCCTCGCATCACACAGTTGCTAATTATAGGCTTCCGCCTCCATCTCAAACAAGAAGGCTCAACCACTTCACACCACGGCGGGGGACGAAAATAGTCCGGCCTCTGCATGTGTAGCTTTAACTCAAACGTGTGATTTTCTTGTCATGCGGCATAAGCACCCTGTCTCGCTGGCTGTTACATGTGGTCAGGGCGCCCCTCCCAGCACATACGCTTGGATCAGTCCCAGGGGATGCAGAGCCAATCAGCGTGCAGGCAGCAGGAGTCTGTATGTGTTATTGTTTGTGTTGGATAAGAAAACGTAGGCCAATTGAAACAGAGGTAGCGGGGAGCAGAGTGGCGCTGAGTATGAGGACATTAATGCATGGGCAAAGTGGGCTCTGGCCCAGGGCCCCAGCCTTTCAGGGGGCCCCCTGACAGAGTCAGCTCCGCTTTCCAGAGTTTTGCCCCAATGATCTTGAATATTTCTTAAACAGATTGTATTAAATACTATTTTCCTTTAATTTAGTTTTTTATGTACCTGATGTGTGAGAGTCTAGTATAGACATTTAGAAGAAAATGTTGTGTTTTTTCATGCAATATGCATTAAAAAATGTCTTTAAGATCAAAATAAGGCCTAACATATAAGAAATGGGAGGGAGTCATAGAGATTATTTGCAGTAATATTGGTGAGCTGCTGCTGTGTTACAATATTGAAAACACACATAACTATCCCTGAATATAAGATATAAACACATTTAGGGCCTTATTTATGAGAAGTGATGCATTACCCTGTGAAAACAGGGATGCGTCATTTCTTAGTGTGCCCTCCTTGCGACATGATAGATGCGTCATATTTACATATCATGTCGAAGGAGTTACAGATACGTCAGTATTTCTGACGTATTAGTAGGCGCAGAAATGACGCATTGCTGGGGGTGTCTGAATAGACTCAACTCCAGCAATGTGTCCTTTCACATGGGGCAAGTCCCATGTGAAAGGGCCTGCATCAGTCTTACGCCTGCTGCGAGGCAGGTGTAAGATATTGACGCAATGGCGTCCTAGAAGTGGCGCACTGCGTTCTCATAGATTTCAATGCACCACTTCTACGAGGCTTTTTGCAGGGAAACGCACACCCTGCATACATTATACCTGGCGCATGTATAATGCGGTGCAGTGGTTTACAAAGTGACGCATTTGCCTAGATGTGTCACTTTGTATATAGGGCGCAACATGGCACTTTTTTTACGCTGCTGGTGCGTCACAAAATGTGACGCACTGGCGGCATAAAAGTGATGCAAGGCCTCATGAATAAGGCCTTTAGAATTTGGACGTGTGTTCCTTTGCACTGTCAGGGACGTGTACTGGCGCGTTAAAACATGCGTAAAAGAACCATAATTTATTAAAAAGCCAGGTTTTTAAGTTCTTGCTGAAAGACAGTAGGTCTGTGGTTAGACTCAGGGATTCTATGCCACAATTTTACACCTAGAAAGCCGAGGGATCTGCCTTCAGTTTAGGCATGATGGGCAGGTAGGCATTTGAAGATCTTAGGGGTCTAGATGTTGTGTAGCAAATAATGCGCTTATTTAGGTAGCTGGCTCCTAAGCCGTGGAAAGCTTTAAACATGATTGTCATCGCTTTGAAGTCAATCTGTTCTTTTATGCAGAGCCAGTGGTACAAGCTGTTGACGTAGTAAAGCTTTGGTGTCACCAGAGCCTGCACCACGGTCTTTCCGCTCTCAAGGGGTAAGAGTGGCATGATTTTTTTTAGCATCCGGAGTATGCCAAAGCAAGCGCAAGTTAGATTTTGGATTTGAAAGCGCATGGAGAGTGTCTTGTTTATGACAATTCCTAAGTTTTTGACTTTTTCCTTTTCCGCGGGCAGGGGCGGCAGATCTTTTGGCCACCAAGAGCTCCAGTCAGGCGTTTCTGGATTACCGAAGAAAAAAACTTCAGTTTTGTCAGGATTGCACTTCAGCTGATTGATCTTAAGCCAGTTAAAAACCTTTGTGAGGCAAGACCTAATAATTGCCCTGTCAAAGTTGGTTCCTTTCTCACATGTAAAAGACAGCTGAGTGTCAGCATAGGAAACAATTTTGGCGCCTTCTCCCTCTACCAGAAATGCAAGGGGGGATAGATATATATTAAAAAGGGTAGGACTGAGAATGGAGTCCTGAAGAACACCTACATTCATGGCCGGAACTGGGCATGAGAAAGGGGGGAGCCGGATGTCCTGATATCTATTTGCCAAGAAGGATGACATCCATGTTAAGGCGGTCCCCCCCAGGCCGATGTTAACAAGTCTTTCCAGGGGCCTTTCATGTGGGACGGTATCGAAGACCGCTGACAGATCGAGCAGTATCAGGACAGCCTTGCCTCCCTGGTTCAGCTTACCCTTGAGAAATTCAGTCACTTCCAGCAGAGCGGGCTTCGTACTGTAGTTCGCCCTAAAACCAGATTGGGACTCATGAAGGAGCTTCTCATCTTCAATGTGTTTTTGGAGGGCCTTGTTTACATGCTTCTCTAATACTCTGGAGAGGGTCGGAAGAAAGGAGATTGGCCTGTAGTTGGCAGGGTCCATCGGTTTGGTGTCAGCCTTTTTTATCAGTGGAAGAATCTTAGCATTCTTCCATAATTTCGGCATGTTGCCTGAGGAAAAGGAAGCATTAAAGAGCTGGTTTACTGTGAGGTTTATGGCGGGAGCTTATAGGTTCAGGATATTTGCTGGACATGGGTCGGTAGGAGAGCCAGACTTAATGCTTTGGAGGAGGGTCAGTGACTCTTCAAGCTGAAACTCAGGGAAAGCTGGTAAAGATGGAGGATCCGAGAGGGGAAATGTGCTATTGGAACCAAGGTAGAAGGTCAGTTCTTCCTCTGAGATGTTAGTGAAGGTTTGTTGGATCACGCAGATCTTTTTGTGAAAGAATTGAGCTATTTGCTTAGACCATTCTTCCATGCATGGCCCTTCCTTTGTGCCGGCTTTCGGGGTGGTAAAGGATTTAACTATGCTAAAGATTTCCTTACTCTTATTTTGGGCATTTTCTATCTTGGTTTGAAAGAAGTGTTTCTTGGCTGCCTTCACGGGAATGTAATGAGCTTTTATGGTGTCTTTATACACCTTCCTGTCCTCAGGTAGGTAGGATTTACGCTACTTCCATTCAATTTTTTTACAAATTCTTTTGCTAGATCTGAGGGAATTGTTAAACCATGGAGCTGGTGGGACTGACCTCTTTGAGGAGCAGCAAACAACAGGTACCGCTGCACCAATGTTGGTTCGGAGCCATGAATCTATTGAGAGGGCGTCCGAGCCGGGGCAGCCAGACAGCTCTGGTGAGGAACGACCGAAGGCGTCTGCTAACATCGGGATGGATATTTTATGGAACGTCCTGTAATTAGGGACCCTCTGCCCTGCGTTATCCCAAGGGGCTGTGGCAGAGTTGGGAATGTCGAATTTTAATAGGAGGTGGTCAGACCAGGTAATGGGAAGAGGCAGGCTTACTGATATGTCAAAGATGTGAAAGATTTGGTCTAGTGTATGGTCCTTCTCATGGGTGGTCGAAGAAATAGATGGAGACATGTTGCAGGCCTGCAGCGTCTCCAACTAGGAAATTGTTGGTGGGTCTTTTCCATTGTATATTGAAATCTCCCAGAATAAAGCAGTGTTAGATCTGGCACCATTGGCGTGGGTCTCCCTTCCATTTTTTCTGTTGTCTCATGTGTGGTTGCTGGTGTTACATGCTTTGGGCACCATGCCACTGCTATCCAGTGCTACAGTGCAAGTGCTCCCTATTGTAAATTGATGTATGGATTAGTGATTCCATGTTTGGCTATTGGTTTACTTGTCAGACCCTAGTCTAGTGCACTGAGTGTGCCCAGGGCGTGTAAATCCCAATGCTGCTGGTGGGCTTGCAGCACTGGTTGTGCCACCCACAGAAGCAGCCTTGTAAAATGTGTCTAAGGTCTGCCATTGCAGAGCCTGCGTGCAGTCTGGTACCGCCATGCTGACTGGGCAAGTACACCCACTTCCCAGTCCCTAAACCTTCCCTTTTCTTCATATCAGTCACCCCTATGGTAGGCCCAAGGGCAGGGTGCATTGTAAGTATAAGGTAGGACACGCCCTGGTGTGTGTGGCATGTCCTAGTAGTACATTACAGCCATTTTCGTTTTTCACTATTGCAAGGCTACCTGTTCTCCATAGGCCAGAATGGGCTGTTAGATTATTACATGTTTATAATCCTAATAGACTCAGAGAACATGGTAGAAATTTGAGTTTTGCCTGAATTCAGAATAATAAAATACAACTTTTAGTTAAGTTTATTTCAATATTCTGTGTTTGCAAATATCACTTTTAGAAAGTAGGTATTTGCTTGTCTAACCATTCAAACCTGCCTCTGCTAGATTGTGTATTCCTTTGTCTGGTTTTGTGAGTGACAGGGCTGGGGGATTCCAAGAGACAGGCTGAGTCACCCAGTGGTGAATAGAGAGATCTGCATCAAATGGGAGGGAGGAGTTGCACCTGAACCTTGAATAGGGCTGTGTCTGCCTTCCACAATGTTGGCTCCACCTCCTGGGGAGCGGCTGACGTCTCTGTCCTGCACACTGAAAGAAGAGAAGGAGTCCTGTAAATAAAGTGCTCCAGGACTGTACTTGCCTTCCACAATGCCGGCTCCACCCCCTGGGGAGCGGCTGATATCTCTGCCTCGCACTGTGAAAGGAAAGGAGAAGTCTGGTAAAAAGAGTGCTTCAGAACTGGTTTGGACTGGGCAAAGGCCCCTCTCCCCTCAGAGAACAAAGGATTTTGGGGTATAAATATTGGGACCCTGATCCCAAGAAATTAGATCACTTTTGGACTACAAGAAGAAACCTTTACTGAGGAGAGGAACCCTGAAGAAACTGAGGAGAGACTATTTCCAAGCTGAAGTGCTGCTTGGGGGATTGGCCTGCAGTGGTTGCCTGCCTGCCAAAGGAAGGAGAAAGGAACTTTGAGTACTTTGCTTTCAACTTGTGAAGGATCTCCAAGGGCTTGGAAAAGAGCTTGCCTCCTGCTGAATTCTCAGGGACAACAGACTTCCACCCCCAGCTTCCCAGAGTTCTTTTGGAAGTGCCTGCTGCTGTTTTGGGCCTTCTGAACTGCGTGTCGCAAGGAGCTGGAAGCGTAACTCAACGAGAAGAAACGTGTCGCTGTGCCTGCCATCGCGACTCCGAAGGAGGGTGTCGCCGCTGTAGTTGTCGCACTGCACCGCATCTGAAGAAGAATATCGCAACGAGGTTGGAACGTGGCGCCGTCGCTGTGCCTGCCGTCGCAACTCCGAAGGAGGGTGTCGCCGTTGGAACTGTTGCATTGCACCGCATTGACCAAGAGCACCTCGCACCCCTAAGAAGCGCGCCGCCATCGGAGCTGCTGCCATCGCATCTTGGATGTCGCCGCTGTAGTTGTCGCATTGAGCGGAAGCTTCATGCATTGTGGGAAAAGAGCATCGGTACTGGAGCTGCTGCCGTCGCATCGTAAGGGTGTCGCCACTGCAGTCCACGCATCGAACCGAGCTCTTCTCACATCCCTGAGAATCGTGCCGCATCTGGAAGATCTTCACGTCTTTATTTCTTTGTATGTGAACTTTGCCGCATTTCCCATCGCTGCGACATTTCTTGTTGTGGAAGCGCAACGCAACCTAAGGTACATTGACGCAGAGTGTTGCATCTAAGAACTGAACTGAACTAAGCTTAAATCTACCATCTTAAAGTAACCATAGTGTGTATTTTTGTCGTTTATGGTCTTGTGGTAACTCTATATAAAGTCTACTTATTTTTTATATAAAACCTGTGTGGTGTCCATTTGTACTGTTGTCACCGGGTTACTGTATGTTGTCACAACTGCTTAACTTACAACGCCTCTGAGTAAAGCCCTTCTGCTCGTGCCAAGCTACCAAGAGGGTGAGCAGGGGTTATTTTGGGTGTGTAATCCCCTTATCCTAATTAGAGGAGAGGGTCCCAATTTGTCACAAGTACCTACCTGTGCCAACTAGAGACCCCCAAATCTAACAGGCAGTTGTTGTATTTTAAGGCCAGGGAGGTGGTGGCTGTATTAAGCGTAGCAATAACATTTCCAATTGCAGCGGGAGGTCTATAAATCAGAAACCCAACTATGCCATGATGGGGGGGGATAAGGAACAGCCAAAGCTTGAGGACTCTGCGCCCTCAATGTTTTCCATCAGGATAGGAGAGCAGTCTAGTTTTTTATCGTAAATTATGGCGACACCGTGCCCCTTCCCACGCGGTCGGTCCTTCCTACGGATTTTATAACCCGTAGGGATGGCAGAGGTAATAGTAGGGTTGGAGGCTTCAGACAGCCAAGTCTCAGTGAGAAATAAAAGATCAGGCTGTTTGTCTAAAAGTAGGTCATAAATGTGTGTTTCATGCTCTTGCATAGAGTGACAATTTAAAATGGTGGCCTTTAAGTCCTCTGTTTTCTTATTGTTTATAAACGTATTGTTGCGTGGGAGGATCTTGGGTGTGAGTTCCCTGGGCTGGAGGAGAGACCAGTTGCACTTATTGCATCGAAAGTCTACCTCCAAGCTCGGATCAGCCACTGTACACTGACAAAATGGTAGCCGCCTAGGGCTAAGCAGGATTTCCCTATTGTAATAAAGTGGAAGAAACTCACAGGAGGGGAACTGGGCAGCATTGCTGGCGCCGAACGCCTCCGGTTTGCTGACGAGCGCAGACGGGCTTGCATTTGGTTCGCCTTTGGCCTCTGCGCACGTCCGTTTCCAACTGGAATATGTAGGCTAATGCCTACGATGCAAACTGGATCGCTAACGCAGCTGAGCTGAGGAAGTGAAAACTGTATTGGTGGAAGTGAGGAGCACAATAGTAGCCCCAGCCCTCCGCACAATCGGCGTATTAGCCACGGCGGACAAGGACTGGAGAAAAAGCGAGATGCGAATCGGAGCAGCTAAGGAGGTATAGGCAAGAAGAATCAAGTAAAGTGCAAGTGCCCATAGGTAGGAGAAATTGTTAAAAGCACGGAGTAATTCAGCCACGCATATACAATTTAAAAGGTGTTAGAAACCTAGTAGCAGGGCAGGGAACACTAACTCCTACTGCTGTCAGTTGCACACATCTGTTTACATTGGGCATATATAGGCCAATGCCTATGATGTAAACTGGATCGCTAACGCAGCTGAGGAAGCGGAAACTGTGTCGGAAACAGGGGCTCAAATTGGATCATAAATTTAAAGCTGTTCTGAACAGGGGCCCCCAAAATATGTTTGGCCCAGGGCCCCCAAAATCCTTAAGATGTCCCTGGAGGACAGCTCAGCTCCTGTTTCTTTAAGTCACTCTCTGAAGCAGGGGTTAGTGAGGAGCTGCTGCTAAGTGTGCCCCCGTGCTGCCACACACATATGAAAGGATGCCGGTAACAAATGCCAGGGTGCTTGGGGCCAGAAATATATAGAGTAGCTGCTGCTAAGCGTGCCCCGAGCTGCCACTCACATCTGAAACGATGCCGCTGACACGTTTCACGGTGCTTGCTGCCAGTAATATCAAGGAGCTGCTGCCATGCGTGCCCTGTGATCCCACGCACATCTGGAAGGATGTTGCTGACACGTGTCCGGGTGCTTGGTGCCAGTAATATCATAGAGCTGCTGCTAAGTGTGCTCCGTGTTGCCACACACATCTGTAAGGATGCTGCCTACACGTGCCAGGGTGCTTGGTGCTAGTGATATATAGAGGTGCTGCTAAGTAGGTCCCATGCTTCCACACACATCTTAAAGGATGCTGCTTACACGTGCCAGGTTGCTTGGTGCCAGTACATCAAGGAGCTGCTGCTAAGTGTGCACCTGTGCTGCGACACACATCTGAAAGGCTGCTGCTTACACGTGCCAGGTTACTTGGTGCCAGTACATCAATGTGCCCTGTGCTGCCACACACATCTGAAAGGATGCTTCTGACACATGCCATTGTGCAGCTTACCAAAGCCTGGATGTTGAGCAAGAGACCTGCTCAGAGTGCCAGTTGTGGCACAGATAACGCCTCGAATTTTGTGCAAAGTTTGCAGTAATTTACACGATGTATCCTACTGCTCAGCAGAGTAGAACTTCTTTACATTTATATTTCGTAATATCAGCACAGGAAACTTGGCTGCTTCCTGTGTGTTTTAACGTGGAGCCTAGGCAGCCCATGCGCTGTCTCTCAACATGCTGTATTCAGACTGTGGGCTTACAGCGTGCCTCCAGCTTCTGATTTGGCTTTTGTCAGTGTCCTATAAAAAAGCATTTCTTCTAAATTCATAATGGTTCCAGCTTGTCCCACTTTTTTTCTCAATTGTTGAGTCCCATGATTCGCCCCCAGGACTTGTCCTCTTCCACTTGTGCTATAATATGTCCTGTTTTTGGAACTTTTTTTTTCATGGATACAGAGCACATTCAGCGCAGCACACCACAACGCCCTGCTTTATCTTCAAGTCTGGTGCCACGCCTTTCTTTTGTTCTGCACGGCTTGACCACCTCTACTTTCATACATTTTTAAGAGACTTTAGCACCCGTTTCATGAGTGTTGTACTTTATCGACTTGTTTCAAGTAAATGTGCCCACAGTAAGTATGGGCGAATTTTGCGGATTTGCGGTCCGCGAAATCTCACGACATGGCAAAAAAATCAGCGAGTTTGTGGGAAAATCCTCGAACTCGTGGATTTGCACAAATATATTGTGACCACGTGTATCTGTAACTTTGCCACCGCACCGAAAGGTGCCGAGGTCCCTCGAGTGAGCTGTCCATCATAGTGAGAAAAGGGCGGGAAGACGTTGCATACCCTAGTGTGTGTGGGGCGGGGCCAACGGGTGGGGCTTCCATGCGAGTTCCCATGCCTCTTGTTTATAAAGGGTCAGAGACTGATAAGAGCAGCAGATGAGAAGAAAGCAGCTTCTTGGTCACAGGAAGTACATGGGGATTGTGCTCGAGAAACTCGTGGATGCAAAGACCTCCATCAAGGATTACATCTAATTGATATAGGGAGGAAGCACACCTACCTAGCCTCGACCATGCTCACAAATGTTTTGGGCTGATTAAAAAAGTAACGTTACTGAATTTGAGCTTCAACTCGGGCATGACTTAGTTGTAACTATTCTCTGACCCTGCCTCGGGCACCCGGCTGTTTAGGGTCAGGACAGGGTCAGAGAATAGTTGCAAGTAAGCAACTTCAACTCTGGCAGCTTGCCGGCGCCATTTGTAACTATTCTCTGACCCTGCCTCGGGCACCAGGCTGTTTAGGGTCAGAGAATAGTTGCAACAAGTAAGCAACTTCAACTCTGGCAGCTTGCCGGCGCCATTACCTGCCTTAACTCTGTAAGTGCTTCGTGTGGAGGTTTAATTTTGGTGACAGGAGCATCCTGCCAGAATGTAAATCCGCCCGCTAGCGGATTTGCGGATTTTTTGGCAAATTCGCGAGATTCGCAGATCGTGAAATTGCCAAAAATCCGCAAATTCCGCATGCGGAACGGATTTTGCGCCCATACTTAGCCCACAGCCCGTCGCTCCCACACTGCGTATGTTTATGAAACGATGGACCAGAGTGCTACGGGCCTCGGAAAGTTGTCAATGTTATTGCAGCCCGTGGAAACACCAAGGGAGGACTTCAATCGTAATTTGCATACCCACAATCCTGTCTACAATCACACTGTGATTTATTTTCATGTTTAAGAATAAGGGTTGTTTTAATTGTATTAAATATTATATAATATTTACTACTAGCACAGTTTGGGTCAGCGCGCAATGGTCACCTAGCGTTTTTCGGTAACAGTGCACGTTGGTGACACAGTGATGAGTGTATGAATAATCATTCGCCTCTGGTCTCGTCATTGAATTGGCACTCGGCTTCACTCGCACTTGGGGGCATATGTATGTAATTTACATTTTGCGATTCTCAAATAGCGATTTTTAAGAAATCTCTATTTGAGAATTGCAAAATGGAATGTATGTAATAAATTGCAATTTTTTTGCGAATCTCTAAAATTCCTTAATTACGATTAGCAAATTGCGAATCGCAATTAAGGAATGAGTGTCCCATTCATTCCTATGGGCCAACAGGCCCATAGGAATGAAGGGGGATACATTCTCAAATTGCGATTTTCTATGAGAAAATCGCAATTTGAGAATCGCAATTCCAAGGGTGCCAGGGTGTCCAAAGGACACCTGTTGCACCCCTGGAATGTGAATGTAAGTACATGTGGCGCACAGGCATGCCCTAAGGGCATGTCTGTGCACCACATGGCACTTTGAATTTTTTAAAAAAATGCATTTTAACAGGAAATCGCAAAATACCATCTACTTGGAGTAGGCGGTATTTTGCGATTCCTTAAGCCAAAATCTCAATTTGCAAGGCACCCCTACGTAGCATTTAAGGAATCGCAAAATTGCGATTCCTTAAATGCTTGAGCAAAATAAGGAATCGCAATTTTTGCGATTCCTTATTTTGCTATGTGGCCCATACATACCAAAACGCCATTTGCGATTTGCAAACGCCGGAATAAACAGCTTCTTACATATGCCCCTTGGTGTGGTAGTGAAGACCAATCGCTAACCAGTTTTTACTGGGCGTTCCAAATGGATGGAAGCCCATCACGGTGGTTAAAAAAGAAGAGAGATTTCACAATGAAGATGAAACTTTTATTTGATATTTTTTTCAATCCGTCTCGCTATGGAGAATTTAATATTGGTTTTTCTTTTTTTTTCGCTTTTGAGGGGCTTTTGGGTTTACTTTAAAAAACGCCTCCTTTATAGAACATTGACCAAGGAGGGCCTGTCAGAAAGTTACTTGCAGAGTCAATCATCATCATACATTTTTTATTTTTTGCAGGCAAAGCGACTATAAAAGTGTAGCATATGTTACAAAATCAAGCAAGTATAAATAGGGCACAAATCACCTAAGTATAAAAACATCATGAAATGCAGATTAAAAGCAAAATTAAAAACTCATTGTCAGCTATAAATACAAGACTGTCAGTCAGGCCTCGAGCGTCTAGATGCCAGGACTGCCTGTAAAAAGCTTGATGCAGTGAATAGCACATGTTCATTGGGGAGCAATTGTAGGTATATAAGTGCAGGGCACGCTTGATTACAACGCAGGGACCTCAGCAGTGGTAACAGGAACCCCTTTCTGGACCAGCTGTAATAATTACAGAACAAAGTGTGCGGTATCCTGCGGAGACCTGTTGTCGCAGCCGCGGGGCCACCTGTCACCAGAGTGCATCCAGCCCGCCGGAGAGGCCAGCAAATGATGAATTTGATTAAAATAGAACCTGGTCGAAAGAAATCGGACATGCCTGCTGGTAACATGCACCTGAGCAGACTTTAGAGGCATATGGCCCCTCACTGGAAGTTTCAGCATTTCTATTCCTTGGTATACAGCCATTACAACGAAACTTTTACAACGACATACCATTACAACGCAATTTTTACAACGCAAACTATTACAACGCATTGCTCTGTGGGGCGCTCTAGGATAGGGAATAGGTTAATTTACTATCCAAAAACCTTCCCTACTATCCACGGGGACTGGAGTTGGAATAGTAAATTAAACTATTCACTATCCAGCGCCTAAAAGCATTATGCGTTGTAAAAGTATGCGTTGTAAAAACTGCGTTGTAAAAGCATGCGTTGTAAAAGCATGCGTTGTAACGTCATATATCCCTATTCCTTACCTATTAAAGGATGCCCACTCTGAGAACAGTGCCTTTGTACCCTGTAAATCCCGTGACCCCAGAGTGTCAGGGGTGAGATTGGTGTTGCCCCTCTCTAGGGCCATAACTATTGACTTAATGTAGGCAATCCATGGTAATCTAGAGGCACCAGCCAAAGCCAAACAATCATATACAATCAATCTGTATAGCTTGAGGGCCTGTCTGGTCCAGACTTTAACCCAACAAAGTAGAGGGCTAAGAGCGACTAGCTGAGCAAGAAATCTTACTCCAAGCTCAGCATGTACTGAGCAAGCTGGTGTCCATTGCAGCACCTGTACCAAACGTCTTAGAAATTTGTTTTCTACAATTTGTATTGAGTTGGTCTTCACATAGCCCCAGAACTCATTACTGTAGCCGACTTGTGAGACACACTTCACCACATACAGTTTTAGCAAAACCTGCTGTGACCAAGGGCCTCATTTATGAAAAGTGACGCATCGCTGCGGGAAAACAGCGATGCGTCACTTTTCACTGCGCCCTCCTTGCGATACCAATGATGCGTCATATTTACGGTATGACGCATCATGGCGCAAGGAGTTACAGATACGTCAGTATTTCTGACGTATCTGTATGGCGCAAAAGTGATGCATTGCTAGAGTGTGTCACAAAAGTGACGCAACTCTACCTAGATGCGTCACTTTGTAAATATGGTGCAACAAGGCACATTTTTTACGCAGCTGGTTCGTCACAAAAAGTGAAGCACCGGTAGCGTAAAAGTGACGCAAGGGCTCATAAATGAGGCCCCATGAACTCAGCCTATGAGCGAAGCGAGCCGAGGCCCCAATAGATTTGAAAGCTCCACTTTTTTCCTCTCCAGCAGGGTGTTCCAGTTGTTCTTAGCATCAAAAAGTGCCTCAGGTGAGGAAAGGCTTAAACTTTACCCATGTGTGCTGGCCCACCTTGAAAGTCTTGGAGCTAGTGGTCAGTGGTGGTCCCACAACAATAACACAGGATTTCGGGTCATTTAGGGCCAGGTCGAGGCTATCCATAAAGGCGGCAAATATATCAAGGTGGATCTGCAACCCTCTAGTAGCGTGGGCCATCAGGACCGCGTCGTCGGCGTACAACAACACAAGAGCGGCCTTTGGCCCATCTTGGGGCAGTCGGCCTGAGCCATAGGGAGGGAATCTTCAAGCCTGTAAATGTAAATGTAATTTGTACTTGTAAAGCGCACTAACACCCATGGGTGTCCTGGCGCTGTAACACATACCGCTCTGGAACCCTTCCTGGCTTTTCCCTGTGAAGTGCCCACTCCTGGGCACCCCCGTGGTGAAGCCAGGCATCCCAGCGCTGTTGGGGCCGTTGTGGAGATTAAGCAAGCTATTGCCCAGAGTCACAGAGTGGGACCCATGATTAGAATAGGCACCGAGGCAAGAATTATCAAGTCCGAGGAAATTGGGCCCAAGACCCGCCGAGGCGGGAATTGAACCCTGGTCCCAGGCCAGACCTCTGCATCAGGGTCTGCCACTCTAACCATTGAGCCACACTTCTCCACTGCCTGTTACATATAGGGTGAACAAAAACCTGCAGAGCCAATACCAGGAGGGACGAGCAGGGCACATTAGACAAGGGCCAAGTGGTGTCATGCAGCTATTCTGGAATTTTTATTCTGCGTCACTTTTGTTTTCCTAAAAGCACTTGTTTATCCTTAACCATTTTGCGTATTTTGTAGCAGACTATATTACATTGTGAGTAATGCAAGTTTACAATAATGACTTACACGTTCACAGCGCTTTCTGTCAGAGACCAGACTGGGACCTCGTAGCACTAAACATACACAAGTCACTATTCTCCACTGCACTAACCAGGATTAAATGATGTGGCTTGCTGGTGCGTTACTTAATGGTGGTTTCATAATGTCACAGTGCATTTCCCAATGATTAACATAGCTTGCATTTAATTTTCATTAAAGCTGTGCGTTAATATATATGTAGTTACCTGAAGGAGATAAACCGAAGAAAGGACTCAAGGAGCTCCTGTGTTCCTACTCAAGAGTCGGCTTCTGTTACAACATGTTTACACAGAGCTTTCTTAGTAAAATGCATGGGACCTGTGGTCTCCATAAAGCAGAACTCTTGTGAGGCTTTGCTTTGAAAGGTGCCCACTTAAACAGTTTGCACAGTAAAAAAAAGATGTGGAAAGTGGCATTATTGAATTTTCCTCGTCACGTGTTCCCCTCAGGACAGTCCCAGTGCTTAATTTGTAAACAAACAAGTGCCCGGGCCCTTCTCAGAAGGCCACTGAAGCCTGCACCACCCATACCCTGCCAGCGCTGTCAATGGCAGTACCAACATGACATCTGAGCTGTAACTAGAGCCGGTGCTGACAAATAACTGCTGGTGCCGAGCACCGGGGAAACCACCGGCACAAGTTAAGCACTGACATTCACTCTGAGTTGCTAAGCAGAACCGAAAAGGACACGCTACCACATCCTCTAGGCTTCAAGTGGAGGACGCGCCCTTTACTTTTATTTCCTCCTCATTAGTGATGCGCTCACTCTGTTCCTTTTTTTAATTTAATATTTAATTACAGAATGACCATACAGGTTTGGCAAACAAGAAGCACCAATTTTATCAAGGGACTTCAATTAATGCCTGGTAGTAATAGGGCCAGTGTTTCATAGATGATTTACAATAGACGCCATTAATGGTTAATGTAATGTAATAGATAATAAACTGCATGGCGAAACACTTATAACGTCCCAAAGGCGAGACCATTTGTCTATGCCAATGCTTGTATTACTTTACGTGCACTTTGGGAATAATGTTCGCACTGTGTACTGGCCTGGCTCTGTCTTCTTCAAAGTATATCAGCTCAGCATGCTCTGGTCATACTGCAGGCTTCTCATCCTTGCTGTGCTTGATTGATTGATTGATTTGATTTGATTGATTTGATTGATTTGATTTGATTGATTTGATTGATTTGATTACAAGATTTATAGAGCGCTTGAATGCCCGAGGGCATCTTGGCGCTAAACCTGTGGCAAGAGCAAGGCTGTGTCATGGAAAGTGCTACAGCACAGCTGTGGCATGCTGATACTCGCCCTTTCTAAGGATCAATACTTTACCATCAGTACCATAACAGAGTTGCTGGGAAGTATTGCACTTCCGGGTCAAAGGAATAACAGTTCCTCTGTTTATTGCCAATTATTTAGCCACAGTCAGGGCCACTGGAAAATCCTAATACTGCAGATGCAGCTGTTTCCACATAAATAATAATACTGATATGCCACACATGTTGCAAAATCTTCCATCTGCCACATAATTTGCTGAATTTTAACTAAGGGCCTCATTACGATGTTGGGCGGAAAGCCTATGACTGACAGTCAGATTTCCCTAGACCGTGTCGGAACCCATCTACCCGACTTGGTCGGAATCCAATCCGCCCGACCGATTACGATGTTTGGGGTTGGAAGGGAAACCGTTCAGACATTCCAAATCGGTTCCCACTGGCTCTCGGAAAATCCGTGTTGGTCTGAGCTGATTCATGCAGCTCTACGGAGTGATTATGATGGCGGATTGCAACAGCCTTTCTGAGTTGGTCTGTCCAACATGAAAAGGCTGTCGGAAACCGAGTTTGGGGGCTCCTAGCTAAACCTGGGCGGAGTTGGTGGAGTGCCACTACACGGAGTTCCACGGACTTGGTTAAAATCTCTGTGGAACTTTGCTCCGCTCCCCTCCACCCCCCTAAAACTAAAAAGCAGTAATAATAAAGTCACTTACCTGCTGTAGTGTCTCTGGGCTGCCCTCCTCCTTGCCGTGGTCTCTCCTCCTCGTCTTCCTCGCCGTCCTCATCCATGCAAACCCCTACAATAAACATCTTGGGAGGACTGCGCATGCGTGCACGCGCGCATGCGCAGTCCTCCCAAGATGTACATCGTAGGTATTTGAGTGGACGAGGACAATGAGGAGGATGAGAAGGAGAGACCATGGCGAGGAGGTGGGCAGCCTGGAGACGCCACAGCAGGTAGGTGCCTTTTTTTAACTGCTTTTTAGTTTTTTGGGCATGGGCAGGTGCCCGCTAACTCTGCTCTGCTGCAGAGTCGGAGTTTTGCCTGACCTCCATGTTCCCAATGGAGCGTGGAGTTGGCAAAACTCTGCAAACTCCGCTGGCAGAGCGGAGTTCGCTGCCGGGGGTTACTCCTAGGCTAGCAGGCCCCTTTTCATCCTGAGGCCTATGTTTGGGGGCTGTGGTGGTACATGTTTAAAGAGGTGTCAATGTTGCACCGATAGTGTAGACATCTGATAATAATAATAACCCGGTATTTGTAAAGCACAAACCAATCACCCCATAGGGTCTCAAGGCGCTGGGGGCCGTCGGGGAGATTAAGCGAGCTATTGCCCAGAGTCACAGGGTGCTGGGCTGAGCTGCCGCCGGGAATTGAACCGTGAGTCCCGTGCTCCTCAGTTAGCCACCCATGCCGCTGCACCACACCTCTCCGATGGCGTGGGCGCAAGGGTTTTGACAGCAGCAGAAAAGAAAGAACCACCCTTTACCAATCATTTAAAATTGCATAATGTGACCACAGACATACAGTTATTCCTTGTGAGAACCACAATCCATGTAATGAGGCTTCACAAGCAGCATTTACATGCAGAAATCAAGAAATACAGAATAACATGAAACGTCATTTAATTATATATAAAAAAAAGAATGAGATTATCAGGCCTGTGGTTTGCGGCAGGCCTCATGGGATGCATGGACGGATGGACACCAGGCCCTTCGTCCAACCCGCTCGTGGCCAAAGGGTAGCAAGGTTGGGCATGCACCATGGCCATCTACCGATGTGCTCTCTTAATAAAACCTCAGAAATTCACTGAAGAAAACACATTTTAAAAAGTTGTGGTTCATCAACCACAAACACTAAAATATTTACGGGTGAGAAAAATCTTTAACAATTCACTGAGATAAAAATTAATTCACAAAATCAAAAGCTGAATTTACCTGTTATGGTATCCCATTCTTGCTATAACTTGCACCTCTCGCCATGAAAACTATAGCTCACACCCGCCACGCGGGCTGTTTGTGGCTGGGAGCTCCATGTTGGCCTTCTTGCAAAGGAATGTTGACTGGGATGTATGACGTTACAACGCATACTTTTACAACGCATACCTTTACAACGCATTTTTTTTACAACGCAACATCCATTACAACGCATTCCATTACAACGCATGCCATTACAACTAATTTTTAAAAACTACCTTTACAACGCATTCCACTACATTGCATACTACCTTTACAACGCATACCATTACAACGCATAACATTACATTGCATGTATGGTAAGTATTGGATAGTGTAGGGGTAAAAATTACTATTCTAACTCCAGGGGGGTGCAACAGTAGGGTAAGTGTTGGATAGTATAGGGGTAAAAATTACTATTCTAACTCCAGGGGGGTGCAACAGTAGAGTAAGTGTTGGCTAGTGTAGGGGTAAAAATTACTATTCTAACTCCAGGGGGTGCAACAGTAGGGTAAGTGTTGGATAGTGTAGGAGTAAAAATTACTATTCTAACTCCAGAAGGTGCAACAGTAGGGTAAGTGTTGGCTAGTGTAGGAGTAAAAATTACTATTCTAACTCCAGGGGGTGCAACAGTAGGGTAAGTGTTGGATAGGGTAAGGGTACTATGCGTTGTAATGGTATGCGTTGTAATGGTATGTGTTGTAATGACATGCGTTGTAGTGGTATGTGTTGTAGTGTCATGCGCTGTAATGGTTGCGTTGTAATGGCATGCAATGTAATGGATGTTGCGTTGTAAAAGTGTCATTGCAATGGTAGTGCGTTGTAAAAGTTGCGTTGTAAAGGTTGTTTCCGGTTTACTGTCTTTCCCAGCTCTGGAGCATGCAGATACATTACGCCACACACTGAAGCTGCTGGTCAAGTGTGTCTTTACGCTCCAAAATTCACTCACACTCTGAACATTACCTCATACTTCCTAGAACCACACCCTAACACCTCCCTGCATAGCACGTGGTTCCAGTTTAAAGTTCAACCAGAACCGCGAGGGTCCTAGTGCATATAGCAGGTCTGTGCTACGGAATGCAGTGGGAGTCAACCTCAAATACAGGACCTGGAACAACTGGATGAGAGGGGATCTGCAGGCTCAGAACGCTGATTAAAGAGTGACCGATCGTCAACAGGCGGGTCAGCACTCTGTAGATAGATATCTATATTGTGCATACACGATGGGCATATTTCAACTACAATCCCCATCACACAGGCACAATACATGGGTTGTATGATGTTACAACGCGATCAAAATGAACGCGGTACATCACAACGCATCTTTTACTACGCAAGTCATTACCACGGCTTGCGCTGTAGGGCGCTGGACTTAGGAATAGTAAGATTTACTATTCCAACTCCAGCCTACGTACAGTAGGGAAGATGTTGGAATAGTAGATCTACTATTCCTTAGTCTAGAGCGACCTCCAGCGCAAGTCATGCTAACGACTTGCGTTGTAAAAGATGCGTTGTAATAGCACCGCGGTGTTTTGACTGCGTTGTGATGGATGTTTACCCAATACATGTTTTGTAGAAGACATTCTGCGAGTGGCTCCACCAGCACAACATATCTGCTCATATGAGGTTGTCTGGCTCACATCGCTGCATCCCTGCACCCAACAAGAGACCACAAAGAGCAGCAGGGGCGGGATATCAAGCCTGTCCAAGCTGCTGATAGGGCTGTGGTCCCGGCCCTACAGGAAGCTGTCAATGGGCTTGAGGGAATGTTCCTCTCATAGTGCCAATATCGGCAACACACCCAAACCGCAAACACAGCAACCCCATAAAAAAGAACACACAAGACACATTGGTTGTTGGAGACAACATTGCTGCAGGTTTATTTTGCATAAGAAATATGCCAACATGGTGGGTCAACTTACGGGCGATTCAAGGGCATGTCGCTGTCATGGAGGAGTTGCCGGCAGAAGATACAAGGTAAGTACAAATAACAACTCTTGATGCTCTGTGTGTGAGTGAGATAGCTAGGTAACTAACTGGCTCCCTCCTTTGGAGTCCTGTAACTGGGACCAGGGTACCTAGAACTAGATAGCCATTGCTACGGTCCTCTCCTCAGGCCGGCTGGCACTGAGGAGCCTCACACATTAAAGTATTCATCACATATAGTAGCACTCCCACCGTGGAGAGGAGGGCGACGGGACTCCGCCTATAAGGGTATCAAGCGTCGCCCCTTCCACGTTCCTCCAATTTATTGAAGGATACCCTTTTAGCTCATACCAGATACTGGGCCCTATTGTTCCCGTCCTGATGATGACTTTATATTAAACAAGGTTGAAACGCCTTCGACAACAGCCCTATATAGACCCCCTATCAGATTGCTATAAAATTGTGTACAAAAGGAGTACTGTGTCCTTTTAATAGTGATGCACAAATACCTTCTATACAAATAAATATATATTTGATTTGCAACATGCAATGAATAAATGGATTGCAAAAATCCTGCCTTGGCATTTTATAAGTCTGCATACTCTCGGCCTTCTACTAGGAGAAGCGAGTTCATTTCATTATGGCGTTTTAAATCCTAGTGAACCATTAATTACAGAACATATGGTACTACCACAGGTTCTCTAGAGTTATGGGGTCACCCTTGTTCAACCTTAAGTGTGAGTGAGTGAGAGCGCAAGTGAGTGTATGTCAGTGTGAGTGTGTCTGTGTTTGTGAGTGAATGAGATTGAGTGTGAATCAGTGAGGGTAAGAGTGAGTATGTTTGAGTCTGTGAGTGTGTCTTTAGGTACACAAGAGTGAGATTTAGTGACAGTGAGTGCAAGAGAGTGAGTGAGAGTGAATGAGAACGAGTAAGAATGATGGAGTGACATTGTGGGAGTGAGTGCGGCAGCGTGAGATAAAAGAGTGTGTGGGAGGGGGAGTGAGTGAGTGAGGGTAATTGAATGTGAAAATGTGAGTGCAAGTGTTTGTATGTGAGTGAGAGAAAGAAAGAATCAATGAGAGTGAGTGGGGGAGTGTAAATGAAGGAGCGTGAGTAAGAAAGAGCAATGGACAGAAAGAGTGAGTTGAGTGAAAATGAGTGAGTGAGTAAGGAAATGTGATTGAGAAATGTGAGTGAATTATAAGAGTGAGTTCAAATCCGATAACCCCAGTCACCTTCTTTGAAGGGTTGTGCCACACATGGGGTTTGGAATGATGGTTGGAGAGGCCGTGCGGGGTCACCAAGACTCCTTCCATCCGCAGTGGGAATGGCGGAGCTGGTACAGGAACAGCAGGCTTGGACAGTGACACCAACACAACCATGCCTGAAGTGTGAAGGTTCATGTGGACAGTACACTGGCCTGGCAGATGCATCAGTGGTACAATGAGCCCTTATGGGAAGGTTCTGGTGCAATGGTGTCTAAGCAGTGCTCAAGGAGTGGTTGTTCTACAGTAGAGTCTCTAACGGTAATTTGAAAGCGAGCTCGCTCTAGGCGCTACAACCATCCTCCTTCTTTAGCTCATGTGGGCATCACCCGCCCGGCTTTCCTGCCTCCTTGCATTGGATGAACATACAGGCTGGCAGTATGCAGCCCTGTGCTATGGGTTCTTTAATTGTAGAGTGTGGTGAAGGCCACAGGTCAATAACTTGGAGCAAGAGTCAGGGCAATGCTGGTGCAGATGATGAGCTGGAATGTCAAGGGTCTGAATAACCTCCAGAAGAGAGGGTCTTTGAAGATAATACCTGGCTGGTGTGCACCTGCTATCTGGCACGTTGAGCTGTTATACATGTGTTTGTTGACTTTGTGCTATTGAGAATAATAAAACGATTTTAAAAATGGGAAGCTCTGGTTGGAAGGGAAGGTTGCAGGAATGCTAATCGCCTGGAATGTGGTCTCCACAGTCGTGCAAGCATGCACCATGAAACGCGTCAGACCAGAACCAATGCACCAGTGGGGCTGGCTGTCCGCTTCCACCTGAAACCTGGGCGATTATGTACAGATCGTGGCCTGACTGGTGCATATCTTGTGCCCAATCATATGACAAGCCGCTGCATGTGTGATGGCAAAGTCCATTATAGTGCAACCTGAAACAGCATATGCTTGGAGGCATGCCAAATGCCCAATCCAAGCTGCCACACAATGCAACGCTGGGCGCCCATCGCTCATTTCAAGCGTGACCATGTCTATGCATGTTCATGAAATGTCCTACACATCTGAACGCCCCTATAAAATGAAGTGAATTTTAAAACACCGCCTCACATTATCCAGTGTCCTTCTTATCTCCTGTGGAACCAGTGCAGCCGACAATGACACTCAACCACCTGAAGACATCACTGAGTCATTGTGAGTCACTGTACATTACAGTGATGATGGAAACACGGGTTATGTCACTAAATCAAAATAGGAACTACCAAATGTACCCATTATATCAGGATCTACTGCAAAATAGTTCATCCATGTCTGCCAGTGAGAAAGGTGTGATCATCAAATCAACACCCATTTGGCACCCAAGACAACTTCCTTGAAATTGACAACAGGATCATTGAAGGTCAGGCGCATACTATCACCATTGTTGATGACTTCCCAGCATGCATAAGTACTCGCTCCTCCAAAGTGATGGTCCACCGCGACCAAGGACCTTCAGAGGTTTTGCCATTTGTCTGCCCACGCTATTTTGAGTGGGCAGACAAATGGCAAGTTTCACGGTCCGTCACTGCCAAGGAAAACCTGGGGGTAAGGGACAGTGAAAACTGCAAAAGGACCCCCGATGCTGGGGCAGTGAAAACTGCAAAATGACCCCCGATGCTGGGGCGTGAAAACTGCGAAATGACCCCCGATGCTGGGGCAGTGAAAACTGCAAAATTACCCGTGGGTCTAACCTCCTATGGTAAGGGGGATCATTGATTCTTTATTTTCAAAAACAAAATCCCCCTTAAATAAAACCTTGTTAGTTTGCTGTATGAGTCTGTCATGTTGACCTAGCTGTCCGTCAAACTTTTAGTGCAATGACAGGATCCTGGCAATCTAAGAGATGTCTGCTGGACCGACGACATCTCAAACATCAGTGAGGGGTACACCCTCTGGTCAACAGATGACTTTACTCCGTTGCCCTGACGGAGTAAAACTCCTCCGCCAAACTTCTGAATAGGTCCCTTGGGGCATATTATCAAGACGGGGGGCGATAAAATTATCGCCGCATTAGCGTCTCTTTTCAGCCGAAAAAGGGCAGTAATTGTATCCCATTATTATCAAGGGCACGCTAGCGCGTGTTTCCATGTTATAGCATCCATTTTACTCACGCCTCGCATTGCATCGTTAATGAGATGCAAAGTAGGCGTGCCTCACGAATCTTCACTGGAAAATATCACTAAAGCAGCTTTGCGATATTTACAACGAGGCCCTGACTCTCGTAGCGATAAAAATAATCGTGCTAACTCGCCATTAACGCACAAATCTAACTTCTGCTAAATTCCTGACCAAGGCATACTTAACATGGGGGTGGATTATAGGGTGAAGGCCACATGGTTGTATCTGCAAGCTTTTCTCCGTTTTGCATTGATTTTCGCTGGTTTTTCAGCGATGTTGGCCCATTTCCCCGCTATCAGTGGATTTTATATCGCCAAGGCGCTAAGCGTTGTTAATACAGCGCTATCATGGCGATATGATCCAGCGATAGCCGGCAATAGAAAACAACGGGATAAGCGCTTTCAGCGATAATTATCGCTGCGTCTTGATAACATGCCCCTCGGTGTCTAGTTAACGTACCCTAGCCGCTAGTAGGGGTGTAAAATGTTTCCGCTCTTTAGGAAAATCTGGGCTCCAGTGTGTTAACAAAGATGCACTCAACATCAGATGCATTCAGTGTGTCAGCTTCACACTACACCAGGGTAGAAATCTCCGCACCTAGGACACACTACAGAGGACATGAGTGGCAGACATTCCCCAGGCCCTATTAAATTGTTGTAACAACATAACCAGGGCTCGAGTCGGAGTACCACGCGGGTGGACGGCGTCCCCCCACTTATTTTACCGGGAGCTCGATAACTGGAGCAAATGGAAGCACAAATTCACTCTTTGGCCTCTCTGGGGCGAGATCGGAGCTCATTCAGACCGCTGCTCCCTGGCTAGCTTCTCTGATGCAATCGCATCTAAGGGGATGCGATTAATCTGATGGTGCAAGCCACCTTTCGTGACGTCACTTCCTGTCGTGACGTTAGCGTCCCCCCACTTCTTTTTTTAGGACTTCACTTGTGCCCTGCCCCAGAGGAACCCAATCTCCCCGGATAAAGGGCCACCATGCGAGGCCTCCCTGCCCTGGCAGTTCTCAGCAGCTCCTGCCCCATTCCTCCCCCCGTGCCGCGCGCTGCGCCCTGGTCACGCTCCTCGCGAGGCATCCATCAGCCTGTCATGGCGTCGCTGTCATGGCGGCGGTGTCCAGGGAAGATGGAGAGAGTGCTGAAAGCCCAGCAGCAGAGCCCGGGAGCTGCTGTTTGCTCTCTGTCTGCAGGAGTGTGGGAACCCTCAGCAGAACGGGGTGCACTCTGGGGGTGGGAGGGGGAGGTCTGTGCAGGGACGGACCCCTCAGCTGCTCCCAGGACCCTGGGCTGTGCCTGCTTGCATCAAACAACCCGTTTCCTTGAGTGAGGCCTGCGTTTCATAGATCAACAAATATGGCAGGTGAATTTGTCCCGGAAGTTATGAATCTGGCAACCAGATGTACACATCATTTCAAAGAGTGCTGAAGGCATTTGCACATTTTTACACATTCATAAAAGACCTGAGCATTGTAGGAAAGTATGAATGGAAAGCTAAAACTTAATGATACTTCGCAGCACACTGCCTGCTGAACGGGTTTTATGGAACAGAAATAAAGTCCAGAACCCGAAAGAATGGCGACATTTGGGAAACAGAATGCACTTAAATAGCACTGCCACAAAACCTTGCACTTTGTGTTTTTAGGGCAGATTTTTCTAACTTCCTAAGGAAGGTGCAAACCAGGGTTGAGCCCATCACTGTCATTGTCACTGCATGTATGTCATCTCCCAAAGCATGTATGTCACCTCAGGAAGTGCACCGGTGCAGGCCATGGTGGACCATCGTGCAGGGTCAGTAGGACCAGTCACTGATGGTTGATGGCGTCCCTGCAAGCGCACTGTTGTCTGAGGATTCTTTGCCACACATTGGCCTTGCGATGTTGTATATTGGATGTAGGAGCCCTCCAGTAATATTGCCCTCTCTGTCCGAGTTTACTCAATCTTGAGCAGTTGACCCTTTGGAGCGCGTGACAGATGAATGGAAAAAAGTAAGATATCACTTCCCGAAAAGTCCATGTTGTTGTGGAGATTTTTTATATGAGCAGCTTTCCAAAGCTTTGCAGTCTGGACCCGAGAAGCTTGAGCCCCCAATTTTGGATTTCAAGTACACAGAGATTTAAATTCTGGGTTCCTGCTTTGAGCTGAGACTTCATCTGGGCGGTGTGTATGAATGTTCACTGAAGGACGGTCTTCCTCCGTGTAATGACGATGAGCGACGGAGACGGACTTAAGGCTTCTTCTGGGGTGGTGTATCAATGTTCCATGGAGGACGGTCTTCTTCTATGAAATGACGATGAGCGACGGAGACGCCCTTAAGGCTTCTTCTGGGGTGGTGTATCAATGTTCCATGTAGGACGGTCTTCTTTTATGAAATGACGATGAGCGACAGAGACGCCCTTAAGGCTTCATTTGAGTGGTGTATCACTGTTCCATGGACGGTAGCCTTCTCCCATGTTATGTCGATAAACGATGAAGATGGCCTTGATGCTTCATCTTGGGTGGTGTGCATGAATGTTAACTGAAGGACAGTCTTCCTCCGTTTAATGACGATGAGCGACGGAGACGGCCTTAAGGCTTCTTCTGGAGTGGTGCATCGATGTTCTATAGAGGACCGTCTTCTTCCATACAATGTCGATAAATGATGACGATGGCCTTGATGCTTTGTCTGGAGTGCTATGTATAAATGTTGCTGTGGAGGACCGTCCTCTTCCAGGTAATGAC
This sequence comes from Lissotriton helveticus, assembly GCF_964261635.1. Lineage (NCBI taxonomy): Eukaryota > Metazoa > Chordata > Amphibia > Caudata > Salamandridae > Lissotriton > Lissotriton helveticus. The sequence continues at coordinate 1,656,121,847 of NC_136069.1, forward strand.
TATGGAGATGGTCTTTACACTCCACCTGCGGTGGTGTGTCTGATTATTGCGCTAGAGGACAGTCTTCTACCATACTATGATTATTGATGATATAACTGGCCTTGAGACTCTATCTGGGATGATATGTATGAATGATGACCTGGGTGGGGACTGTCTCCTTCCATGCAACGTTGATTGGAGTTGGAAATGACCATGAGGCTTTATGTGGAGTGGCGTGTATGAATGTTGCTCTGGAAGAGACGCCTCTTTCATGTTATGACAATGGATGATTGAATGGCCTTGACACTTCATGTAGGGTGGTGTATGAATGTTTCTCAGGGGGACAGTCTTCTTCCACGTTATGACGGTAGACAATGGAGATGGCCTTGACATTTCCTCTGAGGTGATGTATATGAATATAACTGTGGAGGACCGTTCTTTCGGTTGTATGACATTACAACGCGGGCTGTTACCTCGCGTGCCATTACGACGCTGTTTTTACAACGCAAGTCGTTACAACAACATGCGCTGTAAGCGCTGGATAGTGGAATAGTTTATTTTTCTATTCCAACTCCAGCCCATGTTACAGTAGGGAAGGTGTTGGAATAGAAAATTAAACTATTCCTTTTCCAACAGCGCCCTCCAGCGCAAGTCGTTGAAACGACTTGCGTTGTAAAAGCAGCGTCGTAATGGCAGCGCGTGGTAATGCCCGCGTTGGGATGGCTGCTCACCGTTCTTTCCCATGTAATAACATTGGAGATGGCCTTGAGACTTCATCTGGGGTGGTGTGGCGGATCTTTGCTGTAGAGCACATCTTTCTTCCATGCTATGACTATTGATGATGAAACTGGCCTTGAGACTTTATCTGCGATGATATGTATGCATGATGAAGGGGTGGGAGCACACTGCTGCATCTCCCAGCACAGTTCAATCCTTAGCATTATGGTAAATGCAGTTAATTTTAAATGCTTACTTGAGTTTTTGCTGAAGTGTTCCACCAAAGTTGGTGCAGGTTAGTGCTGTCAATCTCTAGACACATGTGCTTCTGGATATTATCCATTATCCCAGCAGCACTGGCCAATCGTTTCATGAGACAATTCCAGCACTTCCCTGTGGGATTCAGATTTTTAGAGACAAAGTCCTTGCATCAGTTCCCCATTTGGGCATCTGGAATGAACACACATGCGCACACACACACACACTCTGTCTCTCACACACACACAATCTCTCTCACAGACACACACACACACTTTTATTAGTTGTGACGTATCTGTGCAAACCGGACGCATTGCTGGAGTTGCGTCGGAATCGTGATGCTACTCCAGAAATGCAGGAGGGACAGCTATGATTGTAACACTGCGTCAGTCTTATGCCTGCTATGAGACAGGCGTAAGATATTGAAGCAATGACATCCTAAAAGTGGCACAGTGAAATCTCATAGATTTCAATGTGCCACTCCTTCGAAGCTTTCTTTTGTCGGAACTCTCACCCTGCATACATTATACCTGACACCGGTATAATGTTGCACAAGGGTTTACAAAGAGACGCATCTGCCTAGATGTGTTACATTGTGAATAGGGCGCAATGTGACACTTATTTTATGCTGCCGCTACCCCCAAAAAGTGATGCACTGGTGGCATAAAAGGGTTGCATAAATAAGGCCCTCGATACCTTTCGAAGTTTTTCGATGTCAGTGCATGTCCTTTATAAGTAGGGCACAGTAATACTGCTATGCCCATCTGTAGCAAGAGACCACCACAGCACAGCTCCCAAAAGTGTGTCTGTGCTATAACTAGGGTCCCGCGTTTATGGTATTTATGTTTTTTAACATTTTCATCTGTACTTACCCATATTTATTTTCTGCCCATCTTATTGGTACTTATCCATATTATTTTGTGTTTTGAGAATAAACAGTCATAAAATGGTATATTTCCATATTAATGTAACTAATAAATTGCACTCGTACTTTGATGGCTGTCGAGTTTTAACAACTTGAGCAACCAAATATAACAAAACACTACAGCCACAGGTATTTATTAGCATTATACTAAAAATATATGTTGACATATGCCTGTGTATAAGGAAATATCTTCCTCCTTTTTAACTCCCCATGCGTTCTATCTGCTCAGCTGTTGGCCTGCAATTCATGAAGGACAGCATCGACAGTCACTCACAAAAAGCACCATTTTCAGTATTTTTCCACTTTTACTAATAAAGAAATACAGAAAAAAGTTTGTTTTCTGTCCGTATTTATCTGTAAAAATCAGTAAAAATGGAAAACTGAGAGCCTTAGCTATAATTTACTACAGCACATCCAAGAGATTTGAGGAACAACAAAGTCCAAGTCAGGCCCAAATCTTAACAATTCAATAAAGAGTAAGCATCAACATTGGATCAATAGATCAAGAGTTCCAAACACTGTCTCAAAATATAGACACAACTACTCAAGTGTTCTTCGATCATAGGACAGGATAACTGGGTGGAGAGCATCCGAGTGACCAGAATTCCACCTCAAATCATCGCCGCACGTGTGCTCCGATCGACAGGTATACACAGTGGGTAAACAACACCCTGGGGACAAAGAGGTGGCTTTCTAGTGTCAAAGAATGTGCAGAGGTGATGTAAGGAACCAGGGCAAAGCTGTCACACATGCTTCTGTGCCACGTGACACTGACTCAAAGTGAACAAATGTCCAGAATGTGCAAGTAGCGAGGGCAAGTCAAATCCAAGTCTACAGTAATCGAGGCACATCGAAAACTGGGCACATCTGGTTCAAGCCCCTGCTAGCCAGTGCTTAATTTGACCCTGTTATTTCCAGTGCTCAGCACCAGCACTTAAATCTCAACACCAGCACTTATGACAGCTGGCACATGGTGGCGCTGTATGTCTAATATAGTTCTAGTTCTTAGAAAACAATATCGCAAAGATGACGCAAGGTGCAGGTGAGGTGTAGTGAAAGCAGGTGATGTGTCCGTTCCTTACTGCTGGGCAGAGTCATTGGCATGTTGCCACTCGGGGACGGTGCGTTGCGCAATGGAGATGAGGCGTCACTGTAGCCAGTGAGGCGTCGGTTCCTAGAGGCAGTGCATGGTCATTGAGCCGCTAACAGCTGCGGGCGATGCAAGGCGCATGGGAGGTGATGCATCAGTTGCAGGTGCGATACCTCGGTCCCTTACTGCTGAGCGACATCGGTGATGAAGACGGCTGTCAAGCCGTTGACCTCAGTTTTGCAGCATCGAGATTGAACCACTGAGCCACCGTTGCAGCGTCGGAGCGGTGCATCACGGATGTCAGTGGCATTGTGCTTGGGAATCCAGCAGTGGCAGTTCTTCAGAGGCACAGCTGTGTCATCAGAGCTTGCGTTGTAAGTCGTGGTTGCTGCGTTGAGCGGGGACCACAGCTTTGGTGCAGGAAGTGGCACGGCATCAAAGCTGCAGACAGGCACCAGTTCCAAAGTCACTCTGCATTGATTTCTTCTTGTAGAACTGAAATTCACTTCCAAGGGCCCAGAAACTGGAGCTGGCACCGCCTGGCAGTGTAATGGGCAATGGAAAAAAAGATTTTAATAGTATCAAAACAAATCTTGATGACTCACAAGTGATAAATATTGTATCGTACTGAGCATCTGTATTGCACTTACTACACACATATGTAGCACTGAAGGGCTTACCTACATGGGCAGCAAGCTACTCCATATTGGGTGGAATGTGGTTTGAAGGGTGTTGTCTTTGTTTAATGATTGAATGTGGGAAGTGTTTTCATGTAGTGTGTGATGACCACGGAGGAGCAGTTATCACGTTATGAGGCACAGCGTGTAACAGTGCGGTGAATGATGAGGTGTGGGAAAGACAGGCGCACATGTTTTTTCAGTACGCTGGCAGCTTAGAAAAGCTTTGTGGGTCCCATGATGGTATTTCTTATGAATATAGTCTGCTTAGCTCGTTATTGCACTGGGATGTCCACTCAGAATGTTTGGGACAGATTTACTTACATTTCCTGTAACGCAACACAATGAAACAACTTGCTGCACTGCACTGTGTTAAAGGTAGATCGCGGAAACGTGCCACGTTTACAAAGATATGGCTCATTTCTGCTGTCTCCTAGCATTGGTGCACTGTGTGCTGTCTCACGGCAATGAAGGCCCCTTGCACCATGGTGCGGGTGCCCGCATTACAGCAGGATCATTTTTGTGCAGTAAGGGACGACGTCCTGCACAAAAAAAATCCATAGAGGCATATTCCTCTTTCTAACTATGTGTGCTGCACATAGAATAAGGAAGTGACAAGAAGAAATAAAGAAAGTCCTCCTTGTTATGCTTTACTGAGGATAGTGTACCCTTTTAATGCATTGCCAAGTTAATTCCCCCGTTGTGCTGAGGGGCGGGGAGGCGCGCACAGCACCCCCGTACTCATGACGAGCTCAGCTTGTCATGAGCCACGGTGGCCGTGTGCTCATGACGAGCTGAGCTCGTCATAACGGTCAGAAATGTCGTACGCGGGGCTAATTCCCCGGCTGTGCTGAACGTTCTGAAGACACGTGTGTGGCCGTGACGAGCTCAACTCGTCATGAGCACACGGCCACCGTGGCTGAGCTCATGATGAGCACCGGGGCGCTGTCAGGTCCCTCCCAGGTCGCTCCCCAGGTCAGGTCGCAGGTCAGGTCACTCCCCATGCCGCACGGCTCCTCGTGTGCGCCCGTGTCTCCTGCCTCGTTGCCGCTGCTGCCGTGAGTTCGCCGCTGGTGAGCTCCTGGCCTGCCCGCATTGTGGTTTCTGTGCATTGCTGTAATTACTGTATTTTAGTTGTTCTTATTGTCATTTGTATTCTGATCTTTGTTTTGCACCCTATATCTGTACCCCCCCGCTCCCTGCTCCCCGCTTCCCGCCGCTGCCCCCTGCTGCCCCGTCCCTTTTTCCTTCTGTAACCCGTCCCGCCGCTACCCCCCTGCGGCCCCGCCCCTGTTTGCCTTGTGTGCCCTCGCTCCCTGCAGCACTCCGGGGCTCTCCCTCCTCCTGGGAGCCCCTTGGGGAAGTACGGTGACTTCCTGTTGTCCCTCGGTCCCGCCCCCGGCCTGCCTGACTTCCTGCTGCGGGCCGGGTGGCGGCGGGGACAATCTCGGGCTCAATCCGGGGTTGGCACATGGCAAAACGTGGCGTGGGCAGCCGCGAAAGGAAGATAAAGCGCTCCCAAGCGCTATATACACTAAAGCGCTCCCTGCGCTAGGTGAATAATTACAGCGCTAGTGGACAGAATAAAGCGCTCCCAGGCGCTTAGGGGTGAAATAAAGTGCATCCAGGTGCTTGGAGGTGAAAGTAAAGCGCTCCCAGCGCTAGGGTACAAATAAAGGTTCACAAGTCCAGAACAAAGTCCTCCTAGGACTGCAGTAACATTGGGGGGGCAAGGCTGGGCATAGAGCCAGCTCACTGGGCCGCCAGGCAGGGAGGCAGTCCAAGTGGCGGTCCTCCTGGCCCCCAGCAGCAGCAGCACCCCCCCCCCCACTCAGATAGGATCCTGGAAGAGAACAGATTGTGAGGGGACACAGCCCCTTTTTATCTTACTAAATCCTTTGTCTGGTTTCAGGGTGAGGGGGCAAAACCAGTCGCAGCTGGTTTGTGAGCACTCTTGATGTGCTCAGCCCCTCACTCTATTCACTGGCAGGGCTAGGGTCGTTAGATGCACCACAGGGGGCGGAGCCAGCATTGTGTGGGGAAAGCCCAGCCCTATTCAGGACCCAGGTGCACCGCTCCCTCACATCACACATGCTAATCTCAACACTCACCACCGGGAAGACCCATCATGACTCATGGAGCCTGGCACCCCAGCCAGCTCCAGCCAATCACACGCCAGCACCTTTACAGCACACGCACAGCCATGTCTAGAAGTGGCACTTCCATATTAGACACAAACATGCTGCACGCATCATTGCGCAGCATTCAATCACACGAGTCCGCACATACCAGACTCGAGCCTGCACACCCCACGCATCAGGAACTACCAGTGACACATACATTCCCCATGCATTCCTATGGGAGGGCAGGCCTATCTCACCACATGCACTCAGAGTGCGCACGCACTTTCCACTGGGACACAGTGAAATTGCGCAGAAACCAAAAATCACCATCACCAGGTCACCATTAAAAGCAAAAAGTTTAGGGGTGATCCTGCCAGAAGGGCCAAGTCCAACACACCACAACTCGCCTAGTTACATCGCACAGAAATTGACAATCTCAGGAGGCTCAAGAACAACAAGAAGCGCACAAACTCTCCTCCTGAAACCACAAAAATTCCACAAGACAAAAACATACAAACGATCCTTCTCAGGGATGGCCCCCAGGATTTGGAATGCCCTCCCTCCAGAAATAAGACTTATCTCATCCACTGCATCCTTCAAAATGGAAGTCAAATTGATCCTCCTGGCTAAACTCACTTGAACTTAAAACTGTGTAAATACTATTTAACTGTTTCTCCTTCCCCTGTATTACATTGTTTCTGTCTTCTCATTCTATGTTAAGCGCTCTGATATCCGTACGGATCTTGTTCGCGCTATATAAAACCTTGAAAACAAAATAAATGGCATGACCCGGAACTAGTCGTGCCCTTCTGGTGTTGAGAACGCCGACCTCTCGTGTGCCCTCTCGGTCAAGGCAATCTGCCCGTACCCAGACATTTTTGACCTAAATATAGCCGTCCTTGGTATAATGGTGGTGAAAATCCCTACCACGTGAAGGATTCCACTGGTTTTTGACGATGGTGCCAAATGGGCATGAGAATCAGACTCCTTATCTGTGTGATGGTAGTGAGTGTGAGTGCTTGATTCAAATGACAAGCTACTGTTTTGGGAACAAACTTAATATTATTTAAAATTAACCTCTTTTCATTCAAGATGATGTTTCAGAGATAATTCATGATGAGTATGGACAAGCTTCTGCTGATCATGGTTCCATGGTGCCAGAGGGCACTTACTGATATTGCTGCCATGACTTAGTTGGAAATTGCAAAAAACACAGTTGATGGACAGAATGTAGAACAATGTCATACATTCTCCCCAGTACAAGGATCTGGGCCTAAATCCATTGTTTTTTTGCGCTCCACACCACCCTGGGTTAGACACTGGCTATATGCAAATCAGCTCTGACTCTGTGCCTCATGGGAACAGTCCAGTCCGAACTACCAAGCCATGTCTTTCCCAGACCGGAATCAAGCATCCAAGGACCGGTTTCTGGCTATCAGCCTTCATCAGCCTGGATAGTTTGACTCCAGTGGTGTGGAGAGCCTGGGACTCACGTCTGAGCATACCCAGCCCACTCGGGGTGAAAATTGCAAAAAACACAGTTGATGGACAGAATGTAGAACAATGTCATACATTCTCCCCAGTACAAGGATCTGGGCCTAAATCCACCGTTTTTTGCGCTCCACACCACCCTGGGTTAGACACTGGCTATATGCAAATCAGCTCTGACTCTGTGCCTCATGGGAACAGTCCAGTCCGAACTACCAAGCCATGTCTTTCCCAGACCGGAATCAAGCATCCAAGGACCGGTTTCTGGCTATCAGCCTTCATCCACCTGGATAGCTTGACTCCAGTGGTGTGGAGAGCCTGGGACTCACGTCTGAGCATACCCAGCCCACTCGGGGTGAAAATTGCAAAAAAAACAGTTGATGGACAGAATGTAGAACAATGTCATACATTCTCCCCAGTACAAGGATCTGGGCATAAATCGATCGTTTTTTTTTCCCCTGGATGCTTGTTTCCGGTCCATGGCAGATATGGCTTGGCAGTTTGGGCTGGACTGTTCCCATGAGGCACAGGGTCAGACTGATTTGCATATGGCCATGTCTGAAATGGGGTGGCTGAGTGGGCTAAAGAATGGTGATGGATTAAACCCAGATCAGTTGACTGGGGGTGAGTGTTTGATTTGCTCAAACGCTCCGTCCATCATCCCCGTTTGTATCGCTTTGTTCGCCCTAAGTGTTTCAGGGTATGCTCAGACGTGAGTCCCTTGCTCACTTGGCCACTGGATTCAAGATAGCCTGGCTGATGAGGATTATGAATCCGAAACCGGTCCCAGGATGCTTGTTTCCGGTCCATGGAAGACATGGCTTGGCAGTTCGGGCTGGACTGTTCCCATGAGGCACAGGATAAGACTGATTTGCATATGGCCATGTCTGAAATGGGGTGGCTGAGTGGGCTAAAGAATGGTGATGGATTAAACCCAGATCAGTTGACTGGGGGTGAGTGTTTGATTTGCTCAAACGCTCCGTCCATCATCCCCTTTTGTATTGCTTTGTTCGCCCTAAGTGTGGCAGGGTATGCTCAGACGTGAGTCCCTTGCTCACTTGGCCACTGGATTCAAGATAGCCTGGCTGATGAGGATTATGAATCCGAAACCGGTCCCAGGATGCTTGTTTCTGGTCCATGGAAGACATGGCTTGGCAGTTCGGGCTATAAGACAGACACAATGTGGCACCTGTGTGATCCTGTAAGCTCTTTGTAATTGGGCACCGCCAGGGCTGCATGAGCCTGTGGGTGGGATGTGCTGAGCTGTGTTGACTGCAGCTCATGACTGTGAGATCTTTCAGACCATATGCTAGGCTAACACTCTACTTGGAAGAGGTGGGATGGGAAATCGAAGTGATGAAAGATGCTATATACATTTTGAAATTCATCAGCCATGTCACATTGTATAATAATGTTTACTAATTGCTTGTAACAGATATAACCACGTTCTAGGGAAATTTTTCAGAAAGTCTAATCTTTGCTACCAGTTTTTGCAGTTTTCTTGGCAGCTCCGGGCATAGCACGCCACAAACTATACTGGGATATTTTCTTATTGCATTCTTCAGGATCTCAGGTGACTTAACAAAACAAGTGTGCTGTAGAATGTACCACTCGGACCTTTTTTTCAATTTTCCTCTGTGAAGGAACCTCTAAAACTCTCCTGCAGAAGGCCTGGGGCACTCCATTTCACAGCAGCTGTTTCAACCTCACCCTTTCAAAGGTCACAAACCTGTCACTGGCCTGGAACAGGGATACCAGGAGATGCCTTATTTAGAAAAGGCAGGGAGGGGCATGAGAGTGGGGCACTCTGGTTTGAAGAAATTGAAATAAAATATCAAAATGATTATCGGCAGAAACCAACATGCACTGAAAGAGACTGAAGTTTAAGAGGGCTATAATGTAAGGTATAATGTCCATCCAATATGCAAATGACCTGGGATAAATCCACTCACCACACCTTATTCTGGACCAGCTTTCAACAAACGCCTGTTGGCTCTGAACAGAGGGGTGAGTGAGAGCTCCCTGAGATGGAATGCTTTTAAATGGAGCAATGACTCATCGCCATCACGGCCAGCCTCGAGCCGGGCTGTGTCTGGCCAGCATCCCTGGGTACCACTTCCGCACTGGCTACTGCGGTGAGGAGCCTGCGTGTTCATGCCAACTGCATGCCACTCTGGCTGCTCAAGTGCAGCCTTTGATATCGTAACTTGCTACAAAGGACCTTCTCTGGGGGGAGTCAAAGAAAACCCAGGCCAGGCTTGGGCGGCTCCGATGGAGGCTAGACTCGGGTTAATTGTTTGGAGACTCCTTTAGAGAGTGGCAAAAGGTGCAAAGAGAAACTAGATGTGGGTGGAGCATGGAGGAAAAGAGTGAAAAAGCTGAATTACTTAAGAAAAGACTTTCATGAAATGTTCACAGTGGAGAACAGATGCCCCTGATTCACAGCTGGATGGAAGATACAGAGCTGGAAGAAAGAGTTCTGCTTGAACAAGCAAAGGTAAAGGAGGCTGAAGCCAACATCAGGGGAGGGGGAAGTGGCAGGATACATCCTAGAGTACAGGGGGGTTCAGAACCCCAGGCAGCGCAAATTCATGGTGTTGTCTAGTTCATTCATACATATGAATTGAAACATGGCCTCCGTGGCAGGGCAGGAAAAGTGATGGAGGCCAGAAGGGAAGAGTGTGGCTGTGCACAGGGTCCTGGTTCCATAGCCTTGGACACCCACGAGGCACACCAGGGTCCTCGTCTCACAAACCTTGAGGGGGGGGGTGTATTATGGATTTTGCAGCATCTTTGGGCTCCACGCTGGGGAAATATTAAGCCTCTGCGCTCACAGAGCCTCTTTGACACGTGATGCACTGTAGCAAATCAGACTCCTTGAAGGAATGACAACTTTCATCCCCAAAGATGACTTTAAGACAGTGGCACAATCCCTGGTATTATCATGGCTAGACTAAGGCACGCCCATGCCAACAGCCATTCCCAAAACCCAGGGTTCTCCTCTGAGGCCAACTCTATCTCCAGCTTGAGAATGGTTTCAGGTTCAAACAGACAGGACCACACCAGGCCGGAACTTGAGTTCACAGGACACTCCTGCTGGACACCGAAACGCCTGCCCCAGAAGCCGTCCCTCACTCCACCAGGAGCTCTGGCATCCATCTTTAAAGAAGACCAACTTTTGAAAATGATAACTCCTAAAGATTGCTTTTAAAGGATGCCAAAGATTGGTTTTAAAGGATGCTAAAGATTGGTTTCAAAGGATGCTAAAGATTGGTTTCAAAGAATGCTAAAGATTGGTTTCAAAGGATGCTAAAGATTGGTTTCAAAGAATGCTAAAGATTGGTTTCAAAGAATGCTAAAGATTGGTTTCAAAGGATGCTAAAGATTGGTTTCAAAGAATGCTAAAGATTGGTTTCAAAGGATGCTAAAGATTGGTTTCAAAGAATGCTAAAGATTGGTTTCAAAGAATGCTAAAGATTGGTTTTAAAGGATGCTAAAGATTGGTTTCAAAGGATGCTTAAGATTGACTTCAAAGGATGCTAAAGATTGGTTTCAAAGGATGCTTAAGATTGATTTCAAAGGTTGCTAAAGATTGGTTTCAAAGGATGCTTAAGATTGATTTCAAAGGATGCTAAAGATTGGTTTCAAAGAATGCTAAAGATTGGTTTCAAAGAATGCTAAAGATTGGTTTCAAAGAATGCTAAAGATTGGTTTTAAAGGATGCTAAAGATTGGTTTCAAAGGAAGCTAAAGATTGGTTTCAAAGAATGCTCAAGATTGGTTTCAAAGGATGCTAAAGATTGGTCTCAAGGGATGCTAAAGATTGTAATTGTAATTGTAATTGTAATTGTAAGATAGTTTTTATAGAGCGCGTACTATCACTCCAAGGAGCATCTTGGCGCTGTGATTCCGTAGCCTAGAATGGTGGGCCGGAAATACTACTCACATCAATTTCAAAGTACCTGAAGGTTTATTTGAGCCTAGACTAACTGTTTACTAACCGTGTCTGGTAGATTAAAAATCCAGGTTTTCAGGGCTTTCCTGAATTCGATTTCAGTGGGGGTTTGCCGTAGGCTTTGTGGGAGTTTATTCCAGGCTTTAGTACCAAGGACGGCAAGAGATCTTCCTCCTTTTGTGGCTAGTCTAAATCTGGGGACTGTTAGGAGACACATGTCTGATGACCTCAAGTTCCGACTAGGTATGTACCGCTTGAACCGTGGGAGCAAATATTTAGGCCCTTTTTTGTGGTATGCTCTAAAGGTGATTACCAGTATCTTAAAGAGCACTCGCTTATGTATGGGGAGCCAGTGTAACTGTTTTAAGGCAGCAGAAGCAGAAGATCTCCTTGGAAGATTAAGCACCAGGCGTGCCGCAGCATTTTGGACAACCTGCAACCTGTGCAGGGTAGATCTATTCACTCCTGCGTATATGCTGTTGCAGTAGTCTAAACGTGATAAAATTAGTGCCACTGCAACTGTCTTTTTTGCTTCCAAAGGGATAAAGTTGAAAAACTTTCGAAGACCGCGTATGATGTTGAAACAGGATCCTGCCACTGCATTCACTTGTTGTTTAAAACAGAGTTTTTCATCAAATCTGACTCCCAGGTTACGTGCGGATAGTACTGTTTTTGGCGGAATTTCCTCATTTGGGGCCACCATAGCTGGGGGGAAAACAGATTTTGGGGACCCACAGGGAGAATTTCAGTCTTGCCCGTGTTGCATTTCAGATGGTTAGTCTTCATCCAGTTAAAGGTTGCGGTGAGGCATTTTCCAAGATTCTCCTCCGCTCTTGTAGATTTGCTGTCTAAGACTAAGATGAGCTGAGTATCATCTGCGTATGATACTGTATTGATGTTAAATGATGTTATTAGCTCAACTAGAGGTGTCATATATAAATTAAACAGCACCGGGCTTAGCCTTGATCCCCGGGGTACACCTGTTGGATTAGATTTTTTTGCTGATAGATACTGTCCCAGGACAGTAGTCTGTTTCCTGTCTGCAAGGAGATTTTCCATCCATGCCAAGGCCGTGCCCCCTATGCCCACCGTAGCTAAACGGTTGATCAGTATCTCATGCGAGATCGTGTCGAAGGCCGCCGACAGATCCAGGAGAACAAGGACTGCCCTGTCCCCCTGGTCCATGGCGGCCCTCAGTGTCTCCGTTGTGTAGAGGAGAGCTGATTCCGTTGAGTGGGCGGCTCTGAAACCCGATTGGTTGTGGTGTAACAGATCCTCATCCTCCAGAAATTTGGTCAGTTGTTTGTTTACAACTGCCTCGGTGAGTTTGAAGAGAAACGGTAGTAATGAGATTGGCCGTAAGTTTGATAAAGTGGTGGGATCGGCCATCGCTTTCTTCTGTAGGGGTTTGACCGCCGCTAACTTCCATTCCTGGGGGATTTTGGCTGATGTAAGAGCGGAGTTTATTATGTTATTTATAATGGGGTTCACTAGATCAATCAAAGAGTGTAGTATCTTAGGGGGGCATGGATCAAAAGGTGAACCGGATCTTCCAGTCAAGATTGCCTGGCGGCTATCTTCCAGAATAATTGGCAGAAATTCATTCAGCGCCGCCTTTTTGGTATCTGGGTCTGATGTTCCTATTTTATATCCCAACAATGGTGTGGGGAAGGCTTTTGTGAGGTCCTGGACCTTTGCCTCAAAATAGATCGCAATGGAGTCACAGAGGGTCTGAGAGGGGGGGATTTCTTGTCTGGTAATCTTTGGATTTAGGAAGTCATCCACTATTTTAAAGATCTCCTTCTGCTTATTTTCTGCCGAAGAAATTGCCTCAGAGAAGAATGCTTTTTTGGTGTTTTTAATCAGCACATGATACTGATTTCTTGCTTCTTTGTAAATTTGTCGTTCTTCTATTGTGTATGAGTGTCTCCATTTCCTCTCCAATAGTCTGACCTCAACACGCTTCTCTCTAAGAGATTGTGAGAACCAGGGTGCTATTTTTTTCTTTTTCTTAGACATGTTCTTAGATCCTTTAGTGCTAATTTGTTCTAGGCTGGTCGTAATCCAGTGATTAAAGGTCTCATTGTCTGCCTCAGTGTCCCCCGTCAGGGTGGATTTGCCCTGTTTCATAAGATCCCGAAAATCTGGGTCCTGACTAATTTTGCTCCAGTCGTATTTATTTTGGGGAGGTACAGTTAGCTGCCTTTTGTTCGCTGGTTCCTTTGCTATAGTTAGTTCAAAGGGAATCAGCGAGTGGTCAGTCCATGTCTGGGGGCATGGTTTATTTGCCTTAAGGGTCATTAGATTTGTACAGATACAGTCTAACATATGACCAGCTTCATGAGTAGGGTCTCTGTTTAATAGCGATAGCCCCCACATATTGAGAAGTTCTAGATTGGTTTCAAAGGATGCTAAAGATTGGTTTCAAAGAATGCTAAAGATTGGTTTCAAAGGATACTAAAGATTGGCCTCAAAGGATGCTAAATATTGGTTTTAAAGGATGCTAAAGATTGGTTTCAAAGAATGCTAAAGATTGGTTTCAAAGGATACTAAAGATTGGCCACAAAGGATGCTAAATATTGGTTTCAAAGGATGCTAAAGATTGGTTTCAAAGGATTCTAAAGATTGGTTTTAAAGGATGCTAAAGATTGGTTTCAAAGGATTCTAATGATTAGTTTTAAAGGATTCTAAAGATTGGTTTCAAAGAATGCTAAAGATTGGTTTCAAAGGATGCTAAAGATTGGTCTCAAAGGATGCTAAAGATTGGTTTCAAAAGATTCTACAGATTGGTTTTAAAGGATGCTAAAGGTTGGTTTCAAAGGATGCTAAAGATTGGTTTCAAAGGTTGCTAAAGATTGGTTTCAAAGAATGATAAAGATGGGTTTCAAAGGATGCTAAAGATTGGTCTCAAAGGATGCAAAAGATTAGTTTCAAAGGATTCTAAAGATTGGTTTCAAAGGATGCTAAAGATTGGTTTCAAAGGATGCTAAAGATTGGTTTTAAAGGATTCTAAAGATTGGTTTTAAAGAATGAATGCTAAAGATTGGTTTCAAAGGATGCTAAAGATTGGTTTCAAAGACTGCTAAAGATTGGTTTCAAAGAATGCTAAAGATTGGTTTTAAATGATGCTAAAGATTAGTTTCAAAGAATGCTAAAGATTGGTTTCAAAGGATGCTAAAGATTGGTCTCAAAGGATGCTAAAGATTGGTTTCAAAGGATTCTGAAGATTGGTTTTGAAGGATGCTAAAGATTGGTTTCAAAGAATGCTAAATATTGGTTTCAAAGGATGCTAAAGATTGGTTTCAAAGAATGCTAAAGATTGGTTTCAAAGGATGCTAAAGATTGGTCTCAACGGATGCTAAAGATTGGTTTCAAAGAATGCTAAAGATTGGTTTCAAAGGATGCTAAAGATTGGTTTCAAAGAATGCTAAAGATTGGTTTGAAAGGATGCTAAAGATTGGTCTTAAAGGATGCTAAAGATTGGTTTCAAAGGATTCTAAAGATTGGTTTTAAAGGACGCTAAAGATTGGTTTCAAAGAATGATAAAGATTGGTTTCAAAGGATGCTAAATATTGGTTTCAAAGGTTGCTAAAGATTGGTTTCAAAGGATTCTAAAGATTGGTTTCAAAGAATGCTAAAGATTGGTTTCAAAGGATGCTAAAGATTGGTTTCAAAGAATGATAAAGATTGGTTTCAAAGGATGCTAAAGATTGGTTTCAAAGGTTGCTAAAGATTGGTTTCAAAGGATTCTAAAGATTGGTTTCAAAGGATGCTAAAGATTGGTTTCGAAGAATGATAAAGATTTGTTTCAAAGGATGCTAAAGATTGGTTTCAAAAGTTCCTAAAGATTGGTTTCAAAGAATTCTAAAGATTGGTTTTAAAGGATGCTAAAGGTTGGTTTCAGAGAATGCAAAAGATTGGTTTCAAAGGATGCTAAAGATTGGTTTCAAAGAATGCTAAAGATTGGTTTCAAAGGATGCTAAAGATTGGTCTCAAAGGATGCTAAAGATTGGTTTCAAAGGATTCTAAAGATTGGTTTTAAAGGATGCTAAAGATTGGTTTCAAAGAATGCTAAAGATTGGTTTCAAAGGATGCTAAAGATTGGTTTCAAAGTATGCTAAAGATTGGTTTCAAAGGATGCTCAATATTGGTCTCAAAGGATGCTAAAGATTGGTTTCAAAGAATGCTAAAGATTGGTTTCAAAGGATGCTCAATATTGGTCTCAAAGGATGCTAAAGATTGGTCTCAAAGGATGCTAAAGATTGGTTTCAAAAGATTCTACAGATTGGTTTTAAAGGATGCTAAAGGTTGGTTTCAAAGGATGCTAAAGATAGGTTTCAAAGGTTGCTAAAGATTGGTTTCAAAGAATGATAAAGATGGGTTTCAAAGGATGCTAAAGATTGGTCTCAAAGGATGCAAAAGATTAGTTTCAAAGGATTCTAAAGATTGGTTTCAAAGGATGCTAAAGATTGGTTTCAAAGGATGCTAAAGATTGGTTTTAAAGGATTCTAAAGATTGGTTTTAAAGAATGAATGCTAAAGATTGGTTTCAAATGATGCTAAAGATTGGTTTCAAAGACTGCTAAAGATTGGTTTCAAAGAATGCTAAAGATTGGTTTTAAATGATGCTAAATATTAGTTTCAAAGAATGCTAAAGATTGGTTTCAAAGGATGCTAAAGATTGGTCTCAAAGGATGCTAAAGATTGGTTTCAAAGGATTCTAAAGATTGGTTTTGAAGGATGCTAAAGATTGGTTTCAAAGAATGCTAAAGATTGGTTTCAAAGGATGCTAAAGATTGGTTTAAAAGAATGCTAAAGATTGGTTTCAAAGGATGCTAAAGATTGGTCTCAACGGATGCTAAAGATTGGTTTCAAAGAATGCTAAAGATTGGTTTCAAAGGATGCTAAAGATTGGTTTCAAAGAATGCTAAAGATTGGTTTGAAAGGATGCTAAAGATTGGTCTTAAAGGATGCTAAAGATTGGTTTCAAAGGATTCTAAAGATTGGTTTTAAAGGACGCTAAAGATTGGTTTCAAAGAATGATAAAGATTGGTTTCAAAGGATGCTAAATATTGGTTTCAAAGGTTGCTAAAGATTGGTTTCAAAGGATTCTAAAGATTGGTTTCAAAGAATGCTAAAGATTGGTTTCAAAGGATGCTAAAGATTGGTTTCAAAGAATGATAAAGATTGGTTTCAAAGGATGCTAAAGATTGGTTTCAAAGGTTGCTAAAGATTGGTTTCAAAGGATTCTAAAGATTGGTTTTAAAGGATGCTAAAGATTGGTTTCAAAGGATTCTAAAGATTGGTTTTAAAGGATGCTAAAGATTGGTTTCAAAGAATGCTAAAGATTGGTTTCAAAGGATGCTAAAGATTGGTTTGAAAGGATGCTAAAGATTGGTTTCAAAGGATGCTAAAGATTGGTCTCAAAGGATGCTAAAGATTGGTTTCAAAGGATTCTAAAGATTGGTTTCAAAGGATGCTAAAGATTGGTTTCAAAGGATGCTAAAGATTGGTTTCAAAGGATTCTAAAGATTTGTTTTAAAGGATGCTAAAGATTGGTTTCAAAGGATGCTAAAGATTGGTTTCAAAGAATGCTAAAGATTGGTTTCAAAGGATGCTAAAGATTGGTTTCGAAGAATGATAAAGATTGGTTTCAAAGGATGCTAAAGATTGGTTTCAAAAGTTCCTAAAGATTGGTTTCAAAGAATTCTAAAGATTGGTTTTAAAGGATGCTAAAGGTTGGTTTCAGAGAATGCAAAAGATTGGTTTCAAAGGATGCTAAAGATTGGTTTCAAAGAATGCTAAAGATTGGTTTCAAAGGATGCTAAAGATTGGTCTCAAAGGATGCTAAAGATTGGTTTCAAAGGATTCTAAAGATTGGTTTTAAAGGATGCTAAAGATTGGTTTCAAAGAATGCTAAAGATTGGTTTCAAAGGATGCTAAAGATTGGTTTCAAAGTATGCTAAAGATTGGTTTCAAAGGATGCTCAATATTGGTCTCAAAGGATGCTAAAGATTGGTTTCAAAGAATGCTAAAGATTGGTTTCAAAGGATGCTAAAGATTGGTTTCAAAGGATGCTAAAGATTGGTTTTAAAGGATGCTTTTCTGAGAGTGCAGCAAACCCGCATAAACCAATATTTCTTGCAAACAGAGGAAATGCCTCTTCGGCACAGGTAAAGAAGAACAAAGATCCCATCACTGCAACTGCATCTCCGGTGCCACAAGCTGCTGACGCTATATCGTGGGCATAATACTCCATTCATTTCTTTACACATTTATTGAATGTTGTCCATCTGGTCTGTTTATGTTTTTGTATTCGATTACGGTCACATCACTTAAAGGGCTGCGGCTTCACAGTATTCTCTGTACATCTAAGTGTCTTTGCAACTTTATTTATTTATTTGAGATTTTATATAGCGCTAGCTAGACTCGAAGGTATCAGAGCGCTTAACATGTTACCTGTTAACGTTTGCAAGAGGTATTTGAGGGGATTCATGAAAGTCATAGTTGAACAATACTTTGCTTTCTTTCATACTTTGCAATATCAAATAAAGTTGCACCGAAGAGCAAATTCAGCAGCGGACTATGTAAGGAAAACGAACACATAATATTCATACTGACAACCTTGCTCTTTTAGTTAATAAGACTGAAGACAGAAGGGGGCATATTTAGTGTTTTTTTTTAGCAGATCTTTTTCCAGGTGTCCCCTCCGCATCCTTCTACCAAGTGTTCATCTGTCCAGGTGTGCTCAGATCTGTATTCACACAGACCCACACGGATGCCACTGCTCTGTGAAGCGTGAAGCTGGCCTGGAGCCTTCGCCAATGTGTTTCCGGTTGGGGCGGGCAAAGATGGGTAGAGATTGATGCTTTACGATTTAGTCCATGGACCACCTTGCAGTTGCATTTTGAACTACCTGAAACTTGTGAGTTAGGTACTTTGAAAGGCGGAGAGCCCAAACTGTTCCACCGAGCTCTGCACGCTTCTCCAGAGGGACGGTGTAGCGACTGTATCAAACATCTGGCTGACAGGTCGAGCTAAATGGGGGACCTGGCACAAACAATAACAATGCGTAATACAGCCCCTCGTTATTACGAGAGAATGCACAGCCCAAATTCTAATGTCCTTCAAACCACTCAACAGGGAAAAGGCAGCATCAGGTGGGACTCTACTGAACTGCACATGGCCTGTCCACTGCAGCCCTACAGATGACCATATGGGTCGCACATCTGGTCTGTGTGCTTAACACCCAGGGATCAGGGGAAGGGCACAGAAGAGTGATGCCTACATATCATCCTTAGATTGAATATTAAAAAGTAACTGGACCACAGCCTTGTTGGGGGTGCGTTTAAGAGCTTCCGGTACTCTCCGCAGTCTGATTTGAGAGGGCGTGGCAGATCGGATGAGTTCCATAGGGTTGAACCATGTGTACCTCTGAAGGATGCAACACTGTGCAGGCTATCAAACCCTTGCTTCACGCGTACCGGGTAGGAACAAGAGTCTCATTGGCTGTATCAAACCCTTGCTTCACGCGTGCCGTATAGGAACAAGAGTCTCATTGGCTGTACAAACCTCAAGCTTTACGCGTAGAGTGTGGGAGCAAACATGTCATTGTCTATATCCAACCTCACGCTTCACGCTTGCAGTGTAGGAGCAACCGTGTCATTGGCTGTATCAAATCTCACGCTTCATGCATAAAGTGTGGGAGGAAGTGTGTCATTGGCTGTATGTAACCTCCTGCTTCATGCTTGCAGTGTGGGAGCAAGCATGTCATTGGCTGTATCAAACCTCATGCTTCACAAGTAAAGTGTGGGAGCAAGCATGTCATTGGCTGTATGAAATCTCACGCTTCACGCATAAAGTGTGGGAGCAAGCGTGTCTTTGGCTGTATCAAACCTCATGCTTCACACGTAGAGTGTGGAAGCAAGCGTGTCATTGGCTGTATCAAACTTCACTTTTCACGCATACCTGTGGGAGCAAGCATGTCATTAGCCGTATCAAACCTCACTCTTCATGCATACAGTGTGGGGGAAAGCGTGTCATTAGCTGTGTCAAACCTCACTCTTGCAGTGTGGGAGCAAGTGTGTCATTGGCTGTATCAAACTTCACGCTTCACACGTACAGTGTGGGGGCAATCGTATCATTGGCTGTATCAAACTTCACGCTTCACACGTACAGTGTGGGAGCAAGCGTGTCATTGGCTGTATCAAACCTCACTCTTCACGCATACAGTGTGGGAGCAAGAGTGTCATTAGCTGTTACAAACCTCATGCTTCACACTTAGAGTCTGGAAGCAAGCGTGTCATTGGCTGTAGCAAACCTCACTCTTCACGCATACCGTGTGGGAGCAAGAGTGTCATTAGCTGTATCAAACCTCACTCTCCACACATACAGTGTGGGGTAAAGCATGTCATTGGCTGTGTCAAACCTCACTCTTGCAGTGTGGGAGCAAGCATTAAATTGGTAGTATCAAATCTCACCCTTCACGCATAAAGTGTGGGGGAAAGTGTGTCATTGGCTGTGTCAAACCTCACTCTTGCAGTGTGGAAGCAAGCATGTCATTGGCTGTATCAAATCTCACGCTTCACGCATAAAGTGTGGGAGCAAGCGTGTCATTGGCTGTATCAAACCTCATGCTTGCAGTGTGGGAGCAAGCGTGTCATTGACTATCAAATCTCATGCTTCACGCATAAAGTGTGGGAGGAAGTGTGTCATTGGCTATATCAAACCTCTCGCTTCACGCTTGCAGTGTGGGAGCAAGCGTGTCATTGGCTGTATCAAACCTCATGCTTCATGCTTGCAGTGTAGAAGCAAGCGCTTCATAGGCTGTATCAAACCTCACTTTTCATGCATACAGTGTGGGAGCAAGCGTGTCATTGGCTGTATCAAACCTCTCGCTTCACGCTTGCAGTGTGGGGGCAAGCGTGTCATTGGCTGTATCAAACCTCTCACTTCACACTTGCAGTGTGGGAACAACCGTGTCATTGGCTGTATCAAACCTCTCGCTTCACGCTTGCAGTGTGGGAGCAAGTGTGTCATTGGCTGTATCAAAGTTCACGCTTCACATGTACAGTGTGGGAGTAATCGTGTCATTGGCTGTATCAAACTGCACGCTTCTCACGTACATTGTGGGAGCAAGCATGTCATTCGCTATATCAAACCTCATGCTTCACACTTAGAGTCTGGAAGCAAGCGTGTCGTTGGCTACATCAAACCTCACTCTCCATGCATACAGTGTGAGGGAAAGCATGTCATTGTCTGTGTCAAATCTCACTCTTGCAGTGTGGGAGCAAGCATGTAATTGACTGTATCAAATCTCACGCTTCACGCATAAAGTGTGGGAGCAAGCGTGTCATTGGCTGTATCAAACCTCATGCTTGCAGTGTGGGAGCAAGCGTGTCATTGACTATCAAATCTCATGCTTCACGCATAAAGTGTGGGAGGAAGTGTGTCATTGTCTGTATCAAACCTCATTCTTCACACGTAGAATGTGGAAGCAAGCGTGTATTTGGCTGTATCAAACCTCATGCTTCACACGTAGAGTGTGGAAGCAAGCGTGTCATTGGATGTATCAAACCTCACGCTTCACGCTTGCAGTGTAGGAGCTAGCATGTCATTGTCTGTATCAAACCTCATGTTTCACACGTAGAGTGTGGAAGCAAGCGTGTCATTGGCTGAATCAAACCTCATGCTTCACACATACAGTGTGAGAGCAAGCATGCCATTAGCTGTATGAAACCTCATGCTTCATGCATACAGTATGGGAGCAAGCGTGTCATTGGCTGTATCAAACCTCACGCTTCACGCTTCCAGTGTAGGAGCAAGCGTGTCATCAGCTGTATCAAACCTCACTCTTCACGCATACAGTGTGGGAGCAAGCGTGTCATTGGCTGTATCAAACCTCATGCTTCACATGTAGAGTGTGGAAGCAGGCGTGCCATTGCCTGTATCAAACTTCACTCTTCACGCATACCTGTGGGAGCAAGCGTGTCATTAGCTGTATCAAACCTCACTCTTCACACATATAGTGTGGGGGAAAGCATGTCATTAGCTGTGTCAAACCTCACTCTTGCAGTGTGGGAGCAAGCGTGTCATTGGCTGTATCAAATCTCACGCTTCACGCATAAAGTGTGGGAGCAAGCGTGTCAATGGCTGTATCAAACCACATGCTTGCAGTGTGGGAGCAAGCGTGTCATTGGCTGTATCAAACTGCACGCTTCACAAGTACAGTGTGGGAGCAAGCATGTCATTCGCTGTATCAAATCTTCTGCTTTACACATAAAGTGTGGGAGCAAGCGTGTCATTGGCTGTATCTACCCTCATGCTTCATGCTTGCAGTGTGGGAGCAAGCGTGTCATTGGCTGTATCTACCCTCATGCTTCACAAGTAAAGTGTGGGAGCAAGCGTGTCATTGGCTGTATCAAAGCTCATGCTTCACAAGTGAAGTGTGGGAGGAAGGGTGTCGTTGGTTGTATAACAAGAAAGAACAATTGGCTCCCTTCCCAAGGTGGGGTAATAACAGAGAGGGCTATAGCGGTTGTTCAATTCCCTCTCACTGAGTTATTGGCCCAAGCCAGAGTCGAAGGCCAAGAACGGGGAGAGGACATTTAACAGCAGGCTTAGTCTAGGACAAAGGGGCTATAATGCTTTTAGAGAGTAGCATGCTCTACAATACCAAGAGGAATGTAGACAGGCAAGCATTGGATGTTGGAGCACAAAAGTCTGTACCAACCATTATTGGCCCTGAGCCCCTCCATTTGCTTCAAAAGAGCTCCCAGCATTCCAGTGTACAAATATAGTCTTATAGCCCGCTGCCGATGGCTAGACCGGCTGTTAAAGACCCTGAACCCGAGTTATAGGCCTGAGCTACAGGTGAGGACCTATAAAGAGGGAGATGGCCTTTAACAACTGGTATCGCTCGAGGAAGAATTGCTATAAGGTTATTAGAACACTCCCCCGCCACTAAGGGTATAATGTTCTAAATTAAAAAGGGAGAAACATGAAGACAAACATTGGAATGTTGGAGCTCCAGGCTTCTACTGCCCATTAGAAGCCTGAAGGTGCTCCATTGTTTTCAATGGAGCTCTTAACATTCCAATGTTCCAATGATATTTATGTCACACTTATTTCAGGTCTCCTTTTTACTCCACGGCTGAAGATTATGGGGCAGATTTAGAAGCCCCTTGCAGCCTGCTGAGTGATATTTAAAGAACAGGTAAAGTCACACTGCGTAACTTAACCTGTGCTTGTAAATATCGCCCTTGTTCATGCAACACTTTGCATGTTAGGGGCGTGACATGGGTGTTGCTGCGGGTGTTCCCACACAACACCCATGTCCACTGATGCATTTCCAGATTTACGAGAAATCGTAAATCTGGAAATGCGTCAGACTGCTACGCCACCCCTGGGAGTGGCGTAGCAAGGTGCAACGAGGAGAAATGTTTTAATTTCTCTACCTTTTTTTTTCTCTTTCAATGAGTGCTGCATTCTATAGCACACATTGGAAGAGGAAATTACCTCAATTGATTGTTTTTTTTCAGGAAAGAGCCCCTTTCTGCACAAAAACAATCTCCCCACGACGCAGGCATCCTTGCACGCCACCATGGTGCAGTCAGTGCGCCAGCGCAGGGGGATGCACAGAGATGCGACATATTGTTGTAAATATGTTGCATCCCTGTGCTTCGAAACTAACGTGCCGCGGCGTGGTAAAATTACTTGCTGCACCGCGCTGTGTTAGTTTCTTGTAGATCTGACCCCTGGTGTCCTTGCATGGTTCCATTTACGTCTACATTTCCATAGGAAAGGCATTTTTGGTTTCTTTCACAACTTTGGCGTCATTCAACTAGTCTGCGTGAAACTTTCCCCCCAAAAATTACTCATTTCGACTGGTTCTTGGAAGGTTTCAAACGGATCTGTCAAGCAGGGTCAAAGAAAAAAGGGGGGTCCGAAGCATTGATTTCCTATTTTAGTTCCCATAGGAAAGTTTGTTCCCCAGTACAGAAAAAATAGGTGTACCGATTCACACCAAATTTGGCAGAAAGCTAGAACTTTACTCAGAAGGCGTGGTTTTTGTTATTTGGTATAAACATGCTCAGCAGTTTTCGATACATTTATGTTTACAGAGGTGCATGGGTGCTCAGGAAAAACTTAATTTTCTACAAAAGTTAGTGATATCTGGGCCTTTGGGTCCTGCAGAACTCCTGCAGGAGTCCTGGCTGGATAAAAAATAAAAAAATATTCAAATCCCATTGGCTGATGGAACCATTTCTTCCATTGGCCAATGGGATAATGTGGAATCCAGCACCGTACAGCAGGACCTCACACTTGGCCAGCTACAACATCTCAGGGAAATGTTGTGATGGCCATTACAGGACTCAGTAACTTGGTCCCCATGTCCTAAAACCCAGAAAAATATCACATATTTGGGCAAAGCAGGAAAATCCTTATCCCAAGGCACCCCAGGGACCACCCAAGTGACTAAAATTTAGAAATAATAATATGGTCCTGCCACTTTCCCTGAGATTCAGTGGTAGGCCTGCCAAAGGTGCTGTGCAAGCATCCACCCCTTGGTTCACCGGCACCAAGCTTAAGTGAGGAAGCGTGTACTGTGCCTTGGTACAATGAGACGGAAGCTTGCACAGTAGGTACTGCAAGAGTACCAGGGTATGGGGAAAAACTGGAAAAAAAAAATTCTAAAGCTGAGAATGCGGCCGTGCATACCAGGGGTTGGCAATGCACTGCCCCCTTATACCTTTTTGTAAAACCTTTCACAGGACACAGGGACTGAGGGGCATATCATCAAGGGATTTATCTCTGCTTTTTTGGCTTTAAAAGCCAAGAAAGCGGATATAAAATGATCTCCCTATCAGCAACAGGGTGCTAACACGCAAATTCGCATGTTAGCACCCTTTTTCTCTACGCTTCCCCTTGCATCTTTAATGAGATGCAAAGGGGGCGTTCCAGAGAAAAATAATAGGAGAAATGTTGTTAAGCGACATTTCTTCTATTATCAAGGATATCGCTAACCCTGTTAGTGATAAAAAAAAGCAGCGCTAACCGCGGTTAGCGCTTCTTTTTTTACACCTGGTATTTTCCTGACTTAGCCATGATATCCTATGGAAGGTAGATATCAAGGCTAAGTTTGTGAGCCCCTATCATCAAGCTAACGCCAAACTTCGAGAGATTATCATTGGTTTTCCAGCGATAATCTCTCATTTGGCAGTTAGCGCGAGGATTTTTATCACTTCTGAGATAAGCGTTGCTGATAGCACGCTATCTCAGTGATAAAAATCCACGCTACCCGGCGATAATTATCCTAGTGCTAAGTGCGCTTAGCGATAATTATCGCTGGGGCTTGATACTATGCCCCTGAGTCCCCAACTCCTATTACGACCACTGCAACATTTTGCTGAGATTTTGTGGCTGGCCAATCATATCGAGACACACCGTGGAACTTCATTGACTGGTGGAAAAAAAGGCTCCTGTATTGTCTCATTTTCAGTACATCACGAGTCCCGCAGTACATAATGGTCCAGATATCACTAGCTCATCTATGAGATTAAGCCCTTCATGGCCACATCAAGCACCTTTTTAAACTACTGAACGGATGTACACCAAATAATGAAAAGCACGCTTTCTGACTATTGTTCAAGCTCTCTGACAGATTTGGTGTAATTTCATTCAGCTGTTTTTGTCTGTGTTGGAGAGCAAGTTTCCTTTCAGAATTAACACGGGAAATTGATGTTTTGGGATCCCCTTTTTTCTTGGTCCCCGCTTGATGAATCAGCATGAAACTTTCCAGGAACAAGCCAATGAGAGCCTTGCTTTTTGGGAAAGTTTCATACAAATTTATTGAACTATGGCAACGTTATTAAAGAAAGAAGAAGTGTCTTTCTTATGGAAAGTCAGGCCTAACTTCAACTACACTGCCTATATATATGTGTGTGTATGTACTATATGAGATACTTGTGCAAGAGATTTAATGGTGCCACACCCGTCGCCGGCACCTGCACCTTGGTGGAAGAGGCCGCCTTTGTGGAACCTTTTGGAATTTCCATATATGGATTTTGGGCATGCATAGAGGGGTCGGGCACAAAGCTTGTTATTTGTGGCTATGCCATGTACCACACCCACTTTGGGAGGCTAGCTTCACTGTACACGGTGAAAGGCTGAGAGCAGCATGGTTGGCTGAAGTGCCTGATCCAGGGCCAATGTTTTATTTTTATTTTTGAAGCATTCACAGGGCCTTGAAGACCTTCACAAACATGTGGACCTTTGTTGGATCTCATGTATGGTTCATGAGCCCAGCACCAGGTACCCAAACTCTGCAGGAGAGTCAACAAAAGACCAAAAGTACTTGCCATGGGTTTTTGAACCCTGCGTTTGGGGCTAGAACCACCTGATTTCTTTCAGTCTGTGCTCTTGCACTTTTACACATAGCATTGCTTGCAGGATCTAGGGCAGAAGTGTTCATTCACAGTTAGAACATAGTTAGGACACAATCACCTCCTCTTACAATGTGCCCTGTTTGGTATAGAACACATATGCCGGATGTATGACGGTACGACGCGTACTTTGACAACGCGTACCGTTACCACGCTAGTTTTACAACGCAAGTCGTTACAACGACTTGCGTTGAGGGGCGCTGGATAGTAAATAGTTTTATTTACTATTCCAACTCCAGTCCCCGTGGACTCTAGGGAAGGAGTTGGATAGTAAATTAAACTATTTACTATCCTGGAGCGCCCCCCTGCGCAAGTCGTCGTAACGACTTGCATTGTAAAAGTAGCGTGGTAACAGTACCGCGTTGTTAAAGTTTCGTCGTAAAGGATGTTCCCCCATATGCCCTCTCATAGCCAGTGCACACCCACTTATGCTAATAGCATCTCCTACAGGGTCTAGAACCTTCTGCTTTCACATAGTGCACTTGCTCCTTTGCATTTAGGATTGTCAGCTGGATCTAGAAAAGATGATTTCTCACAGCCAAGGAACCTTCAGCCCTGTTCGGTCTAGATCAGGTATGCTCTCTCACACTCATGGCTCCTGCAACTCTACTTATCGCACTTTGGGGTATATTATCAACAACTAGCGATAATTTTTGTCTCTAACTTGTTTAGAGACAAAAATTATCGCCGCACATCGGCGATTTTTATCGCAGATAAACCTTGCTATTAGCAAGGTTTATCGCAAATGCGATAAAAAACGCCCGCAATGCATGACTATCGCTGAAAAGTCAGCGATATTCATGCATTATCGAGCAAATGCTCTTAGCCATGTTATCCACCTCCCATTGGATAACATGGCTAAGAACTGCTCAGGGCAGGTGTTAGCTTTTGGAGATATTCGCCCTTAGCGCAAATATCTCCAAAAGTTGGTAATAGGAGATAGCGATGTTAGCGACTGTTTCCAGTCGCTAACATCTTGGCACGCCCACTTTGCATATCATTAGTGATAAATATCACTGACATGCAAAGTGGGGCCCATGATGGTCGCTATCTCCTACTAGCTGTCGCTAACTGGTGTTAGCGACAGCTTGGTAATAGGGAGATAATTTTATCTCCGCTTTCTTGGCTTTTAAAGCCAAAAAAGCGGAGATAAAACCCCTTGATAATATACCCCTTAATGCTATGTCTATAACTGTCCAAGGGGTCTCCGAACTGTTCAGTATTGAAAGCAGCTCTTGTTCAATGAAACGCATTGACAGCTACTAATACTGTTAGTGCTGTTTAATTTCAATTTTTTCTTATCTATCAAACTTCAACCTAGCAAAAACTTTCTAATTTAATAAGCTGGGCTGCACACAGGTGAGCTACTCGGATGTAGCTGGAGAGCTACAGTAGCTCACGAACTACTGGTTGGGGTCCCCTCATCTAATCTCATACAGTCTGCACTTTCGCACCATTGCGTTTGGCATGGCTTGGTGGGTTTAGAGCAAACGTGATCTCTCACAGTCTTGGCTCCTCCACCTCTACTTTTGGCATCTTCATCCGGATCCAGAAAAGATGTGATCTCTCACGGTCAGGGCTCCTGCACGTCTACTTATGGTGTCTTCTGCGGGATCAAGAACAGATGTGATCTCTTGTCATTAGCCACATTACCTGGATTCCAGATGATTCCGATGGGGCAGCTAGGCTAGTTCCCAAATCCTCCTGAGAATTGCCCTCGGTTTATTGGAGGTGACACTGCTCTGATGACAAATCCCAGGGGGAAGGGGGTTGGAGAGAGCGAGTAGAGTAAAAGATGCTGTGGCTCGTTTACTCAACAGCAACACTGCAGTAGGCATTCACACCAGTCTGATGTATGGTACCGGCAGATATGGTACCTATAAACAAACAAAGAATAAGACTTTAGTCTAGTATTAACTCTATCTCTTAAGGCATCACCTCATGAAAGCTTTTCACATTTCAACCAAACTTTAGTTATGTTGTTGTGTTGTTTTCATTTAAATTGTCAGTATAAATTGTCCATAGAGGCCCCTTCATCAAAGTTCTCAAAACTGTAGTGAGTTTGATTTCAGCATCAAGCCCACAAGCAAATTTTGACGAGGTTAGCTTCATCCAAGTCCTCTCTGGCAGAGCCCTGTCCACAGTATGTACAAATTAAACAAAAACACTGGTTACCTTTGTTTGCAGCACGATGTTGCAACTGAGCTCAGCGCATAGTAAAATCAAGTCTCTCCTTTTCGTAGTTTTTTCCATCCAGGTGCGAGTCTAATGTGGGACGTTCTATGTAGTGAGGTCGAAGCGGGAAGGTCAAGGGAGCTGGCAAGGCAGAGTCCTGGAAGCTGGGAAAAAGGTAAGTGGCAGTTGAAGAGGTTAAGTGAAGGGGGGATTGTGGACGGTCTTTAAATAAGACTGCTTTTGAACATTCATAAATTCTCATTGTTAGTAACAAGGAACAGGTGCAGATAATTAACTTGATGAGGCTGCCTTCGAGAAAGTTCTTTAGAATGTTCACCAAGGTCGCCTTCTAATTGCTTATAGCAAGGAACAGGCGCAGATTATTAATTTGATGAGGCTGAAGGTGTTTTAAAATGTTCACAAAGGTCGCATTCTAATTGTTTATAGCAAGGAACAGGTGCAGGGGATTAATTTTATGAGGGCTGTCTTCTGGAAGGTTTACATTGGGGTCCTCTATGCCGGTTGCTTGATGCTTATTAGGGTGTATTTTCTGGATGTTTCTGTGGTGCCTGAAACCTAACCTTGCATATGCATGGCAAAACATTTGTAAACACTAGTAAGCCTTTTCAACCAAACCAGGGAACACCAGCTCCTGCTAGCTATTACCAACAGCATGTAATATGGCCAAAAATCAGGGTACAAGACGTTAGTTCATTCCTAAGTGTTGGGAGGAATTATATGAGTCATGCTGGTATATTGTGATAGTCCAGAGAGGTGAGCTGTGGCAGGAATCCTGACACAGAGCTCCTGCATCTCTACTTATGGCATCATCTGCCGTATCCAGAACAGATGTGATCTCTAGCAGTCAGGGCTCCTTCATCTCTACTTATGGCATCATCAGCCGGATCCAGAACAGGTGTGATCTCTCACAGTCAGGGCACCAGCACCCGTGCATACAGCACCGCTTGCTGGGTCCAGATCAGATGTGACCTCTCACAATCAGGGATCTTTCCCCTCTGCATACAGCACCACTTGCGGAGCTGTGAACAGATGTGACCTCTCTCACTCAGGGCTCCTGCACCTCTGCATACAGCACCGCTTGCTAAATACAGACCACATGTGACCTCTCACAATCAGGGCTCCTGCAATTCAGCATACAGCACCGCCTCCTGGGTCCAGACCAGAAGTGACCCCTCACAATCAGGGCTTCTTCACCTTTGTATACAGCACTACTGGCTGCATCAGAACAGATGTGAAGCCTCAAATTCTTTGCTTGTGCACCACCACTTACAGTGTCTCCCCTGCACCGTCCATCCACGAACCAACCCCTTCTTATGAGCTACAAGGTCTCCTTTTCAGGGCTCCCTGGTTAGCACACTGTCAGCAGTTCCTTCTGAGAGTAAACACCTCTATAGAGTACAGCATTGATGAGGACTCTGTAGTTTAGTGCCTCGAAGCCCAGGACAAGTGCAAGAGGCAGGCCCATGGCATTGGAGAGGGCGAAGCAAGGTAGGCAGTGCCATGCAGCTGCAGGAAATACCACAGATTCGAGCCAGGCCTGACAATGACAACTCAATCAATTCTGCTGTTTTTTATGAAAAAGGTAAGAATGGGAACTGAGAGGGAACCTCCGCTTCTAGCCAGTGGTGGCCACCACTAACAAAGAGTGGTGGGGTGGGTGGGGGGAGCACAGGTGGGTGGGAAAGTTAGCACGGGTTTATAATTTTAAAAACGTACCTGACGCCGCTGGCCACCTCCTGCATTGTGTCACTCCTACTGGCCTCTTCCTGGGTCCCAGCAGCCCCTGGGACGGTATACAACGGTTACCACGCATTTTTTACAACGAGGTACCGTTACCACGCTACTTTTACCACGCAAGTCGTTACCACGACTTGCGCTGGGGGGCCCTCCAGGATAGTAAATTGTTTAATTTACTATCCAACTCCTTCCCTAGAGTCCACGGGGACTGGAGTTGGAATAGTAAATTAAAAAATGTACTATCCAGCGCCCCTCCACGCAAGTCGTGGTAACGACTTGCGTGGTAAAAGTAGCGTTGTAACGGTACGCGTTGTAAAAGTACGCGTGGTACCGTCATACATCCCCTGGGACAGACTCCCATCAAACCCCCGTGCTGCAGAGCAGCACTGGAATTGGCCTGAGTAGGCAGGAAAGATGCTCTGCTCAGTTAATGGAGTCTGTGTAGTTTCAAGTAATCAAGGAAGAATGTATCTCTTGTCCTGTTTTTACCAGGGTCTGGGGTTCTTTCCGTCTAAAAAACCCTAATTCACATATTACTCAAAGTAGCAGTATATTTTGGTTGTCCGCTTTTGTTTCTTACGTGAATAGCATCATCATTGGGTCTTATATATGCTTTCCTCCACCAGGAGGGAGACCAACTGGTTATTCGCAGTAGTGATCAGGGATGGTGATCAGGAGTAGTGAGGGTGAGTGTGGAGTGAGCTTAAAATTACCTCCTTGCCCCTGGTTTAACTTTATTTAGTCAGGGGTGGGGCAAGATTAAAAAGAATTGCGGTACGTGAATAGAAGGGCTACTGATCTATAGCACCTGTGTCAGGAAATAGGTGATTGAGCGGTCAACATGTTTCAGCCATATGGTTGCCAGTTGGGTCGGAGGGCTTTCTTCAGGACCGGATTGGCAGGTCACTATTGTGTGTCCAGCAAAGGTAAGTAATTGCACTTACCCTTTCTTCTTAGGGCGTCAAGTAGTATGCTGAAGTGTTATGGGTCAGTTGTACCTATAACTCTTAATTAAGGGCTCAGTGGCTCCCTCGGAGTGCATGTGGGGCGAGCGTACTTCTACAGTGAGAAGTCTTGCTTGCTGCTCATGTCATTTCCGTCGCTGGTTGAACATTGATCGACAGGGAGAGTGGTTGAAAATGGCAGGGAGAGCGATCTTCTGCATCAGAGGGATCTTTCGGAAGAGGATCACAAGTGGCAACATAAAATATGTTGGTAGGTAAGAGATTCCTTCGCACTCCACTGATCCCTGGTAACCCATCTTAACCTGCTTCCTCCTTGAGCGGAATCTGTAGTAAAACTGCTGTGACCGTTTGAGCAGAAGAAGGAACTCTCTGCCATACCCTCCATCTGGACCCCATTACTGGCAGCTCTTCGCCTACCTGGTTTGCCGCACTTTGCATGGCTCAGCAAGTGGAAATGGGCCGCTTGGCGGGAATGGAAGAGGAGATTGGGCACGCGATGGAGTGTGCTTCCAGATCCTGTTCAATCATTATATTTTATGGTGGCCTTCCGCCACACTTAAAATTACACAAGCCAAGTACGTAAAACTTCAATCGAAACACTCCCCGGAATCCCAATTACACTGAATGATCCTAATCGGTCTAGCGATATAAACTGTGAGCGGGGGAGTAAAATCTTGTAAAGGACCTTGCGCGTATACAGGCAGATCATAAAGTGGCCATAAAACCACCAATTACATAAATCTTTGAGAATGAGTCCAAAAAACTTTTCATGTCCTTCCATGCTGCGGTGGTAGGTTGTGGAGGTAGTCGCGCCTTATGTGGTCCTCGGATTGAGCCTTCCAAGAATGCGGCTGGGGGAGTGAATATTCTAATAATGCAGAAAATCAGCGGCACAGGTTAAAGGAACAACTCCAGCTGTTCTCAGACAGCGCTAGCCCACCCCTGTCCTCTGCTAGTGATCTTAAACTACTACCGGCGACTCAAAGTGCAGAGAAGCTTGGCCTGCAAGACGTCACCCATCCGCTGGTCCCTAACCCTAAGGCTGCTGTGAGATGTCATCCTACTGGGTGATATTCACAAATAGAGGGATAAAGGACTTTTTTACATGAGGCCCAGCACAGTTGCCCAAATGCAATATGAAAATTAAAGTTGTGCTGTTCCTGGATGATATAGAATATAGCAATATACAAAGGATAGTAGGTTACAGAGTCAAAGAGATGGGAATCCATTTCTTTGGAATATAATGCCCTCACACACCCAGTTGGGTGTCATGCTTCATCATGGGGCTGCTCCTCGTCTGCCCGGCGCTGCAATGCCTGACGGGCTCCCGATGAGGGGCACTTTGGCGGAGATCTTTTTCCAAATAGATGTTTGGTGCCATGGGGGTGAGAGATTTAATGAGTGTAAATGAATAAGTGGTGTGTGATGTTTATGTGAGTTAAAACAGGGTTGGGAGTACCAGCAAAAAAAACTTTAATTGTGGGGTCTCCTACCCAGATTAAAATAAAGAGGAAAGGTGCAATGCTAAGTTAATTTCTTAGGTGTGGCGCTCTTCCTTGTGGTTGGTCAACATCCAGGAACAGCACAACTTTCATTTTCATCCTACTGGGTGAACCTCAATAATGCATGAGTTGGTGGCTGGCAGCGTAGAGCGCTCGCCTCTTCCCACAGAGTCCTACTTATTGCCATGAGTGAACCATTTGTGATTGGAGGAGGCCCAGGGGTGACTCGATAACTTAAGAACTCGGCATCTTTCTGTTAATCAGTAACGGATTTGCTTATTGTCTTTTTCTCCCTGCCTGGCGCCTTTTCGAGTTTGATTCACCAATACCACCAATAAATTCGGTGAGTTGCCAGAACATTGGGGTTTTAATTTTACATACTCCCCTGTATAAATATTTTAACATAAGAGTTGGTTTTATTGAGGGAAGATGTTGAGGTTGTTAGCAGCAATGTATATATTTTTATATAACCATTAGAGCCATATTTTGCCAAGGAGGGCAGTTGTTATTATATAATGAGCCTGAGGGAGGAAATATTGAACTAACAGTTTTGAAATACTGAAGGGGGTAGTGATTCACTTATAAGCACACCTATTGGATTGGATGTTTGAAATGACATGTATGTGAGTCATAGCATATTGTTCATATTTTTGTGTTTCTCTACAGTATCTGTACCCGTGTCGGCGAGAATTACCTCCACACGTTTCTGATCGACAATGATCAATTCGCCCCATTAATTTACCTGATTGAGGTAAGGGGGAGATTTTACTGGGACTGATAGATGTCCTGATGAAGACCGGCGTGACCTGCTCAGTGGGGGCACAATAAGACGGTCAAAACATGTTGGCATTGGCAGTTTAAAGAGGGGTGTTTTGGGAACTCGACATTCTCTATAAACACTTCCCATCATTCACTATTTTAATCCTGACTGTGGAACCTTTGAATAAAGGTCTGACAGGTATCCATGTGCCAGTTTTAAGCACTTTCTATTGCTGCACCTTTCTCTATCACTATACCTAGTCACAGGGTAACACTCATTTTTGTTATCACTGTTTTGTCACTTTTATGTTGTCTTGTGTTTCCCCCTCCCTATGCTCTGCCCTGTGTGTGGCTACGCCAGGGCGTTTCGTTAGCAGACCCGATGATGAAGCATGTCACACACATTTGTGTATGAGTGAGGGCAGTTTTCAAAACACACGATTTGTGCCACTGCATGTCTGTTAGTGTATTTGTGGTGGGTGTTTTTCCTCTCTACCCCTTTCTGTGTTTACATGGATAAAAAAGGCCCATCTCTTCACATGAATTAATGCAGTGAGATTATTAGATCCATCTGGAGGTAGAAAACTGTTTACTTAGTTCTTGGTGTAAGTCTGCTAAAAGCTGATAAAAAAAATGATGCAAGGAAAGAACCCTGCTGACCAGCTCTAGAGGTGGCAATGCTTGGAGTATCCTTGCCACCCTCTCCCCCTGAATTCTTGCTCAAAATTCTGATATAACAGTCAAATTGCTATTACAATCTCCTGTGGTACCTATAATTTTTTTTTAAAACAACATCAAGCCCTACAAGCCAACTGTGCAAGGGAGGCAGCTTCACCGCAACTGTGTGTTTTTGCCAAGTCTGTGAACAGAAATCCCTTTTCTTGAGTGGTTCTTTTGGAATCCTGTTTGTAATCTCTTTTGTAATGGTTTTCAATAACTGTGCAATAAATGGCTTACTTACTTTTGGAATCCAGTTTGGATCACTTCAACACCAGCACCATTCACCCTACAACAACAGCCAATAACATGTCAATAAGAGGTGCCTGCCTCTCCCTTCTCGTGTGAAGCGGTCCAGCAGGGTGGGCCATTCCAGGTGCCAGAGTCCAGCAAGCCACCCTGACCCACAAACGGGCATAAGGACTGATGCCCACTGCGGGTACGAGGAGTCCAGCCCACCCTTCAGCGCCGGGGGCTTCATCAGTTTAATAAGGCGTCAAGATCAGGAAGAAGGTGGAAATTCTCTATTACCGCTTCCTTGGTTAACAGGGACAATCGGTTCTCCAGACTTTCAATAAAATAAGCACAGTGCAACCAGCCATCCCAGGAAAATGTCTGAAAATCCGGAACAATTCACACCACAGCAGTGTCCAAACCTTCTTATGGTATTTTCAAGAAACACCTGGAAGTATGCCTCTGTGAGCGTCACTTCCAATCATGGGAGACTTTTTGGTGGACAACAAGAAGTAAAAACTCGTCTTTGAAGTCCTGAAAGAACTTGACACTTGAATCATGTTAGAGGTAGTGATTAGATGGATTGTGAGTAGGTGGAGTCTAAAATATTTAACTATGCCCTCCCTTGCACTGGTTCATCAGTCTTCTATAGCACCATCTCCTCGGCATTTCTATCCTTAAGAATTGGTGTATCTTCTTGTATTGCAGTATTTTTAGGAGCTTGTTTTTAGGTCTCGCCTAGCGTTGCAGCGCGCATGTGTTGCTCATATTGGTATATAGACATATTGGTATAGTGGGATTTTAGTAAAGGACTTTTTATATTTTTGGTTTTATTGTTCTGGATGCTTTGAAAATGTAAGTACGTTTGCCTATTTGCTCTAACACATTAAATTTCAATATAGCCAACAAAAATGAAGGTCAGAAAAAATAGGAGGGTGATGCAAAAAGTGTGGGAGTGATGTTGCAGAGAGGGCCATGTCTAACAATGTCAAAATGTTCATTGCAGTATGTCAGTTCCACCATCCACACATTATTATCTGTGTACTGTACTTACATATAGGGGCTGTCAGCCGACCTTCTCCATCTATTGGTTTGCTATTGTGCCATTCACATTTTTCTTCCTCCCACCATAGCAACCAGCATGGGGCAATGTGTCAGCTACTTAATCCGTTGACTAACTTCACTTGGAGTGACGGCATTCTGCTCTTTAACAAGGAACACATTCATACACAAAGTAATTCCCTCCCTTACCAAGGACTACTACGACAGTGTGTACTTTTTGAGAACAAAAAAATATATTTTTGTTTGTAGTCAATGTTTTTTTTAAGATTGACGAGGGCCCTGCAGCCTTCCCAACAATAACGTTTTGCAAAAATAATGACAAAAAAAAGAAAGCATTGATAAAGTCAAAAGGCTGGCAGCAAACACCAGACATATTTCCATTGCCAATGCTTGTTCCTACTGTATTCTGAACGTTTTTCTTACCAGTGTTCTTATTTGAGAATCTCTCTTATCTGTCAGTTCAGTTCGGGCTGTAGCGTACAAAACTGCATGATTAAATAAATCATTCCCCAGATAATGATTTTTAATATTCTTTTCCCACAGGATATTGGATTTGATATTTACCCTTTCAATATGAGTTTTTCCACAATCCCATCTGAAACCATCTTTGGAATTCTTTAGTGTCAAATATGTCTTCCCTTCTGATGTTTTTAAGACATGTTTAATTATTGAGGGATTGCCTAGCTCGAACTAATAAAGGGGCATGTTTATCAAAGGTTTTGTGTCACCCTTGCACCATGCAAAGGAATGCAGGGCAACGCAAAACCTAGAATGAGATTTATCAAGCCATGCAAGGCTACCTTGTGGCCCTGTCTGGCTTGGTAAATGTGGAGTAATGCCCCGATTATTTACCGGTAATCTTCATTATTCCGAGTATAGTCTTCCTCGCCACATGAATTCCCTCCCTCCCTCCCTGTCTGGCTATCGGCTTCATTGCTGGCTTGGTTGTTCAGGCTGTTGGTTGGGCCGGCCCGCCTCTTATAGAGGTCAGGGGAGATCTGGTTGGCCATATTGGGAGGGGATGGGAGGCTTTTTTTTTACTTTGGAGGGTTCTGGTGTGGAGCTGAAGCTCACTGTGTAAGTCATGTGGCGAGGAAGACTAACGAGGAGGTAATGCAAGGCAGCCCAAGTTACTGCCTTGAGGTACTCTGCCTCAGGAAGGCGTTCAATGTGTGGAGCGCGGGTGTTCCCATACATCTACCTATGGATTTTGGTGCATTCCTGAATTTACCAAAACTGGTAGACCTGGGAATATGTAAGAATGTTACACCTCCCCAGTTGAGGTGCAATGAGAAGAAATATGTTTATTTCTCCTTGTTTTTCCTCCTTCTATGTGTGATGCATTCAGCAGCAAGGAAACAGCCTCAGAGGATTGCTTTTGTGCTGGAAGGTGCCCCTTCCTGCACAAAACAAATCCTGCCTGTAACGCAGTCACCCTTGCACCGTGGTGCAAGGGTGCCTGCATTGTCGCTAGGCAGCACATAGTGCACCAGTGCAAGGAGAGGATGCAACACAGCGCAGCATGATGTCTTGATGTGCTGTGTTTCGTGACTGTTTGATGAATCTATCTATTAATGTATGAGGAAAGAGTTTGACCTCCATTAATACTCCGAATAAGACACAAAATGGATCTCCTTTATCAAAAATCTCTATTCACCCAATCTTAAGTGGGGGTTCTAAAGGACAAAGGCTATTAATGGCTATTAATGACCAGAAGCCTTTAATAGCCAATTAGATCATTAGACAATTCTGAAAAACAACCAGCTAGACACGAACTCTGAATATAAACAGTGTTAATTGCTGGGGTAAAATATTTAATTTCAATCTTTTCCTTATCTTTCTGCCTTGATATCTTTACTACAGTTGGACAGAAGCAAACTTTGGAGTCCATGATCTGCATCTGTCATACAGGGACATGGGCAGACAGTAAGTGGAACCAGCGATGCCAGATATGGGCCTCAATTACAAGTCCATTGCACCTCCTTCGTGTCACTTTCTTTGATGCACCGGCGGTGCAGTGTGCTTGCCCATATTTGCAAGGCCACGTAAAGTCATCCTGCGTGACTTTTCATGGACTTGTGAATATGGGCCCCTTTTACGCATAACTCTGTGTGAAACGGGGGTTCCATAGATGTTGCTGTTGGTGTCCCAAGCAACATCCATGGAACCTGACACATTGCACATCTACAAAGTGTCGTAAACCTGGGAATGCGTCAGAATCCTACGCCCTGGTAGATGGTGTGAAAGTGGCGCAACAAGGAGAAACACTTTTATTTCTCCTTGTTTTTTCCTTTTTCTATGCACGCTGCATGCCATCAATGAGGGTTTTTGTGCAGGAATGTGTCCCTTCCTGCACAAAACCAATCATCCCTGCAACGCAGGCAACCTTGCAAAATGACACAAAGGTGCCTGTGATGGCGCAAGGCAGCCAATTCTGTGCCAGCGGAGGAGAAAGCACACAGATGCAACGCATTGTTGTTAATACAACGCATTTGTTTGCTTTGAAAATGACACCGCTCGGAGCAGCAAAATGGCTTGCAGTGCAGCGCTAAGTCATTTTCTTGTAAAAGAGGCCCCGTATCTTTTGGGGCTTATTTACAAGCCTCTTGCGGCGCCGGTGCAGCACTTTTTCTGTGATAGCAAGTGACGCAGCTGCGGCGCAAGGGGAGTGTAAATAAGCCCGTCAGTGTCCAGGGTGCTGCCCCCAGCAACGCAGACAGCATGTCTGAGGGAGCTCCCATGTTAGAAATGTAGCAGAAATATAAAGAAACATTTGTTTTGCAAGTCTTTAAGCCAAAAAGAATCCGTGTGTGGGTGGGAGACGGACTTCTTGTTCTCCCTGGTGCTTGGCTGCTAACGAGGCTATGTTGACTTTCTTTGGTTTATAATCAGATAAATAATTTGATTTTTATTCTCCTGTCTTCGCACATAAATGTGTCAAGTGTATTCGTCCATCCTTCCTGTGTGAGAGCACCAGTTCTATAAAGCTTTCCACATGGACAGTGAGTGACCTTTGTTAGTAAAACTGAAAAATGTTGGTTTCTGTCCAATGCTGATTTGATGTTTTATGGCTCTGCTGAAAGACTACAAATTCAAAACAATGCATTATAATTTGAGTTTATAAATACTCCCCAAAACGTTCAAACAAACCGTTAAATATAAACTTACACCCAGCAATGAAGTTCTGATGTTGCTTAACAGAGGCCAGTTGGCACTGGGCCTGGGAGACAGAACCTTGGCAGATGGACCACCCTACAACCGTGGTCAGAACCCTGGGCCACGCGGTCTCCTGACGGTGAGAGACTGCCCTGAGCTGGTGGGACCCAGACACCCTTTAAGGACCCGACCCATGCAGTGCAGCGACCACGTGCAACTATTGGTGAGCGGACCCATATCTGCACCCATGCAGTGCAGCGACCACGTGCAACTCTCGGTGACTGGACACATAACTCTGACTGGACACATACTCTGCACCCATGCAGTGCAGCGACCACGTGCAACTCTCGGTGACTGGACAGATAACTCTGACTGGACACATACTCTGCACCCATGCAGTGCAGCGACCACGTGCAACTCTCGGTGACTGGACAGATAACTCTGACTGGACACATACTCTGCACCCATGCAGTGCAGCGACCACGTGCAACTCTCGGTGACTGGACACATAACTCTGCACCCATGCAGTGCAGCGACCACGCGCGGCTCTCGATGACTGGACACATAACTGAGCACCCATGCAGTGCAGCGACCACGTGCAACTCTTGGTGACTGGACACATAACTCTGCACCCATGCAGTGCAGGGACCGCATGCGACTCTCAGTGGCTGGACACATAACTCTGCACCCATGCAGTGCAGCGACCATGTGTGGCTCTCACTGGCTGGACACATAACTCTGCACCCATGCAGTGCAGCGACCACGTGCGACTTTCAGTGGCTGGACACACAACTCTGCACCCATGCAGTGCAGCAACCACATGCCACTCTCGGTGGCTGAACACATAACTCTGTACCCATGCAGTGCAGAGGCCACATGCCAGTCTCAGTGGCTGAACACATACATCTGCACCCATGCAGTGCAGCGACCACGTGCAACTCTCGGTGACTGGACAGATAACTCTGACTGGACACATACTCTGCACCCATGCAGTGCAGCGACCACGTGCAACTCTCGGTGACTGGACACATAACTCTGACTGGACACATACTCTGCACCCATGCAGTGCA
Organism: Lissotriton helveticus; assembly: GCF_964261635.1. NCBI lineage: Eukaryota > Metazoa > Chordata > Amphibia > Caudata > Salamandridae > Lissotriton > Lissotriton helveticus. The sequence continues at coordinate 1,656,160,899 of NC_136069.1, forward strand.
GCGACCACGTGCAACTCTCGGTGACTGGACAGATAACTCTGACTGGACACATACTCTGCACCCATGCAGTGCAGCGACCACGTGCAACTCTCGGTGACTGGACACATAACTCTGCACCCATGCAGTGCAGCGACCACGCGTGGCTCTCGATGACTGGACACATAACTGAGCACCCATGCAGTGCAGCGACCACGTGCAACTCTTGGTGACTGGACACATAACTCTGCACCCATGCAGTGGAGCGACCATGTGTGGCTCTCACTGGCTGGACACATAGCTCTGCACCCATGCAGTGCAGCGACCACGTGCGACTCTCAGTGGCTGGACACACAACTCTGCACCCTTGCAGTGCAGCAACCACATGCCACTCTCGGTGGTCGAATACATAACTCTGCACCCATGCAGTGCAGAGGCCACATGCTAGTCTCAGTGGCTGAACACATAAATCTGCACCCATGCAGTGCAGTGACCACGTGCGTGCAGCTCTTAGTGACTGGACCCATAACTCTGCACCCATGCAGTGCAGTGACCACATGCCACTCTTGGTGGCTGAAAACATAACTCTGTACCCATGCAGTGCAGCGACCACATGCCACTCTCCGTGGTCGAACACATAACTCTGCACCCATGCAGTGCAAAGACCACATGCCAGTCTCAGTGGCTGAACACATAAATCTGCATCCATGCAGTGCAGCGATCATGTGCATGCAGCTCTTAGTGACTGGACCCATAACTCTGCATCCATGCAGTGCAGCGACCACATGCCACTCTCGGTGGCTGAAAACATACCTCTGTACCCATGTAGTGCAGCGACCACTTGCCAATCTTGGTGGCTTAACACATAACTCTGCACCCATGCAGTGCAGCGACCATGTGCATCTCTTAGTGACTAGACCCATAACACTGTACCCATGCCGTACAGCTACCACATACCACTCTGGGTGGCTGAACACATAACTCTGCACCCATGCAGTGCAGGGACGACATGCGACTCTTGGTGGGTAGACCCATAACTGCACCCAAGCAGTGCAGCGACCACGTGTGGCTCTCAGTGACTGGACACATAACTCTGCACCCATGCAGAGCAGCGACCACGTGTGACTCTCAGTGGCTAGACACATGACTCTGCACCCATGCAGTGCAGCGACCACGTGCGACTCTCAGTGGCTGGACACATATCTCTGCACCCATGCAGTGCAGCGACCACATGCCAGTCTCAGAGGCCGAACACATAAATCTGCACCCATGCAGTGCAGTGCCCATGTGCTTGCGGCTCTTAGGGACTGGAACCATAACTCTGCACCCATGCAGTGCAGTGCCCATGTGCGTGCGGCTCTTAGTGACTGGACCCATAACTCTGCACCCATGCAGTGCAGAGACCACATGCCACTCTCAGTGGCTGAACACATAACTTTGTACCCATGTAGTGCAGCGACCACGTGCAACTCTCAGTGGCTGAACACATAACTCTGTACCCATGCAGTGCAGCGACCATGTGCATCTCTTGGTGGCTTAACACATAACTCTGCACCCATGCAGTGCAGCGACCACGTGCATCTCTTGGTGACTAGACCCATAACTCTGTACCCATGCCGTACAGCTACCACATGCCACTCTTGGTGGCTGAACACATAACTCTGCACCCATGCAGTGCAGCGAACATGTGCGGATCTCGACGACTGGACACATAACTGTGCACCCATGCAGTGCTGTGACAACCTGCGACTCTCGGTGACTGGACCCATAACTGCACCCATGCAGTGCAGTGACCACGTGCAACTCTCAATGTTTGGACACATAACTCTGCACCCATGCAGTGCAGTGACCACATGCATCTCTTGGTGACTAGACCCATAAATCTGCACCCATGCAGCGCAGGGACCACATGCGACTCTCAGTGGCTGGACACATAACTCTGCACCCAAGCAGTGCAGCGACCACGTGCATCTCTTGGTGACTAGATCCATAACTCTGCACCCATGCAGTGCAGTGACCATATGTGGCTCTCAGTGACTGGACACATAACTCTGCACCCATGCAGTGCAGCGACCACATGCCACTCTCGGTGGCTGAACACATAACTCTACACCCATGCAGTGCAGTGACCACATGCCACTCTCGGTGGCTGAAAACATAACTCTGTACCCATGCAGTGCAGCGACCACATGCCACTCTCCGTGGTCGAACACATAACTCTGCACCCATGCAGTGCAAAGACCACATGCCAGTCTCAGTGGCTGAATACATAAATCTGCATCCATGCAGTGCAGCGATCATGTGCATGCGGCTCTTAGTGACTGGACCCATAACTCTGCATCCATGCAGTGCAGCGACCACATGCCACTCTCGGTGGCTGAAAACATACCTCTGTACCCATGTAGTGCAGCGACCACTTGCCAATCTTGGTGGCTTAACACATAACTCTGCACCCATGCAGTGCAGCGACCATGTGCATCTCTTAGTGACTAGACCCATAACACTGTACCCATGCCGTACAGCTACCACATACCACTCTGGGTGGCTGAACACATAACTCTGCACCCATGCAGTGCAGGGACGACATGCGACTCTTGGTGGGTAGACCCATAACTGCACCCAAGCAGTGCAGCGACCACGTGTGGCTCTCAGTGACTGGACACATAACTCTGCACCCATGCAGAGCAGCGACCACGTGTGACTCTCAGTGGCTAGACACATGACTCCGCACCCATGCAGTGCAGCGACCACGTGCGACTCTCAGTGGCTGGACACATATCTCTGCACCCATGCAGTGCAGCGACCACATGCCAGTCTCAGAGGCCGAACACATAAATCTGCACCCATGCAGTGCAGTGCCCATGTGCTTGCGGCTCTTAGGGACTGGAACCATAACTCTGCACCCATGCAGTGCAGTGCCCATGTGCGTGCGGCTCTTAGTGACTGGACCCATAACTCTGCACCCATGCAGTGCAGAGACCACATGCCACTCTCAGTGGCTGAACACATAACTTTGTACCCATGTAGTGCAGCGACCACGTGCAACTCTCAGTGGCTGAACACATAACTCTGTACCCATGCAGTGCAGCGACCATGTGCATCTCTTGGTGGCTTAACACATAACTCTGCACCCATGCAGTGCAGCGACCACGTGCATCTCTTGGTGACTAGACCCATAACTCTGTACCCATGCCGTACAGCTACCACATGCCACTCTTGGTGGCTGAACACATAACTCTGCACCCATGCAGTGCAGCGAACATGTGCGGATCTCGACGACTGGACACATAACTGTGCACCCATGCAGTGCTGTGACAACCTGCGACTCTCGGTGACTGGACCCATAACTGCACCCATGCAGTGCAGTGACCACGTGCAACTCTCGATGTTTGGACACATAACTCTGCACCCATGCAGTGCAGTGACCACATGCATCTCTTGGTGACTAGACCCATAACTCTGCACCCATGCAGCGCAGGGACCACATGCGACTCTCAGTGGCTGGACACATAACTCTGCACCCAAGCAGTGCAGCGACCACGTGCATCTCTTGGTGACTAGATCCATAACTCTGCACCCATGCAGTGCAGTGACCATATGTGGCTCTCAGTGACTGGACACATAACTCTGCACCCATGCAGTGCAGCGACCACATGCCACTCTCGGTGGCTGAACACATAACTCTACACCCATGCAGTGCAGCGACCACATGCCACTCTCGGTGGCTGAACACATAACTCTGCACCCATGCAGCGCAGGGACCACATGCGACTCTCAGTGGCTGGACACATAACTCTGCACCCAAGCAGTGCAGCGACCACGTGCATCTCTTGGTGACTAGACCCATAACTCTGCACCCATGCAGCGCAGGGACCACATGCGACTCTCAGTGACTGGACACATAACTCTGCACCCATGCAGTGCAGCGACCACATGCCACTCTCGGTGGCTGGACATATAACTCTGCACCCATGCAGTGCAGAGACCACATGCCAGTCTCAGTGGATGAACACATAAATCTGCACCCATGCAGTACAGTGAGCACGTGTGTGCAGCTCTTAGTGACAGGACCCATAACTCTGCACCCATGCAGTGCAGCGACCACATGCCACTCTCGGTGGCTGAACACATAACTCTACACCCATGCAGTGCAGAGACCACATGCCATTCTCGGTGGCTGAACACATAACTCTACACCCATGCAGTGCAGCGACCACATGCCACTCTCGGTGGCTGAACACATAACTCTGCACCCATGCAGTGCGGAGACCACATGCCAGTCCCAGTGGATGAACACATAAATCTGCACCCATGCAGTACAGTGACCACGTGTGTGCAGCTCTTAGTGACAGGACCCATAACTCTGCACCCATGCAGTGCAGCGACCACATGCCACTCTCGGTGGCTGAACACATAACTCTGCATTCATGCAGTGCAGCGACCACATGCCACTCTAGGTGGCTGAACACATAACTCTGTACTCATGCAGTGCAGAGACCACATGCCAGTCTCAGTGGCTGAACACATAACTCTGCACCCATGCAGTGCAGCGACCACATGCCACTCTCGGTGGCTGAACACATAACTCTGTACCCATGCAGTGCAGCGAGCACATGCCACTCTCAGTGGCTGAACACATAACTCTGTACCCAGGCAGTGCAGAGACCACATGCAAGTCTCAGTGGCTGAACACATAAATCTGCACCCATGCAGTGCAGTGACCATGTGTGTGCGGCTCTTAGTGACTCGACCCATAACTCTGGACCCATGCAGTGCAGAGACCACATGCCACTCTCGGGGGCTGAACACATAACTCTGTACCCATGTAGTGCAGCGACCACGTGCAACTCTCAGTGGCTGAACACATAACTCTGTACCCATGCAGTGCAGCGACCACATGTCAATCTTGGTGGCTTAACACATAACTCTGCACCCATGCAGTACAGTGACCACGTGTGTGCAGCTCTTAGTGACAGGACCCATAACTCTGCACCCATGCAGTGCAGCGACCACATGCCACTCTCGGTGGCTGAACACATAACTCTGCACCCAAGCAGTGCAGCGACCTCGTGCATCTCTTGGTGACTAGACCCATAACTCTGCACCCATGCAGTGCAGGGACCACATGCGACTCTCAGTGACTGGACACATAACTCTGCACCCATGCAGTGCAGCGACCACATGCCACTCTCGGTGGCTGGACACATAACTCTGCACCCATGCAGTGCAGAGACCACATGCCAGTCTCAGTGGATGAACATATAAATCTGCACCCATGCAGTACAGTGAGCACGTGTGTGCAGCTCTTAGTGACAGGACCCATAACTCTGCACCTTTGCAGTGCAGCGACCACATGCCACTCTCGGTGGCTGAACACATAACTCTACACCCATGCAGTGCAGAGACCACATGCCATTCTCGGTGGCTGAACACATAACTCTACACCCATGCAGTGCAGCGACCACATGCCACTCTCGGTGGCTGAACACATAACTCTGCACCCATGCAGTGCGGAGACCACATGCCAGTCCCAGTGGATGAACACATAAATCTGCACCCATGCAGTACAGTGACCACGTGTGTGCAGCTCTTAGTGACAGGACCCATAACTCTGCACCCATGCAGTGCAGCGACCACATGCCACTCTCGGTGGCTGAACACATAACTCTGCATTCATGCAGTGCAGCGACCACATGCCACTCTAGGTGGCTGAACACATAACTCTGTACTCATGCAGTGCAGAGACCACATGCCAGTCTCAGTGGCTGAACACATAACTCTGCACCCATGCAGTGCAGCGACCACGTGCAACTCTCAGTGGCTGAACACATAACTCTGTACCCATGCAGTGCAGCGAGCACATGCCACTCTCAGTGGCTGAACACATAACTCTGTACCCAGGCAGTGCAGAGACCACATGCAAGTCTCAGTGGCTGAACACATAAATCTGCACCCATGCAGTGCAGTGACCATGTGTGTGCGGCTCTTAGTGACTCGACCCATAACTCTGGACCCATGCAGTGCAGAGACCACATGCCACTCTCGGTGGCTGAACACATAACTCTGTACCCATGTAGTGCAGCGACCACGTGCAACTCTCAGTGGCTGAACACATAACTCTGTACCCATGCAGTGCAGCGACCACATGTCAATCTTGGTGGCTTAACACATAACTCTGTACCCATGTAGTGCAGCGACCACGTGCAACTCTCAGTGGCTGAACACATAACTCTGTACCCATGCCGTACAGCTACCACATGCCACTCTCGGTAGCTGAACACATACCTCTGCACCCATGCAGTGCAGTGACCACGTGCGGCTCTTAGTGACAGGACCCATAACTCTGTACCCATGCAGTGCAGTGAGCATATGCGGCTCTTGGTGAGTAGACCCACAACTCTGCACCCATGCAGTCCAGCAACCATGTGCGGCTCTCTGTGGCTGGACACATAACTCTGCACCCATGCAGTGCAGAGACCACGTGCATCTCTTGGTGACTAGACCCATAACTCTGTACCCATGCTGTTAGAATTAAATTAAAGTCTGATCTGTGCTACCATATGTAATCATGGTTAAGTTAGCCTTTGCTGCGCCATTTTATACTTATCCGCCAATTCTAGGCCATGTTTGCAATTAATTGTTCCCTGGCTCTGCAAGTAGTAGCTGTGCTGAATGTTCTGTGTCTCTCAAGGTTGGGACTCACTGAACTAATGAATACATTGTTTTGTATTTCTACATCTCTCTCATGAAATAGAAGCTTGCTCTCCTAACTCTGCTGTGAAGGAAGACAGAATTACCTTGGCATACAGATAGTGTGTGCCCAGTCTTAGACTCTTAGCTCATCTCTGTGTGCCCCTTTGTTCTATTCTGCTCTCTGTGGAAAGTTACTGGGTGGGTGTGTCTTGTACTCATGCTAGGACCTATAATCTTTCCCTCTATGCTTGAGAAAGGCAGTCCCTCGATGCTCTTTTCATGAGGCTGGTCAGACCCGGCTCCACAGCTGTGATAATTAATAAATATCTTTGGTTTGTATTCTCTACTCTCTGACTGACTCTTCATTATTTTGGGAAGGCATAGAGGCGGTCCTTATGATCCGAATGACCCATTCTTGGGCCTTTTCCATCAGATGGCGCCCGAATAGGTACTCCACCAGGTGACCCAACCTGCCCTTAACCGGGTTGTGGGGTCGGGGTGGCGTCCGGTCGGATGGGCGGATCAGGGATCCCTATATGATAGAGCTTGGTTCTCGTTGCTGCCCCGCCTATCTGATCAGGCGGCTCTGCTTCTAGTGGTCATCTCCGCTGGGATCCTGAAAAGGCAAAACCCTTGGATCTATACAGAGGGATAAGCTGTATATTTATGTTTGAGTATGGTGGTTAGTAAGAAAGCTTGATCTTGCTAGTTTGTCCACTTGGGCATTCATTGATGGCTTGGAGTCCATGGTCATTCAGAGGTTTCTTACTTCCTTCGAAACTTTAGGCTCTGTTCCAAGATCATCAGGCCGTACAGCAAGTGGGTCATAATTTTTCCAATCGCCACACGTGAGTATTCCCATTTTGGAAGCATTCAATTTGAGATGGCTCTGTGTCATCCATTGATCCACGGCTCGGAGACAACTGAAAATTGGCGAGTTTCAAATGTCTTTGGGGCATTCCAGTTGAAGGAGTATTTGTGTGTCATTTGCATAGTTGTTTCACGTGAGGTGAAATTGATTGATCAGTGTCAGCAATAACTTCATGTAGATGTTGAAAAGCATGGGCGAGATGATAGAGCCTTGAGGGACCCCTGCTTTAGTGAAGTAGGGTTTGGAAGAGAAAGGGAGGGATGACATTAGTTCTGTTGTGAAGGTTGGGTGTGATCCAGTCTAGAGCAGTGTCCTCAATGCTGACTTTATTATTAAGGGAAATTTATAAAGCGCCTGGTTACGCACAGATGGCGTGTCCCCACGCTGTGGCGAGTGGGGTCAGCAGAGTTGTGCCGCAAGGTCAGCTCGGCTTACTGTGTGTAAAGGTTGGTTTTTAATTTCTTCCTGAAGCCGAGTTCAGATGGCTCCAGGCGAAGGTCCAGTGGCAAGGCATTCCAGCTTTTCGCGGCCAGGTAACTAAAAGACCTACCTCCCATGCGTGCCTTTTTTATCCTGGGGACCTTTAGTAGCCCTACACAGGAGGATCGCAGAGCACACGCTGGCGCGTACCGGTTGATCAAACCCTGAAGGGGAGCTGGTGCCTTACCACCCAAGATGCGGTGGCATGTGCAAAGGGCCTTAAATTCGACCCTGCTCCTTACTGGGAGCCAGTGAAGGGCCTGAAGGGCTGCCTTGGATGCTGATCTCTTGGGAAATTTCAGAATCAGGCGAGCCGCTGCATTCTGCAGCACATGGAGGCGATTAATGGCCTTACCGGTGGCTCCCAGCTAAAGCAGATTGCCATAATCCAGGCGCGATGTGACGAGGGCATGTACCAGCGTCCTGCGGGCTGACGCGGGGAGAAGATCTAATACCTTCCGCAGGCTTTTTAGGACGCTGAAGCAGACCCCCACCACACGGCCTATCTGAGGTCCAAAAGACAGGTCAGCGTCAAGCCACACTCCCAGGTTCCTGGCTTCTTGACAGGGTATAGGGACCTCCCCTAGACATGATGGCCACCATGCCGATGACCAGACAGATGGGCTCCCCCCACCACGAGCACCTCAGTCTTGCTGTCATTTAGCAGTTAGTGGACATCCAGGTAGCCAGTTCCTGCATGCAGGCCCTTAATCTGTCCACCGCAAGACCGGGCGCGCGCGACAGGGAGATGACCAACTGCGTGTCATCGGCATAGGACACTATGTGCAGACCATGGCTTTCAGCGATGGGCGCCACCGGGGAGACATAGAGTTAAATAGGGTTGGGCTTAGCGACGAGCCCTGAGGCACGCCCTGGCCCAGGCCAATCTCCCTAGAGTAAGAATCTCCCCGGCGAACCTGAAAGCCTCTCCCTGTCAGGAAGGACTGGATCCATTCAAGTGCAGCTCCTGATATCCCACCACCATTCAGACACTGTAGCAAGGTGGTGTGAGCTACAGTGTCGAATGCTGCACTTAGGTCCAGTAGGATGAGAGCCATAGTCTGGCCCTCGTCCACCCCCTGACGTAAGGTCTCCACTGCCATCAGAAGCGCTGATTCAGTCGAGTGGCGGGGACGGAAACCAAACTGGGTCTCGTGCAGGAGGGCAGCCTCTTCCACGAAATCCATCAGTTGTGTGTTTACCGTTTTCTCCGCCACTTTAGCCAGGTAGGGTAAGAGGGAGATTGGCCGGAGGTTCTCCAATTTTTCGAAGCTGATGTTAGGCTTCTTTTGAAGAGGTAGCACAACCGCCCGCCTGTTTCCAATCTCTGGGCACAGTCTTGGTCCTGAAGGAAACGTCCAAAAGATGTCTGATGTACGGTTCCAGCACTGGCAAGCTGTCGGCTAGCCATTTAGGCGTGGTGGGGTCCTGCGGGGAGCCTGACTTAACAGACCTACAGATCTTCAAGAGAGTCTCCAGGGATGGGGTGACAAAGTTGGTCAAGATGTATCTATCCCCCCACTCCCTCGGGGTTTCCACAAACTCCGACCCTACGGTAGGATGGCTAGGGAAGGCCGAGTAAATATTCGCTACTTTTTCGGCAAAGAAGTCCGCAATCATATTACAGGATTCCACTGAACAATCATCTGGGGCAGTGGAGGGCATCCCGCCCGAAAGAGTTTTATATAGCAAAAACAGTTCCTTCGTGGAGTTCCCAGCTTCCATAGTCCTAGTGGCATAGTGTGCCGCCTTGGACTTCCTAATTAGCCCGTGATAGGCGCACCTCTCAATTAGATAAATCACCTTGGCATCCGTGGCGAAAGCCTCTCGCCACTGCCTTTCAGCCCGCTTCAGTGCTGCTTTAGCAACTCGAAGCTCATCACTATACCACAGGGCTGTTTTTTGAGTGCGGCCACCCAATTTTGCAAGGGAGAGTGGGGCCGTGCAGTCAAGTGCCTCGGTGATGCATTTACAGAGGTTGGTATTAGCTGTATCCGCATCATCCCCCCCAGGGCTCCCCCCTCTAGTAAGTGCCGCACTGAACTTAGCCTGGGAGAAGGTGGCCCATCTCCGCCTAGGGTGGTACAGTGGTGCTGGCTCCGGTAATCTAACCTCCGGGATGCGTATGGAAAAAGGTACCAGGTGATGATCCGACCAGGGAATGGGAATGGGAGTCAGGGCGTCTACTTCCCCCCAGTTGACGAATATGGGGTCTAGCAAGTGGCCCAGCTGGTGAGTGGGGCCACTTACTATCTGATTGAACTGAAATGCCCCCAACGCCTGGCGGAAGTCCATGGCTGCTTTGTCCGTGGGGTCATCCAGGTGCATGTTGAGGTCCCCCAGTACCAAGAACTTGTCCCTGCGCAGCGCAGCCTCAATAATGCCTTCTACCAGGCTCTCCCCAAACCTGGCCATGGGGCCAGGGGGTCTGTAGATCAAAAGACTTTTCATCGTGTAGCCATCATTTACCTTAATGGTAAAGCTACCCGCCTCGCTGTCCAGGACGGGGGAGTAGTCTAAGTGGCACCGTAGGTGTTGCTTGGCTACAATAGCAATGCCCCCTCCTCTTCCGATAGGTCTGTCCTGCCTAAGCATTGTGTAGCCTTCTGGTAATGCCTCCAGAGCATCAGAGGTAGAGCACTCGTCTAACCAGGTCTCTGTGAGAAACACAAGATCCCACTGCTTCTCAGTGAGTAGATCGTAAAGATCCAGCTTGTGTTTCCGCAGGGAACGTACATTTAGCGGACCGCAGGCCAGGTTGTGGTGCTTACAGCCCACATCCCTGTCCAAGTTGTAGGAAAAGTGGCAGTACTCGCAGCCCGTATTCTCCTCCACTCTCATACTGTGTAAACATGGGCTCGAGGTGGTACTGCGGAGAGCCATCAGCTCCCTTCTGCTCCACTGTAAGTGCCCCCCCCGTAGGGCATAAGGTCCGGCCCTGGCCCGCGTGCGATGGCCTACGGGCGCAGACGGGCTTGACTTAAGTGCGACTTCGGCGCGCCTTCGTCGCGTCCGCTGCGCTGCCGGTAAGGCATCCGCATTTTATGCCCCACAGAGTGAGTGCCTCAGGAGCACTAGACCGCTAACCGCCCCCCCCGCGCACCGGAAGTGGCAGTCTCGACCTTCCTCGCCCTCCGCGCAACGGTATAAGTCACCGCGCCGGACCGTGGCGGGAAGGAGGGAAAAGAGATCAGCCCCCGGCGTCGGGTTCAGTCAGGTAAGCCAGCAAGTCTTAGCACAGTAAGTTAAAAGGGAAGCCACAGTCGCTATCCCGTAGTAGCCCCTGTGCAGATAAGCAGTTACAGCAGCAGAGATTTAAGCAGCACAATATATTTAAAAGGGAAGCCCCAGTCGCTCTCCCGTAAAAGCCCCCGTGCAAATATGCAATTTCAGCAGCAAAATTAAAACACGTTTAAAAATGCACCAGTGCCGAGCACAGTGGCTGTAGACACTGCCACTATCTTCTCACCACCATGCGACCCGGCTCCTTCAGTGCCTTTTATGCCCCACAGCGTGAGTGCCTCAGGAGCACTAGACCGCTAACCGGCCCCCCCGCGCACTGGAAGTGGCAGTCTCGACCTTCCTCGCCCTCCGCGCAACGGTGCTAGTCACCGCGTCGGACCGGGGCGGGAAGGAGGGAAAAGAGATCAGCCCCCTGTGTCGGGTTCAGTCAGGTAAGCCAGCAAGTCTTAGCACAGTAAGTTAAAAGGGAAGCCACAGTCTCTATCCCGTAGTAGCCCCTGTGCAGATAAGCAGTTACAGCAGCAGAGATTTAAGCAGCACAATAGATTTAAAAGGGAAGCCTCAGTCGCTATCCCGTAAAAGCTCCCGTGCAAATATGCAATTTCAGCAGCAAAATTAAAACACGTTTAAAAATGCACCAGCGCCGAGCACAGTGGCTGTAGACACTGCCACTGCCTACTCACCACCACGCGGCCCGGCTCCTTCAGTGCCTTTTATGCCCCACGACGTGAGTGCCTCAGGAGCACTAGACCGCTAACCGCCCCCCCCCGCGCACCGGAAGTGGCAGTCTCGACCTTCCTCGCCCTCCGCGCAACGGTGCTAGTCACCGCGTCGGACCGGGGCGGGAAGGAGGGAAAAGACATGAGCCCCCGGCGTCGGATTCAGTCAGGTAAGCCAGCAAGTCTTAGCACAGTAAGTTAAAAGGGAAGCCACAGTCGCTATCCCGTAGTAGCCCCTGTGCAGATAAGCAGTTACAGCAGCAGAGATTTAAGCAGCACAATAGATTTAAACGGGAAGCCTCAGCCGCTGTCCCGTAAAAGCCCCCGTGCAAATATGCAATTTCAGCAGCAAAATTAAAACACGTTTAAAAATGCACCAGCGCCGAGCACAGTGGCTGTAGACACTGCCACTGCCTTCTCACCACCATGCGACCCGGCTCCTTCAGTGCCTTTTATGCCCCACAGCGTGAGTGCCTCAGGAGCACTAGACCGCTAACCGGCCCCCCCGCGCACTGGAAGTGGCAGTCTCGACCTTCCTCGCCCTCCGCGCAACGGTGCTAGTCACCGCGTCGGACCGGGGCGGGAAGGAGGGAAAAGAGATCAGCCCCCGGCGTCGGGTTCAGTCAGGTAAGCCAGCAAGTCTTAGCACAGTAAGTTAAAAGGGAAGCCACAGTCTCTATCCCGTAGTAGCCCCTGTGCAGATAAGCAGTTACAGCAGCAGAGATTTAAGCAGCACAATAGATTTAAAAGGGAAGCCTCAGTCGCTATCCCGTAAAAGCTCCCGTGCAAATATGCAATTTCAGCAGCAAAATTAAAACACGTTTAAAAATGCACCAGCGCCGAGCACAGTGGCTGTAGACACTGCCACTGCCTACTCACCACCACGCGGCCCGGCTCCTTCAGTGCCTTTTATGCCCCACAGCGTGAGTGCCTCAGGAGCACTAGACCGCTAACCGTTCCCCCCCGCGCACCGGAAGTGGCAGTCTCGACCTTCCTCGCCCTCCGCGCAACGGTGCTAGTCACCGCGTCGGACCGGGCGGGAAGGAGGGAAAAGAGATCAGCCCCCGGCGTCGGGTTCAGTCAGGTAAGCCAGCAAGTCTTAGCACCGTAAGTTAAAAGGGAAGCCACAGTCGCTATCCCGTCGTGGCCCCTGTGCAGATAAGCAGTTACAGCAGCAGAGATTTAAGCAGCACAATAGATTTAAAAGGGAAGCCTCAGTCACTATCCCATAAAAGCCCCAGTGCAAATATGCAATTTCAGCAGCAAAATTAAAACACGTTTAAAAATGCACCAGCGCGGAGCACAGTGGCTGTAGACACTGCCACTGCCTACTCACCACCATAGTGTCTTTGTATCAGAGTGTTATAGTCAACCGTGTCAAAGGCAGCTAAGAGGTCTAAGCGAAGTAGTGTAGCAACACCATTGCACTCAACTGTGTTCTTAAGTTCATCCCAGATGGCAACGAGGACAGAGTCTGTGCCTCTTCCTGGACAGAATTTCATTTGGAAGTCTGAAAGTATGGCATTATCTTTAATGAATTGCGACATCTGGGTGAATGCTGCTTTTTCTATCAGTTTGCCCAGGAAAGGTCCATTTGTAATCAGTCTGTGGTTGTCGGGGTTTCGCGGGTTGAGGTTTGTTTTCTTTAGTAATGGGTGTATATATTACTTTTTAAGTTCTTTTGGAAATATTCCTGTAGTTAAGGAATTGTTGATGGTTCTTCTTACTGGAGTGACAGTTCAGGTTGTTAGAAGAATTGATTTGAAGGTGTGTGCTGCCGGCAGGACTGCTTGCTTTCGCCAGCTCCATAAATTAATCATGTGAAATGTGTGAGAAGGAACAGAGAGACTGGGTTAGAGTATTCTTGGATTGTTGTTTTGTAAAAGGGTCAGTATTGGTGCTTTGACTTTGTTTTAAGTATAAATCCAATGTGTCTGCTTTGGCCGTGTAATGATTTGCCAGTTTGTCTGTAAAATCTTGAGTGACAGGATGAGCTCCTTCTAGGCAATTTGGTTTACGAAATTCAGTGAGAATTTGATAGAATTCTTTATTTGTACATTTAGCACTGTGAATTCTGTCTGAATAGTACCTTTTCTTAGTTTATTTGATAGCTGACTTGTATAATCTGTTACATTTCTGTAGGCAAACTCTTTGTCTTGATTGGTGTTTGTTTTGAGCAAGGCATGTTGCAGCTTTCTAATTTGATGTTTTATCTCTTTTACCTCTGTATTTCTCAAAGGTGCCTGTTTTCTTTTGTTCTGTTGTGTAGTTTTTAGTGGTATTAGGATATCGAAAGCTTCCTGTAGCCACTCATATAGTTTATGAACAGAATTTATTGTGTCTAAATCTGCACTGAATGTTAACTGTGTTTCTAAGTGTTCCAAATTGAGTTTGTTCTACGGTCGGTAGGTGGATGCCCGTATGGTGGTTTTAGATGCATTGCTTTGTGTTGTTTTATGTTGGAAAGCAAGCAAATGGTGGTCTGACCATCTGACGTTTGAAAGGTAACTAGTTCTGTATTTGAAAAAATGACATCTAGAATGTGTCCAGCAATGTGTGTGGGCTTGTGGACGATCGGATGTAGGTTAAGTAATGCATAGGTTGGAGTGCAGAGTTATCAGGTATGAAACTGTGTCTAGAGGTGTGTCTGGGAATGTTGCATTGCTAGGTGGGGGGCTGTAAAGGAGCAGGAAGCTGCAGGAGGAAGATGGTGTATGGTTGCATCTGGTAAAGAGGGCCTCACAACCTTGTGTGGAGATGTCATCAGTTTTAATGATATTTAATGTTTGCGTGAACACAACACCTAGGCCACCTCCTCTTTTGCCTGTATGATTTTTGGTGATAGTTTGATAGCCTTTAGGCTTCATGCAGGACTGGAGCCATATCATCTCCCAATCATGATTCAGTTATGAAGAGTATGTCAGGTTTTGTGTCAGTGAGAAGGTTGTAGATGTGATGTTTGTTTTTAGAGAGGGGTCAAGCATTTATTAGTAGACAGTTTAGAGAATGTGCTTTGGTGACTTTATTTTGTCAAGGAGTGAGCAGTATTTTGTGGGCTTGCAGGAGGTGTGTCCTTAGTGTTGTTAGTACCTGTATGAGGATAGCAATCGTGTAGCTGCTCAGAATCGTGTTCCTCATCCAGCACGCAAGAGATTTTGATGGGTCTGTGTGTTTAGGTGGTAGAGATAGTGTTTGAGACTGAGTTGGTGAGCTGTGTTGTTTTTGTGGTGTGACCATGTTGTGCAGTAGACTTGGAGAAGCAACGTTGTGAGGTGTGCCACGTTGCTTATATTGTTTGCATGTGTTTACGGCTGAAAGTGTATAAGTTAGGGGTGGCCGTGCAGCATGTGGGTCATGTAGTAAGGTTCTAAATTGTCCAATGGTTGAGTAAAGTAAAGTCCACATTTGTAAAGCGCACAATCACCCGTAAGGGTCTCTAGGCGCTGGGGGGCCGTCGGGAAGATTAAGCGAGCTATTGCCCAGAGTCACATGGTGCTGGGCTGACCTGCCGCCGGAGCCGGGGATCGAACCGTGGTCCCCAGATTCCAGCGTCAGTCGCCCTGGCCGCGGCTCCTCCAGAGCTGGTTAAATGAGAGTTGCAGTGTTGCTTTATATGTGTTAGGTGTGGGGGAAGAGAGAAATCTTGGTATTGGAGTTTTTTCATGGTGTGTAGCATTTGTGTAGTCTGGAAGTGGGTGTATGTTTGCAGTTTGTGATGGAAAGTATTATGAGATGTTTTGTCGGAGAGATTTTGTTGCACTGGTGTGTTTGTTATGTTTTGTTTTTGAGGAGTAGTGAAATTAGGTATGTTATGTATTTGTTTTCTGAGAAGGATTTGTATGTAAAGTATTGCTGGTGAGTGGAAGTCGTAAGGTAAAGGGGGTGGTGATTTGTTTGTGAATAGAGTGGATGTTGTGTATGAGAGGGGATGAACTAGAGTTAAGAGTGTTTGTGTTAGATTTGATTGCTGAAAGGGGTAATATGTGTGGTGCAGTGGAGTGTGAGTGTTGTGCAGTTGTGTTATTGCAGTAGAAAGAAGAGGAGGGTGTTGGTGGCTAAAAAGATGGAAGGCTGAGTATAGGTTTTTTGTGACAAAAAGGGGTCTGTTAGGAGTAATTAGAGCATGGAGTGTCTGTATGGATGGGATATAGTTAAGTATGTTGTGGAATTGGGTTGTGTTAAACCGCATTCCCCAAAGAATGCAGCTTTATGTCTGTACACCTTTCTGTTAGACCCAGCCCTCCTGAGAGGGCCAGTCTCATCTGCCTGGTGACCTGCCCGTGCCCCTCTGTCTGGGTCATACATCAGCCCTGGACCACCTGTGCTCTGGTACAGTCTCAGACTCAAGATCCATATCTCTTTCCAAACTTTATTTTCAGCAGGTTTCCATACATCTATAAATAGAATGTGTGGGTGTGCCCACTGAACGTGAGTGAGTGTGGCCCGACCAGACTCCTTGAAGTCTGGTGCTCACTTGTGCCAACCCCGGCCTGCTGATGGAAGGACTGGCCTCCCTGTGGCTAAAATCCAGGCTCAAAGGTCACCAGAGATGGTCCTAGCTGAGACTAAAATGTTTTATATGCTCCTGACTAATTCCTACAACTAATCTGCTGTGCTAAATGATTAAAAATAAACAGGGCGAGAGGAATCGGATTATGTGGCTGCCCAAGACAAATAACTCCAAAACATATCAGCGTGGCATGCACTAGGTTGGCACTGACTGAATGCTTTTTTTTTTTTTTTGAGGGCACATTGCATCATCCAATCCAGGACACTTCAATGGGGAGCACCTTTGCCCCAGTGTAGCCTGCCTCTGTGCCCATCAGTTTGAGGAACACCACATTTATCACAACAATATCTATTTACTGCATAAGTGTTGGCATTCATACATAAATGATGTCATGATTATCTGCACAGGTGACACGCAGCTAGCTGAAACTATCACTTACTGGCTGAACACATGGGGCACCTTCCAGTGCTTAATTTGAGCCTGTGGTTCCAGGTGCTCGGCCCTGGCACTTAATTGTCCACACCAAAGCTTGTGACTGTCTGCCACAAGGTGGCGCTATCTACCTAATTTAGAGATGACCACAACAACAGTTAATTATTCATTCAAAATCCATTAAAAAAATTACTATTGCCTGCCACCCAAGCCATTCTTATAGCATTAGGGGCCTGAAATAGTCCAAATTGTCACACTTGTAGGAGTGTGATGGTTAGTAGTTGTGTGGTTACTATCACTGGCACCGCTGGCAGGGGCAATGTGTGGTGCAAGCTTCAGTGGCCTCCTGACCGAGAGCTCTTGCCCTTATTTTTTTTAATAAATTAAGCACTGCCCCTTCCAAAGGTTTACCCACACAATAAGTGGGAATTCTTTGGCCTTACTGACTTATTATATTAAAGACTACAAGGTATTCTGTCGGGTGTCGCAATTTCTTTGCGTGAGAAAAATATATTTATATATGGTGTCTAAAAATTGTCACGCCTATGTAAATAGATCAACGTATAATCTGAAAGAATAAAGGGAGTGTGGGCCTATCTTGACCATTTATTCAACACTCCCACAATCCTGTTAGTGATTATTAAAATAGACAACACACAACAATGCTACTAATTATTTTGAATATTCCGGGGGGAGGAGCCTAGCTCGCGACCGAGATGGCCGCGTTTTAGCTCGGCTCCGTTCAACCGCCTGTTTTCTTCGTTTATCCTGTATTTCTCCTGCCCCGGGAAGCCCTCCTTGCTGTGTTTCGGTATTGCAGACACTTTGCGGACACTTACCCGTTGCTCCGGTGATCCTGGGTGCTGTCGATCCTGTGCGGTGGTCCCGCTCGGAGCCTCCGGGGCGGACTGGCCTGGACCTCCTTGCTGCGCCGGGACGTGACGGAGCGCGATGGTCGGCCCTTGCTGGCGCTGTGGATCTGGTTGCGGAGGCTGATGTGCGAATAGGCCGGCTGTGCCCGTTGGCGGACCCGACTGGCCTGGGCCTTGGGGTGCGGACGCTGCCTCCTGCGGGAGAGCCTCCTCATTTATCCGGCTTGGTCCCCCCTTTGTTCCCCGGCCCGGCCATTTTGGATTTTCCGCCCAGGCTCGGAGAACGGGGCCGGCGGCACGAGGGGGCCGACGAACATCCTTCTTCTGGTGGGTCTCCTTCCTGCCTTGGGGCGCCCTGCCGCAGTTCGGCTGACCTCCTTTTGCTTTGGTGTTGCCCCGGCCGGGGCCCCCGACGACCGAGGGCTTGCTGGGCTCCTAAGATGGCGGCCGACCCTGGGAGTCTCTGCCGGGCCTGGGCGAGCACTGGGGGCCCGCCACACGGCCCGGATGTCGGATCTTGTGAAGGGTTTCCTGCACTTCAAGTTGTCCTGGATGCACTATACTCCTGGCGGACTTCCGTGGCTGCGCCTGTTTCCCCTGTGGAGGCGGACCCACTTTTCGAATTGTACGGGCCCCCGTCGTCGGATTTGGCTTCCTCGTTGCAGGGTACGGCTGGTGTGCTCCTGGTCTCTGTGCCTCCGGCGGAGACCGCATCCTTGGGTTGGAGACTCTCCGACGCCCTTCGTCGTCCTGCTTGGTTGCCTCGGCCGCTGGTCTGCGGTCCGTTTGCATCCTGTCCAGGCCTCGATGATCCTTTCTGTTTCTCATCGCGTCGGCTCCCCGGCCGGGGCGCCTGTGCCGACTCAGCTGGGCTTGCCTCGTTGGACCTGTCCTTAGAACTGTGCCTGCGGTGCGAAGGTTGTACCGTAACTTTTTTGTATCCTCCGTATTTTCTTTCACGTTTCTTCTCAGGACTGCCGCTGGATTTACTCCTGAACCCTGTGTCCCTCGTCGTTTGGACTTTGTTTGTTTGGATGATTACAACTTTGGACAAAAGCGGACAGGGCTGAAATGACTTATTATATGCGGTAGTCTCGTTTCTGATCTATGACCGACATGTGCTGTTTTGATGTTGCGTAACTTCATGGGACTCCTGAAACTTATCCTAATATCGTTAACTTCCCGTGGGCTCTGCCTCTCCCCTTTTCACAGGTGGTGGGATGGTTGCAGATAATACTGTTTTTTCGCCCTCTCCCGTGTGTAATGTTCCCTCCTTTCCCTGGCCCTTCTCTTTTGCCTTTGTTTCTACCTTGTTTCTTTCTTCTATATTTCGGGTTCTATTTAGGGCGACAGGCACGCTGCTGGGGGGTTGGCCGTAGCCTTCTGCAGGGGTGTAGGGTGGGCTTGTGGGGTGGGTGGGGGGGTCTGTTGCTGTTTTTGGGGGGTCTTTTTCCTCCTTTTTTCTCCCTTTTTGGTTCTATGGCCCTTGTGTATCCTCTCTTTCGGGGCTCTGTCTCGTCGTCTGTCCCCCTGGTGTCTTTCTGGGGTATTTTTCCGGTATCACGATGATTGTGATTTGCTGGGTGTGTCTTCTTTATTTTTAATGTCTATTTTGTACCGGGTTTTTGTTTTCCTGTTTCGTCGCCCGGGGGCGGGTGTTTGGGTAAGAGTCCCTTCCTTTTCCTTCTTCCCCTTTCCCTTCCCCCCCCTTTTTGTGGGGTTCTCTTCTTTTATTGGGGGTACGTTTCGTATTGTTTTTGTATTTGGGTCCTTTTCTGTGCTGTTCGGTGGGACGGGTGGTGGCTGTGGTGGGCGGGCATTGGACGATGTGTGCAGTGGCCTTTCCTCATGTCCGTTGTTTTGACCGGTGCTTATTGGTATGCCTATTTCGTATTTGTTTCTCCTGTTTTTTTACGATCGCTGTGTTGCTGCCCGCCGCGGCCCCACCCCTCTGGTTTGTCTCTCGGCCCGCCATACTCCTGAACTCCCTAACCCGTCCTTTAAAAAATAAGAAAACTACCTTTCTAATTCTTTTCTCCTGTGACTGCTCTAAGATGCTTGTTATTTCTCCTGTTTCTTTGCCTTTGTATACTGTGGTACTCTGTGCATTGCTCCTGAAATTCTGCTCTGTGGTGGCCAGCCCGGTGGGTTGTAGGCCCGTATTTGTGAGCTCTCTCTGTACAATAAAGGTTTTCGAAAAAAAAAAAAAAAAAAAAAAAAGAATATTCCGAATCATATACCCATATAATACAAACAAATTTGCTTTGTATGCGGTTGTCATGTACACAGAAATGGTAAACAACGTGACTTGGTGAAAAAGTGAGAAAAAGTGCAAAAGTGATTAACAATGCACAAAACAAAAGTTTAAGAAAATGTCAGTCCTAATAGATCAAAAAGTTCAACATACACCATATCTTATTATTAGTATTTTTAAGGATGGTTGACTGAAAACATGAACCAAAAAGGTTTTCGTCAACGTTTCAACCCTGTATGTATGTGTTAATAGATACACAACACTGCGGTCTTCCTCAGGACCTGCGAGTTGAGGTCAGCCTAATTGCAAAAAATGAATATGGGAATCACGACTCCTCCAATCCAGGGTGAAGCCTAGGTTAAGGATCAATAAGTATTCAAACAATTTTCATTCCAGAAGGAATTATACCGTAATGCAACTCCTCCAGCACAAGATGATGCCTGCCATCAGGATAAAAAAAGAATCCACAAAATTCCATCAGGTTAAGGGAGGGGGTGGGTAATTTCACCAGTTTTCTGTTGTCACTGAAGTCAAAATCCACTATTTAATATGTGGCATCCATATATGAACTTCGCAGAATCCCCGGAAGTGTCTGACTTATGAATCACAACCACTCCCGTAAGGCCTCAATAGTCAATACTGAAGTGTACCACAGACCTTCTGAGGGAAATGTTTTCCTCAGATATGATACCCCCCAACCACGGACCCTTAGAGGGACCCTGCTGCCTGGTCAGTTCTTTCATGTATACCGAAACAGTTCCAGCAGAACCAAACATCATGAACCAGTTACTCTTTAAGCATTGTGTTCTCAGCACCATGGGAGAACAATGGCAACCAGCCATGTATTCCCTTTATGAGAGTTCAGAACATCAGAGGTAGATTTATACACACACTCCCACCACCAAAAAGGCTATCTTTACCCACCGATAACCAGCTTTTAGGCCCCATTCTGTCACACAGCACTACCCATGTGGAAGATGAAGGCCCTGAACTTATAGGGTCACCTAAACATTCACCCAGGGGCAAAACATGGGAGATTAGAAAACCACTAACTGGAATACCTCAAATGATCTCTGCATGATTACATGCCTGTATAACCTAATATTTGCATGACCTCTAGAAAACTAGTAACATAAGGTGCAAGAGAAGCACAACCCATATGACCACCCATGTTGGTGAACTTAAAAACAGCGAGAACGGCATCCGATGGGTCATCCATGAACAAGTAGAAAAGTACTCGAGAAACATGACTGGACAGAAGGCTCTGATGAAAGACCAGCGGTGGGTGCCCCATCTCCCAACACACATTACGGGACTTAACAATGGAATCCCGAGCTCGTCATGAGCACCGCGGTGCTGTGCGCGCCCACCTCCCCCCAGCACAGCAGGGGAATTAGCCCCGCAGGGGAGGGGTTAATCACTGGAGTTATCGTGACATTTTAATTGTTGAAGGCCGGGAAGGAGGCAGCAAGGGCTTTAAAAACCATATTCTACTTGCAAACACGACGCCCTCACCTGAAGTCAGCACCAGCCGCAGTCCGTGCAGGTAACAGCGGTGGGGCGGTGGTGCCGGGCAAGGGGGGATTTCGAGGGATGATGCAGAGGGAAAATTAATTAATTATTTAATTTTCCCTCTTCATCGTCCCACGAAATCTCCCCTTACCTGGCCCCTCTGCCCCACCGCTGTTACTTGCACGGACCGCGGCTGGTCAGCGCCTAGTGCGGTCGCACTGCCCTACAACCACCCTGCTCAAGGGTCCTGTGACCTCAGTGACAGAGTCACTGTCACTCTATAGTGTGCTGCTTCATAGGCCTACCTGCAAGACTTAAGGTGAACTTTAGAATGAATTGTGGCAGACAGGCCTCCTCGGTTAACCCACGCACGTCACTGCTAGGGTCCACCTGCTGGTGCTAAGACATCAAGCCGGATGTATGACGTTACAACGCATACTTTTACCACGCATACCTTTACAATGCGGTTTTTACCACGCATACCTTTACAACGCATAGCGCTTAGAGGTGCTGGATAGTGGTAAGTATAATTTTCTATTCCAACTCCAGTCCCCGTGGACACTAGGGAAGGTGTTGGATAGAAAATTAAACGTATTCCCTATCCTAGAGCGCCCCCCAGCGCAATGCGTTGTAATGGTTTGCGTTGTAATACCAGCGTTGTAATGGTATTGCATGGTAAAAAATGCGTGGTAAAGGTTGTATACCCATCAAGCCTTCTAAGGTCTTGTGGGGCCTTCTAAGGTCTTGTGGGGCCTTCTAAGGTCTAGCATGGGAATGTGCTCCCTCAGGGGGAGTGGTCTGGTGGACTGGTCATGAAGGCTGAACCTGGTTCCCCAGTTTCAAATTCAGCAGCACTGACCATAGTGCCACATCCTCTCCCCCAATGAACACTATACTGCCCCACTTATAGAAACTTGCACTGCACTGACCCGCTATAAACACCTGAATGCGGCTCAATTCAAATGACATACTAGACAAGAGCAATATGCTGCCTAAAAAAATTTAACAACATCCTATAAAAAGCAAACACTCACAGGGAATGCAAGATTAAGTAAATGTAAGCAGGAACAAGATGGTTACCTTTTTCTTTTACACTCATTATTCAGAAATTAGTGAGTGCTTTTGCCTGAATAGTTAAGGCCATGACTACAGGGCCCAGAAGGGACCCGCTTCAATGCCCATTGCTTATATATCTTTACAAAACGTAAGCAGTATGGTCTAAAAAGTCCACCTTTGTGAATACAGAGCTGCGGTGTGCATTTTGTTTTCCAATTCACCCATCAAGCAGGTATTTCAGTGACCTCCAGGAATAGTGCACTTCCCCACCCAGGGAAAACAATGTTGTTCAAAGAGCGACCAGAAAACAAAAGTAGTGCTTCACTGGCAAACACTGTAAAGTGGCGCTAATGTGTTTAGGTGTGAATAAATCAATCTGGCCACCTTGCAACCACTTCGTTATTTTTCATATTCTGAATGTTTTATTTCTCTCCACCACGAGGCTGCACTTTTCAGAAAAAAGACGACGTTTCCAGGAAAAGTGTTTTTCTTTTTTGGATCCATTTCACATGGAAGTAAATAAACAAAAGGAGGAAAGAGAGGTTATACCTGTTTCTTGAAGTCTTGGTTTTCACTAAATGAGGAGGAGCGAGACAGAAAGAGAGGGGAGAAGGAGAACAAAGAGGGGTGGGGTGGGGGGGGGGGGGGCAGCTGCCAGCCAAGAGAACTGGGCAGTGTCCTTGTCTTCTCTGGGCACCAAGGAAAAGAGAGTCCTTTTCCTTCTCTGCCCGTCTCCAAAAGTAACTATCGTCCTTGGGGCGTTCTGCTGTCCCAGAGGCATGTTTAAAATAGCAAAGTAGGGGAACGCAGTCTGTGAAATTAAAGAAGTAGCGGCACGCCGTTCCCTGCCGATCCCGCCCACTTCGACCACTGATTTAATGGCACCAACTGGAGGTGGCAAATAGGCGGGAAGGTGATAATGAACTTTTGAAACAGCCACCTAGGTTGATTGGGTGGGGGGTGAGCGGTGTAGCGCCCTGAGTCCCTGTGTCTAAGCTCGGAGGCGCTTTCTACTCCCCTTCAAGCGCGCTCTTTCCACACCTGGCAGCGTGCAATGGTTGTCCCATACATCAGCCACTTGCTCTCAGCGGTGCGCCCCCTCCATCATGCCACAGGGGTCTCCCTCCGCCCCCCACCCTGGGGTGACCTGATTGTATTACCGGCCTCGAGCCCCCCGAGCCCCCGGGAGCGCGCCTTAAATTACGCATCTGCCACGAGATTTATCTCTGACTCCAAAGCAACGGGGCTCCCCTTACCACTGACCGCCTGACCGAGCGCTGTCTGGGGGCGACCCACACCTGAAACAACCGTCTAGGTGCCCCCCAGCCCTGCGGGGAGGGTTCAAGCGCAGGTGATGCTGGCCAGCCTCAGCAGAAGTCTGGCCTCCGGCCCTGAGATCTTATTACCGATCAAAGCCACCAGGGCCCAGCGGGAGCCTCAGAAACACCATCAGGCTTCTATGAGTTATTAATGCCCCCCGCCTTCAGAGGTTATTAATGCCCTAAAGAAACTCAGTGCCCCCACACGGGCACATATGGCTCTTTCGGGACGGTCGACCGTGGCCTCTACTTCAGACAATCCCTGCTGAGAGCCGGGGATCCGCCACCAGGCCTCGGTGAGTTATTAATGCCCCCCCGCCATAAGGGAGTTATTAATGCACCTCAAAAGGCATAAGGTCTCTGTAAGTTATTAATGCCCCCCGCCTTCAGAGGTTATTAATGCCCTCAAGCAACTCAGCGCTCCTACACACATCTACAGATGGCTCTTTCGGGAAGGTCGACCGTGGCCTCTACTTCAGACAATCCCTGCTGAGAGCCGGGGATCTGCCACCAGGCCTCTGTGAGTTATTAATGCCCCCCGCCATAAGGGAGTTATTAATGCACCTCACAAGGCATAAGGTCTCTGTGAGTTATTAATGCACGCCGCCATCAGAGCTTATTAATGCCCTCAAGAAACTCGGTGCCCCTACACACATACACATATGGCTCTTTCGGGACGGTCGACCGTGGCTTCTATTTTAGGCAATCTGTGAGTTATTAATGCCCCCCAGGTCCCCACCATCAGGGCCTTCTTAATGCGCCTCAAAAGGCATCAGGCGCGAGCTCTTCTTCAGCGTATCGCCCTTAGGATTGAAGAAGGCGCCGAATTAAAGCCCGGTCCTTAACACACCGCTGCACAGCAGCTTCTAGGCGCTCTTGGTAATACAGTAATTTAAGTACGAGTGCGTTCTTAGGCAGTCGAAAAAACTGGGCACATGGACAGTAACGATGGAAATTTGGGGTTTGCCTACTTGAAAATAAGGCATTTCAGCAGTTGTGCAGATTTCCTGACACATGCGAATTATTGCTCAGAATAAATGTACATCGTTTTATAAAGTTGCAGAATTCTCTAAATAAATCCTTCTTTCCTCAGTGAGACATTTTTCTAAATCGCCAATGCCATATAATAAAAACAATCTGCCACAGAAACAAAATCTTCATGAATTACAAAAATAGATGTAATTAAGTTATTTTTTTTAACTGAACACGAGCATTTGGTAAAAATAGAAATATTTTAAAAATGATCTTAAATATGCAACTGCAGGGAGGGTCAAGTTGTTCAAATTGTAAAAGTTGTGTAAGCAGTGAAAAGAGTTGTTGATCAGGAGTGGGTTCGTTTTCACTCCCAGGTGAGTGTCTTATGTGTGTTGGTCATGGGGAGTTTGTTTGCTCTCCCAAATGAAGATCTTAGATTAGTTGGTCATGAGTCAGATGCTTTGCACTCCCAGGTGAGGATCTTAACTTTGTTGGTCATGAGTCAGATGCTTTGCACTCCCAGGTGAGGATCTTAACTTTGTTGGTCATGAGTCAGATGCTTTGCACTCCCAGGTGAGGATCTTAACTTTGTTGGTCATGAGTCAGATGCTTTGCACTCCCAGGTGAGGATCTTAACTTTGTTGGTCATGAGTCAGATGCTTTGCACTCCCAGGTGAGGATCTTAACTTTGTTGGTCATGAGTCAGATGCTTTGCACTCCCAGGTGAGGATCTTAACTTTGTTGGTCATGAGTCAGATGCTTTGCTCTCCCAGGTGAGGATCTTAACTTTGCTGGTCATGAGTGAGTTGGTTTGCGCTCCCAGGTGAGGATCTTTTGTGTGTTGATCATGAGTGAGTTGCTTTGTGCTCCCAGGTGAAGATCTTACTTTTGTTGGTCATGAGTCAGATGTTTTGCACTCCCAGGTGAGGATCTTAACTTAGTTGGTCATGAGTTAGATGCTTTGCACTCCTAGTTGAGATGCTTAAGTTTAATCATCATGAGTGAGTTTCTTTGCACTCCCAGATGAAGATTTCAGATTATTTGGTCATGAGTGAGTGAGTTGGCGGTCGCTGGTGAGGATCTTATGTTTGTTGTTCATGAGTGAGTTGGTTGCGCTCTTAAGTGAGGATCTTACATTTTTTGCTCATGAGTGAGTTAGTTTGCACTCCCAGGTGAGGATCTTACGTGTGTTGCTCATGAGTGAGTTTGTTTACGCTCCCAGGCAGGGCCGGCGCTTGGCATGGGCAGCGTGGGCGGCTGCACAGGGCCTCGCACTCAGCTCACCAGCATGGGGCCACGCACTGGTGATGTGTCCTGTTGTTTCCCTGGCGATCTATTTAAAAAAAAGGTGTCGCCTTGCAATTAAGGTCCATTGGAGGGGGCTCCCTCCCCGGGCCTCTCAGGGATGGTGTCTGTCCAGAGGCATAGGGGAGGGAGCCGCTCCCTCAATTGCAAGACCATTCACAGACACTGTGGGGGGCCCATTGTCCAGCATTTTGGCGCCCCTACAGTTTTAACGTTTAGACCACAATCAATTCTCACACCTATCGGACTGAAGGTGTGAGAAATGCTTGTGGAGTAAAAGTTAAAACTGTGGGGGCGCAAAAATGCTGGACAAGGGGCACCCCACAGTGTCTCTGAATGGTCTCCTTGCAGGGGGCCACTTATCTAAATTAGGGGGGGCCTCGCACGTTCCCTTTTAGCCCAGGGCCTCGCAAATCCTAGGACCAGCCCTGCTCCCAGGTGAGGATCTTACGTTTATTGTTCATGAGTGAGTTGGTTTGCGCTCTTAGGTGAGGATCTTACGTTTTTTGCTCATGAGTGAGTTGGCTTGCACTCCCAGGTGAGGATCTTACGTTTGTTGCTCATGAGTGAGTTGGTTTGCACTCCCAGGTGAGGATCTTACGTTTATTGTTCATGAGTGAGTTGGTTTGCGCTCTTAGGTGAGGATCTTACGTTTTTTGCTCATGAGTGAGTTGGCTTGCACTCCCAGGTGAGGATCTTACGTTTGTTGCTCATGAGTGAGTTGGTTTGCACTCCCAGGTGAGGATCTTACGTTTGTTGCTCATGAGTGAGTTGGTTTGTGCTCCCAGGTGAGGGTCTTACATTTGTTGTTCATGAGTGATTTTGTTTGCGCTCCCAGGTGAGGATCTTATGATTGTTGGTCATGACTGAGTTGGTTTGCGTTCCCAGGTGAGGATCTTACGTTTGTTGCTCATGAGTGAGTTGGTTTGCGCTCCCAGGTGAGGATCTTACGTTTGTTGTTCATGAGTGAGTTTGTTTGCGCTCCCAGGTGAGGATCTTATGTTTGTTGGTCATGACTGAGTTGGTTTGCGTTCCCAGGTGAGGATCTTACGTTTGTTTGTCATGAGTGAGTTGGTTTGCGTTCCCAGGTGAGGATTTTAAGTTTGTTGGTCATGAGTGAGTTGGTTTGCGCTCCCAGGAGAGAATCTTATGTTTGTTGGTCATGAGTGAGTTGGTTTGCTCTCCCAGGTGAGGATTTTAAGTTTGTTGGTCATGAGTGAGTTGGTTTGCTCTCCCAGGTGAGGATGTTATGCTTGTTGATCATGAGTGAGTTGGTTTGCGCTCCCAGGTGAGGATCTTACGCTTGTTGATCATGAGTGAGTTGGTTTGCGCTCCCAGGTGAGGATCTTACGCTTGTTGATCATGAGTGAGTTGGTTTGAGCTCCCAGGTGAGGATCTTACATTTGTTGGTCACGAGTGAGTTGGTTTGAGCTGCCGAACCAGATGACCGCATGTATAACGATACGCGCACTGCTGCGGCTATACTTTTCCTGTGTCTGTTTGAAAACTATACGTCTCCTATACTTGTCAAGGGATTTGATATGCAACTTTTAAAATCAACTGGGCTCAATTGATTGACAACTGGTCCATATATCTTGGACTACTATTAATATGTTATGCCCTGAAGAAGTCCGGTAACGGACGAAACTTGTTGGCTATTTCTCCTATAAGAAAAATGAATAAAGATCAAGTTTTAAGCTTCAAGAGTTTGTGATTGACTTCACTTTGGAAAAACGAATGTGAACTTTCAGAATTTGTATATTGGCAATGTGTAAAGACTGATAATTGAAAATACACTTAAATTTGAATTATTAGAAGGGTGCTGAGTCATTGTTTGTGCAGAGTGTCTTAAGTTTGTTGGCCATGAGTGAGTTGGTTTGCACTCCCAGGTGAGGATCTTACAGTCGTTGATCAAATCACTGACAGAATATCGACGTCAAAAATATAGACATCAAAAATATCGGAGGCGGAATATCGACGTTAAGAATATCGAAGTCATATCTACATTAAGGTAAGCACAAAAATATCAGAAAAAAATATCATTGTAAAAAATATTGTTGTAAAAATATTGTTTTTTTTAATGTTTAAAAATAATATTCAATTAAATAACTAATACATATAATTAAAATAAACATAGTTAAAATATATATTTAAAATTATAAGTAATAAATATAATGTAAAACATTTTTTACATAGGCATATCAAATATAATATATATACTTACTTTACAAAATTTACAATTACTCTAATAACTTATAAATTGTTAAAATACATTTTATAAATTATGAATACATACATACACATACAACAATAATATAAATAAAAATATCAGAACGATATAAGGGTTAAAATTACTATTCCAACTCCAGAGGGTGCAACAGTAGGGAAAGTGTTGAATAGCGTAGGGGTTAAGCTTACTATTCCAACTCCAGAGGGTGCAACAGTAGGGAAAGTGTTAGATAGCGTAGGGGTTAAAATTACTATTCCAACTCCAAAGACTGCAACAGTAGGGAAAGTATTGGATAGCGTAGGGGTCAAAATTACTATTCCAACTCCACAGAGTGCAACAGCAGGGAAAGTGTTGGACAGTATAGGGGTCAAAATAACTTACTAATAATTACAATAATAATTTTGTTGTCAAAAATGTCAATTTAATTACTAAATTACAACTATTTAATTAACAATACCAATAAATAATTAATTTAAAATAATTACCAATGAATAATTAATTAACAATTAAAATAAATACAATTAAATAATAATTATTAAACATTTACTAACAAATAATAATAAAAAAATAATGTCAATACCAAAAAACAATAATTATTAAAATACATTTAGCAATGAATAATTAATGAACAATACATTATTGATAAATACTAATACATTATAAACAATCTTATTTAATTACCAATTAATAATTAATGAACATTAATTTATTTAACAATACTCAACACTAAAAAAAACAAATAGTTAATTACAATTAAGGCTCCCTGTTTTCCATTTTTACGGATTTTTACAGATGAATACACACAAAAAACAATGTGTTTTCTGTCTGCATTTATTTTTTAAAGTGGATAAATACAGAAAATTGTGCTTCTTTTAAGTGATTCTTCGTGCAGTCTTTCATAAAGTAGAGACGGAAATGTACAGTTTTACAACTTCAGATATACGAAAAACACTAAATAAATATGGATAAATACAGATAAAATGGCCAAAAAATAAATATTGATAAATACAAACGGAAATGGCCCAAAAATAAATACCATAAAACCGGGAGCCCTAATTACAATTAAATTACTTCCCACCCTATTACCCTATAACCTCACAACACACTATAATAATAAATTAATACACATAATATAATTACCAATTAATCATTTAATACACATTAATTACCAATTAATAAACATTAGTGACCAATTAATAATTAATTAACATAAAAATATGTATCAATACCAATAATTAAAAATTAAATATTTACTTAATTTCAATCACATTTCTTCCCACCCTATTCCCCTATAAACCCACAACCCGCTACAGAACTAAAACACAGCATTTATTTGAAAATATTTAATAATTCCTAAAAAATATTTAATTATATTACTATAATTAAATTACTTCCTACCCAATTCCCCTATAAGCCCACAATCCGCTACGGTACTAAAACGCATAATTTACTTAAATAAATTATTACTAACTTCTAAAAATGTAATACATATATTTTAAAACTAGTACAATAATTAACAAAAATTATAGAAACAAACATAAAAAATACATAATAAAATACATAACACTAATACTAATATCCATATTAGTTACATCAATATATTTGCTATCGATATTACTAACTTCGATATTACGATATTTCTTACCTTCAGGTCGATATTCTTGTCGTTGATATTCTTGATTTCAATATTCTGTCCCTCCGAAATTTTGAACTCAATATTATTGTCTGTCGAAATAAACAGTTGATATTTAGACTGTTTACCATGAGTGAGTTGTTTTGCACTCCCAGGTGAGGACCCTAAAGTTGTTGCTCATGAGGGACTTGGTTCACACTCCCAGGTGAGGGTGGTATGTTTCTTGATCATGTGTGAGTTGGTTTGCTCTCTCAGATGAGGATGTTAACTTTGTTGATCATGAGTCAGATGCTTTGCACTCCCAGGTGAGGATCTTACGTTTGTTGATCATTAGTGAGTTGGTTTGCACGCCCAGGTGAGGATCTTACATTTACTGGTCATGAGTGAGTTGGATTGAGCTCCCAGGTGAGGATCTTATGCTTGTTGATCATTAGTGAGTTGGTTTGCGCTCCCAGGTGAGGATCTTACACTTGTTGATCATGAGTGAGTTGGTTTGCTCTTCCAGGTGAGGATCTTAAGTTTGTTGGTCATGAGTGAGTTTGTTTGCACTCCCAGGTGAGGATCTTACGCTTGTTGATCATGAGTGAGTTGGTTTGCTCTTCCAGGTGAGGATTTTAAATTTGTTGGTCATGAGTGAGTTGGTTTTTGCTCCCAGGTGAGGATCTTACATTTGTTGGTCATGA
The DNA here is from genome assembly GCF_964261635.1 of Lissotriton helveticus. Taxonomy (NCBI): domain Eukaryota; kingdom Metazoa; phylum Chordata; class Amphibia; order Caudata; family Salamandridae; genus Lissotriton; species Lissotriton helveticus. Next base: position 1,656,191,662 of record NC_136069.1, read on the forward strand.
GTGAGTTTGTTTGCGCTCCCAGGTGAGGGTCTTACGTTTGTTGGTCATGAGTGAGTTGGCTTGCGCTCCTAGGTGTGGATCTTAAGTTTGTTGGTCATGAGTGAGTTTGTTTGCTGTCCCAGGTGAGGATCTTAAGTTTGTAGGTCATGAGTGAGTTGGTTTGCTCTCCCAGGTGAGAATCTTAAGTTTGTTGGTCATTAGTGAGTTGGTTTGCTCTCCCAGGTGAGGATCTTAAGTTTGTAGGTCATGAGTGAGTTGGTTTGCTCTCCCAGGTGAGGATCTTAAGTTTGTTGGTCATGAGTGAGTTGGTTTGCACTCCCAGGTGAGGATCTTACGCTTGTTGATCATGAGTGAGTTGGTTTGCGCTCACAGGTGAGGATCTAACATTTGTTGGTCATGAGTGAGTTAGTTTGCGCTCCCAGGTTTGGATCTTAAGTTTAATGGTCATGAGTGAGTTGGTTTGTGCTCCTAGGTGAGGATCTTACGCTTGTTGATCATGAGTGAGTTGGTTTGCGCTCCCAGGTGAGGATCTTACGCTTGTTGATCATGAGTGAGTTGGTTTGCGCTCCCAGGTGAGGATCTTATGCTTGTTGATCATGAGTAAGTTGGTGTGAGCTCCTAGGTGAGGATCTTACATTTTTTGGTTACAAGTGAGTTGGTTTGAGCTCCCAGGTGAGGATCTTACATTTGTTGATCACGAGTGAGTTGGTTTGAGCTCCCAGGTGAGGATCTTAAGTTTGTTGATCATGAGTCAGAGCCTTTGCACTCCCAGGTGAGGATCTTATGCTTGTTGATCACGAGTGAGTTGGTTTGCTCTTCCAGGTGAGGATCTTACATTTGTTGGTCATGAGTGAGTTTATTTGCACTCCCAGGTGAGGATCTTACGTTTGTTGGTCATGAGTGAGTGGGTGTGCGCTCCTAGGTGTGGATCTTAAGTTTCTTGGTGATGAGTGAGTTTGTTTGCCGTTGCCGCGACCGGGAGTTCTGGGGTATGTTCATAGCACAGCACATCGAACATAAGGCTCCGAGCATATATTTCCGAAAAAGTACCCGCACGTGGCTAAGTCCCTGGACCCCCGGTTGTGACTCCGTAAACGTAAAAAACAAGCAAACAGATAGAGGCTTGCTGCACTGCCTCTCCCGTGCTTCATAGACACGGAATATCACAGAAGATTAGAAACCAATCCCCGACAGTCACAGACCCCTGATTTCATCTCATTTGATGGCTCCACGTATTTGAAAATTAAAGAGCACTTGTACCGTTCCCTAAGCTTGTGCCCCTAGTAAATCTACAAATACCGGCCTCGTTAATAAAACTACGCCTAGACCGCTCACATTATAGAACATTTTGGATATTTGGATATTTTTGGATATTTGGATAGGTATTTATAGAGCGCAAACGTTCGCTCCGGAGGGAGCATCATGGCGCTAATAAACCAATGACCAAATCACAAAGAAGGTAGTGGGGAGTTAAATGGCTGCTTTGGTCCAGTCATCCGAGAGATTAAAAATCCACGTTTTGAGTTGTTTCCTAAACGGCATTTCAAGCGTCTGAAGTCTGAGATGCCTTGGCATGCTGTTCCAGGCTCTAATAGCCAGAGAACTAAGTGTTTTTCCGCCTTTAGACTTCAGATTGAATTTGAAGGGGGCCATGAGATTTTCTTGCGAGGATCTGAGAGAGCGGCCCGGTGTGTAGTGGGGAAAGCGGCTTGACAAATATGCTGGACCGGATTTGTTGAAGGCTCGGAAAGCTACGATGAGAATTTTAAAGAGTATTCTTTTATGCAAGGGTAGCCAGTGTAAGGATTTAAGAGCAGAGGAGATTGAGGATTTGCGTGGGAGTTTAAGGACAAGGCGCGCAGCAGTGTGTAAGACACTTTGAAGTTTCAATCGGGTGGACTTTTTAGTCCCTGCCAGGAGGCCGTTACATTAGTCCACTCGCGAGAGTATGAGGGCTACCGCGATGGTCTTTCTGGAGTCGAGCGGGAGGAAGTCAAAGAACTTTCTCAGGGACTTTATGATGCCGAAGCATTTACCTGCTACGGTCGTGGCGTGGGTGTCGAAAGAGAGATCGGAATCAAAAATAACTCCGAGGTTTCTGGCTGATGAAACTGTCTGAGGTGGCGCAGCGGAATTATCAGGCCACCACAGGGCGGGACAAAAAGAAGCGTTCTTACCAATGGGCAGGATCTCGGTTTTATTCGAGTTGCAGCGGAGATGGTTAGCGTCCATCCATTGAAAGACCGCTGTGAGACAGTGCTTAAGGTTGAGTTCGGCCCTGTTTGAATTGTCATCGATAGGGATGACAAGCTGGGTATCGTCGGCATAAGACGTAACGGTTATGCCGAACGATTCTATGAGGGTAAGCAGGGGGATGAGATATACATTAAAAAGGAGGGGACTTAGAATGGAGCCCTGAGGAACTCCACAAGAGACCATTTTTACTTTTGAATGAAAGGGACCCAGTGTGACAGTTTGAGCCCTGTCGCAGAGGAAGGAACAAATCCAGGCTAGGGCCGAGTTTGTAACGCCGATGTCCTTGAGTCTGTTAAGCAGAATGGAAAGTACAAGTACATTGTTTCATGCCCTCGAACTTTTAATAGTATTCACTATATTGTTTTATATATGTTTGTCCCTGGCCCTGAGGAAGGTGACACTCACCGAAACGTACGTCGGCCCAACATCTACAGTCTAGGATACGAACTGGTTAATTCCATCCTAACTAGTTGAATTGTACCATCTAGATTACCACACGTATCCTAATAAGTACACCTTAGAGTCGCCACCTGTATTAGACTTGTGTTTTGTGAAAACTTTGCTTTTGTGTTTATGTTGCTAAGTATGTTTCCCCCTCTTTTTTAAAAAATAGTATGACTGGTATGAAAGTATGTATGCTTGACTAGCAGGATCAATTGTTATTAATTGCTAATAGAGGGCATTTTTTGACGAAACATGGACAATGTTATGTATAATTGCACAAATGTCTCTTAAAAAACTCTTAGAAAAAACGACAAAAATATTTAAATAAACTTATATGTTTGAAAAATAATGTAAAAGTTCTTTTCTTTCTGGCATCTCTTACATAAATCGTTTGGATTTATTCAATGCAAAAAGAAATATAGGTCCCTATTGAGGTTTGCTTTTCTTGCTTGGTTTTTGCTTTTCTTGACAGGGCGGGAGACACGCACAATTCTGGAGACGTGCATTGATGCGTGTGGGGGGGGCAGAGGGGGCGGGTCGGACGGCGGATCTCCAAACATGGAGGATCATGCTACTGATGGGAAAGGGGGAGTCGCGGGTCAGCGAGGGGGCAACTTGCCTTGGAGGGGTTGGAGATATCGTTCTTTGCAAGTCCGTTTCCCTAAAACCTGAAGAATGCTGCTGCCCACTGCCTGAACCTTATGTCCTAACAATTAAAAAAAAAAAAAATGAACTGTCTCAGCAAGTTCACGTGCTGTCACCCTTATGTGTGACGTACAAAACCGACATTATTGGTTTTTGTATATGAACATAATTAGAAACCAACTCTTCTCGTCATTTTCTTCTTTCTTTTCAATTTCCTGTCTCTCTTGCCTCCCGCCCGCCCCCAAGTCCATTCGTCCATCTGGCTGTCCGGACACCCCCCCCTCCCAGCCCGCCATCCAACCTCCCAGCCACCATCCCCAGAAACACCCTCATGTGTCGACCTGCCATAAGGACACACACACCCTGCAATGTGCTGGCTCAGAGCCCTCAGGGCCTCCCAGCAGCGTACTGCGGTGACGTCACAGGCCACGTCAGACATGACGTACCATTCATAACTTTGATGGTGGTGATGTCTGCGCCCTGGAAGTGACAGACCCTTGTGGTTCTGAAAATCTGGACCCTGTTGTTATCCCGATATCGAGGTCCAATACCCGTGTCACAAAATATCAACGTACCATGACGAATTTGGTGTCCACGAACCGATAATGATTAGGACATCAATCCTATACATTTGCGTCATAATCGAGGGTCGCCAAAGACCCTAAATCGTAGTTTCCGTCCCGACCCCTTAGACTCCATTTTGTGAACGACATCCATCTTACGTCTTGCCCTCATGATAAGTCAATTAAAGGTCGAGCTTGATCTAAAAGGACACGTCCACCTTCCCTGACTTCCCCCTGACCTGTCCCAACTGACTCCATTGCCTTTAGCCAAACCTGTTTGGGCAGCCCCTCGCCCAGTGGCCAAATACGATAGCATCAATACATAACATTCCTCAAACCATTCACTACATACAGACCATGCTTTCTACAAACATGCACCTGTCCATACTCCTTGTTTATGGCCAGTTTTATGACTGGGTGGTACCTTCCTTTATTGATGTTTCATCGATATCTGATGGGAGTTCCGGGTCTGGCTGGGTAATCTATCACGAACTGGACATCTATAATGTGGGCTTGCTTACATGACTTCGCTATTTGTATTATTATAGAAATATGTTTACAGCCGTATCATAAACTCAAGAATTCTTGCTTGCAGCTATTATTTCTGTATATAAGGAGAAGGCTGGTTCTACGAACAGTCTCCTGAGAACACATGACCCGTGCTTGTCGTGCTTCTAGGACACCTGTTACTTGGTAGCTATCAATAAAACTTGATCTCTGACTGCGACTAGAAGACTCCGTGTTTCTGTGGTCCGAAACAAGGGGGAACTCAGAGGTCTTCTGGTGTTATTCCCTGGCACCACGGGTTCCTAAAAACCCGGCACCTCAGTTGGCGCCCAACTCGGGGCGGTATCAAGCGGCGACGGTCCAAGCCAGATGTTCGTGAGGAGCTTTGTGTGGAAATTCCGGAGGACGGCCAGCCACTTCAGCGACCCCTGTATGTCGACGTGGTTCCGAAGGTCTTTGCTGCGAGGTTCCCCGCGTCCCGACGGCTACGAAGGACTGCTGCCCTGACTATCGCCTTGTTTTGGACCCAGTGATCCTTGGTAGAGCGAAACGATAGACGAGTCTTCTAGCGACGTCACAGATCTTCAAATACTTCAGTTAAGTATAAGTGGAGCGTCTCCCAGTCCTTAGTTTGTCCTTAGTTTTTGGTATCCTTGAGATACGACTTGATTTGGTACTTGCAAGCCCCAAAGCCGAAGGACTCGTGTTTTCACGAGAAATATCGTAATAGATAATCTTTTGAAGTTTGAAGCTAGACTAGTGAGCGAAGATGCCTGGTTTTAGCAGACTTGGAAACTTGTTTTGTCTTGGTTGTAGTAAGGACTCCCGATTAGAGGATTCCTGTCCGGTTCCTCCGATTGGAACTCCAACGTATGAGCTCTATGTGAAGCATGGCGTAGGTCCTATCGCATATAATGAAGTGTGGATAAAATACACCCGTAAGGATGGTGTTTTAAAATGGCCCCAATATGGTAGTTTCGACTCAGAAATTTTAGATAATCTAGAGGTCAAATTGTTCAAGAAGAAAGCCCGGCCGGCGATGTTTGACTCTTTCCGTTTATGGCGTAAAGAGGCCGAACAAAAGGAAATTAAATTAGAAAAGAAAAATAAGAGAGAAAGAGGTATTTCAGTAATGCAAGCCGCGATAAAATTTAAAGACAATGAAGAAGAACAAATAAGTGAGCAGTTGCACAGGCAACGAAAAATGGCAATAGATAAATGCTATCCTGTTTTACAACATCCTCAGAAAGAAATAATAAAAGAGCGTGAAAAAGATCCATTAATGGCACATCTGCTAAGTTCGCCACCGCCCTATGCACAAAATGCCACAGCACCTCCGCAACCTTTAGTTGCACCTCTGGTAGCTGTTATGCCGGCTCCTTTACAGCACTCACCAGCTGCTCTTCAACTGGCTTCTATTTCTCTGGTGCAGCCTCCTCAAGGCTCACCGATTACATCTATTTCTCCTACTGTTCCTCCTACAACTTCGCCTAGCACACCTTCTCTTTCTTCTGATACTCGCTCTACGAATGCTTAATTAATTAATTAATTAATTAATTGTGGGTTTATATAGCGCTAGAATCAACTCCCGGAGGAGTATCTCCGCGCTTCGACCGCTGGGGAACCCGTCCTGACTCACCCTGAGAGATGGTCCCTAATGGGTATCTCTAAGGTGCGACCAAGCATCCCCGGCGGTCTGGGGGGCCGTTGTGAAGATGAGGCAAGCTAATGCCCAGAGTTGCCGAGTGTGGCCCCTGACTGGAGTAGGCACCGGAGCGAGAATTATCAAGCCCGCTGACCCTGGTCCACGGCCCTGCCGCGTCGGGAATCGAACCCTGGTCCTGGGCCGTCCTCTGCTTACGGGTCTGCCACCTCTAACCAGTGAGCCACACCACTCCACAAGTTATTCCTCCGCTTTCACCTTTCGTCTGGCATAAAATGGCCAGCATTGCTACTAACATTCCTTCACCACTTTTTCGGTCGCCTAAAACGACCCCTAATACGGGACCAAGACAATTACGAAGCCAAATGCCTGATTATCAAGAGAGGGAATCACTGAATAAGTTAGCACGGAATTGGGCTATGGATACAGCGAGATATGATGTAGAGTCCGTCGTGAACGTCTTCCATCAATGGGATGAACCGACGCAAAGATATGTTTTTGAACAGATGTGTGTTTTTCTGTGTGAGGATTTGGAAGATAATGGTCAAGAGAGCAACGCTCGAGAGTTGTGCAATGTACGATTTAAATTTGGGGAAGGCATGATCATAGGTCCCGATGTCGAAAAAGCAGTTGGGATATTATTATCATATCGAAGTACGGGTGGTAATTCTGGGTCATCATCTGAATGTGGTACGTCTAGTAGGAAGAGAGCGAGACAGTACCCCATGAGAGAGGTTCCTCCGGTTTGGAGGGAAGGTGATGCGAATGCGAATCCACCGATTCTGCCTCATTTCCAGCGTGTATGGGTACATGTCCCCTGGAAAAGATCGGAAGTGTTGGCACTCAAGCAGTCACTACCTGACCCTCGTAAAAACCTGACTGGGTATTATAAGGAGTTATCGCAAACTGCAAGCTCATGTATAATGAATTTAGCGGATGTAGACATGTTGTTTGGGAACGTTGTTCCACATCCTTTATGGAGCAAAATCCATCATACGGATCACGATCAGGAACTAGGTGACTCGTGGGCGAACATTGCGACTACAGATGCTAGACAAGTCAGTGGTTTTAAACCTGAGCCGTTAATAGCTGAACTTCCCGGTAGGATTATAGCGTACATGAAAACAATAATGCCTGAAGTGCGCGTAAACTGGGACAAGCTATCCGCATGTAAGCAAAAGAAAGATAAGAATGTGTCTGACTTCTTCACGAAATTTGAGGAAACTTTCACCGATCATAGTGGTCAAGATATGGCTACCGAGGGTGGCCAAAGATTGTTTGTAGACAAGTTCGTACATAATTTGCTTCCTGAACTATGTAACAAACTGAAAGATTCGGAGAGTGCTTGGGCTGTCTCTACGTCGGCGCAGATTTTAGCTACAGCCCAGTACTATGAAAATAGGCGTAAAGACGAGCTAGATAAAGCAGATAAGAAGAAGAAAGATTTGAAAACTAAGGTTCTTCTCCAGCAGGCCTATCCGCCTCGCACGGCTAGTCAGCCCAATTATCAACAACAACAGCAGTATTCGAGAAACGCGCAAGGAAACGAGTTTTCCCATCAGCGTCCTACGTATGGCCCGAATCAATGTGCATATTGCAAGGAAGACGGTCATTTTAAAGGTAATTGTCCGGCCCTTGCGCGACGTTTAAACGGTTCTTCAGGTGTAAGGGGAAGAGGTGTTCAGCATGCCCCTAGAGGTAGGGGCCGTGGAAATCTCACTCAGAATACGACTTCTTTTCCGCCTCAGAATTCCATGAACAGCTTTGACCAACAGAATAATGCATCGTCCAAGTCAGCCCAGTACTATGCTGACGACTATTACACCGAACACGAAAATGAGGGTAATGATTGCTAGGACAGCCATGGACAAAGAGAGGGAGTTGTTTCAGTTCCAGTAGATCAGAATGGACCTTATGTCGAGGTGATTACCTCAGGAGTGTCAGAGCCATTTCTGCTGGATACTGGTGCTACAAAAAGTTCTATTATGCACTCGAAACTTCCTGGCGCACCTTTGTCTGGCGAAATGAATGTCTCAGTAGGTTTCTCTGGCGCCCCTGTTAGAAACCCGATCTCTAGTCCTATATCCCTTTCTGTTGGCCCATGCGAATTAGAAGCACCCCTCATTTTGACGACAGGTTGCGGTGAAAACTTGTTAGGTTTGGATTTACTAAAAAGGTTGTATGCGACTTTGTACTGTTCCCCCTTGGGAGTACAACTCACTTTAGGCAAGAAGGTCGTTTCTCAAATGTATTTGTCAAAGGAAAATACTCCAACTGAATTGTTATCACTTCCTGATATACTTTGGGCCAATGGTTCTAATGATGTAGGTCGTTTGGAGATAGCACCGTATGTCATAACTTTGAAAGCCAACGTTAGGTTACCACGTATTCCCCAATATAAGATATCTGGTGAATGTGAAAGAGCGTTATTGACGATTGTTTATGACCTGATTGATAAAGACGTCATCGAAGAAACAACAGGAAATGTTTGTAACAGTCCAGTTTTGCCCGTCTTAAAACGTACTGATCCTTCACAACCGCCTGTATACAGGTTCGTGATCGACCTCAGAGAAGTGAATAAGGTGGTTATCCCACAGTTTCCAGTTGTCCCCGACATTACTGCTTTATTGACAATGGTTCCAGCTTCAGCAAATTGGTTCTCGGTGATCGACTTGAAGAACGCTTTCTTCAGCATCCCGATTGCCGAGGAGAGTAGAGATCTTTTCGGTTTCAATTTAGGAGGACGAAGCTTCAGCTTCAAGTGCGCTCCTCAAGGCTACTGCGAAAGCCCATCCATATTCAGTCAGGCCCTGAAAACACAACTAGACACCATTGTTCTACCAGATGGGTCAACTCTGATTCAGTATGTCGACGATCTGCTGATCGCCGCAGACACTGAAGAAATTTGCAAACAAGCTACACTGTCATTGTTGCGTCACTTATGTGACATGAAGCACAAAGTCTCTCTTTCCAAACTACAATTTTGCAGACAAGAAGTAACCTACCTAGGTCACCTCTTGTCGAAGGAGGGAAGGAGACTGACGCCAGAAAGAATACAGGCAATAGCAGAACTGAGTGCCCCAAAGACACAGAGAGAGGTTCGAGCCTTCTTGGGCATTACATCGTACTGTAGACAATGGATACCGAATTTCTCACTACTAGCTAAACCCTTGCTGGCGCTACTCTGTAAAGACACGCCCAATCCTATGCCCTGGTCTGAAGATTGTCAGACGAGTTTCCACGAGTTGCGTGATGCATTGTGTTCGGCTCCTGTGTTGGGAAACCCCAACTACAGTAAGCCTTTTACATTATACGTCCATGAGAAGGAAGGTTGTGCATTATCAGTCTTAACACAACACTTTGGGGACAAACAGCGCCCATGCGCGTATTTTTCGGCAACTCTAGACCCTGTGGCTAAAGCCCTACCAAGTTGTCTGAGGGCTACCGCAGCAGCAGCTGTCTGCATTCGACAGTCTGCTGGATTAGTCATGAATAATACTCTGATCGTTATGGTTCCACATACAGTAGACATTTTGCTAAACAGGACGAAGACACAACATCTTACTAGCGCTCGACTATCGAGTTACGAACTTACACTGTTAGCAAGTCACATCCACATAAAGAGGTGTGATACACTGAACCCCGCAACGTTATTACCCATTTCGACAGAAACAGACAAGATTGATAAACATGACTGCTGCTTTAGGACAGAAGAAGAGACAAAAGGGAGAGTAGACTTACAGGACACTCCCCTTCTTGAATGCAATGACACTTTATGGGTTGATGGTTCATGTTTCAAGCTGCCGAATGGTGACACGACTGCAGCATATGCCGTAACAACATTACACACCATTATAGAGACCGCGCGCATTTCCCATAATTCTGCACAAGCGGCAGAACTTATTGCACTTACCAGAGCATGTGTGTTAGCAAAAGGAAAGCGAGTGAATGTCTACACTGAATGTCTGACTAAATATCGACATTCACAATATCGACGTACAAAATTATCGGAGCAAAAATATCGAAATCAAAAATATCGGCTTCCCATACTTAACTAGATATATACACAAATATCGTTTTTTGAATATCGATATACTAAAACATCGTTTACTTTTATATCGACTACATTAACATCGGAAAACAAAAATATCGCTATCTACAAAAAATAATGACATTAACTATAATATCGACATCAAAAATATCGTGCACTTAAATATTGGATTATCAGCTATATCGACTTTTTATATGCTTCTGTTTGCATAATTAATTAACGTTTTATATGTTTTCACATCTAAATAAACACACAATACTTAAATTAATACTATAGACACACTATTAATCCGTCAAAAATATCCTATTGGTATAATTATATCACCTACACATATAAAAATATTCTATACTACTTTGTATAATTTTATAATTTTTTGGGGATTTTCACTTCTATTACAAAGTAATCACAACTTAAATTCAAATATACTAACTAACCAATCACAAACCTAATTTTTAAAATGAACCAATAGCAAAGTAATTACTACTGACACTCCCCTATATAAACAATTAAAATCTAAGCACAAACTACTTGCCAAAAGTCACTGAAGGAGATTCATCTCTATCCGATTTGCTGCACAACAACTAGAAGAACAAGACTATCTACCTACTATCACATCTTCTAAGTAAGTAAATAAAATAGAAACTGCATTATTTGCTACTACTACTTACTTACCTGCTAAATACCCAGTGCCCCTTTGCTATTCATACTACTTAACATGCTAAATAATTATATGAAACAATTTTTTGTAGATACAACGACTACTGAATATTCTACTCAAAATAACTGTGAACAAACCCTAGGAATACAGATTCTAATAACTATGTAAGTAATTTCAAATTGTTTCATTATGTGCACATAAATCTAAACACACAGAAATAATGACTTTTGGCCCACATATTTCTTTTTTTCTGTAGATTCTACTACTGAAAACTGCACTACTAATGAACTAAGGACATCAGTACTATTTCTCCAATACATTTTACTAAGTAAGTATTATGCAACTGAAATAAATGTGCAAAAAATATACAAACATTTAGAACTGTTCTAATTATTTTCTATTATATATTTTTTATTTACAGAGCAAACACAACGAATAGATATACAGACATAATACAGAACTCCACATTCTGAATAATACTGATACTAATCACAAAGTAAGTATATTAAAGAACATAATTACCAGATAATCTATTAAAAAACATACCAACATGGTGATTATTCTAACACATATGTTCCTTTTTTATTTAAGATAACACTACAAACTACTCTCCAGAAGCAGAAGAAACAACTATACTGGCAAAGACCAACCTAAACAAATATGTAAGTATCTTCACAATGTGAATCATGAAGATACACTTTTGTAGTACAAATGAGCTCTAACATTGCAAATGTACCGAAACATTAATTAATAATATACTACTTTCATGTTTATCATAACAGCTACAACAACATCACAAACAATTATCCCCAACTAAAGAAGCAAGCAACTCCTAATTTTGCTGTAAATTCTAAAACACGTAAGTGTAAACATTCCTACTTATCACTAACATAGATTATTTATCACATTTAATTTGACATTAACTATTATATATATATTTTATAGATATACAAAGTACAAAATGACCGAAGGAGCCGAATTTGTGACCAGCCAGAAAGGAAAACTATTACTATGCTACATGGGTTACACTTATACACAAGAAAAGCAATATGGCAGGAAAGTTAATTGGAAATGTTGTAAATATTATTCTAACAAGTGCTATGGCAGAGCAACAACTAGAGAAGCTACAGTACTGTATACTAGGGAACACAATCATCCACCTAATGTTACAGAAATTGAAGTTAGAACAGCTTTGGAAAATATAAAAGAAGCTAGTACAGGTTCCCAAAAGCAAACAAATGTCATTTTAAAAGAAGCCATTCCTAAAATCCCAAAAACTGCCACAACTCAAATGCCAAATATCCTCTCCTTAAAAAGAACTATAGCACGAACTAAAAAAAGCTACTACTGCTACAACACCATCTCCCAGAACATATCAGGATATAAATTTAACTGCTAACCAAATAATAACTTTAAATAAACAACCATTTATAGTTTACGACAACCAAAACAATGACAAAAGGCTTATAATTTTTGGTACCAATATGAATTTAGTTAAACTGCAGCAAAGCCAATATTGGATGATGGATGGAACATTTAACATCTGTCCCAAACCATTTTTCCAATTATACACAATACATGGCCTGTACCACAACTGCAACATACCTTTGCTATATGCACTACTACCAAACAAAAATAATTTCACATATATGGAATTAATAAATATAATTAAACAAAAAACTAATGATTTTTCTCCTGAAAGTATCATTCTTGATTTTGAGCAAGCAATGCTCTCAACTATCCTAAAAATCCACCCCCATACCTGCATTCAAGGCTGCCATTATCATTTCAACCAGTGTTTATGGAGACACCTTCAAAAAACTACCCTAAGTGTCGAATATGCTACAAACTCATCTTTTGCTTTCCAAATTAAAAAACTCATTGCACTTGCTTATGTCCCTGAAACAGACGTAGCTGAACACTACAACATTGTTATAGACAGCCCCTTCTACAAACAAAATGAAGCTAAATTAAGTCCATTTCTCGACTACTTTGAAGACACCTGGGTAGGCAGACTCCACAGATCTGGCCACAGACGAAATCCCAAATTCCTCATACCCTGGTGGAACGTTTACAGAAGTACCCTTAACGGAGAATCAAAAACTAACAATGCAGTGGAAGGTTGGCACAATGCATTTGTACAATCAACTGGCAGAACCAAACCTACTCTAGAACATTTCATTAAATGCCTACAGAAAGAACAGAGCTACCAGGAATTTAGAATGGACCAATCTGTAACTGAACTTGTCCCTAAAACATCAAAGCAAAATAAACAAATGCACAAGTACCTGGAAGAACAAGTTAAACTTTGCCCTAGTACAAAAGGCATAGAATACCTAAACATCATTGCCAAAACACTACTCTAATTAATTCCCAAAAAGGTAAACAACACTAAAAGTATAACCTAAGTATGCAAAAATATGTAACGTGAGCTTCTAAAGTATTTAATGTATGCAATATATAGAGATATTATTATAATATATGCACACATTAAAACTAAATAACAAGTAAAAAACAATTCCATAATAAAAATAACATTACCCACCCACACAAAATAAGAAAGCAAGGACTTACCAATCATGTTGTCAATCCAATAACGTCCTCCTCCCCCAAAGTAATCCAGGTAGTGCAAAATTAACCCAAAAAAATGTAAAAATACAACTGTTCCAAAATTAAGACATCCACGTTGTTCAGAGCCATCGAATAACCATAAAAAACCCGAAACATGGGAAAAATAGAAAGAATCGCTCCAGCAAAACCGAAAAATATAAAGAAGTGTTTGTAAAGCAGTGTTGAATTAAACAAACAAACACTTCCTTTAAAAAAAAAACGGAACTTCCGATGTAGCGTACACCTATGACAAAAACATAGAAAACAGACATTCCCACCCACATTAATTAGCTAGTAATTAGGTACAAACATATTAAAATTGATGATTTCACTTGTAGATATACCGTAAAAGACTAAAATTCACTCTATATATAATGAGTTAACTAACTAACACTACGTGTATATACCATAAGTAATTATCTGTTTTCGAAATCTAAAACATAACTCCCTCACATTGAACAACACAAAATATAAGGTCACTAGTCTCAAAACATCATTAAAATACACATAAAACATATAAAATAAACCTTACCTGAAGCGACGTGAAGTGTCTCCCAACCGCGATCAACCCTTCTTCCAAATAACCCAAAACGACCTAACCCGGTTACAAAATAAAGCACCCAAATGCAATAAAATAGTCCCAAGTATAAAATATAATATCTATACTTAACTAAATAGGCAAAAATAAACCTTAAGTTTCTATTATTGTAAAGAAATATTTACTTTAATCCTACAATGATTTGATTAACAAATATGTAAATGAATGTAATTAATACATATCATGAAAAGAATAATATTAATGTTAACAATGTCTAGAAATATAAGTACATTGTCACAAATTATAATAATAGAAAAATGTGTAAAAAAATGTTGTACAAAAAGTATGAAAATAATAATGCTTCTGTATAGTTGCTTATCATTGTGTTTATAAAATATGTTTATAAAACCAAATATAATAAAAAGATTTTTGTTATGAAATAACATTTTATTTGTGAAACATAAATAAAAATAATGTTTCTACAATCATGTTGAACTATTTGTATCATTATCTTACTATAATGTAACAATCTTATTAGAAAAGTTGCACTGTATATTAAATGTGAGTATATGTTGGACTCTAATAATTTAATTATTACTATACCAAATCCAGCTTACATGAAATTAAAACTGACCCTGAACCCAAAAAATACCCCTTTACCCAAAAACTGAAAACTGACCCTGAACCCTAAAAATACCCCTTTACCCAAAAACCCAAAACTGACCCTGAACCCTAAAAATACCCCTTTACCCAAAAACCCAAAACTGACCCAGAACCCAAAAAATACCCCTTTACCCAAAAACTGAAAACTGACCCTGAACCCAAAAAATACCCCTTTACCCAAAAACTGAAAACTGACCCTGAACCCTAAAAATACCCCTTTACCCAAAAACCCAAAACTGACCCTGAACCCTAAACATACCCCTTTACCCAAAAACCCAAAACTGACCCTGAACCCTAAAAATACCCCTTTACCCAAAAACCCAAAACTGACCCTGAACCCTAAAAATACCCCTTTACCCAAAAACTGAAAACTGACCCTGAACCCAAAAATACCCCTTAACCCAAAATCTGAAAACTGACCCTGAACCCAAAAAATACCCCTTTACCCAAAAACTGAAAACTGACCCTGAACCCTAAAAAATACACCTTTAACCAAGAACTGAAAACTGACCCTGAACTCTAACAATACTCCTTTACCCAAAAATAACTATTAGTATGTAATTACAAATTAATTATTAATTAACAATAACAATAAATTAAATATTTTAGCACATTAGCTGTAAATAAATAAATTTAATAATTAATATTATTTTTTCCAAATTAATTTACAAGTAAAAAATATATATTAAACTAAATGAAGCTAATTAATATAATTAACTAATTAATATTAATTAATTACCAATTATTTATTAGTTAACATTATGTAAAAAATTATATTAATTAATTAACTAATTAATAATTATTAATTACCAATTAATTATTATTTAAAATTATGTACACAATTATATTAATTAATTAACTAATTAATATTAATTAATGAGCAATTAATTATTATTATTTAATTACTAATTATTTATTATTTAAAATTATGTCCAAAATAATATTAATGAATTAATTAACTAATTAATAATAATTAATTACCAATGATTTATTTTCTAAAATTATGTACGAAATTATATTAATTAATTAACTAATTATTATTCATTAATTACCAATTAATTATTATATAAAATAATGTACAAAATTATATTAATTAATTAACTAATTAATATTAATTATTTACCAATTAATTAATTAAAATTTTTTTTTACAAACATATATTAATTTATTAATTATTTTTAAATTACTTCCCACCCTTATCCCCTATAAACCCAATAACCCGTCCTAAAACTTGATATCTATTCTTATTTTTTAATATTATTAATTTAAATATTATTTTAAATTTTATCTTTTTTTAATATTTCTTATTATTTTATGTATTTTTACATACATTTTAATACGCTCCCCACCCTTATCCCCTATAAACCCAATTACCCGCTCCTAAAACTAGATATGTTTTTAAAAAAATTGTTTTTATTAAATATATAGTAATTTTTTAATATAGAGCTTTTTATCAAATTTTTATGTACAATTATTATATTTTTTCCTATACTATTTATTTTTTCCATTACTACACGATATTTTGTATTGTCGATATTTCGTCATACGATATTATTATTTTCGATATTTATACTTACTTACCTATTACGATATTTTTGTATCCGATATTTTTGCTTCCCAATATTTTTTACCTTCGATATTTTTACTTCGATATTTTGTCTTTACGATATTTTATTTTCGATATTTTGTCTGTGTACCGTCTACACTGACAGCCAGTACGCCTTTGGTGTGGCTCACAGTTTTGGGAGATTGTGGCGAGAACGTGGTTTCCTTACATCACATGGTGCAAAGATACAACATGGTCAGCTAGTTAATGAACTCCTTGAGTCACTGACCTTGCCCCTACAAGTTGCCGTTATGAAATGCAGTGCACACAAAAAGATTCAGGATGATGTTGGCCGCGGGAATGCATTTGCAGACGAGGTTGCGAAAGAAACTGCAAGGAACACAATGAGTCGGATGTATGTTGCGGGTCCCGCTAGATGGATTGCTGATGTGGGAATGTGCGAAGACACCATTGAAAGCGTGAAATCTATACAAGCCGAGGCAACTGAGAAAGAGTTGAATGAGTGGAGAGAAAGTAAGGGTAGACTAGATGCGAATGGTTGTTGGGTCGAATTGTCAGAACACCAGCGATGGCTATTACCTAACGCATATGTACTTGCAGTAGTAACAATGGCTCACGGCATTGCGCACATCAGTTCGAAAGGAATATGTAAACTATTGGCCCCAGTATGGCAGAATAGCAATATCCCAAAATATGCAGAGAATTTGGTCAGAAACTGTATGGTATGTTTAAAGTACAATCCTGGTAGGGGAACCCCAACTCCAGCTGGTCATTTTGCGCCTCCAACGTATCCGTTCGAGGTTTTGCAGCTCGATTTCATCCACATGGAGAGGTGCAACAATCTAAAGTATGTGCTCGTTGTTGTTTGCGCCTTTTCCAGGTGGGTGGAAGCGTACCCCCTTAAGGACAATACCGCCTTGACAACTGCCAAAGCCCTTGTCAAAGAGTTCTTCCCTAGATTTGGTATGCCTAGAATTGTCTGGAGTGATAATGGAAGTGAATTCATAGGACGCGTGATGAAGAGAGTGTGTGAGTGTCTAGGCATACACCAGAAGTTCCACGCTGCAAATTACCCCCAATCAGCTGGATTAGTAGAGTGCTACAATGGCACGTTGAAACTCAAGCTAGCCAAGATCCAAGCCAGTACAGGTCTTAAATGGCCTGACGCCTTGCCCCTAGCACTCTTGTCAACGAGAATGACTGTCCATTCCAGATTAGGACTTAGCCCTCACGAGATAGTGTTTAGCCGCCCAGCCAACGTCTGGGGCGTGCCAAGACCAAAGAAACTCAGCAAAATAGAACACCCCGTACTGCTTGACTATTTGTGCGAATTGACAGCTAAATTGCGTGTTTTACACCAACAGGTTCACAGTTTCTCTCCACCAGCCTCTGACGATCCAGGTCACTCCATCACACCCGGCACGTGGGTCCTGGTGCGGAACTTCCAGCGCACAAACAACGGACAGCCGAGGTGGACCGGACCATACCGGGTACTTCTTTCCACGAGGTCCGCTGTTCGGGTGTAAGGCAAAAAGAACTGGGTGCACGGAACCCCTTGTAAACGGGTCCCTCTGCCCCTTCCATACGACCGGTGGGTTAATAAAGGACTTGCCGACTCTGAAACAGAATCCATACCTCGTTTCATCCCTTTCAGCGATGCACGTTTAAAAGAGACTGGCGCCGAAAAGGAGAGTGATCGTATTTTGCAAGGACTTGTGCCACCGTCTATGCAGTTGGACACTACCAAATCTGAGACATTGTTTGAAGACACTTCCGTACCTGGGAAACGACGGTACAACTTGAGATCTAACCCCAGAGACTAATAAAAGAGCAAACTAATGAGATTTCTTTTCCCCTAAGAACTATTTTTTGATTTTTCAGCTCTCTCGTCCCAGGGAACTAGCTCATTTTTGATTTTCGAACCGCCATCCGGTTCTGCTGCTAGGGTCGCGGTTGAAGTCTGGGGAGTGCAACTGGGGACGTTTAGGTCAACGGTTCTGGTTGGTCCAAGGGAGTTACCCCGGACTGAACAGAGCGCACTCCCTGGGAGAACCAACCTACCACCGCGGGCAGCAAGTAGAGGATGGAGTTTCCAAGGGTAGAGAGACCTGCCAGATTCACGAACTTTGAAAGACAATTGTGTACAATACTGTCCAGAAGAAGATTTTTAATAATATGTGTTTTAATGCTGTGTAGCATAGTAATGTTCTTGACTGGTTATGCTCTATTCGTATTTCAAGTTTCCTTATTCCAAAATGACACCCGGCCAACGCCTCCTCCCACTCTCTCTCCACACTCCTTTCACCATCTACCTGAACACGAGTCTGCCAGAAGACTCGAATTTGTAAATAACTCATTTATTCAACTGTTGGATATGCGGACTCATGCCGCACACGACCGATAAGGGTATCCCATACTTCATCCTGCCATTCAGTTATTATGGTTCTCTGTGGGCTTTCCAGACCATGTTCCTGTTCGCCCTAGAACCATACCCAACCGATTCCATTGAAAGCGATTCTAACAACAAGGCACTAGTGGCAGGGATAAGAAACATGAGTAGAGAGTTCGACACATATCTAACGATCCCCAAAGATGAACTCACTCCATACACTCGTTGGAACGTAACTAAATATGGGGTTTACCTGAGTAAGAGCCAGACAGCAAAGAAATCCCGCCCAGTTTGGATAGTACCCCACCGAGGTCACCTATGTTTACAAGGTATTGGTAGGGATCCCAAAGCACAATTAGGAAAGAGCATATGCACGGAAACATATGTGTTCGCTTCTCAAACTTCCCCTATACTCTTAGCAGCCAAAGGCACGTATTTCGTCTGCCACGACCAAGCATATACATGGTTGCCCCCTGACTTCTCAGGCACGTGTTTCATCTAATTTCTGCTGCCTCCCACCTACACGGCCCGAGCAGATTACCATCGGACAAGGACAGCTAGAGGTGTCGTGAGTAAAGACGACACCGCGGGTCAGGAATTCGCTGACTTCGCAAAGGGTTTTCTGCCATTTTGGGGGCCTATGGTGAACAGCAGGAATATTCGCCAGTTATCTAGGATAGTCGAATCCGCCGTGATTACAACGGCCGGAGCACTTGGCAATTTGACGACCGAGCTTCAGTCGGATCGACTTATGACCCTTCAGAACCGAGTTGCCCTAGATATCATACTCGCCGATCGTGGTGGTGTGTGTAGAGTGATCCAATCTAGTTGTTGCATTTTCATCCCTGATAACGCACCGACAGTGTACCAGGCCATCTCTAAGTTACACGAGATATCTGGTTCCCTTCACGTAGAAAAAGGGGACTGGTCCTTGCTAGGGTGGTTCTGGGGACTGATCACTGCCTGGGGATGGAAAACACTGATCTTCATTGGGATGATCTTAGCACTTCTGTTTATGTTCTGCCTGTGTGTACAGTGCGCTCCTGCACTCTGTGGCCTCTGTGCTACTTCATGTGTACGGAAGCCTGTGTCAAGGGACGAACTGAGCAACAGAATGATGTTACAGCAGCATCTCCACGAATTCCTTCATACAGATTTGGACTCAGATTAACATGAATTATTGCCTTACATAAGGGCAAAAGGAGGGTCTGTGGTTCTGAAAATCTGGACCCTGTTGTTATCCCATTATCGAGGTCCAATACCCGTGTCACAAAATATCAACGTACCATGACGAATTTGGTGTCCACGAACCGATAATGATTAGGACATCAATCCTATACATTTGCGTCATAATCGAGGGTCGCCAACGACCCTAAATCGTAGTTTCCGTCCCGACCCCTTAGACTCCATTTTGTGAACGACATCCATCTTACGTCTTGCCCTCATGATAAGTCAATTAAAGGTCGAGCTTGATCTAAAAGGACACGTCCACCTTCCCTGACTTCCCCCTGACCTGTCCCAACTGACTCCATTGCCTTTAGCCAAACCTGTTTGGGCAGCCCCTCGCCCAGTGGCCAAATACGATAGCATCAATACATAACATTCCTCAAACCATTCACTACATACAGACCATGCTTTCTACAAACATGCACCTGTCCATACTCCTTGTTTATGGCCAGTTTTATGACTGGGTGGTACCTTCCTTTATTGATGTTTCATCGATATCTGATGGGAGTTCCGGGTCTGGCTGGGTAATCTATCACGAACTGGACATCTATAATGTGGGCTTGCTTACATGACTTCGCTCTTTGTATTATTATAGAAATATGTTTACAGCCGTATCATAAACTCAAGAATTCTTGCTTGCAGCTATTATTTCTGTATATAAGGAGAAGGCTGGTTCTACGAACAGTCTCCTGAGAACACATGACCCGTGCTTGTCGTGCTTCTAGGACACCTGTTACTTGGTAGCTATCAATAAAACTTGATCTCTGACTGCGACTAGAAGACTCCGTGTTTCTGTGGTCCGAAACAAGGGGGAACTCAGAGGTCTTCGGGTGTTATTCCCTGGCACCACCGGGTTCCTAAAAACCCGGCACCTCACCCTGATCAAATTACTCACAGGCGTCACATGTTATTTAGTATATGTATATGAATCAACCAAAGCAATATTATACCTTATATTTGTTCCTTTATTTTATTTTTATTTTATTTATAAAGCTGTTTTAGTTTTGTGTTTGTTTCTCCTTTTCTCAATTACTATGTTTATTTCATGTTGTCCTCTCTACCAATTTATTGTAAAGCGCTCTGACATCCTTCGGGATCTTGTTCGCGCTATATAAAACTTTATAAATGAAAAATAAAATAAAATATGACATCATCAGCCACATCTTAGAGGACACTTGTGTTCAGTTTGGATTACTCCACTTACTCACCCGAATGCAGAAGCGAGGGTAGGTACCCCATTAATATTGATGAGACAGGCCGATTTGCGACCCTCTAGGAATAGCTAAATGCAACTCTTCGAGTTCCATACATTAGGAATACGGATACAATAATTGTGATTAGCTGAAAATCGCAATTAGGTCATCACAATTCCAAATGTTGATACACCTGGCCCTAAACTCCTTATGAGCTGGGGGATACTACCTTATCCAAAAGAGACTTTTGATCTACAACTTTCAATTCCAACGCAACCACCTCCAATCACTGCTTGTGGTATTGAAAAGTTGTTCTATATTCCTATATCAACAGTTGACTTCTAAGCGCCTAATTAAGGGCAGATAGCAGTCTACAATTAGCAAAACTAGATTCCCTGCCAAACAATCTGTTTTGAGGCCTGAGGGTTGTTATTAGAAGGAACAAGAAAGGATCTACCGGCAACAAGGGCTGTGCCGTCGTAAGCGGGCTGGATGACAGTGAAGACCTCATCTAAAGAGACCCTCAAACCTTATGAGCTCTGGGGGCCAGTACCTTATCCAAAAGGATAGCCTTTTGATCTACAGCTTTCCAATGCAATCTCCTCCAATCACTGCTTGCGGTATAAACATGTTGTCTTATATATATATATATAGTTTGATATTTCAGGGCGCGGATAACTTTAAGGTAATCGTTACAAGACGGTGAACACTGTATCATACTGGAATTCACTGAAAGTTTCTAATGCAGGAACTTAACGAATTAGAAATCAATATATTAATAATTAATCTGGAATGGTCTCTGTTTGAATAGGTAGGAAAGCAAGAGTTTGTGTCAAAAATATGTCTAGCAATTCTGATATTCCATTGTGATAAGAA
This sequence comes from Lissotriton helveticus, assembly GCF_964261635.1. NCBI lineage: Eukaryota > Metazoa > Chordata > Amphibia > Caudata > Salamandridae > Lissotriton > Lissotriton helveticus. The sequence continues at coordinate 1,656,213,512 of NC_136069.1, forward strand.
TTCATATCAATTTAAGCTCTGGGGAGTTAAAACAGCTGACAAGGGAGTGAGAAGTGGGTCATTAGACTCTACCTCATACACAGCAGTAGAAAGGCCAGGCAGGCTGTCCAGTGTAATATTACAGCCTTTCACCAGCAGTAGATGAGGTGGAGGGCCTTGGGTGACATTGTCCATTACACAGTCCATTGTTATACATACCTTAACAACATTACTGATAGTAAATTGTTGTTATATGTATTATAGATATATATCATGCTTCATATTATATGCGCAACATATTTTACTATTTCTAAATTATATTTACCCATCCCATTATTTACTTTGTCTAACTTTTTCCCATGATTATATCTAGCCAGAGTTAGATTTCCCAACATACAAGGTCCACTATTCTCCTTTTCCCTTCTTAGCACTTTGGCCTAGATGTAGGTAATTTCATTTTACCACTTCTTAAATACCGAATTTTACCGATTCGGTATTTAAGAAGTGGTAAAATAGAGGGGGGGGATGTATGTATTACAGAATCGGTAAATACCGAATCGCTAAGATTCGGTATTTACCGATTCTGTAAATTCCGATTCGGTAATGCCCATTGATTCCTATGGGCATTGAAGTCCATAGGAATCAATGGGCATTACTGAATCGGTATTTACCGATTCGGTAAATACCGATTCCAATAAGGGTGCAGGGGGTGGCACTTTGACACCCTGTAGCACCCCAAATACAGGCATGTGTGCCATGTGGCACATAGACATGCCCTAAGGGCATGTCTGTCTGTCACATGGCATAGGTGTGCATGCACGCATGTGCATGCACACCTGGATTCGGTATTTTACCACCCAATTGGATTGGGTGGTAAAATACCGAATCTGAAAGGCCTTTGGGACTCAGAAGAGTCCCACCTACATCTAGAAGTTAACGAATCGGTAAAAATACCGATTCGGTATTTTACCGAATCGGTAAAATTGCCCCCCTACATCCAAATAACCCATTTACCGGTCGGTAAATGGCCACCTACATCTGGCCCCCAGTCTTTTATTTCATTTCTCCTATTTCCTCCCCTTTCCTTTATTATATGCAAGTTTTTTCTTCTTTATATTATACTATATATGTTAAATCACTAGACTTTTATGGGTCTACTATGATGTATTATACTTTTATGAATGTATATACCTTTAATCTCTCAATAAAGAATTACGATCCAAAAAATTGTTGTTATAGAAATTAAACATCAGCACAGATCCACATTTCTTGATGACCGAATATTAAGATACATAAAGTTAGGTACTTTTGTGACCCAATTAACATTAATTACAACCCACATTGATAGTCCACCTTTCCAGAGGGATAGGAGGTAGTGGAAACTCTAGAGGTAGCAAAGCCATCCATATGCGTGTCGGATGTCAGACATGTTTACTGCACAACAATGATGTAAAACTAGAAAATTAACAAAAGCCGCCCAATGTCCTTGAGTTTCACATGGAGGTCAGCCACACCCCAGGACAATATCTTCACAAGATTATTGGTTCTACAATCACATATAAGAGAAGTAGAGCTGGCGGGTTTGGTAGACCCACTTACTACAATCTCTTGTCCAATGTGAAGTGGCAGCAGTGGTCAATTAAACTTGGCGAGCCCTTCCAAAGGAGTACATTTATTTGATAAGTGATTTGAAAAATGAGTAAGAGAGATCGCACCATTAATCATTGAGAGAACAGGAGTCGGAGAGCAATATGGTGTGAAGCAAGTAGTAATAAACAGTGGTCTATAAAATTACCTTAATTGTTCCATATGTATCTGATTACTGGCGTTATCTAGTTTAGCCGACCGACTCAGAAGATGTGCTACTAAACTAAGTCTCCTAAAGTACCATTCCATTTTTTGGGTGTTACCCACCAAGTCAAAGCACCTTACCATACTAAAACCTCAAAGAGAAATCCAAACACCAATGTATTTCACAGTGCGATCATTAAACTAGAGAACGACCTTGTTCAGAAGTTGAGGAAAATCTTCCTTAGTAGGTCGTGTGAGAGGAGGAACGTTCTTTTGAGCCGATACAAAGTCAGTGGCTGGAGGGGGGATTTGTAGACTATCAGGATTACCTTCTACAGCCAAACTGGAGATACAGAGGTCATCAAGGTTGGGTTTAGAAAAATGGTTTTAGGAATAATGGGTTTGGCAATAGGATTAGCGCTAATCATCTGATAAGAGTGTCATCAGCCCCTGCTTACACTGGACCCTGAAAGTAAGTCCACTTGGGTCCATTGATCATGAGTCGGAGGAGGTACTTTTTGGGAGAAGATAACAAAGAGTGGTTACTCAAGACATATTACTCTGTAGTAAAATGTATCAAATGTTGGTTATAATAGAGATAAACGTTGCTCAATTAAGTTGCTGATAGCACACAAATGTGTACCTAAAAAGGAGTTAACACTGGTCTGTTGCATGACTAAATGTGGTCCACAAAAAACGCGAGGCACATAAATATCACATCAAAAATATTGTTTACCTTAATATCATCTTCCGTTATTTATAATAGGAACTACAGGAATATTGTGTCAAGAATATCATGGAGGAGAATATTGTCCAAAACAGGGTAAGACTTTTGGGCCCCATTCACAAAGGTAATTTGAAACAAAAGTCTAACTTTACAACTTTCGATATTCTCAGAGGTCATTTACGAGTCGTATCTTTACAGCTGCAGTGTCACACTACAGTCAACACTGAGGGTAGCACAAATTGTGGTCTGCATGGACCATGATGCAAATGGAGGACATTTTTCTAGGATATGATGTAGTGTCAGGCCACACCCTTTTCCCTGCCCAAAGTGATTTTCATGACCTCCTCTACCATTTATCACACGTTCCTAATGTTCCTATTTATAAAAATTTAATTCTGGCCCATTGATTAGACTTCATCAGGCCCAAGCCGGAGAGTACGGCCCGGGTGTGAGAGTACGGTCCAAGCCAGAGATTCCTGCCCGACTGCTGACTTTAAAGAATGGAAGAGGTGTGGCGCCGCGGCCAGGGCGACTGACGCTGGAATCTGGGGATCCCCGGCGGCAGGTTAGCCCAGCACCATGTGACTCTGGGCAATAGCTTGCTTAATCTTCCCGACGGCCCCCAGCGCCTAGAGACCCTAACGGGTGATTGTACGCTTTACAAATGTGGATTATTATATTATTATTATTATTATAAAGATAGAACTTGTAAATGACCTCTGTGAATACCAAAAGTCATAAAGTTAGACTTTTGTCTCAGATTGCCTTTGTGAATCGGGCCCATAGACTGTAAAATACCAGTGTCTTATATTTATGTTGTAAATAGTCACATATTCACGAGAGCACTGTGGGCCCGATTCACAGAACTAACTTGAGACAAAATCCTAAACTTACTTCTTTTGGTATTCACAGAAGTTAGGATTTTGACTTAAGTTTGTTTTAAGACAAACTTAAGACAGACTTAAGACAGACTTAAGACAAACTTAAGACAAAATCCTAACTTAAGGCTGTCTTAAGTCTGTCTTAAGACAAACTTAAGACAAAATCCTAACTTCTGTGAATACCAAAAGTAGTAAGTTTAGGATTTTGTCTTAAGTTAGTTCTGTGAATCGGGCCCAAGGTCATTTGCACTTTGTATATAACGTTAATTTAATGATTGAAGAGAATTTAGATAAATACACATTTTGAACAAAACCCCTGTCTAACTAGATGATTGCTTATCTTGAACTGAGACTAATCCTCTTGATTGTTAAAGCAAGTACATTGATTGTGGCACTCACTATTTACCTAATTGAGTCCGCCCACTAAATGATGCCCACGGCACTTTATATGCAGATCTAAAAAGTTACCCTGGTCCCCGTGGGTGTAAAGGGTTGTTCTTGTAATATATCACATGGTTAAGTTGGGGTTGGGTCCTGCCAGATCTCAGATCTGATAGTAATTAACAATTGTCTTTATAATGTGTTCTCATTGGGTCCTAAAATCATGTACTTTACAGGCCACAGAATGTTTGAATTTCCATTAACCATACAAAGCCTTGGGGTAATCCATAACAGCAATGCCGCCCATGTTTATATTTCCTTTTAAACTCGTCTTGCATTACATAAGAGTATTTGTTTTTCCATGTGTTGTGCTTCTGTGGTTTTTTCCATGACGCTTTATGTGAACTGAGTTGCCTCTAGACGTCTGGGTGAGTTCCGATTGTGGGTGAGTGTTCAAGTGAGAGGTCTTAGATGAGCTTGAAGGAAGAGTGAATTTCTTACAGTGCCGGTCAGTGGGTCATGTAGGGTGTTCAAACTTCATGCACATGCACAGGCCTCTCAGCACAACACACAGAGCCATACATGTGCTAATTTTAATTGTGATTTTATGGAAAAATGTGAGAAGGAGGTACACAGCTGTCCAAATGTTGACAGTGTCAAAGGGAAATAAAATGCAATGGTTAAAGGCAAGTTGCTGGGTGGGTTGTGTGGTGTGTTGGTGAAGGGAGGAGATGAACTGAAGTACATGGAGAAGAAAAGAGGCAAGATGGTGTGAAGAGGAAATTATGATGTGTGGGATATGCCTATTGAGGATTTCAGAAAGATGTAGGAATTAAAATGGGAGCAAGGGCCATATGTAGGAAGCCAAATTGTGATCGCAAACGCGGAAATTCGCAGAATTTCAGCGTTTGCAATCGCAATTTGGGCAGTGTGCTATGTAGCAGACAAAAACCCACTTGCAAAATAAGGAATCGCAAAATTTGTGCTTCCCTTTTTTACGAATGCATTTAAGGAATTCCAAATTGCGATTTCTTAAATGCAATGTAGGAAGCACCCAAGTTGTTCGATTTTGGCTTAAGGAATTGCAAATTACCACCAACTTCAGGTTGGTGGTATTTTGCGATTTCTTTGAAAAAATCACTTTTTTGCATTTTTCAAAGTGCCATGTGGCACATATACATGCCCTTAGCACATGTATGTGAGCCATATGTGCACACATGCATATTTCAGGGGTGCAACAGGGTGTCCTATTGACACCCATACAACCTTGAAATTGCATTCTCAATTTGCGATTCTCTAATTGGGAATCGCAAATTGAGAATATTTTCCCATTCATTCCTATGGGGCCTTCTAGCCCATAGAAATGAATGGGAAGGTATTCCTTATTTGCGAATCTCAATTTGTGATTCGCAAATAAGGAATATGTAGGATTCGCAAATAATTTAGCAAATCTTACCTACATTGCGTTTTGCGATTCCCTAAAAATCGCAATTTGAGAATCGTAAAAAACGTTTTACCTACATATGGCCCCAAGTGTCTAACATAAGGAGAGCCGGCAGAAGAAAGTGTCAAGAAACAGAACAGAAGTGATTCAGACACCTCCTCTCCATAAACCAAAGCAATGTTTATTCAGTCTCAAATTTTCAGAATTGAAGCATTTTCAGTAGTGAATATTCACAACAAAATCATCTTGTTGATACTTCTAACAGGTATTGGCAGAGACAATTTGTCAGGCTTGTTTTTTAGGCTTCTGTAAGTTGTCGTGTTACATGTCTGGATGCAATCACATAACACTCACAGTGAGACACTCAAATACTGGACAGGTACCGTGCTTTGTAAAGCACAGGATTTTTGTCTTCAAATTTTAGGCCGCAATTTTAATTGAGTAGGCCACACCTCTTGGAATGGATTCCTAGTTACACTTCTTTGATCAAAGTGATCCTATCAACGCACAGCGTTGAAGCGTTGTGTCCCTCTCAGGTCTTAGGCGTGGTGCTTGCACACTTAGGACACAGTGCTTCAGCAACAGTAGTCAGCTCTCCAACGTGTATTGTTATGTGTATTTGTAAGGCGCACCAACACCTGCTAGAGAATTCAGGTGCTGAACAGGTGTGTGTTCCTAGCCCCTGCTATGGTAAGTTTGTTAATTGAAAATCCAGGTCTCCAGCTGCTTGCAGACGTCAGGAGGAGGCGGCTCCGATATAGAGTGAGGCCGTTCCATGCCGTGCGAGTGATGTAAGAGAACGCTCGTCCTCCTGATCTGGTTCTGTGTATTCATAGGATGTGTGCAAGTGAGCCTCATGCGGAGCGGAGGTGTCTGAGTGGTTGGTAGAAGCAGATGCAACAGTTGAGGTAGGTGGGGCCTAGATCGTATAGTGCCTTGAATGTGTTTGCGAGGAGTTTGAAATTAGCGTGTTTGTGTATCGGGAATTATGTCTTCCCCACTGCAGCGTCAGTTCTCCTCTATCTTGGTCCACACATGTATCTGACAAGGGATCTGCGTGGAGTGTCTCTCGTCTGTCTCTGAGTGTGGCAGTGGGTCACAGGGCCAGTGATGGTGGTGGTCTATCTGGTAGTAATGTTTACTCTGAGAATATCAGAAAAAGCAGGTGTCTTTATTGACAGTTCTTTAGCATCCCAACAATTAGTTCTTAAGTTGTGTCATTCCGAAGCGCTGTAAATAATTAATGTTCTGATAAATCGCGGCACATGGTTACCACAACTGCTGAATGCACATTTGCATGTGTGATCTTAGAACTGGAACGTACAGGTCAACAACATGTTATACATCATTCTGAGATGGCTCACTGCTATTGTTTCTGTTTTGAGTTTCTCATGCAGCCAGCAGTGGACATGTCCCAGTGTCGTATGAAAAGCATCATATTTTTCATTAGAGAATCTTATTTCACCTGGGTATGATTCCTAAGTGCACCTGAGGCAAACCCCAGTCACTGTATCAGGGTTCATGATGAGATTCGGTAACGGTGCTCCCCCATCACAGATGTTTCTCATGCTTTGGTTCCCATCAGGTGTATGTACATGTCCTATGATATCATTAGTCTCTGTTTACAGGGCAGCATCTGCACAAGAGGGGGACAGCTCTGAATGCAGCAGAATGAAGGTCAATTACACACATTCATCCTCATATACATCCATCAGGGCACTTGCACTGAATCTGTCCCACTCATTGTTTGGAAGCATTTAACACGCCCACTATTGTGTACCTGTCTGCTGGTGCCACAGTTGCGCATTTGACTGTGGATTCTAATGAAGAGTGTGAGTACTCAATGGGTGTCTCCATTTTCCTCGAATACCTACAGGGAGGGTTGCCCCATTCTTCATTGAAAAATACTTGACATTTCTGTGAAGTCTGAGGTTATGGAAGAGCCAGGAGATGTTACGTAAATAGCAGTTTGTGTGAAACCCCGGTATTCTTTTTCTTTAAAATAGCAAGTCTTCCTCTGGTTTCATTAAACATATTTAGGAATAGTCCAGACAGCTCTAAAAAACTTTTGAAGGGTTTCCATCTTGTTGTTGATGCTTTGTGTGTATATTCCAAAGGGGGAAAATGCAGCATTGTGATGATTTTTGTGATTTGTGTATTCTAACTTGGCATGGAATACTGGCCAGTACTGGTCAGTCCTCTTAAAGCAGCTTGGATGGTTCTTGTAGCTGCACTAGAGCACTACACGTAATGATAGATCACACATTTGAGGTTTAATTAAGATAGCTTTTGGGTCACAGCTTTTGTTACAGATATCTTTGTGTAATATTTTGCCACTTGATCCTTTCCTTTCGTATCTACCTTAAGGCACTTCACAATCTGCTGTACATGGGGTGGCGATGGGAGTGTTGACTTGGACTCTGCGTCTCTCATCCTCTTCCTGCCTCAGATTTGATTCATATAATTATCTCCCTCCAATTCATTGCGTGGTGGTGTCCTATCACATACCAGTGGGTGAGGAGGCAACTCCTGGGGCAATCAAAGAACGACAAGTCACCCAGATGGTTCAGTGTTTGCTAGTGCAGACGTGCATCTAGTTTGAGTCATATTGACACATCACTTTACAATCAAACTATGCATTAGATACAATTCCTATCACCGTCATCTGCACGATACAGATAAAAGTCATACATTTGTCTAAGTGTTAACAACCATTTGAAACTGAATAATGGGCAGCTCCACCAATCCAGACGCACCTGCAGACGACTCGAGATGAGATGGAGAAACAACAAAACCTTGGAAACCCACACTACCTTCAAATCTGCCGTCAACACACACCACCTCCTCCACAAAACCACAAAGAAAACAGCCCTGCAAGACAGAATGAACACCAATGCACACAAAAGCAAGGAACTCTTCGCCGTTGTCAAGAAGTTCACGAGGCCAAGAAGTTTACCAGGCCAAGCAGCAAGACCGAAGAGGGAATACTTCCACAGCGGAATGAAGGCCTGGATGAAAAACAGCAGCCTCAAACTCAACTCTGACAAGACCGAAGTACTCATCCTTGGACCTACGCCTTCAGCCTGGGATGACTCTTGGTATCCAGCCGCTCTGGGATCCTTTCCCACCCCGACGGACCACTCACACAACCTCAGCATCATACTAGACTCATCACTCACAATGAACCACCAAATCAACGCAGTATCCTCCTCCTGCTTCCACACGCTCTGCCTGCTTTGAAAGACATTCAGATGGATCCCTACAGAATACAGAAAACAGTCACTCATGCACTCATCACCAGCAGACTTGACCAAGGCAACACACTCTACACTGGCATCATCCAGAAACAGCTCCAGAAACTACAGAACATCCGAAATGCCACAGCCAGACTGGTCGTCGACATTCCCTGCCGCTGCCACAACACACAACACCTTTGACAATTCCACTGGCTCCCAGTCATCAAGATCCTCACACATGCCTACAAAGCTCTCCATGATGCAGGAGCAGCATAGCTGAACCACTGCCTCACATTCCACATGCCCGTTAGACGACTCCGTTCTGCCCAGCTCGCCCTATCCTCTGTCCCCAGGATCCTCAAAACCAGAACCGGAGGAAGATCCTTTTCCAACCTTGCCGCCAAGACCTGGAACACCCTGCCACTCCACCTCAGGCAATCCGCGTCGCTGACCCATTTCAAGAAGGACCACATGACCTGGCTCTTCGAATGACCCTAGCCCCAGAGGGACCAGTAACCCTTCCTCAGCCTCCACCCACCCACAGCACCTTGAGACCCTCATGGGTGAGTAGCCGCGATATATAAGCCCCATATTGATTGATTAATTGCCAGCTATATATACCTGTAAAATGAAACAAGGTGCAATGTCCTTCTGCAAACATAGGTATGTTTATAATCTTCATATCTTTAAAGTTGTGATACAATTACTATAATTTATTTTAAAAGGTAACAAGAAAAAGGGACCACTGGTTCATTGCTGTGTAGATCACCACACTGTGCAAGAGCTTTATGGTCCAGATGGTTTCAAACTTTCCTTTCCTGGAGTCTTAGGTCCCTTATGTCATTACACTGCCAGGTATTCTCAGCATGTTCTACTATTTTGCGGCTTTCACCTGGCCTGCTCAGCCTGATTCCTCTCTTCCTCCAAGCATTGTCTGCTGCTGGGTCTGGGATACTACAATACCTGCTCTCGCTGCCCCTTCTTTGAGCCAGGTCTGCTGGTGTTAGGTGTGGGCTAATGCTAGCCTGCTCTCCTGGGGTTATCTGCCCTACATTACAGACTATCCCATTGAGGCCCATACGCTGACAGGCCTTGCTGAAAGCTAATACCCCTCACCCTGTCCATTACCACCATCAACGGGACCCACTACTCCCTATCGTTTTTAGTTGGGTATACCTTGTTGCTTGTGAGGAAATCGCACACTCACACATCCCTAACATTATTTACTAAGCTACAAATTTGCTAACCATCCGGATGCTCGGCCTTATCAAAGCCATGCTTACAGCACTCCAGTGGGGACCAGTAGATGCTAGGATCAAACTTGTGGTCCTATGCACCGCCCATACAGCGTACTGGAGCAAATGGCCTGCATACCTGCAGAAACTCATATATCATTATGTCCCAACTATAGACCTTCTCTCTAAGGGCCATATGTACAGGGCTTTCTTTAGACGCAAACGGCCCATTTGCGACTGGAAAAAAATCATTTTTCTATGTAGAAAGCCCTATTTGCGATTCAGTAACCTTTTACCAAATTGCAAAATGGATTTCAGATTTGGTATTTGGAAGGGGCGTGTTTAAAGTGTCCTTTCCTAATAGCAACTCATAGTGGTATGTATGAATGTTTTGCAGCAGAAATGTGGTTGCAAATCATTTGTATTTTATCACCTACTTCAAGTAGGTGGTAACACATTTGCATATGAGAAGGGGTCCCCAAGGCCCCCCCTCCTTTTTGAATGGTTGTAAAAACGTTTTTTAAATGCAGGCAGTGGTCTCACGGACCACTGCCTACTCTTAAAACATGAAAAGAAAACATTTCATATTTGTTTTTGAATCGCACCCTGTTTTTCTTGAAGGAAAATGGGCAGATTTTTAAAAATTGCTTTATTGAAAGGCAATAACAGACACTGTGGTCTGCTGACAACAGAAGGCCACCATACTAGTCTGAACTTGGCGATAAGGGGTTACCTGATTGGCCGCACTAAACGACCAGTTTAAGGAAGTAATATTGTTACGCTCTACCCCCCACAGAGGCACCGCCCAACCTCCCTGTAAACAATCAATTAATCCAATTGGGAAGGATCCTAAAAGTAATACAATGAGTATACAATAACTTCTATTCGCAATAACACTTCTCCAAAAGCGTCTTCTGTATTTTCCAATGTTCTTTTTATTCTTATTGACTCAAAAATTCTCAAAAGGTCACAGTACAATTCAACAGCCGACTCGTTTCGTCCCGTATTGGGACGCCCTCAGGGCTTAAATAACTTTTGTTCCAATCAATATGTAACTGGAAAGAATCCTATCCTTTCGTGGTATTCAGAAGGCGACCCAAAATCTGAGTTTTGTTTAAAATCTGTGTTCCACTCAATAAGTTCTCCTTGCTATTCTCTTGTTATTTTTGCCAATTTGCAACCTCAAAGACCGCCTGATGCTCCCTGAATAACGAGTTAATATAATTTCCTGATATTCATCTTCATATTTTCCAAATAGTTGCATCCAAGCCATCCATCTGATATTTCTTGAATAAAGCACTGTTCCTTCTTTCAAAATATCTTTCTTGAATAGCAGACTCCTTTCTGGTTCCCCTCATAACATAATACTTCCTATGTCTCCTCTTCCTTGATAAGCACTCTCATTTACTTGGCCGTCGCCTCTATCATCATCCGTGCACAAACCCGATTCAGTTTGTCTCATGTAATATTAATGAGGTCTATTTGCGACCCACTGGGTATTGCAAAATGTGTCAAAGACACATTAGTGCATGGTTTTTGCGATTCCCAAATAGCGAATCGCAAAAAAACACTAGATAGGAATCGAAAAATCAAACCTATGTTTATCTGGCACCAAGTCTGTTCATCTGATATTTCAATAGGTGGAGACGGATCAGACCTATCAGAGCTGCCTTCAGCTGAACTGAACAAAGATCTGCAATCATAGCACTTTGAACTAGTTGGTTTATAAATATGGATGACAATGACGTTATCGTCAGACCGTTGCAATGGCCTCTTTTTCGATATGAGAGTAGCTTTGCTCGTTGCGTTGATTCGTCAACACGTGGAAAGAACAGAAGTGGCACATCTGTGCCAGGAGGGCTGGGGCCCACCATCAGCTCTGTGTGTTCCTCAGCATCATGGCACTTCATGGGTCTCTGTGCTGACAAGGAACCCTCTGTGCCCTGGGATGCAGCATGTTCTTTGCCTTACTCAGGTCTCGTTCAGAAGGTCTCTCTGTGACTGTGTGAGGGGCCCGGGCCTTGATGGACCACCACAGTCAGAAGCCGCACCCTGGACACTGGGCTTTGGACACTGATTGGGCGGCAGCCACCACTTTGAGGTCTTAATCCCTTTGTGATCTGGATGTGCAGCACTTGCATGAAAATGATACCCAAAGATCTGGATGTTCCCTTCAGGAATTCACTCTTGCTGGTGTGTAGTCTGAGCCAGAGGCGCCTCTTAAGTGCGCCAGTGTGCTCAAATGGTCCCATGACGCACACTGCGAAGACTATCACACATTCTTTAAGCAACACCTGTGCTTAATTTGTGCCTGTGTTTTCCAGTGGTCAGTACTTGCACCTGTTTCTTAACACCTGCCCTTTTATAATCTACCACATGGTGGCACTCTTTGATTATTTTTTTAATGAGCACATTCACAGAGTATTTAGCAATTTAATACATTAATAAAATAATCCCAGCCCACCCAGATACTTTTTAGAGTTATGGGTGACCTGGAATAGTCAGAACTGTCACATTATATGAGTGTGATCGTTAGCTGATAGCATTGGTACTGGCATTTAGCAGGACTGGCAGAGGCAGTGGGCAGTGCAAGCTGCAGTGGCCTACTGAGAAATGCCTCAGACCCTGACATTTAGTTTTTCACAAATTAAGAATTTAGCAACAGTCCAAGTAAGATATCTCATTTCCAGCACCCAAACTATCTTCTGTAGCTGAGAATCTGGACATGCGTTAAGAGAGTGAATTAGGAAATTAATTTCACATCACTAAAGTGTCGGGCTGTTGTTTTGCAGTCTCCATAACGTTGTTCTTCCTAGAAAACTGAACGTCAGAAAAATGAGTTTATGTGAAAAGGATAGTGGGTTGGCAAATGTCTTTGCGACATCACTGTTGTTTTATCTGCTTTTTTGACATTGACGCTGCATAATTATTTTAAAATGATACTGTTGCAGAGAATTGCTTTAGATTTCAACATACGGCTATTTGTAAAATAAACGTTCCTATTCTTTCCTTTTTGCATTTTTCTTTTGATATTTTGTTCCTCAATATTGACTCTACCCCTCGTCCAGTTCTGATCTGTTCATTTTGCGGGATGAATGGCCCAATCTGAGAACTGAACCATCAGGGCCCCAGGCAGACTCATTTCACACCTGTAAAGGAGAACCCCTTCTAGTTACAGGTGTGCGTACCGCCCCTCTGCTTCTCATTTGTGTTCTGCTGATAAGAGATTTGAAATGGAGTTCATTCCAAATTTCTAAATAGTTAAAATTAACAGGATATACCTGCAATCAGCCGTTTGTGCATGGAAGATCAACTTACCCATGCAATAGCTTGACCTGCTGATGCAAACTCATGTTTGTAATTTTTCGGCCACACTTGATATCGAATTGAGTCATTTATAGTCTAGGACTCACAGTGAGTTGTAAATTAGTGAAGTTCCTGAGGACTCCTAAGACATAACTGGTGACATTGAGATCATTTGCCCAAACCAGCAGAATAATCTTACCTCAAAGGCCAAATGGCCTCCTGTGGCCGAGTTGTGGAATTCATGCTTCATGGCTTACATGGCGATCCTTATATCCACACACACACATATGGCCTGGCTGTTTTGTGGGCGGGCATAATGGGGGAGATCCAAGATGTGGGCAATCCACTTTCTGAGCTATGTCTGCCTGGCCAATTCTTGTAGCTCAAATTCCACTTGTTGCACCTGAGAGAAGGGCTATAGGTTAAACCTATGTGTTGATGTAGAATTTTATGCTCTTGCCTTTAAGGCAGCGAATGCTGCAAAATAAAGTGTTGAATTCCAATAACACATGATTACGTTCACAGGACTTTATGCTGCATGCAATGAGTTTCAAGGCTTCGGCACCCTTGCAGCTGGCGAGAATACCATAGGGTGTGTTGACATAGATCCTGACTAGGATGGTGCGTGCTGAGTTTTGGTGAGGAACAACCGCCCTCCGGTCAATACGAGGTGCAGCCAAAAGCATAGCATTTTATGTTGGTCATTGATAGTTGTGCTGCGGGCTGATGGAGGGGATGTCTTCCATGCCATGAAGCATGCCGAAGAGATGGTGACGCTCAGGATGGATATTAGTTTAATTTGCATAGTGAGCTTGCACCTGGGAGACCCTTTCTTGTGGACATTTTACTGCAAAGTGCAATATTGCATGCATTTGATTGTCTTTCTCTTTGTCAAGGGCAACAACTTCTTCTTCCCCTGTGGAGTCAGCTGCATCATGGAAGGATCATAGAGGGATCTCACGTTTGGTTCTGTTGCTCTTATCCTGAGTGGTACACTTTGGAAAATAATGGAGTTTTCCGCATGCAATGCAGGTCTTTTCCATGAATGGATACGCAGAGGTGTACAGAAAAATGCCCCCTAGCAGATCACATGGGCTCTCAGGTTGTTGAATCGTCAGGGGTTATATTTGCACACTCATTCAAATGGTTCTGCTTGGTTGGGTGTCTCAAGAAAGACCACCCCCTGCCTGAAGCTGGGGCATCCAATAGTTGCTGAGTATGCATTCTCTTCTTCACTAGAAGACTTTGCACCTTTATTGATTTACAGCCTCTTGGGATTTGCACTTTCATCTCTTTGAAAATTTGCACCTGCCAGTGAGTTTGTGCAGTTGTGCATGGAAAAGGGTTGAGGTTTCTGTAGCAGCTTCCTTTGCTTGTCTGTATATGAAGTGCTGGGAGCCAGGGCTAGCCGGGGTGGAGAACTGCCGAATGAGAGAGTCCCCTCTTGGTCGCCAGTTGCCCCAGTGTTCTGAAGTCTAAGAAACAGAGTGTGCATCTGCTCATCAGAGAGGTGGACTATGATGGAAGGCTTGTCGATCTTTGGTGCATAGATTCCGCAGTTGTAAAGATACTACTCGTAAAATACATTTTTGAATAGTAATAAAGCGTAAACTTACACACAAGTGTAAATTTACCTTTGTGAGTGTGGCGGGTGGGGGGGCCTTGGTTGCACCTTATTTTTCCTGCAGTCACCTCGATGCATTGAACATTCTTTTAGCAAGTGAAACGTGAAACGAGGTGTGGTCACTTCCAGAAAATATTACTCCTTTTTTTTAAGAAGACAGAATCTCTTTTAAACGGATAACTGGAATTTTGTTTATTAGACACGTTTCAAGCAACAGTTTGTTTTCTTAACTAGGGAAATTAGTTATTTTGCAGTCAAGATGCCCTTCTTCTGTTTTTAAGAAGTAATGTTTGCTACGGGTGAGGAATGGCGGTGTATCCCAGCCACTCATGAGCATCTCAGCAGCAGCCTTTAGCCACGCTCATCGCCCATCTTGCACCTTCAGAGACTGGCATCGTGCCAACCCTGCACCCCTGCTGTGATAAGGGGTTCCTTCCTGCCCCCTAGGTCCTGCTCCCACGGCTCATGTCCGTGGGCGCCATGTTAAAGGATCCGCTCTGGACATGGAAGCCCAGGGCCGCCTCCTGTCATCGAGCAGAGAGTGGGCGAGGGTGGCAAGGACAGATGAATGAATGAATGAATGAATGAAGGAGACCATTTGGAAAGCACTCCAGCTACTTCAGAAAGAAGTGTGAGTTAGAAGAAAGAATGCAGCTGAGGGCTGTTTCATGGGCGATCGTGGGCAGGAAGTGGGGGCTCATTCATGGTTGGGGTACAATAATGTGTATCTCAGGGGGGGCAAGTTCATGGGAGTGTGGGGGGCAAATAAAGAAGAGAATGATGTGGAGGGGGGCGAACAGAGCGTTGTACCGGAGGATGCTACCAAAACATCGCTGGCACAACATCATCTGATATAAATATTGCGTTCTCTACATTGTTTACAAAAATATCAGCAAATTGAACTAAATAATAGAAAATCTCCGCCCAATGGGATAATGGTTTTCTAAAAAATATTTGGAACCCAACATTTATATCAGAATATAATTCTATAGATGGTATTCTGGCATACAGCCATGAGTAGAGCTACAGACAGTAGTGCAACTCTACAACCCTTCCATTACTGCACCTTTATGGACACAGAACCCCAGCAGGGTCTCCTCGGTGCTTCATCCTTCTGAGGTAGGTGCATTGATTAGCAAACGCATTGGATAATGATGTCAATTTAAAGTGCTTAGAAATTCATACCAGGGAATGAAGCACTATAAAACTCTGGGATGGTGAAGTGAGCTAAAGAACGATGATGGATTCAACCCAGACCTGTGACTGGGGGTGAGTGTCTGAAAAGTTTCAGCGCTCCGTCCATCATTTCCTTGTGTTTGCTTTGTTCACTCTGAGTTGGCATGGTACGCCCAGACATGGGTCCTGTGCTCTCCATGACACTGGATTCAAGCTAGCCTGGCTGATGAGGGGTGTTAGCCAGAAACCGGTCCCAGGATGCTTGTTTCTGGTTCAGGGAAGACCTGGCTTGGCAGTTCGGGCTGGACTGTTCCCATGAGGCACAGGGTCAAGACTGATTTGCATATGACCATGTCTGAACTGGGGTGGCAAAGTGAGCTAAAGAACGATGATGGATTCAACCCAGATCTGTGACTGGGGGTGAGTGTCTGAAAAGTTTCAGCTCTCTGTCCATCATCTCCTTGTGTCTGCACTATAAAACTCGACAGCAATTAGTAAAATAAGGTAGTAATGTGTGGATAGAGAGGCGGTAAGTGTCTTTGGTGACCGGGAAGATTGATGGGCTCAGGAAGACGGAAGGAAGGGGAGGCGGCAGGTGGTACTCTAGCCGGGCAGGAAAGGAGAGGTGGGGGAGTCCGAGAGGAGTGAAAGGTGAGAGCGTGGGAGGGGAGGGCATGAGGCATGATGATGGCGGTGGGTAATGAAGACGCGTCCAGGTAATGGAGCGCTGCATGAAAGCGACGCTTCCCTAAAGTGCAAATAGACGGGGGTCCCTCCTCCGTGCCCTCCCCAAAGAGCGTCACGTGAAACCAGGAAACCCCCTCCCCAGCTGTCAAAGCACTCAAGATGTCTGCGCACACCTGGCGCAAGGGCATGCAGAGTGTCAGGGCCCCACTCCCTGCAGGAAACATCTGCCCACTCTCTCTAGCAGCTGCAGCTCTGTTCCTGCAGGGCCTCAGGGCTCACTCCCTGCAGGAAACATCTGCCCACTCTCTCTAGCAGCTGCAGCTCTGTTCCTGCAGGGCCTCGGGCCCCACTCCCTGCAGGAAACATCTGCCCACTCTCTCTAGCAGCTGCAGCTCTGTTCCTGCAGGGCCTCAGGGCTCACTCCCTGCAGGAAACATCTGCCCACTCTCTCTAGCAGCTGCAGCTCTGTTCCTGCAGGGCCTCGGGCCCCACTCCCTGCAGGAAACATCTGTCCACTCTCTCTAGCAGCTGCAGCTCTGTTCCTGCAGGGCCTCGGGGCTCACTCCCTGCAGGAAACATCTGCCCACTCTCTCTAGCAGCTGCAGCTCTGTTCCTGCAGGGCCTCGGTCCTCACTCCATGCAGGAAACATCTGCCCACTCTCTCTAGCAGCTGCAGCTCTGTTCCTGCAGGGCCTCGGGGCTCACTCCCTGCAGGAAACATCTGCCCACTCTCTCTAGCAGCTGCAGCTCTGTTCCTGCAGGGCCTCGGTCCTCACTCCATGCAGGAAACATCTGCCCACTCTCTCTAGCAGCTGCAGCTCTGTTCCTGCAGGGCCTCGGGCCTCACTCCATGCAGGAAGCGTCTACCCTGCCAATCAGGTGCATCACAGCTCCTGCAGGGCCTCGGGCTTCACTGCCTCCAGTAAGCGCCTGCCCACTCTCTCTAGCAGCTGCACCACAGCTCCTGCAGGGCACCAGGCCTCAGGCCCTGCAGAAAGCGCCCTCCCACTCTCGCTATCAGCAGCATCACCGTTTACCCAGGGTACCAGGCCGCTCTCCCTGCGGGAAGCACTTGCCCACAGGAGCATGGGCCCCCGGGTGTAACCATTGTTTAGGGTGTGGGGGGGCTCAACCCGCCACTGCCCTGAGTGCAATAAAGGCATCTTTGAGAGGCCTCTGTGGCTTCCCTAAAGGGAAGGTAAACTCTCCAGCATTATTGTAGTGTCTCAAGTCCTGCGGCTTGGGCGAAGGGGGCAGCAGCATTCTCGGTGCCTGTCACTGTGACTGCCCTGCCAGGCCGTGAGGGAATCCAGCAGAGGCGAGAGAAAGGGACCACTGTGGGGGAGAGAAGGAGAGGGCAAGATAGACAGACAGGGACGAGAGAGAGCGGAGTGAGAGGGGGAGAGAGAAAAGGAGAGGCGAGAGAGAAAGACATAAAAAAGAAAGAAAAAGAGAGAAAAAGAGGGAGAGGGAACAGGAAAGAAACCCAGGCGGAGGAAACGGACAGCGAGGAGAGTATATAAAACAGGGCAGGAGAGATGGAGAGGGTGTTGGGGGAATGAGTGAGATGAAAAGATCGAGCAACCGCAAGACACCGGAGAGGGAAGAAAGATACCAAGGGAGAGAAGCAGACAGTGCAATGTGACAAGGGAGAGCACAGGCAAGAGAAGTGAAGCAGCTTGAGTTTATAGAGCTTGTCTTTGAAAATTATTTGAATAAACGGACTCATTATCACTAAGGCTCCCAGTTTTCCCTTTTTACTTTTCTTTTTACAGATAAATACAGGCAGAAAGCAATCGTTCCTCTCTGTATTTAATTTTAAAAGTGGAAAAATACAGAAAAGTGTGCTTCTTGTGAGTGACTTCCAAGCCAAGAGCTGAGCAGATGTTATGTTAATGTTATCGCTACTTATAAAGCGCACTGTAACCCACCGGGCATCCTGGCGCTAAAAGCCATGTGTCCTGTCAACATGAATACAGACTGGGAAAGGCCAAGGTGCAGTTAGGAGCTAAATAAAAAGGATCGAGCCAGGTCTTTATTTTCTTCCTGAACTGCAGCAAGTCTTCCATCTTTCTCAGGTCCAAGGGAAGGCTGTTCCAGAGCCGTGCACCTGCAACGCTAAAAGCTCGCCCCCCATGTTTACTCTTCTAATCCTTGGTACTTTCACCCAATTGGCCAAGGACTAGCGAAGATTACGACGGGGAATATACCAACCGATCTTGTTCTGCAACGGCATAGGCCCCATACCATGCAGAGCCTTAAACACAATACAGAGCGATTTAAATTGTATCCTCTGCGCCATTGGGAGCCAGTGGAGCTCCTCAAGGGCCTGAGACGCAGAGGCCCATCATGATCTCACCAGAATAAGCTTGGTCGCCACAGTCTGAAATCTCTGTAGTCTCCCAATCAAATACTTGGGGGACTCCAGCAGCAGGGCATTGCAGTAATCCAGCCTGCTCATAATGACGCTCCTTACCACCAATGCGCGTGCCTGTGTTGGTAACATCAGAAGGATCTTCCGGAGGACTCTGATAAGGGAGAAGCTGCTCTCAATGATCTTGTTAACTTGAGATTCTAAACTCAGCTTGTCATCGAATACATTCCCAGGTTGCGAACCGTCTCGGTGAATACCGGTGGTGTATCCGAGGGAATAGGCCAAAAATGAACTGCGACCGGAAATGGCACTTTCCCCGCAGCACAGCAGAGGATCTCCATTTTGTCAAAGTTAAATTGCAGGGAGTTATTTTTCAGCCAGTGTACCGTGTGCTACATACAGGCATGGAATTTACCTAGTGGGGGTGACTGATCTCCCTTCAGTGACAGGATAAGCTGTGTATCATCAGCATAATTCACAAGGCAGATATTGTGGGATTTGATTACGGCAATCAAAGAGCGCATATATGCTCGTTGGATAATATGGGGCTAATCGCAGATCCCTGCGGGACACCATGCCGATTATCAATGACCTTCATTTGGTAGGGGATACACAAACAGTGGCGGCTCTTCCGCTAAGGTGGAGGAGCTTAGCCCCACTGCTTAAAACCGGTATCATTTTAGTTTTCCTATTGCAGTCAGTGGCTCTTGTGGTGGGGCTGGTCAGAGCAGGGAGAGGAGTGGTTTGCACCCCCTGAGTGCGCAGGGCTGCTTGGCTGGCCCTCTTGTGCCGGCCAAACAGTCATGCACACTTTGCGTGTTCCCCACTAGACTGCAATGCACTGCCTGGTGAGGAACATGCCCAGCCTCCCATTCCCCGTCTGAGCGCTGATAATTGGCACTCAGGCCAATCATAACGCTGGAGGCTGGGTGCTTCCTGCTGCTTTCTTCTTCCAGACCAGAGACACGAAGAAGAGGAAGGAGGCGAAGAGGTGGCCGGACGTTTTCAGGTAAGTGTTTTTCTTTCTTTTTTCGTTTCTCCAACCTTTCCCCCCAGTCCCACCATCCGGGTCCGCTAGCAGCCGGCACAGTACACACCATAGAGAGTTACAAAAAACAGGATGAGATTTCCTTAAATACTAACATTAGCTAACATATATTTTTATCTAATGTTAACACTTTACTGTGGTTGTAGGGTTTTGTTATATTTGGCTGCTTTATTTACTAAAATGGGACTGGTATCATGTAAAAGGGCATGTTTACAGTTAAATAAATGTGGGAATATACCATTTTAGGACGCCATTTATTCCCAAAACACAAAATAAATATGGATTTATTCTAATGGAATGGTAAGAAAATAAATATGGATAAATACATACAGATATGCTGAAAAAATGAATTCCATAAAACTGGGAACCATAATTATAACACGCATGCCTGTTTCCTTATGCAAATGTAATGGGCATATTTCAATATGGCATGATATTATGAGCATGTATTATGTGGTGAGCGCAATCTAGAGGGTTGTAATGCAGGCCCCTGTGGCACAGGGGCCCCCCAACCCTCCAAAGGGCCCTACCCTCGTCAAGTGGGGGACCATTCAGCCAAGGTCAATGAATATCTGTGAGATGTGGACTCTTGGGCCCTCATCACATTCTCCAAGGGGGCCCCATTATTTTTAGGACGAGCATTCAAGACCTCTTGTATATACTTTAGTATATACTTATATGTGTATGTACTTTGTGGCCTCTGTTAGATACTTTTATGTGTATGAACTCTTTGGAATCTGGAGATCAACCCTAGGACTTGTCTGCTTCGGCTTAGGGACTTTTTTTTCTGTTCAACTGCCTCTATTTAACTGTCTTGATAAAAAACGACCAGCAGAGGTCAGTAAAATACTAGAATCACTTAAGCATTCTCTAGATTCCAGTCCATTGAAATTGTCTTCCACCAGCGCCCGTAGACAATAATATTTTTTTCAAATCTTGTATTTTCAGTGATATGACCACAGAAGGCCCTGATTTTATATTTAAAACAGAGCTTTGGACTATACCATTTCCTGCTGAAAGGCAATATTTCCCTCCATGTGTTCCCATACCTGGCATGTCAGGCAGTTTGGTGCTTACTTTCCCTCCATGTTAAAGAACAGTAGATGTTTCAGCACCCAGGCAAATGTGCTGCATAGCCAAATACATATAAGGTCCCAAAGGCGAGACCGATTGCATTGCAAATGCTTGTTTGTTAGGCCGCTGCAGGCGGCCCACTATCCATATCATCTTCTTCACAGCTCCTGCAGGACCCCAGATCTCACTCCCTGCAGGATACGCCTCGATGTGCTCCATGTCTGTGTTTTTTAGGATTCATTTTGTTTATTGTGTTTTAGTAAGATACACATCCACCCGCCTACATCACAAGGGCGGCGGGCTTGTTAAAGTGTGAGAAGAAAATGAAATCAGCATTTCCAATTCTGCTGAGAATCCCCACTCTGCATCACGCATAACTAGCCTCATTGGGTTTCCATTAAATACATTTGTTTAAGGAACTGTAACAATCCCCGTCCTTCCCCAACTCCCAGACACACCCATCACTTCTGCATCATTACAGCTGTGCACATCAAAGAAATGCAGGCCTAGAGTTGTTTGTTTGGCTGCACACAGTAATGAGACCTTTCTGCGATTTTAGAGGCCAGGAGAGGCCAGTTGCCACGCCTAGGATGATGTATGTTGGGACCCTGATCAACTTAATCTCAAACATCTGATCAAAGTAATCAAAAACGTCCTCCCAGCACCTCTGGAGTTTGGGACAATGCCAACGCAAGAGGAGAAGGGACGCAGGTTCACCAGTTTCTCCAGCATGGTGCTTTTTGTTGGGGTCCCCATCTGTTGTGGGTGTAATACAGGTGCATCACAGTGTCATGAGTGTCTCCCTCGCTGCCAGGCTAGAGGCGCTTCGCCAGGGTCTAGCAAGTATTCCTACCCATCTTTGGGTGTGATTGCCGCCCACCTCTACTGAGATCCTTGTAGATGTTGCACAGCAGATATTTATCATCAGATCTGAGAATGATTCAACGCTCGATTGATAGGCCTAGAGGCCTTAGTGCCATAACATGCTCAGACGTGAGTCCCAGGCTCTCCATACCACTGGAGTCAAGCTATCCAGGCTGATGAAGGCTGGTAGCCAGAAACCGGTCCTTGGATGCTTGATTCCGGTCTGGGAAAGACATGGCTTGGTAGTTTGGACTGGACTGTTCCCATGAGGCACAGGGTCAGAGCTGATTTGCATATAGTCAGTGTCTAACCCAGGGTGGTGTGGAGTGCAAAAAAACGATGGATTTAGGCCCAGATCCTTGTACTGGGGTGAATGTATGACATTGTTCTACATTCTGTCCATCAACTGTGTTTTTTGCAATTATCACATTCTGTGGGGCGGCAGAGTGGGCTAAAGAACGGTGATGGATTAAACCCAGATCTTTTGACTGGGTGTGAGTGTTTGATTGGTTCAGATGCTCCGTCCATTACCACCCCCTTTTGTACCGCTTTTGGCCACCATAAGTGTGGCAGGGTATGCTCAGACGTGAGTCCCTTGCTCACTTTGCCACTGGATTCAAGCAAGCCGGGCTGAAGACGGCTGGAATGCCAGAAACCGGTCCTTGGAAGCTTGTTTCCAGTCCAGGGAAGGCATGGCTTGGCAGTTCGGGCTGGACTGTTCCCATGAGGCACAGGGTCAGACTGATTTGCATATAGCCATGTCTGAACTGGGGTGGAAGAGTGGGCTAAAGAACGGTGATGGATTAAA
The DNA here is from genome assembly GCF_964261635.1 of Lissotriton helveticus. Classification (NCBI taxonomy): domain Eukaryota; kingdom Metazoa; phylum Chordata; class Amphibia; order Caudata; family Salamandridae; genus Lissotriton; species Lissotriton helveticus. The sequence goes on from NC_136069.1 coordinate 1,656,236,147, forward strand.
CCCAGATCTTTTGACTGGGTGTGAGTGTTTGATTGGTTCAGATGCTCCGTCCATTACCACCCCCCTTTTGTATCACATTCTTGGGCGCCACTCAATATTTTGGCAGTAGTGCAGTCTTCACATTCAGAGAACCCATAGTCGCGCTTTACTTGTACAAATGTCTTGATATCATGAACGTCAAACAAATCACCTACTCATGTACAATTTGTTTTTAGACATTCCCAAAAATGGCCTAGGTTGATACCCAGAGTGAAATCGGGATTTCCGATAAGGGGTGGAAGAGGTGATGGGTACATTGGGAGCCCCTTCATAATCACAAGTGGATCCCAAAAGGATAGTGCGGCTGTTGTAATCTACTTGTTGGGTTAATGCATCCTCTCCATTGTTGCTCTCTGCCTTGCTGCTCAGCCAGTGGTGAGGTCATTGGAATGCTAGAGTGAGGATGCTTAAAGTGGAAGAGTCAGTTGGAGGGCATGGGCTGAGCAGCAAGGAGGCTGCTGCTGCTGGGGCATTACATGGAACTTACCATCTTCCTGCAACTTGTAACTGAAGCTGTAACTTGAAGAACAAGCATTTGCAATGCAATAGGTCTCGCAGTAGCAAAGTTTAAAGTTGTTGGTATTGTAAATGGCATTGTTTTTTATCTTTTTTGTTTTAAAAGCAATAAATATAAACAAGGTTATTTATAATGTTAGTATGTGATAGTGGGGCAAATGTGTTATAGGAAATACAGTCTATGCACGTGGGATAGGACGCTATCAACTACTGCTACTCCTTATCGCAATGGATTCATATGATGTTTTGCCAAGTGTGTTTTCTGTTGCAGAACATACCATGATTGCCAATCGATGCTTTGTGGTGAATACTTCATTTCCCCTAACTTTAAAGAACCTGTTGGTGAGAGTTGCGTGCTTTCCAACATATACACTGTTACGAATGGGGAGCGACGTTCATATTAGTTTTTAGTCACTGTGATTTTCAGGAGGCATTGATCTGTTTTCCTGTCTTGGGGGTAATGTCATCCAAAACAAGACGTTGATTTTTTTTTAAATGAGACCTTAATTCACTTTCCCAGTCTGGCGTCAAATTTTGTGTCATAAACTACCTACCCACTTCTTCACATGTCGCATTAAAGAATCACAGGGAATGGCAGGAAATAAAATTACGGCCCACTGTGGTATCAGTTCACATTTAAAGGAGGAAATGAACATGCGTGTGCTTAGTGTTCTGTGCGAAAGGCAGTCCACAGAGGACGATATCCGTGTACTGTTAAAAAGTCAGAGGCAAAGGGCACATACTCAATCTATAGCACTAACGTTTAGTATACCACCCTATACTGGCCGTTCAAGTAGCCTGTAAAGATACTCAGACACAGAATGTTGAAGGCTGCATTGCATTGCAGCCCGGTTAGTTCATGGGTCAGCTGAATAAGTCTCTTACTGTTACTGTTTACAGATAGCCAGTGGCAGACCATTTGCTCTGCATTCCTGTATCGAGCTTTATGGCGAGGCCATCATAAACTACCAGACACTGCAAAAAAAACAGCGAGGTGCCGCAAAACTAAAACAAGAAAATCCCTAAAATAAAAAAAACGTTAATATTATTTTTATATTATTTAAAGGTTGTACCAAATGCACTGTATGCATAACTTCACACACACACTTATAAATACGCGCACGCCTGTACACAGTCTCTCACATACATTCACACCTGCACACAGACATTTGTAAACACACACACACACACAAGAACATGCCTGCCTGCACACAGGACTCACCATGCGCTCGATGCCAATAGCAGCGCTGCATGACTTTGTCAGGGCACTGAAGTGCTAGATACATAATTCATGGGAGACAGCTAATAATTGCGCGACGAAGACAGCGCTTTGGGCCAAGCAGAGGGCAGGGAAGCGCTACACAAAAGGCAATGCAATTATGTTTACACACGGTCGGCGCTTCACCAGCGTGCAGATATTGTATTGTATACTGTGTTCTAGCCACGGGAGCAGCGACAGGGGGCACGGTGCCGAGGAGAGGGCCCCAACGAGTGGCTTTCACTGACAGGTGGCACCGTCACCTCTTCTCCCTACCAGAGAGCCCCAGAGGTGGATGGGCGCGGAAATCACCGCTCCATTCACCCCTTGAACAGACACTGGCTTTGTACCCAGTGGCAGGAAGGGGGGGTGCACAAGAGGTCAGGGGCACCCAGAGTCATATGGGGGCAGGGTCATACGGGGTCAGGGGTACACGGGGGCAGGGGCACACAGAGCAGGGGCACACACCTTATCTAGAGATGAGAAAATGAGCCAGAAACGTATCTTGGACCTAGTGGGAGCCCCCGTGCCCTGGCACGATGACCTGGGCACGGCGGAGAAGCACTACTGCTAAGCTGGCAAGGATCCTTCACCATGGCAGCAATCCACTCCACAAACATGAGAAGCAGGTCAGGCCCCAAGGACAGGGCCACGATCAGGGCCCCCGAAATATATCCACGAGTTGAGAAGACATGACAATCGCGAGCATGAAATGCAGGGCAGCCCCGCACAGGAGAGGGCAGGGCCCCCACCTGAGCGGCCCGGGGTGCAGGCGCCAAGCAGGGTCAGAGCCCATGCAGGACAGACCCAGAGGCACAGGGGCAGAGCACTGGGCAGGCAGGGCCTCAGCTTGTTCTCTGCACTGCCTTGACCCAGCACCGCCTGCACCCGGACAGCACTGACCCCGGACAGCCTGTCCGACAGGGACCCAGCACAGCCTGTCACCCGTCCGACAGGGACCCTGCACTTCCTGTGATCGCTGACTGACCGGGACCCAGCGCTCCCTGGACCCAACACAGCCCTGCCCCGCCCCGCCCGCCCGCCCGGCTTCGCCACTTCCTCTAAGTGCCCGGTCTGATTTACAGGAAATGATGGCCCTGGGTAAGTCAGGGAAATTACTGGCAGTCTATACAAATAATGGAACTGAATTATTCCGAGTTTAAAAATAAAACGGATGCTTCGAGAATTAGAATTTAAAATGCATGTAAGCTGTTTCTTAAAAGACAAGCTGCCCCAATGCTCCTTAGTCCAGACTTGCGGCTCCCTCTGTTCTGCTGTTCGAGCAGCGGGACCCCCACAGCTCTAGCAGGGCCCCTCAATCCTGACTTACAGAGTCCTCGGTCTTTCATGTATTGAATGCATTTGAAATAAGCAAACAACCAAAGAGAACAAGCTGAGGCGCCCTTTTGTTCCTCCTGAGATCGGCCAGGCTAGCCATCTATCATAATTAAAATACATCGTTCCTGTAGTTTGTAATGGTGTCCAACATAAGTTTATTTTTTGGACAGTCGTAATATATTAGATTTCCCGTGTTTTGTATTGTACCTGTCAATATTTTCATTGTACTAAAGTCGCTGTTATGTGTAAAGTCGCCAGTGTCACCGTCCCCAAGTCCGATTTATGTCGTATTCAAAATTATAACAAGGCCGCACCCAGTCACACTAGAACAGCGGCTTCCGCTGACCGGGACGCGCTTGCGCAACCTATCGTTTCCTGTATCTGTGACGTCGGCTATGTGGACGGATCTCCTGCACCGTTTCGCTTTCTCAATAGGTCGGTAACCTGCGCTGGCCAAAAACACCGGTTGCCCCCTCCTCCCCGCCTGGCAGAGACAAGACACACTGCCGACTGATAAAACCGGCAAGGGGAGGAGTGCTGTAGGCAGCTACCATCACTGTCCATCCGTGAGGTTTCCCGTCTGTGTCCCTTTTCTCCCAGACCGGACTACGGTATTCTCCGATTCCCCTAGTTGATTTACTGTTCGCTGCGGTATGCTGCTGACGGTGTTCTGCCTGCGCCGGGACTGCTCGGAACTCACCTTCTCACTGGACGTGGATCCGGACTTCGAGCACCGGAGCAGGCAGGAGCCTACCCTGCGCCCCGGTGCCGAAAGAGGGAAGAAGAGTCCTGCTGCCGGGCCCTGCAGCTGCCGATGAGAGGAGAGCCGCCGCACCAAGGAAGCCGGTGAGTGGGGCTTCGCCTTGTTGCTGAGCTGCGAGGGCGGGGGGCATGTGTGTGCGCGCGTGCGGCGGCGGGGGGCTGTGTATGTGTGTGAGCGTGTGTATGTGTCTTGGAGTCTGTGTGTGTGTGTGTGACGGGGGGGGGGGAGGGGGTGGGTGTGAGCGAGTGTCTGTCTGTCTGTGTATATGCGCGCGCATGTGCACGGCGCGGGCCGGAACGTGCGCGTTCGCGCACACCAATCTGGTAGAAACGCTCGTAACACCCTTTTGTCCCTCATTCCCCCGAGACAGGCAACTAAAAGGCTCCAGCTGGACGCATCCTTCGGATGCAGTACCAGCGAGCCCTAATAAATCAATAATATTTTCCTACATGCCCTTTTCTACTTCGTTTTAACAGTGGCACTCATGATGTGAGAAGACTCTTGTCCCCAAGAGAAGGAGCGCTTACGAAGCCAGCGTATCTTCCAAATGAAGTCACCAGCAATTTTCCTACCCAATTCAACCATATATCTTAACTGGGCAGCATGACGATAGTTCATGATGCGGGGGACCCCCACCCCCGTTTGCTACTTGGGGCATACATTGTATGGGTGGGCAACTTAGGTCTTTTTATCCACCCATATAAAATTGTTTAGAGAACTTTGAATGTTTCTTAAAATCCCTTTCAGTAACCTCAGGGGAAGAGATTGAACCAGTTATAAAGAATCTAGCAAAGGCCCAAATGCGGAAATGCACCCAATCCGGAAAAGGCCTCCAGTATGCCACCTCTGCCGAGGGAGCACCAGATATCAGTGTAATTACCACGGGACGCTTCTTCCAAGGAAAAGAGTATCTTATATCCCTAAACATGTAGTGGGTTTTTCAGGCCCATGATAGGTGAAAACCCACTCAGAAGTTAACCACCTGCTCATTAGGGAGCAATGCGTTCGAAAACTGGAACTTCGGAAGGGTGATTTTGAAAACCAGCGGCCTGGCCAGATCTATCCAATTCCTCTAAAAGGGGTGGAAGCGCGTGCACTGGTTTAGTCAGTGTCATTAAAGCGTAGAAACAGGTTTTATTTTCCTCATCATCGACAAATATCCCTTCATTTCATAATTCACCCGAATCCCATTCACTAGTGGCTCCATATATAGAACAACAAGCATTTGCAATGCAACAGGTCTCGCATTAGGAAAGTTTGAGCTATTGGTATTGTAAATGACACATTTTTTTATGTATGTGTTGGTTTTGAAAATAGCAAAATTAATAGCTTTGTCATTTACAATGCCAATAGTTTTAACTTTCGCAAATGTGACACCTATAGCATTTGTAATTCAATATGTGTTGTATTTAGATGTATTGATATTACATTGATATTGATATGTATTGATATTACAAATAGCAATGGCTTTTAATTTTTTAAATAATTAATACTTAAATAAAAGTTATTGTAATTTATAATGGCAATAGCTTAAACTTTTGTAAATAACTTTTGTGAAGATTATGTTCAGTGTATTTTATTGTGTCGAAAATCCAAGAACAGAAGTAAAATATTAACATCTTTTTGTGACATTGGTAATAAAGCCTGAAACATTGAGAGAACATATTTGAACCAGTTGTTGTTGAATGGTTTCACAGATTGATGCTGTGGTGGCGCTGAGTGATGTTGTTGTGGCGACGAGTGATGCTGTGACATTCAGTGATGCTGTGGTAGCGCATAGTGATGTTGTGGTGCCCCTGAGTGATGCTGTAGTGGTGCTGAGTGGTTCTGTGGTGATGCGATACATAGATAGGGTGAGTGCGATAGATAGATAGAGTGAGGGCGATAGATAGATAGAGTGATGGTGATAGATAGATAGAGTGAGGCCGATAGATAGATAGAGTGAAGTGGCCTCGTGGTGGACGTGGTGGTGCCGTGGTGATGGTGGACATGGTGGTGGTGGACGTGGTGGATGTGGTGGACGTGGTGGATGTGGTGGACATGGTGGTGGTGGACATGGTGGTGGTGGACATGGTGGTGGTGGACGTGGTGGTGGTGGAGATGTGGTGGTGGTGGATGTGGTGGTGGTGGGTGTGGTAGTGGTGAACGTGGTGGTGGTGGACTTGGTGGTGGTGCATGTGGTGGTGGTGGAGGCGGGTGTGGCGGTGGTCGTGGTGGTGGTGGACATGGTGGTGGTGGACGTAGTGGTGGTGAATGTGGTGGTGGTGGACGTGGTGGTGGAGGTGGTGGTTGTGGACGTGGTGGTGGAGGTGGAGGTGGTGGTGGTGGTGGGTGTGGTGGTGTTGGTGGATGTGGTGGACATGGTGATGGTGGACGGGGTGGATGTTGTCGCAGTGGATGTGGTGGTGGTGGTGGTGGTGGACGTGGTGGTGGACATGATGATGGTGGATGTTGGGGACATGGTGGTGGTGGATGTAGGGGTGGTGGTGGACGTGGTGGTGGTGGACATGGTGGATGTGGTGGTGGACATGGTGGTGGTGGACGTGGTGGATGTAGTGGTGGATGTGGTGGTGGACTTGGTGGTGGACTTGGTGGTGGATGTGGTGATGGTAGTGAATGTGGTGGTGGAGGTAGATGTGGTGGTGGTGGACATGGTAGTGGCCTCGTGGTGGACGTGGTGGTGGCCGTGGTGGTGGAGATGGTGGTGGTGGACATGATGGTGGTGGACGTAGTGGTGGATGTGGTGGACATGGTGGTGTACATGGTGGTGGTGGACATGGTGGTGGTGGTAGTGGTAGTGGACGTGGTGGTGGTGGACGTGGGGGTGGTGGAGGTGGGTGTGGTAGTGGTGGAGGTGGTAGTGGTGGACATGGTGGTGGTGGATGTAGTGGTGGTGGACATAGTGGTGGTGGATGTGGTGGTGGTGGATGTGGTGGTGGTGGACGTGGTAGTTGTGGACTTGGTGGTGGTGGACTTGGTGGTGGTGGATGTGGAGGTGGTGGATGTGGGGGTGATGTTGGTGGTGGACATGGTGGTGGTGGATGTGGTGGTGGTGGACACAATGGTGGTGGACATGGTGATGGACATGGTAGTGGTGGACGTGGTGGACGTGGTGGACATGGTGGTAGTGGACGTGGTGGTGGTGGTGGACATGGAGGTGGTAGACGTGGTGGTGGTGTTGTACGTGAAGGTGGACGTAGTAGTGGTGGATGTGGTGGTGGTGGACATGGTGGTGGTGGATGTAGTGGTGGATGTGGTGGTGGACTTGGTGGTAGACTTGGTGGTAGACGTGGTGGTGGTAGTGGATGTGGTGGTGGTGGAGGTGGAAATGGTGGTGGTGGACGTGGTGGTGAATGTGGTGGACATGGTGGTGGTGGACGTGGTGGTGGTAGTGGTGGTGGACGTGGTGGTGGACGTGGTGGTGGTGGACGTGGTGGTGGTGGAAGAGGGTGTGGTGGTGGTGGACGTGTTGGTGGTGGACATGGTGGTGGTGGGCGTAGTGGTGGTGGACGTGATGATGGTGGACGTGGTGAACGTGGTGGACATGGTGGTGGTGGTGGACGTGGTGGTGGTGGACGTGGTGGTGGTGGTGGACATGGTGGTGGTGGACATGGTGGATGTGGATGTAGTGGTGGATGTGGTGGTGGACTTGGTGTTCATCTGATATTTCAATATGTGGAGACGGATCAGACCTATCAGAGCTGCCTTCAGCTGAACTGAACAAAGATCTGCAATCGTAACACTTAGAACTAGTTGGCGTATAAATACAGATGACAATGACGTTATCGTCAGACCGTTGCAATGGCCTCTTTTTCGATATGAGAGTAGCTTTGCTTGTTGCGTTGATTCGTCAACAAATGGAAAGAACAGAAGTGGCACATCTGTGCCAGAAGGGTTGGGACCCAACATCAGCTCTGTGTGTTCCTCATCATCATGGCACTTCATGGGTCTCTGTGGTGACAAGGAACCCTCTGTGCTCTGGGATGCAGCATGTTCTTTGCCATACCCAGGTCTTATTTAGAGGGGCCCGGGCATTGGTGGACTACCGCAGTCAGAAACCGCACCCTGAACACTGGGCTTTGGATGCTGATTGGGCGGCAGCCACCACTTTGAGGTTTTAATCCTTTTGTGATCTGCATGCACAGCACTTGCATGAATATGATATCCGAATAACTGGATGTTCCCTTCAGGAATTCACTCTTGCTGGGGTGTAGTCTGAGCCAGAGGCGCCTCTTAAATGCGCCAGTGTGCTCAAATGGTCCCATGACACACACTGCGAAGACTATCGCACATTCTTTAGGCGACACCTGTGCTTAATTTGTGCCTGTGTTTTCCAGTAGTCAGCACTGGCACCTGTTTCTCAACACCAGCACATTGATAATCGACCACATGGTGGCACTCTTTGATTTTTTTTTAATGACCACATTTACAGAGTATTTAACAATGTAATACATTAATAAAATAATGCTAGCCCACCCAGATAATTTTTAGAGCTGTGGGTGACGTGGAATAGTCCGAGCTGTCACATTGTAGGAGTGTGATGGTTAGCTGGTAGCACTGGTATTGGCATTTAGCAGGACTGGCAGAGCAGTGGGTAGTGCACGCTGCAGTGGCCTCCTGGGGGGGACCCTGGCACGTACTCTTTCACAAATTAAGGACTAGGGGACAGTCCAAGTAAGATCTTACATTTCCAAAACCCAAACTATCTTCTATAGCTGAGAATCTGGACATGCGTTTACACCACACAGTAGTTAAATGAGTGGATCAGGAAATGAATTTCACGTTAATAAGGTGTCAGCCTGTTGTTTTGCAGTCCCATAATGTTGTTATTCCTAGAAAACTGTACGTCAGAAAAATTAGCTTAAGTTCAAAGGATAGTGGGTCGGCAAAGGTGTTTGCGCATCACTCTTGTTTTCTCTGCCTTCCTGACCTTGATATTGCATCATTATTTAAAAAATATGTTTTTTCGGAGAATTGCTTTACAATTCAACACATGGCTGATATGACATAACAAGTGTATATGTAAAACGCACGTTCACCAAAAACTGTTCTTTCCTTTTTGCACTTTTCTTTTGATATTGTGTTCCTCAATATTCACTCTACCCCTAGTCCTGTCCTGCTCTCTTCCTTTCACAGGAAGGAATGGCCTAGACTAGAGCTGACTATGTATATGAAATTGACACTCTGCACTCCTTTCAGGAATCTATTTCACTTGAGTAAGTACTGTGTTTGTATGGGTGCTGTCGCCTGACCTGACGGGCTCACGTCAGTAACAAAATGTAAACACAAACAGATACTGTTTGGAAGCGACGCACTATTCACATGCCCCCTCGGGGTGCTCTATATACCGTAGTGATACATATTTTCTCAAAGGTTGAAAAACATTTCTCAAAACAACCCTATGTCAGGTTCATTCAACAAAAAATAATGCAACAGAAAGGTATCGACAAATCAAATAAAGAACATTGAATATTTAATTGAGATTTTCTTTTTTTCTTTTCCTTATATTCTTCAGTCAGATGATACATTGCTTCATGTACATCCCATCCTCTGTTTCAGTTACTCCCAATGCATTTCGGTATGATTATACCTTCGTCAGGGGAATACTGTAATTGAAATGAATACAATGGCAATAATCAGACTTTGAACTTGGGGAGCCCCAACCTCCACCCTGTGTACATTTTGACTATAGTGCAAGTTTGTCAAAACTAGTACCAGCTTAGCTCAACCCTCACCTACGTGCAAAACAAAAAAGTGCCAACACCACAATCTTTGTATGGTCATGCACAGTGTAGTCTCATATACACATGTACCTGAATCTGCGCACTGAACGACTTGTCCTCTCTAAAAGGTGATCGTCCTGGATAAATAAAGTACACAAAATGACTTCCTGTCCAAACCACTGTCGCAAAAGTTCTACCACAGCACATGACAATATGGGGACCCACCGCCGCCTACCTTAGTCACTGCGTGTCCTCTCGAATAATGCAATGTAACCCTGATCCACTTTGTCGCTATCTGCGGGAAACACAAGTGTCACTATAAGTTCTCCGCTGCTAGACTTCCTGCTGAAACCTAACACCTCCCCGCCTTGTGTCTAACCCCTTCTCTTCCGCGTACCTGTTCGTAAAGAACACCTCTCTTCTGCCCGTCGTCTTGCGTTCACAAGCCGTTGCCCTTCCGCCTACCTTAAGTGAATACTCGCGTGTTCGTATTGACATCGATGAAGGACTACTCGACTCCGTCTTCCTGCGGGCGCCATTACTAGCTAGTCATTTGGTCACAGAGTCAAGTGTGCAAACTCCCGATCAACCAATAAAAAAATAAAAAAATCGAAAAAGTAACCTGGGAAACTTAAAGTAATACTATCCTCCTAAACTAAGTAAGTGCTGGTTGTGACAAAGTTGCTAACAATATTGCCAGAATAAAAACAACCACAACAATAACAGATGTTGCTCTCAATATAGATACGTATTTACAAGAAACAAATTAATTCAATTTTGTCATTAAGCCCATCGGGTTCAAGCGTATTCAAATGGCGACCCCTCTGATCTAAATAACTACCGTTACCAACATTCCGACTCTTGCCAAATTGCTCGAAAAATGCGCACAAACTCAATTGGCTAGACACATTAATCAGTTTGATCTACTCAACACCCATCAATCAGGCTTCAGAGCGGACCACAGTACAGAAACGGCTATGATACATATAATTGACAACGCCCTTTTGATCTACTCAACACCCATCAATCAGGCTTCAGAGCGGACCACAGTACAGAAACGGCTATGATACATATAATTGACGACGCCCTTCAAATCCTAGATCAAAATGATACCTGCCTCCTGATACTTCTCGATCTCTCCTCTGCATTCGACACCGTCAAACATGAGAACCTACTTGACCTATTAAACTCAAGAATGGGTATATCTGGAACTGTGCTCAAGTGGTTCACGTCCTTTCTTCACAACAGAACGCAGAAATTCAAGAGTAACAACTTGATGTCTTCTCCAATACCGGTAACGCTAGGCGTCCCACAAGGATCCTCCCTATCCCCAACTTTGTTTAACCTAGTCATGGAACCTCTCACCACCTTGCTACAAGCATCTAATGTCCAATTCCACATGTACGCCGATGACACTCAACTTTATCTCAAAGTACAATCACCCAAAGACATTATGCTCTTGAACTCAACGATCAGAAGCACCCAATCATGGTTGGCTGCTAATCACCTCAAGCTCAATGCTCTTAAAACAGAGTTCCTCTTGATCTCACCTCCTGCGAAGATCACTAGCACTCAAATCTGGCTTAAACACCTAACCGCACTCAACGTTCAGCCCACCATTGTGGACTCAGCAAAATCTCTAGGAATAACACTTGACACCAACCTCAACATGCAGGAACACATCAACAAAGCAACTAAAGGGGCGAACTATCAGATCAATACCCTAAGGAAACTCAAACCCTTCCTTCCAGCCAAAGATTTCCAAACTGCGGTACAAGCTCTAGTCATCCCTCGAATAGACTACGGCAGCATCGTCCTCTGCGGTCTCCCCCTAACTACCACGGCACCCATAAGAGCTTCTCTAAACGCTGCAGCGAGACTCATCACCGGGTCAAGAAAACACTCGCACATTTCCCCTGACCTGAGAGCCCTGAACTGGCTGCCTTTTGAAGCCAGAATTCATCTGAAAATTGCCTGCATCACGCACAAGGCTGTCCACCTGAGCTCACCCAGATACCTCGCCCAAAAGCTGACGATTTCCGGAGGCTCTAGGAACACCAGAGGCACAAACAACCTTCTGCTAAAGCCCCAAAGATTCCGCAAGGAAAAAACGTATAAACGCTCCTTCTCTGGAATGGCACCCAGGATCTGGAACTCACTCCCCCCTGAAATCAGACTCATCTCCTCTACCATGCTTTTTAAGAGAGAAGTAAAGGCTATCCTCATGGCTAAATACACTAGAATTATTACTGGGGACGATATTCACAGACGGTGCAACATTCAGTTTTGCTAATCTTTTTTACATTTCTGTATGACGCATGTTATTGACCTGCCTGAGTGTTTACGCTATCAATTATATTGCACTTGTACCATTATTGATGTATCTGGCTGACTATGCTCCCACTTGTATCTTCCCCACCCCAATTGCCAGTTTACTCACACGCTGTTCTCTTCGTCTGTAAAGCGCTCTGATATCTGCAAAGATCTTGTTCGGGCTATATAAAACTTTCAAAATAAAAAATAAATAAATAAATCCATGCAAATAGCTTGACCTACTGGTGGAAACTCAGGTTTTAGTGTCTTTATTTCGATAATAAAATCATAAAAGACAAAATAAAAACATTCATGAAACAAATCAAGAACCACCACTACATATAAGCAATTATGAAAAGACAAACTTAAACATATTATTAGATTTACACTAAGACTAAAAACACAATTAAAAAGTTATTAAACATTTGTCAGTTCCACAGGACATAAATGAACCTGAAACTAGAAATACAATTGAGAAGAAAACATTTCAAAATATAATTAGAAAGAGGATGGGTTCCTTCTGGCTCTGATTGCCCAAGCCCAGCCTAAAAATTTGGCCAAGCATATCACAGTGATTTCAGAAGTGTTTGTTTTCAGGGCCCATATTGCATCCGAGGATTTTCTGCAGGGTAGTCGTTTGAATAGGGGTTTTAACCACTTAGAACGGGGTTCTGAATACTGGGGACAGGCAAACAGTAGATGACCCTCGGTTTCTTTATGATCTAGGCACCAGCTACAAGAGCTAGAAGAGGTTTTACCCCAGGATGAAGTGAAAGAATTCAAGGGTAATGAGCCCACCCGAAATTGATGATACAGTTTTTTGTCCAGTGGTCTGGTAATAGAATCCCAGTAAGTCTCACGGGCGAGATCCAACTTAAAGCTTAAAAAGCGCCCCGTTAGACCCCCAGAACTGGAGGCCTGTACCAAGGAAAGACGGGTTGAGGCCCAAAATAATTCCTTAAATTCTTTTTTCGATGGAAAGGTATTAGTACCTGGGGACACCCACAAATGTATTAAGCCCATATCATACAGACTCTTTTTCACCGAGCGAAGCCATGGGATTCGCTCAGAACCCCCCATGGACTTCACTTCTGCTAGCTCCTTTGCAAAAAGTGCAAGTTCCTCAGAGGTCCATAAGCGCCTCCATGTGGACACTACTCTAAATCTGGCCATGTCCGTGATTGGCAAGCAACCCATATCATGGCAGAGGGGAGTCAGTGGAGTGGATTGGGGTAACCCTACCAGGTTCCGAAGAAATCTACACTGAATTCTATATAGACTGGAAAGGTCCATGAACTCCCATAACTCTGCCCCGTAGAGTGTGGCTGTATTTATTTTGGTGTCATAGATTCTCAGGGCAGGAATGACCCGCTTTGTGATGGATTTCTTCTGCTCACGCAGAAGACATCCAGTCAATTGAGCGAGTTTTAGCTGCTGGGTCGCTATTTGATCTTTCCAAGACAGACGACGGTCCAAAGTGACCCCCAGATACGTCATGGTTTCAACTTGTTCCAAGTTGACCCCACTCATTTGTACGTTACTACGTATTAGGTTTTTCCTGGATAAAACCATAAACTTGGTTTTACCCACATTTACCTGGAGGTCGTTTTTTTTACAAAACTCCTCAAAACGATTCAAAGCCCGCTGTAGACCTCCCCGGGTCTTTGATAGGAGTAGGGTGTCGTCGGCAAAGATCAACATAGGAAATTTAGTCCCTGCCAAAGATGGAGCATCGGTGTGAGTGGACATGAAGAATTTGACTACTTGGTCAATAAAAAGTAAAAAGAGGGTGGGAGCGAGAACGCACCCCTGGCGAACTCCTCGTGTTACTGGAAAGGAGTCCGTATATTGACCTTGTGCTCCCCACCTTACCCTGGCGTAGTTTTCGTCATGTAGTCTGATAATCATCTCCACTAATTCACCCGGCATACCCAGGTCCCTCAGTACCTGCCATAATTTACCCCTTGGTACCAGATCGAAGGCTGACTTCAGATCTATAAAGGCGGCAAAGATAGTACCACCGCCAAGCGTGACAACCTTCCAAAAGATCATACAAAAACGTAACACCTGATCAATGGTACTTGTACCAGATCTAAAGCCCGCCTGCATAGGGGACAGTATATTTTTGAGGTCCATCCACCCCTGCACTCTGGCCAAAATCATGCGTGCAAAGACTTTTTGGAAGCAGTCGATTAAACTAATCGGGCGATAGTTGCCTGGGTTAGATCTATCTCCCTTTTTGTGTATGGGGAGAATCTCAGCCCCCTTCCATGTTTTGGGGATACAGGCACCCCTCGCTATAGCATTAGCTATGTTTGTTAAATAAGGTACCCAAAGGGCTGTATTGGCCTTAAACAGATCGGCTGGAATTTGATCCAACCCAGGGGCTTTCCCCCGCTTTGTTAAGCCTAAGGCTAACTCAGTTTCTGTTTCAGTGAAGGTCAGGATCATATCACAGGGGGGCATTACATGTAACAGGTTCAAAATGGGCGGAGGGTAAATAGCCTCTGAGCAAAACTGGGAAGAATAATAGTTTATCCAGGCTTCAGGGGATACATGATTCGATGGAGTACGGAAGTCACCATCCTTACCACATTTAACAATGTCCCAGAATTTAGTCTGATTATTAGACTTGCTGGCATCCAGAAGATCCGCCCAATAATCATCCTCCCACGCCCTCTTTGCTTCCCACTGTACTCTTTTGTACCATTTCCAAGCCGCCTTTACAGCGCTCATGTTTCTAGATTTAACTTTCTCAATTAGTGAACTATGGGCCTCCCTACAATCTTTGTTGTACCATTTTGCTCTTATTGCTTGCGGATGCCCAATACCTTTCTTGCAAGGTTTCGAGAGAAGTTGATTAAGCTCAATAAAACATTTATCATGTATGCCCATAATCTTATCTAGTTCGGCGTGACCCCTCCCAACAACCTCTGTCATCATTTTATTTAGTGCAAGCTTCACCACATTTTCTATACTGGCCTGTATAGTTGCATCACTTGAAATTGTGGACCATTTCAATCTCCTCCGATCATTTGATAAGGTTACAACCCCTTGCCCCCTAGGAGCTGGTCCCGCCAATCTCGTCAGATCATACAGTTTAAGTTTCAAAGACAGAGGATTATGATCACTTTCAGGACGCATAACAATTTCCATATCAACTATCAGGCTCCAGAGTTCCATTTTTAAAAAAATGTAGTCTATGCGACTTTTTCTCAAACCATTGTCAAATGTAAAGTTGGCGCCAATGTCCGATTGAGTGCGACCATTTGCGGCCCTTAAGCCCCAGGTGAGACAAAAAGCAGTCCAGCTCAGGGCAGCCTCCGTTGCTTTAACAGGTTTTTTATTCATTAGTTCCGGGATTTTCCATGTAACATCCTCTACAAACCCCCAATTATCCTCAGCCAAATAAAGTGGCTCGATAGTGCAATTTATATCACCAGCTAACAGGATAAATGTTCCCTTGTTCCAACCGGCAAGAAGATTGTCCAAAACACTCACCAGCTGGGGGCATCGGCCGCCAGGAAGGCCTCGAGAATAGATATTAATGATAAGCATGTCCTGGCCCCCTTCCATGCTCAACCTAATCGCCAAAATATCAGGGTTTTCCACATACAGTTCAGTAGTTGAATAGCCCCAAGCCTGTTTGACCCACGTTGTCAATCCCCCAGAAGCACGCCCTTTATTACTCTTTATTGCGGGTTTAAAGAAGTTTATAAACCCAGCTTTGTATATAGGTGCGGTAGCCCAAGTTTCTTGTAGTAACACGACATCATATTTATCAATGAACTCTAACCAGTCCTCAGAGTCCAGACGGGTCTTTACTCCAGCTACATTCCAGGACACAATATTTGATATCAATGTGTCGGGTTCTACAAGGTTATTACTTACATTGGGAGGTGAGTGGGAGTTAGGTAATCTAACGCTTAATGGCTTATTACTGGCTCCATTTTCTTCAGTTATAGGAATTAACGCCCTTTCCCCAGCTGGCGGAACCAATATGCTAACTTTTTTGTGGGACATAGGCTGGTTATCCACTTTTGTAATCTTTTCGCCACACTCGATATCCTGAAATTGAGTCATTTATAGTCTAGGACTCACAGTGCGTTGTAAATTAGTGAAGTTCCTGAGGACTCCTTAAAACATAACTGGTGACATTGAGATCATTTGCCCAAACCAGCAGAATAATCTTACCTCAAAGGCTGAATGACCTGCTGTAGCCCAGCTGTGGAATTCATGCTTTGTGGCTTACGTGGCGATCCTCATATCCACACACACACACATATGGCCTGGCTGTTTTGTGAGTGGGCATAATGGGGGAGATCCAAGATGTGGGCCATCCACTTTCTGAGCTATGTCTGCCTGGCCAATTCTTGTAGCTCAAATTCCACTTGTTGCACCTGACAGGGACTCCTCCTATGGAGCAGGGCTATGGGTTGAACCTATGTGTTGATGTAGAACTTTATGCTCTTGCCTTTAAGGTAGGGAATGCTGCAAAATAAAGTGTGGAATTCCACTAACACACGATCACGTTCACAGGACTTTCTGCTGCATGCGATGAGTTTCAAGGCTTTGGCACCCTTTCACCTGGTGAGAATACCATGGGGTGTGTTGACATAGATCCTGACTAGGATGGTGCGTGCTGAGTTTTGGTGAGGAACACCCGCCCACCGGTCAATACGAGGTACAGCCATAAGCATAGCATTTTATTTTGGTCATTGATAGTTGTGCTGTGGGCTGATGGAGGGGATGTCTTATTATATGAAATTTGTAATGCGCTCAGCTTACCCGGGGGCATCCCGGCGCAACAGACCAAAGAAGGAGGAACTCGAAAACTCACTACTGTGGAAACAGGTAGGTTTTAAGAAGTTTCCTAAATATTAGGATCTTGTGCTCTGAGCGAATCTTAAGGGGCAGAGAGTTCCACAGAGATGCCACCTGAACCGAGAAACGCCTGCCCCCCGTCCGAGCTCTTCTGACTCTCGCAGATTGCAAAAGATGTTGCTGGTCTGAGCGCAAAAGGCGTGGAGGTTTATAGGGACGGGCCATATTAACAAGGATGGGGGGGCCTTTGCCATGTAAAATTTTATGGGCCGTACACAACGCCTTAAATTTCACCCGCTCCTTAACGGGGAGCCAGTGAAGTGCTTTTAGGGCCGGGGCAGCGGACTGCCTTCTAGGGATCTCCATCAAGACTCTGGCAGCTGCATTTTGCACCTGTTGGAGGGTTTTAAAGGTAGCTTCAGGGGCACCAAGAAACAGGGCATTACCAAAGTCAAGCCTAGAAAGGATTAAACCCCGCATCAAAAGCTTCTTAGCTGGATCCGGAAGCAGTGGGAGTACCTTTCGGGCTGACTTCAGTAAACCGAAGCAAACCCCCGCGGTCTTTCTGGCGTGAGTCCTGAAGGACAGATCTTCCTCCAACCATACTCCCAAGGACTTGATCTCCTTCTTGGGAGATGGAGGGTCGCCAAGAGACCGGGGCCAGCAGCTGGCAATGATGGAGGGACTGGAGTTGCCCAAAAACATCAACTCAGTTTTACTTCCATTGAGCTTAAGAGCCGAGTTGGACATCCATTGGTAGACATTAGCCAGGCAGTCATGCAACAAGTTGGGTTGTTCCGCCAGCTGAGTGAGGCCCACCACCAGCTGAGTATCATCAGCATAGCTGATGATCTTCAACCCCGAAGGGGCTACCACTCTTTCAAGTGGAGTCATATATGCATTGAACAAAGTAGGGCTCAACGATGAGCCCTGAGGGACTCCACATTGAAGAGGGAATAGGGAAGACTGCTCTGCCCCTTCCCAGACTTGGTAGAAACGGTTGGAGAGAAAGGATCCCAACCATTTCAAAGCCGTCCCTGAGACACCTACCTCTGACAGGCGTTGGAGGAGCACCTGATGACTCACGGTGTCAAAGGCAGCACTCAAGTCCAGGAGGATCACTGCCACTGATCCTCCGGTGTCAAGAGTGCTCCTTGCTTCCTCCACTACCGCCAGCAGGGCCGTGTCCGTTCCTTGGCCGGGACGGAAACCAGTCTGGGAGTCTCCCAACAGGTGGTTGGACTCAAGATAGTAAGAGAGAGAGACCGCCATGAAGCATGCCGAAGAAATGGTGACACTCAGGATAGAAATTAGTTTAATTTGCATAGTGAGTTTGCACCTGGGAGACCCTTTCTTGTGGACATTTTGCTGCAAAGTGCAATATTGCATACATTTGAGCGTCTTCCTCTTCATCAAGGGCAACGACTTCTTCTTCCCCTGTGGAGTCAGACACATCATGGAGGGATCATAGAGGGATCTCACATTTGGTTCTGTTGCTGTTATCCTGAGTGGTACCCTTTGGAAAATAATGGAGCTTTCAGCATGCATTGCAGGTCTTTGCCATGGATGGATACGCAGGGGTGTGCAGAAAAGCGCCGCTCGACAGATCACGTGGGCTCTCTGGTTGTAGAATCTCCATTTTGGCATCTCTTGGGGTGACCTTGCACACTTATTCAACTGGTTCTGCTTTGTTTGAGTGTTTCAAGAAAGACCACGCCCTGCCTGAAGCTGGAGCATCCAATAGTTGCGGAGTATGCATTCTCTTCTTCCCTAGCAGAAGTCTTTGCACCTTTATCGATTTACAGCCTCTTGGGATTTGCACTTTCATCTCTATGTAAATGTGCACCTGCCAGTGAGTTTGCACAGTTGTGCGTGGAAAACACCTGAGGTTTCTGAAGCAGCTTCCTTTGCTTGCCTGTATAGAAGTGTTGGAACCTAGGGCTAGTCTGGGTGGAGAACTGCCGAATGAGAGAGCCCCTCTTGGTCGCCAGTTGCCCCAGTGTCCTGTAGTCGAAGAAACAGATTCTGCACCTGCTCATCAGATAGGTGGAGTATGGTGGAAGGCTTGACGGTCTCTTTGGAGCTGAGATTCCGCAGTTGTAAAGATACTACTCATAAAATACATTTGTGAATAGGGAAAAAGCGAAAACTAACACACAAGTGTAAATTAACCAAGAGAGTTGGGTGCACCTTCTTTTCCCTGCAGTCACCTCGGTTCATTGCACATTCTTTAAACGAGTGAAATGTGCAAGTGTCTCTCAAGTTATGAACTATTTTTTTTTTCTTTTTTTTTTTCATTTAAAAAGAGAAATTTTTATTGGCATACAGGAAAAAAGAACCATACAAAAATATATATATATGGGTGGTGCATACAATAGCGTTTTTTTTCCGTCACAGCCCGTTCGAGAGTGCGCGCTGTTTGTTTTCCCTTCATTACAAAAAAAAGAAAGGAGAGAGAGAAAGAAAGAAAAGTATAGCAAACGCCGTGAGGAGGAATCACTTGCACAAAAAAGAACTACCTTTTGTAAAGAAGTCAGAATTTCCTTTAAACTGAGAATTGGATTTGTGTGTGATTCAGATATGTTTCAAGCAACACATTTTTCTTAACTAAGATGTATTAGTTATTGTGCACATCAAATGTCCTTCTTCTATTTTTAAGAAGTAATGCTTGCTAAGGGTGGGGAATGGTAGAGTGTCACAGCCACACATGAGCATCTCAGCAGCAGCCCTTAGCCACGCTCATCGCCCATCTAGCACCTGCTCCTTCAGAGACTGGCATCCTGCACTGCCAACCCTGCACCCTGCTGTGATAAAGGCCTCTAGGTCCTGCCACCCGGCTCATGTCGGGGTGCGCATGGTAAAGGACCCGCTCTGGACATGGAGGCCCAGGGGGCGTCTCCTGCCATTAACGAGCGAGTGGTCGAGGGTGGTGACGGCAGATGAATGAATGAATGAATGAATGAATGGGACCATTTGTAAAGCGCTGCAGCTACGCCAGAAAGATGTGTCCCGGCGCTAGAGTTAGAAGAAAGAATGCAGCTGAGGGCTGTTTCATGGGTGATAGTGGGCGGGGGGCTCATTCATGGACGGGGTAGAGTGATGTGAACCCCGGGGGGTGGGGGGGCGTGTTCATGGAAGTGTGGGGGGGGGGCAAATAAAGAAGAGAATGACCGGGAGGGGGAGGACAGAGGGTTGTACCGGAGGATGCTACCAGAACATCGCTGGCACAACATCATCTGATATAAATATTGTGTCCTCTGTATTGTTTACAAAAATATCAGCAAATTGAACGAAATATTCGAAAATCTACACCCAACGGGACAATAGTTTTCTAAAGAATATTTAGAACCCCAAACTTATATCCGACTATATTTCTGTAGACAATAATCTGACATATAACCACGAGTAGAAGTCGAGACAGTAGTGCAACTCTACAACTCTTCCCTTTTATCACTGCACCTTTGTGGATGCAGAACCCGGCAGGGTCTCCTCGGTGCTTCATCCTTCTGAGGTGGGTGCATTGATTAGTAAGTGCATTGGAAAATGATGTCAACTTAAAGTGTTTAGAAATGCACACCAGGGAATGAAGCACTATAAAACTCTACAGTAATTAGCAAAATAAAGTAAGTAATGTGTGGGTAGAGAGGCGGGAAGTGGGAGCAGTGAGCGGGAAGATCAATGCCACTTGAGAAGGCAGGAGGGGGGTGGGGGGCCGCAGGTGGTACTCCAGCCGGGCAGGAAAGGAGAGACGGGGGAGGCCGAGAGCAGTGAAAGGTGAGAGCAGGGGAGGGGAGGGCAGGGGGCCTGGCAATGTATGTGGGTAATGAAGAGCGTTCAGGTAATGGAGCGCAGCAACTGTGCGAAGCTTTCCGAAAGTACAAATAGACGGGGGTCTCTCCTCCGTGCCCTCCCCAAAGAGCGGCACAGGAAACCAGGAAACCCCCTCCCCAGCTGTCAAAGCACTCAAGATGTCTGCGCACACCTGGCGCCAGGGCATGCGGAGTGCCAGGGCTCACTCCCTGTCCACTCTCCTAATCATATGCATCACAGCTCCGGCAGGGCCTCAGGCCTCACTCCCTGGAAGAAGCACGTGCCCACTCTCCTTATGCATCACAGCTCCAGCAGGGCCTCGGGCCTCACTCCCTGCAAGAAGCACGTGCCCACTCTCCTTATGCATCACTGCTCCTGCAGGGCCTCGGGCCTCACTCCCTGCAGGAAGCACGTGCCCACTCTCCTTATGCATCACAGCTCCTGCAGGACCTCGGGCCTCACTCCCTGCAAGAAGCACGTACCCACTCTCCTTATGCATCACAGCTCCTGCAGGGCCTCGGGCCTCACTCCCTGCAGGAAGCACGTGCCCACTCTCCTTATGCATCACAGCTCCAGCAGGGCCTCGGGCCTCACTCCCTGCAGGAAGCACGTGCCCACTCTCCTTATGCATCACAGCTCCAGCATGGCCTCGGGCCTCACTCCTTGCAGGAAGCACGTGCCCACTCTCCTTATGCATCACAGCTCCAGCATGGCCTCGGGCCTCACTCCTTGCAGGAAGCACGTGCCCACTCTCCTTATGCATCACAGCTCCTGCAAGACCTCGAACCTCACTCCCTGCAGGAAGCACGTGCCCACTCTCCTTATGCATCACTGCTCCAGCAGGGCCTCGGGCCTCGGGCCTCACGCCCTGCAGGAAGCACGTGCCCACTCTCCTTATGCATCACAGCTCGGGCAGGGCCAAGCTAGCCGGGCTGAAGAGAGGTGTTACCTCGAAACCGGGCCGGTCCTCGGATGCTTGTTTCCGTTCTGGGAAGGACATGGCTTTTGTAGTTCGGACTGGACTGTTCCCATGGGGCACAGGGTCAGCGCTGATTTGCATATCGCCATTGTCTAACCCAGGGTGGTGTGGAGTGGAAAAACGATGGATTTGGGCCCAGATCTTTGGACTGGGGTGAATGTGTGACATTGATCCACATTCTGTCCATCATTGTTGTGTTTGCAGTTACCGCTCTAAGTGTACTGGGGATGCTCAGACGTGAGTCCCAGGCACTCCACACCACTGGAATCAAGCTAGCCGGGCTGAAGAGAGGTGTTTCCTCGAAACCAGGCCGGTCCTCGGATGCTTGTTTCCGTTCTGGGAAGGACATGGCTTTTGTAGTTCGGACTGGACTGTTCCCATGGGGCACAGGGTCAGCGCTGATTTGCATATCGCCATTGTCTAACCCAGGGTGGTGTGGAGTGGAAAAACGATGGATTTGGGCCCAGATCTTTGGACTGGGGTGAATGTGTGACATTGATCCACATTCTGTCCATCATTGTTGTGTTTGCAGTTACCGCTCTAAGTGTACTGGGGATGCTCAGACGTGAGTCCCAGGCACTCCACACCACTGGAATCAAGCTAGCCGGGCTGAAGACCTCGGATGCTTGTTTCCGTTCTGGGAAGGACATGGCTTTTGTAGTTCGGACTGGACTGTTCCCATGGGGCACAGGGTCAGCGCTGATTTGCATATCGCCATTGTCTAACCCAGGGTGGTGTGGAGTGGAAAAACGATGGATTTGGGCCCAGATCTTTGGACTGGGGTGAATGTGTGACATTGATCCACATTCTGTCCATCATTGTTGTGTTTGCAGTTACCGCTCTAAGTGTACTGGGGATGCTCAGACGTGAGTCCCAGGCACTCCACACCACTGGAATCAAGCTAGCCGGGCTGAAGAGAGGTGTTACCTCGAAACCGGGCCGGTCCTCGGATGCTTGTTTCCGTTCTGGGAAGGACATGGCTTTTGTAGTTCGGACTGGACTGTTCCCATGGGGCACAGGGTCAGCGCTGATTTGCATATCGCCATTGTCTAACCCAGGGTGGTGTGGAGTGGAAAAACGATGGATTTGGGCCCAGATCTTTGGACTGGGGTGAATGTGTGACATTGATCCACATTCTGTCCATCATTGTTGTGTTTGCAGTTACCGCTCTAAGTGTACAGCGCTGATTTGCATATCGCCATTGTCTAACCCAGGGTGGTGTGGAGTGGAAAAACGATGGATTTGGGCCCAGATCTTTGGACTGGGGTGAATGTGTGACATTGATCCACATTCTGTCCATCATTGTTGTGTTTGCAGTTACCGCTCTAAGTGTACTGGGGATGCTCAGACGTGAGTCCCAGGCACTCCACACCACTGGAATCAAGCTAGCCGGGCCGGTCGTCGGATGCTTGTTTCCGTTCTGGGAAGGACATGGCTTTTGTAGTTCGGACTGGACTGTTCCCATGGGGCACAGGGTCAGTGCTGATTTGCATATCGCCATTGTCTAACCCAGGGTGGTGTGGAGTGGAAAAACGATGGATTTGGGCCCAGATCTTTGGACTGGGGTGAATGTGTGACATTGATCCACATTCTGTCCATCATTGTTGTGTTTGCAGTTACCGCTCTAAGTGCACTGGGGATGCTCAGACGTGCCCACTCTCCTTATGCATCACAGCTCCTGCAGGGCCTCGGGCCTCACTCCCTGCAAGAAGCACGTGCCCACTCTCCTTATGCATCACAGCTCCAGCAGGGCCTCGGACCTCACTCCCTGCAGGAAGCACGTGCCCACTCTCCTTATGCATCACAGCTCCAGCAGGGCCTCGGGCCTCGGGCCTCACTCCCCGCAGAAAGCACGTGCCCACTCTCCTTATGCATCACAGCTCCAGCATGGCCTCGGGCCTCACTCCTCGCAGGAAGCACGTGCCCACTCTCCTTATGCATCACAGCTCCAGCAGGGCCTCGGGCCTCACTCCCCGCAGGAAGCACGTGCCCACTCTCCTTATGCATCACAGCTCCTGCAGGGCCTCGGCCTCACTCCTTGCAGGAAGCACGTGCCCACTCTCCTTATGCATCACAGCTCCAGCAGGGCCTCG
Source organism: Lissotriton helveticus (assembly GCF_964261635.1). Classification (NCBI taxonomy): domain Eukaryota; kingdom Metazoa; phylum Chordata; class Amphibia; order Caudata; family Salamandridae; genus Lissotriton; species Lissotriton helveticus. The sequence continues at coordinate 1,656,259,803 of NC_136069.1, forward strand.
GGCCTCACTCCCCGCAGGAAGCACGTGCCCACTCTCCTTATGCATCACAGCTCCGGCAGGGCCTAGGGCCTCACTCCCTGCAGGAAGCACGTGCCCACTCTCCTTATGCATCAAATTCACAGCTCCTGCAAGACCTCGAGCCTCACTCCCTGCAGGAAGCACGTGCCCACTCTCCTTATGCATCACAGCTCCAGCAGGGCCTCGGGCCTCACTCTCTGCAGGAAGCACGTGCCCACTCTCCTTATGCATCACAGCTCCAGCAGGGCCTCGGGCCTCACTCCCTGCAGGAAGCACGTGCCCACTCTCCTTATGCATCACAGCTCCAGCATGGCCTCGGGCCTCACTTCTTGCAGGAAGCACGTGCCCACTCTCCTTATGCATCACAGCTCCAGCAGGGCCTCGGGCCTCACTCCCCGCAGGAAGCACGTGCCCACTCTCCTTATGCATCACAGCTCCTGCAAGACCTCGAGCCTCACTCCCTGCAGGAAGCACGTGCCCACTCTCCTTATGCATCACAGCTCCTGCAGGGCCTCGGGCCTCACTCCCCGCAGGAAGCACGTGCCCACTCTCCTTATGCATCACAGCTCCAGCAGGGCCTCGGGCCTCACTCCCTGCAGGAAGCACGTGCCCACTCTCCTTATGCATCACAGCTCCAGCATGGCCTCGGGCCTCACTCCTTGCAGGAAGCACGTGCCCACTCTCCTTATGCATCACAGCTCCTGCAGGACCTCGGGCCTCACGCCCTGCAGGAAGCACGTGCCCACTCTCCTTATGCATCACAGCTCCAGCAGGGCCTCGGGCCTCACTCCCTGCAGGAAGCACGTGCCCACTCTCCTTATGCATCACAGCTCCTGCAGGGCCTCGGGCCTCACTCCCTGCGAGTAACATCTATTCCTCTCTCAATATCTGTAGCCCCAGAGCTCCTGCAGGGACTCAGATCTCACCCCTGCAGGATACGCCTCCATTTAGTCAATATCTGCTCCTTTAGGATTCACTTTGTTTATTGTGTTTTAGTTAGATACACATCCACCCGCCCCCATCACAAGGGCGGTGGGCTTGTTAAAGTGTGAGAAGAAAATGAAATCAGCATTTCCAATTCTGCTGAGATTCACTCAGATATAACCTGATTGGGTTCCCAATAAGTACATTAATTTAAAGAACTGTAAGCCTCCCCGTCCTTCCCCAGCTCCCAGACACGCCCATCACTGCTGCATCATTGCAGCTGTGCACTTTAAAGACGCGTAGGCCTACAGTTGTTTGTTTGGCTGCACACAGTAATGAGATGCTTCGACCCTTCTGCCATTTGAGAGGCCAGGAGAGGCCCGTTGCCACGCCGAGGATGACGTGTGCTGGGATCCATCACAACGTAATCTCAAACATCTGGTCAACGTCATCAAAGACGTCCTCCCAGCACCTCTGGAGTTTGGGGCAATGCCAACCGAAGAGGAGAAGGGACCCAGGTTCACCAGTTTGTCCAGCCTGGGTGGTTTTTGTTGGGGTCCCCTTCTGTTAGGGGTGTAATACCAGCATGTCACAGTGCCATGAGTGCCTCCCTCGCCGCCTGGCTCGCGGCACGGAGTCGGGGTCTAGCAAGTATTCCTACCCACCTTTGGGTGTGATTATCGCCCACCTCTACTGAGAACCTTGTAGATGTTGGACAGACGGCATTTGTCATCGGATCTGAGGATGATCCAACTTTAGAAGGAAGCCATGGGCCTCAGTGGCTCCACATTCTTGGGCGCCCCCCAATATCATGGCAGTAGCGCAGTCTTCACATGCAGAGAGCCCATAGTCGCGCTTTACTTGTTCAAATGTCTTGATATAGTGAACGTCGAACAAATCACCGACTCGTCTACAATTGGCTGTGAGCCGTACCCAAAAAATGGCCTAGGTTCATATCCAGAATTAAATTTGGATTCCTGATAAGGGGTGAAAGAGGTGATGGGTACGTGGAGAGCCCCTTCTCAACCATAACTGGGTCCCTAAAGGATAGTGCGGCCCCCGCGGTGTGGGAAGAGTCTTGTTCCCAAGAGCAGGAGTGCTTAAGAAGCCAGCGTATCTTCAAAAGTAGTCACCAGCAATGTTCTGGTCCACGAAGAAGCAAGCCTTTTCAGTGCCATTCTCCCCCATTCAACCATACATCTTAACTGGGCAGCAGGATGATAGTTCATGATGCGGGGACCCCCAGGCCCCCTCCGCTAGTTGGGACATACATCGTATGTTTGGAAAACTTTTGGGCTCGATTCACAGAACTAACTTAAGCCAAAATCCTAAACTTACTACTTTTGGTATTCACAAAGGCATTTAGTAGTAGTAAAGTTATGATTTTGTCTTAAGTTTGACTTAAGACAAACTTAAGACAGACTTAAGACAGACTTAAGTTAGGATTTTGTCTTAAGTTTGTCTTAAGTCTGTCTTACGTCTGTCTTAAGTTTGTCTTAAGTCTGTCTGAAGTCTGTCTTAAGTTTGTTTTAAGTCTGTCTTAAGTCAAACTTAAGACAAAATCCTAACTTTACTCCTACTAAATGCCTTCTGTGCATACCACAAGTAGTACATTTAGGATTTTGTCTTAAGTTAGTTCTGTGAATCAGCCCCAAGGTTTTTATCTACCCATATAAAGTTGTTTAGAGTACTTTGAATATCTCTTAAAATCCCTGTCGGTAGCCTTAAGGGAAGAGATTGAACTAGTCACAGAATCTAGAAAGGGCAAAAATGCGGAAATGCGCCCCATTCAGAGAAGGCCTCCATTATGCCACCTGTGCTGTGCCGCATGGAGGGAGCACAAGAAATCAGTGTAATTAACATGGGAAGTTTTTTCCAAGGAAGAGAATATCTTATATCCCTAAAAAGGTTGTGTGTTTTTTGGCTCATGATAGGTGAAAACTTGCCTAGAAGTTAGCCACCTGCTCATTTGGGAGCAATACATTCAAAAGCTGGAGCTTCGGAAGGGTGATTTTAAAACCCACAGCCTAGCCAGATCTATCCAATTCCTCGAAAAGGGGTAGAAGCAAGTGTACTAGTTTAGTCAGTGTCATTAAAGCATAGAAACAGGTTTTATTTTCCTTAACATCGAGAAATATCATCTTAATTTCATAATTCACTCTAATCATATTCACTAGTGGCTCCATATATAGAACAAAAACTGGGCAGCGCTGTCGTGTACCACCTTCGGTTTGAAACAGAGCAGAGGCTGTACCGTTAACAAAGACTCTAGCAACGTGGTCTATTTAATTGCTAGCAATCCAAGCATTGTATTTGGGTATGGTAAGGCAAAAGTACCTTTAATAGGGCAGGCAAAGGCCCTTTTGAATGCTTTTTCAGCATTGATGGACAACAATAAAGTGAGTTTATGAGCCCTATCCACTTTGTCAATCAAGTCAAAGGTACATTTGGTGTTATCTGCCCTACACCTACCCAAAATAAATTCCGTCTGATCTACGTCGATAAGTCCCTGCATGTGAGGTCCCAGCCAGCTTGGCGAAATCCCTGAGAAGACCACGGCATAAATATTCAGCAAGGAGATTGGCCGAAAAGATGAATATATTTGGGCCCGATTCACAGAACTAATTTAAGACAAAATCCTAAATTTACTTCTTTTGGTATTCACAGAATGCATTTAGTAGTCTTAAATTAGGATTTTGTCTTAAATTAGGATTTTGTCTTAAATTAGGATTTTGTCCTAAATTAGGATTTTGTCTTAAATTATGATTTTATCCTAAAATAGGATTTTGTCTTAAATTATGATTTTGTCTTAAATTATGATTTTGTCTTAAATTATGATTTTGTCTTAAGTTAGGATTTTGTCATAAATTAAATTTAAGGCAAACTTAAGTTAAACTTACGTTTAATTTAAGACAAAATCCTAATTTAAGACAAAATCCTAATTTAGTACCACCTAGTTTGGTTTTACGAACCTTAGGCATGCATAACAGGTGCTTGTTGGCTGACCGAAGTTCCCTCTTCAGAGCATATACTTTGACTCAGTTTTGAAGGTTGATAGGTTTTTTTATGTGGGCTTTATCAATAATCATTAAGGCTTTGAATTTGACTCATTGCCTTATGGGGAGCCAGTGCAGAGCCCTCAGGCAATCGCAAATGGACTGTCTTTTGGTGACATTCAGCATTTTTCATGAGTTGGAGTCTATTTAACAACTCATCCAGGGCTCCCATATATAGCACATTAGGATTTTATTTATTTATTGTATTTGTGGAGAGCTCCATTAACCACTAAGGGTTATCCTTGCAGATCAAAGTACTCACGTTGGTTTGTAAAAAGTGACTCGTCATGCAAGGTGGCTCGACCGGAGTCATGGAGTTTCTTATGCACATAACATAGACGATTGAATTTGACTCTGTAACACACTGGAAGCCAATGTAGCAAGTTCAGGAAGATAGTGGCCAAGCTCCTTCAAGCGCTGTTACAAATCAGTCTATCTGCTACATTTTGAAAAGATTGTAGGCGAATACAAAGGAAGTTAGTCATTCCTAGTAAAGAGCATTCCATTATCTAGCCTGCTCAGGATCAGTGCTTCAGTGACGTTTTTCCATCACTCCACCTAATCCAATGAAAAGGTTTATGCAGCACACATAGGAGACCAAAGCATTTTCCACAGATTAGATTTACCTGGTCCACAATAGAGAGTGTATCATCGATTAGAAATACCAGGTTCCTATTGGAGCAGGGCCAAGACTGATTTGCATATAGCTGGGTCCAAACTGATATGGCCTGGTGTGCAAAATAACAATGGACTGGGATGCTGTCTGAGTGAATACCAGTGGTTGAGAATAATTCAAGCATTAATTCATCACTGCTTTGTATCGTTATCTGTGAGTAGAGCCTCGTGCGGTCCATGTATAGTTAGAATATGACAGGAGACAGTCTGGAGCCCTGGAGGACTCCACAGGGGACAGGAGTTGCTCATGTGAATAAACTGATGTTGGTTGGAAGAGTAGGAGAACCAGTGAAGGGTGTTACAGGTGAATCCCATTCCAGACTCCAGCACGTGATTGTGGAAAATCATAGTATGGGGTCCTGGGTGAGGCACTTGATTGTATCTTACCTTGTACATTTTGGTGTAGCAGGGGTTCTGGCCCGAGGTCCTCCCTGGCCCTAACAGACCCAAACAGACAATAGCGTTGTCTGGGGATGCCCATGTAATAAGAAGCCCGGAAGAGTTATTTAATGTAGGGAGAAGGCAGGAAGTGATGTCACTTTGTGTGAAGATGTATAATGGGAAATCCAGTGATGTCACTTCATGTGCAGATGAATGATAGGGCATCCAGTGGTGTCACTTGTGCAGATGTATGATGAGGAAAGTCCTCTTGCTTGGTTTCTTCTTTTAAAGACAGTTTTAGTAGATAGGTGTCCCTTTCTATGCAGGTGGATGATGGGAAATCCAGTGATGTCACTTCCTGTGCAGATAGATGATGGAAAATGCAGTGGTGTCACTTCCTGTGCAGCTGGATGATGTCGACAAAGGTGCTATTCTCTGCCTTTAAAGTATTTTTTCAGAATGTACTACTTAAAATGCCATAAGTTTAGACTTGAAACAGTTCTGCTCCAAAGTTTGCTACAGTACCAAGCACAAACACTCCTCAGCAGATCCGCTATCAAGGTGCCTATTAGAAATACACACTGCACACAAAGGACTTTTGGAATAATGCCCATCATATATGTTGTACACCAGCAGAAAAAGTGCCCGTGAAAAATCTTATATCTGGACAAACAGCATCATTTAAAAAACTGCAATAAAGTATAGCACACACAGCAGTTTATATATTGAATATATTGTCTGAATTATTGTGGCAGAAAGCAAAATCCGAAAAGGCAATCTCTGCGAAACCATAAAAGTACATAAAGGATGCCACAGGGCCTGACGCAAAGAAGGAAATGGGGCTCCTGGCTGCAGTAACAGTGCGCCGTGGGCCCTGGTGCCACTCCACCTGCTGCACCATTGATGGATATGCCATCGCAAATGTGGCATGCAAAAAAGCAAACCTTTAATTGGTGAAAGTAGGCTTTCACTGCGGCATGAACATAAAATGTTACTTGTTGGATTGGTGATGTCTCATCAGTGCGCCCGGGGGTGGTCTTTTACAGCTCCTGGGTGGACTCAGAGGCCCATATTTATGGGAAAGTAACGCAGCGCAGCAAGTCACCTCGCTGCGCTGCATTACAGGGAAAGGGCAGGAATGTGTTGTATTTAAGGCCATACAGTGCATTCTTTTCCTTTCCCCCACACTGGTGCCCTTTTAGCTGCCTCGCGCCAACGCAGGCACCCTTGCATCATGGTGCAAGAGTGCCTGCATTGCATGCTGGATTGTGTGTGTACAGGAAGGGACTCCTCCCTGCACAGAAACAATCCTGAGAGTCACTTTGCTCTTTGTGTACTGCAGAATGCAACACATTTGAAAAGAGGGAGAAATGAGGAGAAATAAAGGTATTTCTCCTCCTTCTGCCTCCCCTAAGAAGGTGTAAGATTTTGTCATATTCCCATGTTTACAATGTCTTGTAAAGCTGGGAATGTGTCAAAAACCATAGGATTTGCGTGGAACACCCAACCAATGCCTATGGAATGTCTTCTCAGGGCAACACAGCAATTTGCACTACAATTGCGTAGCTCCAGATTTTTGGAGCCACTCAGAACAACGCAAAGTGGCTTTGTGTATCTTCACAAATCTTAAAGGTATGCATTTCTCTCCCCGAGACGGCCCAGAGGGACACCCGGAGTACCGACGGTTAGAACGGTGCTCTGCCTACCTGAGCCGCAGCCAGGTGAGGCGTAGTACCTTCCTCCTACCTAGCGGTACCAAGGAGGACGTATATTTACCAAAGGACGTCCAGGTGACACCTATATCATGCAAAGTAAAACTTTTTTACTTACTTTGATTTTTTACGCAGTAGCGAGATACGGTCCTGATGAAAGCAGCGGACACCCTGATGGGTCCATAGCCTGCAGAAACATGTCGACCTATATGTTCTAAATAGTAGCTATTTGTTCAACCTACTATGTTCCCGCACTGGTTTTTAAACGTTGGAAACATGGGAGGTACCTAATAAATTATTTTCCTCCTTGTTCTCCAATTTTATAGTCTACACTTTATCTACACACTCACTATCAATTTTTCCTTACGCACTGCTCTCTAGTTATTAGTACACGGTCACCTTCCACTAATCCTCAACACACTGGGGCATCCACTCCAAAGTTCCTAAGTGGCTGCAAGAATACTCTCCTTGGTGTGAGGAGGCCCAGATGATGACAAGGGCGGTACCGTACGATAACTGATGGGTACTTCCATAGCATGAAAGTATCTGGTTGTGCTTGAATCACATTTTTCTTGATTTTCTACCACATTTAGGATTGAGTTGTATGTCAGACACTGTTCCACAGTTAGCTTGTTTAGACCCACAGTTACTCATTGTTTTTCATGCATTGCTCTTGCACCATGTTGCATAGTGCAAGAGCGATGCAAACGGCCTCCTAAATAGTCTAGTGGTGGCTTAAGACTGAGCGCTTTCACACAGGTGGGCTTCCATTGCTCGTAGAATGGAGTCCATATACTGTTTAATGAAGGATTAACAGTTCCACCAGAGGTTTTGGCTCCTGTTACTCTTGCTTAAGCTCGATTTGGGCGTATCTAGGTGGCGTAAGAGCACCTGCCGTGAGCTGGACTCTACCACGCCTGGGTGGACCATGGGGAGCTCTCTTCTGTCTCAAACAGGCAGCCTTGTAGCCGTTCCTGTAGAGCATAAGGATCCTGCACCGCGGCTTCAGAATAACAACAGAGACTTGGATGATATATCGTCATATCGTTTGTATACACTGCCTGAGAGCTATCCCTCACAATCCCTTCACATACACTCTGGTCTCACCCACAACAGCACAGCTCAACACCAGTAGATGCCACTGCCACCAGCATACTGGAAAATTGTATAAATCTCTTCACAAACACTAGAAGTGTCTTGGGGCCTCAACAAGAGGTAGGAAAGTGCTCTCGAAATGGTACAATACATCCCATGTACGTAATGTTTGTTGTGTAACATTGGGGTCACATGGGAATTGTGTGCCAGGGCTGCCTGGTACTGGCATCCCGCCACTTTCTTTGTGGGGGAAATGGGGACACAAATATTCCTACAGTGCACAGTGTATGGAGAGCAGAGGCCTGCAGACCACCTCCGCTTTATGTCCTTCTGCTATTTCTACTGATCTCCTGAGAAAAATAAGGGAGACGTACATTCTGCAGTCTGTGAATTGGCATGGACCAAAATGAAATCAAAAAAAGGACTTATGTTCTCTTCTCGCCAAGAAGTAAAGTAGCAGTGTGAGTGGGCGGGACAGCGCAGGGGAACAAGCAGCAGGATTGGTCAGCTCTTGCAGTAGTTCACAGCCATAGGCTTCCCAGTTCCTATTGGGAAGGAGGGGTGGGGTGGGGAGCAGACCACAAACCAGCTCTTTGTGTGTAAAGTGCCGCTTTATTGAAACAGGTGCAAATTAACAAATGTAAAACCTCGGCCAATGCCTTACAAAACTAAATCTCACTAAATAAAACACTTCCTTAACCCCCACTCCCTGCCCCTAAAATTTTCTTGACCCCGTCCCCACCCATACATTACATCATTACAAAATTACAAACAATACAAATCACTGCATAAACGTCTAAACCTATAATTCAAACAATCCGTTACACCAAATCCCCTTCCTGCCCCTTCACAACTCTTAATCCCCCAACCTATGCAACCACGCCAACAAATTAAACTGCCCAACATATCCTGTCGATGACCCAACTACGCAAATGAACAACCAAAATTCTGCTAACCCTGGCAAAATACCACTAACCAAGCGACAGAACAAAAGAATCCCTGCTCACCTGTCCCAACAACGCAAACCGAAGGAAGATGAAAAAACAACCTAAAAACCTAAAAGAAAAAATACTCAACCCCAGAGAGGGTGGGAAGAAATAAATCTAGCTAAAGCTCCCAGCCACCAGGTCACCAAACCTAAAATGGTGTCTGGGAGCTGGAGCCCAAAGCATTTATGCTTGGGCTCCTTTTGGGCTACATAAAAACAAGCCCAAAAACAAAATGCCCGCCTTGATACCTGACAAACCCCCTCCCCCCCCCCGCCCCTGCCAAACTGCCCGGGGGGGGGCCTCCCTGCAGTCGGCTGCCCCCCTCAGGCCCCCCTTCTGGTTCCCAGCACCTGAGCGACCCAGAGCGGGAGCTCCTGTGCCCCAGTGCATTGAGCGTAAATCCAAGGTAAAGAAGTGTGGGATATGAAAAAAGGTAATTCGAAATAACGACCATGAACATTAATAGCTTGATGGTTCCTTGGTTTAATTAGAATTTGCATTAAGGCTGCATCATTTTATTTTACAGTGCACTCCTTTGCCCATGGCATTCAGAATTTTATATGTAGAGTGTAATTTAGATGGTGGCCGATCGACTTTGTGGGCATTCGTGCATTTCCAAACTCATGAATGGGTTGATCTGGTTTACGTCTCACCCTCTTGAGGGTCCAGTGAGAAAGGATCTGAAACAATGTTGAACTCTGGTACTTATACTAAAAAATAATCCTGGGTCCCAGGTACTAGCGTAGCGTTCTCGATTTCGATACCCAGGAACTCCCTGTGGACTCCAGACTCTCCAGCTGTAACCTGGGCAACAGTTATGGTTAATCCGGGAGGTGAATGTAGGTTTGAAGCTGAACTTGAGTATGGACCAGTAATCACTCAGGATAACCTCCAGGGACAATAAAAGAAAAGGAGTTGTCTCTTATTTACATATTGCAAACTTACAGCACTCAAAATTAGGTGTGGAGAGAAAAACAAAAGGTTCTCTCGCTTTCTGGAACCAACTAGGACTCCAGAAAGGTTTTGAGAACTTTCACTGAGAACACTGAAATGAGGATAGCTTTAACACTGAGAACACTGAGAGGATAGTAGCTTTTATTGTGACAGTGAGCATTGGATGGTCTGAGCAGCTCCATGCAGTCCCCCCGGGGTAACACCGAGGACCACTCGGGAGGTGTCAGACACAGCCCTTGGATGGATTGCAACAAGATACCGTCGAGAAGGGTGTGCTCTGTCCTAGTTTCCCTACAGCTCTTTTTTCATGGATTATACCTCAGTGGGCCTAAGCCTCTGCTGCAGCAGTCTTGTCCAAAGCACAATAGCTAATCAAAGTAGTGGGACCCCTCCCCGCGCCCACAAAAAATAAAATGATGCAACTAGTTGTCGAACCGGAAACTGCACTGGTGTCTAGTTCATGAATGTCCAGTTTGCTGGGACTTCAGGGCTCCAGAGCTGGTAATGGAGTTTAATTAAGTAGAGTACAAGAGATGAGGGGACCTCAAAACTGCCCGACCCAGAGCTGAGGGTGCCAGCTGACGCATGGGAGAGGGTTGGGAGGTACTTTGGCAGTCTAGCGAACCCCCACATCTCCCGCTTATGTGCTGGTGGGATACTTCCGGCACCAAACCCAAGCATCCCTTTTATGCTGGCACTGGTTCGGCAACAGCTCAGGCACATGAAGTTATAAACCAGTGTGTCAAGGAGGGTATCTATCCTCATGGGCACTTTATTGTACCCCAGAAAGATCAAGATAATGCAGATCATGCACCCCTGGATGTGTTATTATGTTATTGCATGGGTGCCACTTGTAGAGCCATACATATCACCTGTGCAGGAAAACATCCTTTACAACGCGGTGTTTACACCGCGCGACCTTTGTGACGTAGCCATTACAACGCAAGTCATTGCTATGACTTGCGCTGGAGGGCGCTCTTGCTTAAGGAACAGTTTGATTTTCTATTCCAACACCTTCCCTATTGTTACGTGGGCTGGAGTTGGAATAGAAAATTAAATTAATCCACAATCCAGCGCCCTCCAACGCAAGTCGTTGTAACGACTTGCGTTGTAATGGCTGTGTCGTAAAGTCCCGCGATCAAAATGATCGCGTTGTACTGACGTACATCCCTCGCAGACACACCAGGGCGCGCCTTCTTGCTTATCTAAACTTACACTCACCCGAGTTCTGATCACTTCAGGGCACCGCCAGGCTAGGTGGAAGAGGTCTGCGTCTTCGGCCCCACCCCTCATACAGCGCGCATTGTCCAGATAGCCCATATCCTGCCAGGTGAAGGGAGCGGTATAGTTTATCTGCATACCTGGAGTGTACCAAAGCAGCCTCGGAGGGGGGTACAAGGCTCCAGTGTGAGCTCAGCAGTAGGTCCATTCTTCGTCCATCAGACCGCCCTTCTAGTCTGGCCACCTTCTGGGACTGGCCACTGGCTCCTGGCCCTGCATACAGCAGCGTCATAGGTCTCCTGTGGCGGGAGGAGACAGAGCCATGCCAGTGTGTGAAGCGGTGGGAGGGGCTGTGCACAGGTGGATGTATGTCAGTACAACGCAATCATTTTGATTCTGCGAGGAGGTTTGGATCAATGTGAGGTGAAGCTCAGAGGTGGTGAGCATGAGTGCAGTCAACGTATGATAAGTTGAATGTGAAGACGAGCTCTGTTGAGTGTAGAATCACGTAGGTGAGATGGAGTGAGTGTGAAGGTGACGTCACATGAGGGCCTGATTAGATTACTGTGAAGGAGAACAGATGAATGTAGATTATGTTGTGTGAAGGTAGACTTGGATGAATGTATATCAGTTGGGCGTGAAGCTGAGATACAATGAATGCTATAGCAGATGAGTATGATGGTGAACTCAGATGGCTGCTGGATATGTGGTGTGATTGTGAGGGCAGGTGAATGTAGGATGAACTGGATTTCAGGGTAAATGTAGGAAGAACAGACTATGAAGGTCAGCTCAAGTCTGTTGGATTGCAGGTATTGGACGGTGAACTGAGTGCGTTTAGAACCAGCGAGTGTGACGTGTCGCTCAGATGAGTGTAAGTTTGGATAGGTATGGATGTCAGATGGTGTGTGGATGAGCTCAGGTGTCTATAGGATTGAATGAGTATAAAGGTGAGTGGAGATCACTTGGGCGTGACAGTGAGCTCACATGGGCGTGAAAGTGAGATCACGCTGCTTGACGATGCGCTCAGGTAAGGGCAGATGAGATGGGCATGAAGATATGGTCAGGTGAGTAAAGAATCAGAGGGCGCGAAAGTGAGCCCAGCTGACTGTAGTACCAGGTGGGCAAGAAGGTGAGCTCAGATGAGCATAGATCACATGACTTGAAGGTCTGCTTAGGTAAGGAAAGGATCTGATGGTGTGAAGCTGAGTCTAGCTGACTGAAGTATCAGATGGCTGTAAAGGTGAGCTCAGGTGAGCACAGATCATATGGCATGAAGGTGTGCTCAGGTAACTTACACAGGAGGGTGAAAATATGCCTTTGGCTAAGAGTAAGACAGATGAGTGTAAAGCTGAGGTCAGGAGAGGGCAGATCATAGGTGTACTCCGGTAAGTAAAGGATCAGATGGCGTGAAGCTGAGTCCAGCTGACTGTAGTATCAGGTTGGGGTAAAGGTGAGCGGGCATTAGTTGATGTCAAGGTAAATGTAGATGAACGTAGATGACAATGTTGTTAAGGACTGCATGGAGTAGAGTAACTAAGATGTTGTGAGGATGAACTCAGGTGAACGTACGATCTGATGGGCGTGAAAGTGTGCTCAAGTGAGGGTGCGATCAGATGGGTGTGGAGCTGACCTCAGGTAAGATAGAGGTTTAAACGGCATGAAGGTGTCCTCAGGTAACTATACCTGGGATGGTGAGAAGATGTTCTGGGGTAAGTGTAGGTGCCGATGGGAGTGAGGATGAGGGCAGGAGACTGCGGGTCATGTGGCATGAAGGTGTGTACAGGTAACCTTAGGTCAGATGGTGTAAACATTGCTCTGGGTAAGTGTAGGATCAGAGGGGGTGAAGGTTCACTCAGATGAGTGTAGATCAGAGTGTCTGCATATGTGCTCAGATAAGCATAAATCACATTGTGCAAAGGAGATCGTAGGTTATCCTCAGATGGAACATAGGGATAAGCCTGGATTTGTTTGAGTGAATCTGTAGGTTAAATTGTTCATTGTCTGTGCTAAAAATTCGTGGTTGTGTTATACAAACCTAGTGAAATTGTAGCACACCTCGTGCGTTTGTATCAATTGGAATGATGTCGGAGATTCAGTCAAGCTAGCTACATTGGTGCATGTGCGGGAAACAGGGTTTACAATGCTGTCATTACATCGCAGTACTATTACAATGCAGTTGTTACAATGAATGCATTGTTAGTACGTGATGCATTTACATTGCAAGTCATTACAACAACTTGCTGTAGAGGTCACTGAGCTATTGGAAATGAATTCAACACCTTCCCTACTGTTGCGCAAACTGGAGTAGGAATAGTAAATAATATTAATCCTAAATCCAGCGCCCCCCATCGCGTACTAACAATGCGGTCGTTGTAACGACCGCATTGTAAAAGCACGCAATGTAATGGATCGCGTTGTAATGTACTATATTTGCATGTGCATGCAGTTCAACCAGTAAGGCAGTAAGAAGACAGTAAATGGAATGATTGAAGCAACTGGTTATGAGGAGGCGGTGATTGAATCATATGTGGGGTTTCAGGGTGAAGATTTGCTGAGTCCGCACGCCTTCCTCGGATACTCTGGCATGCACAATGATGATCCCTCTCCTCACACTCCTTCTCCTGACATCACCAGGCGCTGTGGTCCACACCACAAGTTGTGCTGTGAAAAGCAAAAGTGAATTTCTCTCCAGCTGGCCCATTTCCCACAACAAAGAGTATGTGCTCCATGGACCACTGTCAAGGCCACGTGCAGCTGGAAATTGAGAGTAGTCAATAACACCACAAATGTGACATCTGACACTCCTGCCAAACAAATGGCGTGTTGAGTTCTCTTTCCTGATCTGTTCAAGCGTAGAGCCCGCCGTTTCCAATCATATTGCGCCTGCCAATGGATCGGACCCTGCCAAGAGATCCGTATCGCTGTGGCTGGGTAGGAAGTGGTCCTCTGGTGTTACTTCAGCTGATCCACATTTGTGGTTGGAACACTCTCTGGTGTCACTGGTGTGCCCTTGGTAAGAGGGCCAAGGACAGCAAGAGAGATGGGAAGGCAAGCACCCTTCTGCGAGCCTCGCGTCACGTCTGTAAGGTTTACGTTAAACTTGAAGGACTTACGCTGAAATGTCAACTTCCCACCCCCTTGAACTAGAGGAAGGTTTCAAGGCTGTGTTTCTTTGCTTCCTTAACTCTTCACAGATGTTTGACACTGGTCTGATGCAGATGTGTTACTATTCTCAAATTCAGATAGAGGAGAGCGCATCGTCCATTCCCATCGGGCTTAGATGGACTGTCCAGGATGTGGGTTTTTGGCACTGTTGCGGTCTATTTACCCTAGTTAGTTAAGAGGATGAGCTAGTCACAAGAAGACTCCGCTACTAACTAAACCTCAAACCCCTTGATGTTTCTTCTGAACACGCTCATGATGCCAAATACCTGAGTGTACTATTAAAAAATAGGTGACTTTTCCAACACCCTTTATTACTGGTCTGTGCATTTTTCTGTAGATAAATATTTGTATGAAGCTGTGATGCTCAGAATATAGTCCAGAGGTGGTTGATGGAGGGTGTCTGAGCAACCGGTCCAGGAAGATCCAGGAATAGAAGAACCCTGCTCAAAAGTTCTCTGGATTCAGAATGATGCAATAAGTAACAAAGGGCTATCGCTGTGTTCTCCGTTTGCGTCGGAAACCCAAGATTGGTGGAGCCTTGCCCCAGAAGAACATTAGGGGAAAGATGTGGTACCCAATTCTGCTGAAGGGATTTGTGAGGAAACCAGAAGCATCTAATGAAAGGATGCACCAGTAACATTATGAAATCTTTGGTTCCTTGAAGAAGCCTGAAATGCTGGTGTGTGAACCCATGAGGACTGACTTATTACTACTTCCCTGGACTAAAGTAGAAAGGGGTGAGTACTTTGTATTGTATTGGTGTGTATAGTTGAGAAGCAATGTAGCAATGTGCACAATTATAAGCAAATATATTTGCGATATAGGAGGGTCCCCATCAACGGACAATAAATTGCAAGAGAAGTTGCAAGCAAGTCGTGCCGCTGGGTGTTATTCCACATCCTCGGTGCACAGAGAGAAGTCTTGCCTCCTGGTCCTCTCTTTCTTGGTGCCTCGGGGTGTTATTCCACATCTGCGGTGCACGGAGAGAAGTCTTGCCTCCTGGTCCTCTCCTTCTTGGTGCCTTGGGGTGTTATTCCACATCCTCGGTGCACGGAGAGACGTCTTGCCTCCTGGTCCTCTCCTTCTTGGTGCCTCGGGGTGTTATTCCACATCTGCGGTGCGCGGAGAGAAGTCTTGCCTCCTGGTCCTCTCCTTCTTGGTGCCTTGGGGTGTTATTCTACATCCTCGGTGCACGGAGAGATGTCTTGCCTCCTGGTCCTCTCTTTCTTAGTCCTGAGCCTGACTTCATCTAGCCATTGTGTGCTATGTCACCTGCCTGAAGCGGATCAGTGTTCGGCCAGGTATGCCATGCACTGATTATGCCTGCTTTGTATGTGATGGCAGCAGGCTTGAAGGGCGGCCGAAGGACAACAGAACTTCCAGATGGTGGAGAATGAACTGGAGACAGAGGACTGGGCTTGTGGTGAGTCTGCACTGCCCCTTTATCACCCTGACTTTACAGGCGTCCATGTCATCATTGAAAGGCTCAATGTTACTCAAGGGGTTTTGACCTTGGAGAAGTGTCCCATGCTGAGGTTGGTACCCTGATTTCAGAGCTCTTTGAACCCTCTCTGTACATACTACATGTCCACATATGTAAGATTTGAAAAGAGTTTGAGCCCTGGTCCCAAATTCCAGTTTCTCAGTTACAGTGTGGAGAAGTGTGGCTCACCGGTTAGAGGAGGCAGAACTCAAAAATGTCCACGGACTCGTTAATTCTCGCCTTGGCGCCTACTCGAATCATGGGTTCACACTCTGCAACTCTGAGCAATAGCTTGCTTAGTCTCCACAACGGCCCCACCGCGATGGGATGCCTGGCTTTCACCTTGGGGATGCCCAGTAGGGGTTATCTCGCAGAGAAAAGCCAGGACGGGTTCCCAAAGCAAGCGCCTTGAGACCTTACGGTGAAGGGCGCTATACAAGAACGTATGATTTACGATTTACGATTTAAAGTGTCAACCAGTCCAGTGAGTGTTGATCTAAGGGATGAGGGGGAAAAGGGAGTGTAGTTACCTAAATTGGTTCTGTGTTTGGAAAGTGATTACCTTGGATTGCACCATGATACTAGTTTCTCTGAGGACCTAATTGATGCTCCACTGATGTCCGCATGTCCAGGTGACCTCAACGGATCCCTACCGAGGTGACTGTAGGTTGTGCCGCCACTTCTTCTGTCTGGTGCTTGATAGATCCTCTACGCAAGTGTCTGTTGACTGCACCACCAGGGCTACTGGATGGCTACTCGTAGACCGTCTACTGAGGTGTCTGGTCATTTCCTTGGCTTGTTAATCACCTCTCCAAGGTGGACCCGCACCGAGGTGTCTGTGGGTCCTGCCACCACTGCTTCAGGGAGGAACATCATAGATTCTCTACTGTGGCGTCCGTGAGTTGCGCCACCCCGCCTCTGGGTGGTAGATCATGGACCCTTGCGTGGTGGGATTTTCCATGGCTTGTTCCTCACCTCTCCAAGGTGGACCCGCACCGAGGTGTCTGTGGGTCCTGCCACCACTGCTTCAGGGTGGTGGAACATCATAGATTCTCTACTGTGGCGTCCGTGAGTTGCGCCACCCCGCCTCTGGGTGGTAGATCATGGACCCTTGCGTGGTGGGATTTTCCATGGCTTGTTCCTCACCTCTCCAAGGTGGACCCGCACCGAGGTGTCTGTGGGTCCTGCCACCACTGCTTCAGGGTGGTGGAACATCATAGATTCTCTACTGTGGCGTCCGTGAGTTGCGCACCCCGCCTCTGGGTGGTAGATCATGGACCCTCTAGTGATGGGACCTTCCATGCCTTGTGCCTCACTTCTCAAGGCAGACCCAGTAGACACATTATTGAGGTCACTGTGTACTGAGCCACCACAGCTTCTGGGTAGCTAACCTTAGGCCCTCTAAGGAGCTGTCTGATCATTTCCTTGGCTCAGAGGTGTACGCTCTACTGAAGAGCCAGTGGTTTCTGCCACATCGCTTCTGGGTGGCACACCATAAACCTTCTGGCAAGGTATCTGTGGGTTGTGCCACCACTACTCTTGAGTGACACATGATAGACCCTCAGTTATAGAGTCATTATTAATCCTTTGGTTGTTCCTTCCCTGAACCAGAGTGGACCTCAAAGACCCTATACTTGGTAAGGTAGACATGGTAAGTATATACATTAGCATATAGACTCCTCCCACATATATTCGCCACGCCCCACGCTTACCATACTGAACTTGACAATATCAGCCTACAAACATATTGCATCCAGTAGATTGTCTACCACAACATCACAAGGTAAGTGTACCTTTACTACACTTACCTAAGCATTTACTAACCCAGACTTACCATGCAATGTTGTGATTAGGGCCGATGGAGCGGCTGCAATATTTTTGTTAAACATGACACATGAGAACCTGTACCTTAAGAACAGCTGCAAGTGTGCTGCAGGATGATTGGAGCACAATCAGCAAACTTTATGCTCAACACCAAAACTCTTCCCACATAGAACACAAACAAAAGTACACCACCCCAGCAATGCACAACCAATAGTTAGCTTACTCAACCACTGAAGTGCCAGGGACCTTGCAAGGGGTAGGAAGGCACTCTGGGCCGGATTCACAGAACTAACTTAAGACAAAATCCTAAACTTACTACCATTTTGGTATTCACAGAAGGCTCTTAATCATTTCGGTATTCACAGAAGTTGGGACTCCTAACTTTACTACTCCTAAACTGAGTAAAATCCTAACTTTAAGACTTTCGGTATTCACAGAAGGCATTTAGGAGTCCTAAAGTTAGGACTTTGGAAGGCACTATATATATGTTATTACCAGAAAACTGTGCGTCACCATTGGCTGTCCCAAAATAAAATCTAACTTCACTGTATCTATATGGGATAATGGCGAAATCCCAATATGGGAAAATGGCGGCTCGCCTCAGCAGGCCTCGCGATGCTCATGCGTTCTTGTGACGGTAAGTCTAAGGCTGCCTTAGGGAGCCGGCAGCCATTTTGAGACTTCCTCCAGACTTGAGAGAGAGGGTGGACGAGAAGGGAGCGAATGGTCTACAAACCGCCTGAGGTTTCCAAAAAAGTCAGAGTATCCTACAAAAATACGCAAATATTCTTTGGAAAATGTGAGGCATCGCAGCTGAAACCCAATCCCCCTAGTTCCTAACAAGCTGTCGTGTTTGTTATGACCAGCACTCTACTTTCAACAGAAGTGATTTAATCTGCCTTCTCCGTTTCAGACCAAATCAGAGAGTGGGCGAGGGGGCGGAAGGGGGGCTTTATATCCCACACCCCACACAAAATAACAAACTCCATGTGACGCTGGTGTTTTCATTTCGACGTAGCTTTCCCTGTTTTTTTCGACGCTCGTAACTTTTCTAAGGTTGTAAACAGACGACGGGTCTTTGTTCCCAGCTCAGCAGAAATTCCTTCGGAGTCCATAACAATGCTCTAATTTATTTGTTCTTTAAATTAAATTTTGCAAATCCCGTGGCAGCAAAATTTGTTTCATTCCATTTCAAGCTCAGAAGCCTCCAAAAACAGCAAAGGATTGCGGGACGAGATCAGGAATTTGTGTTCACTGTTCCCAAATCTGGAAATGTTGGCCCCGAGGGGACCTTCGAACTCCTCACATGACCTCACATGACCTCTGCAGTCTCTGGAGTTGTGCACGTTTGTGATGTGATGCTCAGGAGGCCGGGAGTGAAGGTATGCTACCCTGGAGGGAGGGTGCGCATTTCACCTATAGTGAACAAGCGACAGGAGGCCTCAGGTCAGAGTCTGCCATAGCCCTGTGGTGAAAGGAGTACTCCCAGGAGGCCTAGGGTGCGCTTTACACCTACAGTGAACAGTGACCTCACGCGGCCTGAGGTCGGAGTCTGCCATAGCCCTGTGGTGAAAGGAGTGATGCCAGGAGGCATGAGAGAGGGCACCCTTTACACCTACAGTGAACAGTGACCTCACGCGGCCTGAGGTCGGAGTCGGCCATAGCCCTATGGTGAAAGGAGTGATGCCAGGAGGCGTGAGAGAGGGTGCACTTTACACCTATGGTGAACAGTGACCTCACGCGGCCTGAGGTCGGAGTCTGCCATAGCCCTGTGGTGAAAGGAGTGATGGCAGGAGGCGTGAGAGAGGGCGCGCTTTACACCCATGGTGAACAGTGACCTCACGCGGCCTGAGGTCGGAGTCTGCCATAGCCCTGTGGTGAAAGGAGTGATGCCAGGAGGCGTGAGAGAGGGTGCACTTTACACCTACAGTGAACAGTGACCTCACGCGGCCTGAGGTCAGAGTCTGCCATAGCCCTATGGTGAAAGGAGTGATGCCAGGAGGCGTGAGAGAGGGCACGCTTTACACCTATGGTGAACAGTGACCTCACGCGGCCTGAGGTCGGAGTCTGCCATAGCCCTGTGGTGAAAGGAGTGATGCCATGAGGCAGGAGAGAGGGCACGCTTTACACCCATGGTGAACAGTGACCTCACGCGGCCTGAGGTCGGAGTCTGCCATAGCCCTGTGGTGAAAGGAGTGATGCCAGGAGGCGTGAGAGAGGGCGCGCTTTACACCTATGGTGAACAGTGACCTCACGTGTGCCTGAGGTCGGAGTCTGTCATAGCCCTGTGGTGAAAGGAGTGATGCCAGGAGGCGTGAGAGAGGGTGCACTTTACACCTATGGTGAACAGTGACCTCACGCGGCCTGAGGTCGGAGTCTGCCATATCCCTGTGGTGAAAGGAGTGATGGCAGGAGGCGTGAGAGAGGGTGCGCTTTACACCCATGGTGAACAGTGACCTCACGCGGCCTGAGGTCGGAGTCTGCCATAGCCCTATGGTGAAAGGAGTGATAGCAGGAGGCGTGAGAGAGGGCGCGCTTTACACCCATGGTGAACAGTGACCTCACGCGGACTGAGGTCGGATTCTGCCATAGCCCTGTGGTGAAAGGAGTGATGGCAGGAGGCATGAGAGAGGGTGCGCTTTACACCCATGGTGAACAGTGACCTCACGCGGCCTGAGGTCGGAGTCTGCCATAGCCCTATGGTGAAAGGAGTGATAGCAGGAGGCGTGAGAGAGGGCGCGCTTTACACCCATGGTGAACAGTGACCTCACGCGGACTGAGGTCGGATTCTGCCATAGCCCTGTGGTGAAAGGAGTGATGCCAGGAGGCGTGAGAGAGGGTGTGCTTTACACCCATGGTGAACAGTGACCTCACGCCGCCTGAGGTCGGAGTCGGCCATAGCCCTGTGGTGAAAGGAGTGATGCCAGGAGGCGTGAGAGAGGGCGCTGTACACCTATGGTGAACAGTGACCTCACGTGTGCCTGAGGTCGGAGTCTGTCATAGCCCTGTGGTGAAAGGAGTGATGCCAGGAGGCGTGAGAGAGGGCGCGCTTTACACCCATGGTGAACAGTGACCTCACGCGGCCTGAGGTCGGAGTCGGCCATAGCCCTATGGTGAAAGGAGTGATGCCAGGAGGCGTGAGAGAGGGCGCGCTTTACACCTATGGTGAACAGTGACCTCATGCGGCCTGAGGTCGGAGTCTGCCATAGCCCTGTGGTGAAAGGAGTGATGCCAGGAGGCATGAGAGAGGGCACCCTTTACAGCTGCAGTGAACAGTGATCTCATGCGGCCTGAGGTCGGAGTCTGCCATAGCCCTGTGGTGAAAGGAGTGATGCCAGGAGGCGTGAGAGAGGGCGCGCTTTACACCCATGGTGAACAGTGACCTCACGCGGCCTGAGGTCGTAGTCTGCCATAGCCCTATGGTGAAAGGAGTGATGCCAGGAGGCGTGAGAGAGGGTGCACTTTACACCTACAGTGAACAGTGACCTCACGTGTGCCTGAGGTCGGAGTCTGTCATAGCCCTGTGGTGAAAGGAGTGATGCCAGGAGGCGTGAGAGAGGGCGCACTTTATACCCATGGTGAACAGTGACCTCACGCCGCCTGAGGTCAGAGTCTGCCATAGCCCTATGGTGAAAGGAGTGATGCCAGGAGGCGTGAGAGAGGGCGCGCTTTACACCCATGGTGAACAGTGACCTCACGCGGCCTGAGGTCGGATTCTGCCATCGCCCTGTGGTGAAAGGAGTGATGCCAGGAGGCGTGAGAGAGGGCGCGCTTTACACCCATGGTGAACAGTGACCTCACGCGGCCTGAGGTCGGATTCTGCCATCGCCCTGTGGTGAAAGGAGTGATGCCAGGAGGCGTGAGAGAGGGCGCGCTTTATACCTATGGTGAACAGTGACCTCAGACATCCTGAGGTCGGAGTCGGCCACAGCCCTGTTGTGCAACAGTGAACTCTGGAGGCCTGAGGTCAGAGTCTGCTATAGAACTGTGACTGGCTGTGACGTCAGGATGCGAGGAGGAAGGTGTGCTTCACAACTGTCGTAAGCAGTGGCTTTGAAAGGCCTGAGGTCAGAGTCTGCTATAAACCCATGGAGAGATTAGTGACCTTAAGAGACTTAGGAGAAGGCGCGCTTTACACCTATGGTGACCAGTGACCTCAGGCGGTGATGTCAGAGTCTGATATAGTCCAATGGTGGAAGAAGTGACCCCAGGAGGCCTGAAAGAGGGTGCATTTTACACCTACGGTGAACAGTGACCTTAGGCGGCCTGACGTCAGAGTCTGCCATAGCACTGTGGTGAAAGGAGTTATGCCAGGAGGCCTAAGAGATGGTGCACTTTACATCAATAGTGAACAATGACCTCATGCGGCCTGAGGTCAGAGTCTGCCATAACCGTATGGTGAAAAGAGTGATGCCAGGAGGCGTGATAGAGGGCCTACTGTGAACAGTGACCTCAGATGGCCTGAGGTCGTAATCTGTCATACCCCTACAATGAAAGGAGTGACCCCAAGAGGCCTGAGAGAGGGTGTACTTTACACCTACGGTAAACACTGTCGTCACGCGGCCTGAGGTCGGAGTCTGCCATAGCCCCATGGTGAAAGGAGTGACACCAGGTGGCCTGAGAGAGGGTGCAATTCACACTTATGGTGAACAGTGACCTCAGGCAGCCTAAGGTTGGAGTCTGACGCAGCTCTATGGTGAAAGGAATGACCTCAGGAGGCTTGAGAGAGGGTACGCTTTACACCTATGGTGGCCAGTGACCTCACGCGGCCTGAGGTCAGAGACTGCCATAGCCCCATGGTGAAAGGAGTGATACCAGGAGGCCTGAGGGAGGGTGCAATTCACACTTCTGGTGAACAGTGACCTCAGGCAGCCTGAGGTTGGAGTCCGATGCAGCTCTATGGTGAAAGGAATGACCTCAGGAGGCCTGAGAGAAGGTACGCTTTACACCTATGGTGAACACTTACCTCACGCGGCCTGAGGTCAGAGACTGCCATAGCCCCATGGTGAAAGGAATAACCTCAGGAGGCCTGAGAGAGGGTGCGCTTTACACCTATGGTGGCCAGTGACCTCAGGCGGCGTGAGTTCAGAGGCTACTATAGCCCAATGGTGGAAAGAGTGACACCAGGTGGTGTGAGAACTGGTGCATGGCGAACAGTGGTCTTAGGAGGCCTGAGGTCAGAGTCTGGTATAGACCTGTGGCTGGATGTGCCAGAAGAAGGGTTTACATCACAACTGTGGTAAGGAATGGACTGGGAAGGCCTGAGAGAGGGGGCTCTTCACACCTATGGCGAACAGTGATCTCAGGAGGCCAGAGGTCAGAGTCTGCTATAGAACATCACACAGAAGGGGCCCCTGAATAGATACTTAGGCAGGGGGACAGGGGAAACGTCACTATCAATCATACACAACCCCACTGCCTGAAAATAATTTAATAAATAAGCTTAATGTCAAGGATCAACAAATGGGGAAAATAAATTATCCCATCCACACCTGGCAATACACAGGGTGCAAAAAAGGAAAACATTCATAAATATACCACAACAATTATGTTTGGAGCGTATTCCCAAAGTTTATTTTACAAGTCAATAATATACCGAAATATCAAAACGACATAAATAAATATTACAATAAATACAATGACAGATAATAGATAAACAGTCACACACTCTCTTAATACCCAGGTGAAAGCAAAACTAGATCAAATGCACCGTGCATCAGCCTCGTACCTGTATGGAAAAACAAGAAGAAAAGGAGAGAAGCATTAACAAACTTGATTTTGCAACGCGCTGAGCTCAGTCGCAACATTGTGCTTGCAGACAAAATAACCAGTGTTTTTATTTAACTTGTACACAGCAGCGGCCGGTAGTAGGTGTAACTGCAGGGCGGTGATGTGGGGAGGTGGAGGGGCAGGGTGGGGGGTAGTAATGTATGGATTACGGACTTTAACAGGTAGGTAAACATATAAATAAATTAAACGAATTTCGTGTGTGCACTGCATCACCAAATGGGATGCAGTGCGTGCAACAAAATTTGTTTTATTTATTCAAATGTCTACTTACCTGTTAAAGTCTGTAATCCATACATTACTAACCCCCACCCTGCCCCTCCCCCTCCCCACGTCACCGCCCTGCAGTTACACCTACTACCTGCCGTGGCTGCTTGTACATACTATTGGCATAGCTCTGCCAGAAAGGACTTGGGTGAGGCTAACCCCGTCCAAATTAGTTTATGGGTTTGATGATGAACTCATACTCACCAGTTTCGAAACTTGGATAAAAACAACTGACAACACAACTAAAGGTTGGTTGAGATATAAAAAGCTTCCATAAGATGATACCTTCATAGATATAGCTAATACTAGGCTAAAGCCTTATTATTTGTTCATTTATAGATAGCATATTTGCCGGTACCTTTCATCAGACTAGTATGAATGCCTGCTGCAGCGTTGCTGTTGAGTAGATGAGCCACAGTATCTTTTGACTCCACACGCTCTCTCCATCCAGGCCCCCTTCCTCCCTGGGATTTGGCACCGGAGCAATGTCTCCTTCTGTAAACCGAGGGTAGTGCTCGAGAGGAACTATCATCGCCACCTCATTGGAATCACCTGGGATCCAGGTAGGTGGCTTATGACACTGCTATAGATCTCTGGTGAGAAGAATTACTTCAGAAGGAGTGAAGGGAGGGTGTGGTGAGACTTCTTAAGAACAGTGACCTCAGGAGGTCTACAGGAGAGTGTGCTATAGACCTGTGGTCAGCTGTGACCTCGGGAGACCTGGGAGGAGCACGTTCTTTACACCTGTGGTGAACTCCGGAGCCATGCAGAAGAGTGTGCTGTTAACTTGTGGTTAGCTGTGACCTAAAAAGGCCTAGGTGGAGCGCTGTCTTTACACCTGTGGTGAGCAGTGACCTCAGGAAGCTAGTAAGAGAGTCTGCTATAGACCTGTGGTCAACTGTGACCTCGGGAGGTCTGGGGGAGCACGTTCTTTACACCTAAGGTGACCTGTGACCTCCGGAGGCCTGTAAGAGAGAATGCTATAGACCTGTGGTTAGCTGTGACCTCGGGAGGCCTATAGGTGAGCGTACTATACACCTCTGGTTAGCTGTGACCTCCGGAGGCATTCAGGAGAGTGTGCTGTTGACTTGTGGTTAGCTGTGACCTAAAAAGGCCTATGTGGAGCGCGTTCTTCACTCCTATGGTGAGCAGCGATCTCCGCAGGACTGTAGGAGAGTCTGCTATAGAGCTTTGGTTAGCTGTGACCTCAGGGGGCCTGGGGAGGGCGTTCTTTACACCAATAGTGAGCAGTGACCCCAGGAGTCTTGGAGCGAGGTGCACTAAAGACCTACAGTGTGATATGACATGCAGACGGCGAAAAGTCAGCGTGTACTATAGACATATGGTGAGCAGAGGAGGACGGGTAAGAGTGTGCTTCAGACCCATGTTGAGAGGTGTGACCTTATAGGGGCTGGGATGACTGTGTGCTGCATACCTTTGAAGAGCTATGACCTCTGGAGGCTGAGTGAGAGTGTGCTATAGGCCTTTTTGCTAGCTTTATCTGTGACCGCAGTGACCTCTGGAGGCTGAGTGAGAGTGTGTTATAGGCCTTTTGCTAGCTTTATCTGTGACCGCAGTGACCTCTGGAGGCTGAGTGAGAGTGTGCTATAGGCCTTTTGCTAGCTTTATCTGTGACCGCAGTGACCTCTGGAGGCTGAGTGAGAGTGTGCTATAGGCCTTTTTGCTAGCTTTACCTGTGACCGCAGTGACCTCTGGAGGCTGGGTGAGAGTGTGCTATAGACCTTTTGCTAGCTTTATCTGTGACCGCAGTGACC
The DNA here is from genome assembly GCF_964261635.1 of Lissotriton helveticus. Classification (NCBI taxonomy): domain Eukaryota; kingdom Metazoa; phylum Chordata; class Amphibia; order Caudata; family Salamandridae; genus Lissotriton; species Lissotriton helveticus. The sequence goes on from NC_136069.1 coordinate 1,656,285,129, forward strand.
TCTGGAGGCTGAGTGAGAGTGTGCTATAGGCCTTTTGCTAGCTTTATCTGTGACCGCAGTGACCTCTGGAGGCTGAGTGAGAGTGTGCTATAGGCCTTTTGCTAGCTTTATCTGTGACCGCAGTGACCTCTGGAGGCTGAGTGAGAGTGTGCTATAGGCCTTTTGCTAGCTTTATCTGTGACCGCAGTGACCTCTGGAGGCTGAGTGAGAGTGTGCTATAGGCCTTTTGCTAGCTTTATCTGTGACCGCAGTGACCTCTGGAGGCTAAGTGAGAGTGTGTTATAGGCCTTTTGCTAGCTTTATCTGTGACCGCAGTGACCTCTGGAGGCTGAGTGAGAGTGTGCTATAGGCCTTTTGCTAGCTTTATCTGTGACCGCAGTGACCTCTGGAGGCTGAGTGAGAGTGTGCTATAGGCCTTTTGCTAGCTTTATCTGTGACCGCAGTGACCTCTGGAGGCTGAGTGAGAGTGTGCTATAGGCCTTTTTGCTAGCTTTACCTGTGACCGCAGTGACCTCTGGAGGCTGGGTGAGAGTGTGCTATAGACCTTTTGCTAGCTTTATCTGTGACCGCAGTGACCTCTGGAGGCTGAGTGAGAGTGTGCTATAGGCCTTTTGCTAGCTTTATCTGTGACCGCAGTGACCTCTTTAGGCTGAGTGAGAGTGTGCTATAGGCCTTTTGCTAGCTTTATCTGTGACCGCAGTGACCTCTTTAGGCTGAGTGAGAGTGTGTTATAGGCCTTTGGCTAGCTGTGACCACAGTAACCTAAGGAGGCTGAGTGAGAGTGTGCTATAGGCCTTTTGCTAGCTTTATCTGTGACCGCAGTGACCTCTGGAGGCTGAGTGAGAGTGTGTTATAGGCCTTTGGCTAGCTTTATCTGTGACCACAGTGACCTAAGGAGGCTGAGTGAGAGTGTGCTATAGGCCTTTTGCTAGCTTTATCTGTGACCGCAGTGACCTCTGGAGGCTGAGTGAGAGTGTGTTATAGGCCTTTGGCTAGCTGTGACCACAGTGACCTAAGGAGGCTGAGTGAGAGTGTGAAAGAGACCAGTGTTCGACAGTGACTCCTGGAGTCCTGGGATGCGGGTTAGCTACATAGACCAAGGTTGAGAAGTCCAACCCTGGGGGGTGCAAGACAGTGTGCTACATGCTTCTGGTGAAAGAGATAACCTCAGGAGGCCAAGGATGAGGGTACACCGAATCCTTGCTCTCGACTGTGGAGAGCTGTGAACTCCGGAAGCCAGGGGTGAGGGGTGCTATAGACCTGTAGTGAGCTGTGATCTCTGAAGGCCTTCGATGAGGGTGGCGGTAAGAGGGGGCCAGCAGAGGCCTTGTCTGAGGGTGGACAGCAGACGTAAGGTGAGCTGTGACCTCAGAAAGCCTTCGGTGAAGGTGATCTTTAGGCCTATGGTGAACGATGAGCGCACGTGTCCCTTGTCGGGGTGTGATGTAAACCTATGGTGAGAGAGGTGCCTCTGAAGTTCAGGGGTGAGGGTGTGCTATAGACCTAAGGTGAAAAGGGTGACTTTGGGGAGGCTTGAGATATAGACCAAAGGTGAGGGATAACTTCAGAAGACCTAAGGTGGGAGTGTCCTACAGGCCTGGGATGAGCAACGCCGTCAGAAGGTCAGGGTCGCGAGAGTGCTCTAGATATATGTTGGGCTGAGATATCAAGAGGCTGGATGAGAGTGCGAGCACATGCTGAGGCCTGAGATGAAATGAGTGACCCTCCAGGTTGAACAGGAGATGTGTGTTGCAATGCAAATGAAGACATTTAGATCTGAAAGTCAGTCAATCTAGATATAGGTTCAGGCAGAGTAGAGTAATCCACAAGATCAACGTCATAGATGACTCCTTTCGAATCTTCGATGAACAGATACCCTGCATGCTAGCCTTCCTTGACCTGTCTGTTGTGACGTCTGTCCTGTTGACTAACACATCCTCCTGCACATTTAATTAAATTGGATAGGTACTGGAGGTAGAGTGATGAATGGTTCATGCCAATGTTCTGAACCAGAAATCAATACATCAGAATGGGTAACTATAACTCCTTCTCGGCCCCACGCCAGTCCCTTTTGTACAACATAAAGGCTCAATCCGTTGCTTCGTTACTCTTCTGTCTGTATGGTGAGCCATGGGGTGATAGCATCTCTAGAGCTGGCATCCACTTCCACCAGTATGCAGATGATACACAGATGTGCATCAAGACTGACAACACAGATGACATTGACACATTAGATCTACTGCCTTTCCAACACCATCTCCTGGATGAAACTCAAGCTCAACGAAGGAAGAATGAGCTTCTTTTCTATCGCTCAACAGATCACAGGTCCTCCCTCCTGGCTGAATCAACAGACACCAAACATCTTCTCTACGACTGTATAATCACCCAAATCACCAGGCTTCATCTCATTCTAAACATGTATATATCTCTTCAACATTAAGCACTTCAGTCCCAAAACAGATTCCAAATCCACCATATAGGCTCTTGCTATGTCATTTATTGAGTACAGGAACACACCTATTTAGCCACAGCTGTTTATAAACAGATCTGGTTGGCATCAACGTGTTACCTGGCACCAGCAAGGGCAACGCATTTGTAATAAGAACAAGATGGCCGCTGAAGGCACACTCATTTCACCAGTGCAGCTGAACATTGGTGAAAGGCAGTGCCTATGCATACGCCTTGGAAGCCTGAGATATGTCTGGGTGCCGGACCTCAGGGCTGATCAAAAATCAAAGCGCAGAAACCATTTGCAGGGGCTTATTCATGAGCCCTTGCGACACTTTTGCCTTTAGTGACGCACCGGCTGCATAAAAAATGCACCATGCTGCACCCTATTTACAAAGTGACGCATCTAGACAGAGGTGTCAATTTGTAAACCCCTGCGCTACAGTATCCCTGCACCAGGTATAATGTATGCAGGGGGGGCGCTCCCCCACATCAAACCGTCGTAGAAGTGGCACAGTAAAATCTGTAAGATTTCACTGCCCCACTTCTAGTATGCCATTGTGTCAAAACCTTATGATTGTCTCATAGCAGGTGTGAGGGTGATGCAGGCACTTTCACATGGGGCTTCCCCATGTGAAAGGAACATTGCTGGAGTTGCGTCAGGCTTCCAACACAACTCCAGCAATGCGTCACTTTTATGCTGACAGATAAGTCAGTAATACTGACCTTGCGAAATGATGCTTCATACATTAATATGGTGCATCCATCATGTCACAAGGAGGGCGCACTAAGAAGTGTTGCGTCGCTGCTTTCATGCAGCACGGCGCCACTTCTCATAAATGAGGTCTTCAGAGTTTTCATGTAGAAAGTTAGGACTCCCCCACAACGGCTCCAGAGGGCGTGGGGCGCCAGCAGACTTGCGGCACTTGATTTACTGATGTGATTGGTTACTAAACTCTGTGTAGCTGCAAAGCATCATCCTTGCACGCCCACACGAGTCCATGCATCTGATTACACACGCACTAGCAAGTCACTCCTTAGAGGGGCGCCCAAGAAACTGACAAGCTGGGAGTGAAAGTAACAGTAACTTTGGAGAAGTCACCACAAGCCACGTCACTGATGACATCATATGGATGATTCACAGAACTAACCTGAGATAAAATCCTAAACGTACTACTTTTGGTATTCACAGAAGGCATTTAGTAGTAGTAGAGTTAGGACTCCTAACTTTACTGCTACTGCATGCCTTTTGTGAATACCGAAAGTCGTAAAGTTAGGATTTTGTCTCACTTTAGTAGTAGTACAGTTAGGGCTCCTAACTTTACTACTACAAAATGCCTTTTGTGAATAACGAAAGTTGTGTACATTTTGGATTTTATCTCGAGTTAGTTCTGTGACTCGGCCCCATAGTGACTGCTCTGTAAAGTAGGACTCCTAACTTTACTGCTACTGCATGCCTTTTGTGAATACCAAAAGTCGTAAAGTTAGGATTTTGTCTCAGTTTAGTAGTAGTACAGTTAGGGCTCCTAACTTTACTGCTACTGCATGCCTTTTGTGAATACCAAAAGTCGTAAAGTTAGGATTTTGTCTCAGTTTAGTAGTAGTACAGTTAGGGCTCCTAACTTTACTGCTACTGCATGCCTTTTGTGAATACCGAAAGTCATAAAGTTAGGATTTTGTCTCAGTTTAGTAGTAGTATAGTTAGGAGTCCTAACTTTACTGCTACTGCATGCCTTTTGTGAATACCAAAAGTCATAAAGTTAGGATTTTGTCTCAGTTTAGTAGTAGTATAGTTAGGGCTCCTAACTTTACTGCTACTGCATGCCTTTTGTGAATACCGAAAGTCGTAAAGTTAGGATTTTGTCTCAGTTTAGCAGTAGTATAGTTAGGGCTCCTAACATTACTGCTACTGCATGCCTTTTGTGAATACCAAAAGTCGTAAAGTTAGGATTTTGTCTCAGTTTAGTAGTAGTATAGTTAGGGCTCCTAACTTTACTGCTACTGCATGCCTTTTATGAATACCGAAAGACGTAAAGTTAGGATTATGTCTCAGTTTAGTAGTAGTATTTGTAGGACTCCTAACTTTATGACTACTACATGCCTTTTGTGAATACCGAAAGTCGTAAAGTTAGGATTGTGTCTCAGTTTAGTAGTAGTATTTGTGGGACTCCTAACTTTACGACTACTACATGCCTTTTGTGAATACCGAAAGTCGTAAAGTTAGGATTGTGTCTTAGTTTAGTAGTAGTATAGTTAGGACTCCTAACTTTACTGCTACTGCATGCCTTTTGTGAATACCGCAAGCCGTAAAGTTAGGATTATGTCTCAGTTTAGTAGTAGTATTTGTAGGACTCCTAACTTTACGACTACTACATGCCTTTTGTGAATACCGAAAGTCGTAAAGTTAGGATTGTGTCTCAGTTTAGTAGTAGTATAGTTAGGACTCCTAACTTTACTGCTACTGCATGCCTTTTGTGAATACCGCAAGTCATAAAGTTAGGATTTTGTCTCAGTTTAGTAGTAGTATAGTTAGGACTCCTAACTTTACTGCTACTGCATGCCTTTTGTGAATACCGCAAGTCGTAAAGTTAGGATTTTGTCTCAGTTTAGTAGTAGTATAGTTAGGATTCCTAACTATACGACTACTACTTGCCTTTTGAAAAAAACGAAAGTCGTAAAGTTAAGATTGTGTCTCAGTTTAGTAGTAGTATAGTTAGGACTCCTAACTTTACTACTACAAAATGCCTTTTGTGAATAACGAAGGCTGTGTAAATTTAGGATTTTATCTCAGATTAGTTCTGTGACTCAGCTCCTTGGTGACTGCTCTGTAAAGTAGGACACGAGTAGGGTGTTCAATATATTGGCAATAGCAAACGCTTTCGCTTTTAGACTGTAGGCACATCTCAGGGCCTCCTCCAGTCCAGGGTAGGAGGGCTGGGGACGGAGCCTGGCTCTGCTGGTGTTGGCTCATGAAAAAGAAGCAATCCTGAATAAAAATTAAGAAAGAGCACCCCCACTCTCAGCCACCTGCGACTGCTCACTGTCAGCCTGGGAGAGGGGTAGAAATCCCTTTTCATGGTCCTTCATGGTAAAATGGCGCATTTCACGGGGAAGGGGCACAATGCTTGTTTAAAAAGTGTGCATTTCACGGCAGCGTGGGCCAGAAGCCGCCATGACGGTCCCTTGGGCCGGCGGCCATGGCTGGCGCGCTCTGAGGCCATAACTTACCCCGTGTCTGCCTCCCCTCCTGGTGGCAGAGGGATGAGAAGCGGCCGCCATCTTTGTTCCCAAGGCTCCAGCTCAAGCCCTCTCCTGGACCTGCTTCAAGGCACATTGAGGGGGAAAATCTCTGATTAGCCTCAGGGACATCTATCAAGCACGGACAGGCCTGGCCCTGCTGGTCACGTGACGTGACGCTCACTGCTGCAGGGCTCGCGGCTCTAGAGCAGGCCCGAGAGCCTCGCTCGGATCTCTGCTCCTCATAAAGTTTGAATGTTTTTTGAGAGTGTGAGGCTGAGCAGTAAAACACGAGGACACCCCGTGCCGAGTTGTTTTACCTTAAACTGTTACAAGAGGGACGGGGCTATGCTTGGTTTAATGTTACACGGTAAAACAAGAGGCTCTCTTGTGTTACTGACATTAAACTGTTATGATTCATTATGATGGGTATATATTTTCATTTAAGTACTATTTCTGTCGGTAAATCACTTACATCCCATGCCAGCCATAACATAGCAGTTGTAGGGGCGCGTGACGGTACAGAGGAAAGGTGGGAGGGCCGAGGTGCAGGGGGGGCAGCTGGAAATATCGAGAGCCTTCCAACGTGATATGTGGAGCCCCGGGTTTCATATATACAGAGTTATGTTATGTTATCTTATGTTACGATAGGTTACGTTATGGTTTGTTAACTTAGGCTATGATATGTTATGTTCCTTTATGTTATGTATGTTATGGTATGTTATGTTACCTTAGGCTATGTTATGATAAGTTATGTTCCAGTATGTTATGGTATGTTATGTTATCTTAGGCTATGTTATGATGAGTTATGTTCCGATATGTTATGGTATGTTATGTTATCTTAGGCTATGTTATGATATTTTATGTTACGATACGTTATGTTTCGATATGTTATGTTCCGATATGGTATGATATGTTATGTTAGGTTAGGTTACGATATGTTATGTTACATGTTATGTTATGTTGCGTTATGTTACAATATGTTACGTTATGTTAGGTTATCTTAGGCTATGTTATGATATGTTATGTTGCAATATGTTATAATATGATATGCTATGTTATGATATATTATGTTAGGTTATGTTAGGTTACGTTATGATATGTTATGTCCGATGTGTTATGGTATGTTATGCTATTTTAGGCTATGTTATGATATTTTATGTTACGATAAGTTATGTTCTGATACATCATGATATGTTATGTTAGGTTAGGTTACGATATGTTATATTATATGTTACGTTATGTTGCGTGATGTTACAATATGTTACATTATGTTATGTTAGATTATCTTACATTATGTTATGATATGTAATGTTACAATATGTTATGATATATTATGTTAGGTTATGTTAGGTTAAGATATGTTATGTTTTGATACGTTATGGTGCAATATGTTATATGATGCGTTATGGTGCGATATGTTACGTTACGGTATGTTATGTTATGTTATGCTATGCTACGATATGTTAGAATATGTTGCGTAATGTTATGTTATCTTAGGCTAGGTTATGATATTTTATATTATGATATGTTTTGTTCTGATCTGTTATGATATGTTATGTTAGGTTAAGTTCCGCTATGTTATGTTATATGTTATGTTATGTTGCGTTATGTTACCCATATGTTACAATATGTTACGTTATGTTATCTTAGGTTAGTTTACCTTCGGCTATGTTATGATATGTTAGGATATGTCATGTCATGATATATTATGTTAGGTTACCTTACGATATGTTATGTTATATGATACGTTATTTTACAATATGTTACAATATGTTACGATATGATATGTTATGTAACGTTATGCTACAATATGCTACAATATATTACGTAATGTTATGTTATCTTAGGCTACGTTATGATATGTTGTGTTCTTATATGTTATGTTCCAATATGATCTGATATGTTATGTTAGGTTTATGTTATATGTTATATGTTACGTTATGTTGCGATATGTTACCAGTGCCGGACTGGAAACCAAAACCGGCCCTGGCAAAGTACTCGGTCGTGACCCCCCCAGGAGGGAGGGGTTACGGCCCCACCTCACCCAACAGCTGCCACGCCGCTGCTGGGGCAAGGTCACCAAGGACCAACTGACTACCACCCTCGCCCTAAGACCACCCGCCGACGCCACCGACCCAGACACCGCCGCGACCAACCTCAAACAGTGGATCAACGACTGCGCCAACACCCTCGCCCCTCTCAAGATCTCCATAACCAACCACACCAACAAGAAAGCCGCCTGGTTCACCGAAGACCTCCGGCTCTCCAAGTGCACCTGTCGGAAGCTGGAAAAGAAATGGCTCCACGACCGAACACCAGACAGCCACACAGCCCACAAGAGGGCCACCCGCAGACACCACCAACTCATCAGGACCGCCAAGAGGACCGCCTTCAAGGACCGCTTAGACAACAACTCACACAACACCAAACAGCTCTTCAGCATCGTGAAAGAACTCTCCAACCCCAGCTCCCACACCAACGACATCCCACCATCACAAGACCTGTGCGACTCCCTAACTACCTTCTTACACCGCAAGATCACCGACATCCACGACCGCTTCAACTCCGACACCCCCGCACCCACCACTGAGTCCACCACCCCTGGGACCACCACCCGCACCCGTCGCCTGACCGCCTGGTCCAATGTCAGCGATGAAGACACCATAAAAACCATGAACTCCATCCACTTCGGATCCCCATCTGACCCCTGCTCTCACCACATCTTCAACAAAGCCAGCACAACCATTGCACCCCACCTCCGGAAAACAATCAACAGTTCCTTCGAGACAGCAACCTTCCCGGAAAGCTGGAAGCACGCCGAGATCAACGCCCTTCTGAAGAAGGCCAAGGCGGACCCCAAGGACCTCAAGAACTTCCGTCTCCCTGCTCCCGTTCCCGGCAAAAGTGACAAAGAAGATTGTCAACAAACAGCTAACCCACTACCTCGAAGACAACAACAGCCTGGACCCTTCCCAATCCGGCTTCCGCAGCAACCACAGCACAGAGACGGCCCTCATCGCCGCCACTGACAAAATCAGGATCCTGCTGGACAAAGAAGAAACAGCCGCCCTCATCCTCCTGGACCTATCAGCAGCCTTTGACACAGTTTGCCACCGCACCCTATCAGCACGTCTCCATGACACCGGAATTCAAGAGAAGGCCCTGGCCTGGACCACATCCTTCCTCTCCGGCAGAACACAGAGCGTCTGCATCCCACCCTTCCGCTCAAAAACCACCGAGATCATCTGCAGTGTCCCACAGGGATCCTCCCTCAGCCCGACGCTGTTCAATATCTACATGGCACCGCTCGCCCACGTCGCAAGACAACATAACCTCAACATCATCTCCTACGCTGACGACACCTAGCTGATCATATCCCTCACCGAAAACCGCCACACCGCCAAAGCCAACCTCCACAGAGGAATCAAGGCTGTAGCCGACTGGATGAAGGACAGCAGACTGAAGCTGAATTCAGACAAGACGGAGGTCCTCATTCTCGGACCCACCCCATCAGCCTGGGACGACTCTTGGTGGCCCACATCACTAGGCACAATCCCGGAACCCACAGACCACCCACGCAACCTGGGGGTCATCCTCGACTCCACCCTCTCCATGACTAGGCAAGTCAACGCCGTCTCCGCGTCCTGCTTCAACACCCTCCGAATGCTCTGCAGGATCTTCAAATGGATCCCTCCCGACATGAGAAAAAACGTCACCCAGGCCCTCATCACTAGCAGACTCGACTACAGGAATGCCCTCTACTCAGGAACAACAACCAAGCTCCTGAGACGACTACAACGAATCCAGAACGCCTCGGCACGATTGATCCTCGACGTCCCCCGACGCAGTCACTTCACACCCCACCTGAGAGGCCTGCACTGGCTCCCCGTCAACAAGAGGATCACCTTCAAACTCCTCATCCACGCACACAAAGCACTACGCAACACCGGACCTAAATACCTCAACAACCGACTCAGCTTCCACACCCCCACCCGAAGCCTCCGCTCCACCAACCTCGCCCTCGCCACAGTTCCTCGTATCCGGTAAACCACCGCCGGCAGCAGATCCTTCTCCTACCTCGCCGCCAAGACCTGGAACTCTCTCCCTACCAGCCTACGACAGACTCAGGACCTGCTGGCCTTCAGAAGACTTCTTAAGACCTGGCTCTTTGATCAGTAGCGCCCCCCCCCCCCCCCAGCGCCTTGAGACCCTCACGGGTATGTAGCGCGCTTTAGAAATGCATTGATTGATTGATTGAGAATTTGTGGGTGGCGCCGAGCTCGATTTTGATACAGGGCCGATTTTGCAGCAAAAAGGTCCCTGTAACAAAAATGGCCGCCAGGGGCCCCAAATCGGCACCCCACCCATACGGCGCAACGGGGACTGCTGATGCCCGCCAGTCCGGCCCTGTATATTACAATATGTTATGTTAGGTTATCTTAGGCTATGTTATGATATGTTATGTTACAATATGTTATGATATGTTATGATATAGTATGTTTATGTTAGGTTACGTACGATATGTTATGTTATATGCTACGATATGTTACAATATGTTACGTTATGTTATCTTAGACTAGGTTATGTTATGATATGTTACGTTATGGTATGTTATATTAGGTTATGGTATTATATGTTTTATGATACGTCATATGATACGTTATGTTATGTTACTTTACGTTACGTTATAATACGTGTATTTATAAAGCGTCAGTTCTGTTGTTAGTATGGTCTTGCAGGGACATCAAGGACCTGTTGTTTCTCACCTTGGTTTTGAGGGTTCTCATATAGACTAGATTATGTTTATAATCTGTGGTGTCAGACTCTTTTTGAGACCCCGGTGTTGCTTGCAGTGTGTAAATTGATGGTTTATTTGTGCTGCCCTGTGAGCCAAAGTGGCACAAAGAGAAGGGGCGATCAACTATTTTGAGGTAAGAATTGCCCCTTTTGCTGCACCTAAATAGCTTTGCCCCAAACCTGTTACGTTATGCAACGGGTGGTGGGGGGTTAAGGGGTTCTGGGCCAGGACAGCACAAAACTATAAGGTTTTTGTACAAAGTCAGATCTACTAAAGTAGTGCCATCCGAATGTGCCCAAATGCAAACACGGTAGAAAAACAAGAGAAAGAGCCAAGTGATATATCGCCTCATAAGCGTTCACGCAATAACCACACTCCGCGCTGTTGTAATAGCATAAAAGGCCATTTATTCGGACATTCTAATGAACTTTATAAACATTAACAATAGTTCCAAAGTATGAATCCTGACAAAACACAGACAGTAAGGGGGGTGAATGGGACTTGCACTGCTTCTTTCCTCTGTGGTATGTAGAAAAAGTTTATGGTCTGTAGCGTGCTATTGAGGTATCGCTGTCTGTACTCTACAGCGTAGTTCGTGACAAGGTCTATTACAAAGCTACCCCAACACGGGGGTAGTCTCCTGCGAGCACTGCTGGAAGAACAAGTTTTTATGCGCTTGCTGATTTTAATAAAGTTTTTTTGAAAACACAAGATTATATTCAAAGTCTTTGGAGTTATAGTCTTTATATCAACACATTGAATTCATGGTTGTAAATATTGCAAGACTTTTCATCAAATGGCATTCTATGATTGTTTTTTAACGTTCCCAATGCATTTCGGGCTCTCGTTCAGCCCTTCATCAGGGGATTACTCTACGAGAGAAAAAAGACAAGGAAGGCTATCAGCCTCATGTGTTGCTGTGGAGTGTAAACTACAAGTACATGCATAGTACAATAGAAATAGTGATAGTGACCGTGAGACTCGGTGCTGGAAATCAGAATGATGTGAAAAAAAAGTTCTAGATAGTGTGAACACATACGATAAAAGATGTGAATGCGCCCGGTTACTGGTGAATAAACTGGATAACGATAAAGCATGCGTGTGACAATAGTACAATACCCGGGTGCTGATGGCTAATAGAGTGCGGATATAGGTCAATGATCGTGTTTCTTGATAGGTAAATCATGCGGGTAAAAAACGTGATCGTGAACACGAACGGCTGCGCTTGTTGTGAACATGCGTGCTTGGTGATGAAGAAAGCAAAGTAACTCATGGTAGCCGTTACCGTTACATCCGTATTCCTGTAAGAAACGGGTGCAACTAGTTAACGCTGGGGATATTTACCGGTTAGATTCTACAAGAGAATCGGTCAATTACGGTACTTACTGGGTGGTGATTTAGCTCTGCTAGGGTTCCATGCAGGTGCTCCTCCAAGCGTGTAACTCGATAAAGTGAAGACGTCCCGCGTCAATGTGAGATAAAATAAGTAACATCCAAGAAGGACTAATGCCCCGGATATGGGCGCCATCTTGGAGTGGTGTTAGGTGCTCATAGACGTTTGAGTGATAAAAAGGTCGACCTCGACGGTGCGAAGAGACATGCAGTGTAGCGCAATGAAGATGCCTCATGAATGAATGTCAACACTATAAAATGATACAATAAACATGAAACAAGTGAACTGATATCACAATAAAAGTGCATCATGAAAAATATTAGAGGGAAAAATGAACATAAAACGTAAATGGTATAGTACTCTCAATGAAAACATATAACATGGTTCACCATAACTATCCGAACAATAATGTACTATAACGGTTGCTATCACAAGTAACATAGGAATTCCATCCTATCATTCAACCCGTTCGGTTGCATCGTCGCCATGTAGCGAATCCAATAGTTCTCCCGCTTGAGGAGTGTGTTTTTGTTATGTCTGGTGGGTTTGATCTGCTCCAGAATCAAAAATTTCAACTGTGCCACTGAATGGTTTTTCTCCAGGAAATGAGCTGCTACTGTAGATCTCATATTTTTTATCCGAATGTTACTTTTGTGCTCTAGAATGCGTGTGCGTATTTGTCTTTCTGTGTGGCCTATATAGCATGAGCCACATGGACATTTGAGCATATAGATAACATTAGTGGAGTTGCATGTGGCATTGACTTTTAGTTTGACTTTGTGGCCTTTCATAGGATGGTTGGTAAAATTCCCTGGTATCACATTGTTACAATTACTGCAGTTGTAACACGGCAAGAGTCCTTTGTAAGTCTGCATGGTGGTTTGTTCGCTAGGCTTGGTTAGGATTTCTTTGAGGTTGCGTCCTCTGGTGTAGGCAAAAATTGGAGTTTGTACAAAAATGTTCTGGAAGTCTGGTTCTGTGCTCAGTAATGGCCAATGTTTTAAAATCATCCTGCGAAATTGATTGCTGGTGACAGTGTATTTGGACACTACCACCATGCGTGTGTTCTCTGTCTTGGGTTTGGTGCGTAGTAGATCACTGCGATTAACTTTCTTACAGCGGGCTGCTGCCTTATCTAGTGTCTCTTGTGGATACCCACGTGCCTTGAACCTTTGCAACATTAGTTGTTGTTGTTTGTCACTCTCAGTGTTGGAAGACACTATACGTTTAACTCGCAGGAGTTGAGAGTATGGTAAGTTGATTTGAGATTAGGTCGGTGGAAACTCTTGAAATGCAATGTGGAATTCCGGTCTGTGGGTTTACGGAAAATAGTGGTGGATAGTGTACCTTCTTGCCTGTGCATTTCTACATCCAAAAAGTGAATGCTTTCTCTGTCGTAGCTCCAGGTAAATTGTATCCTGTCGTTAATTGTGTTCCAGTGTTCTAGAAAGTCAGTCAGACTGATGTTTGATCCTGCCCAGAGGATAAATATATCGTCAATAAACCGTAGGTATAGCCTCCCATGTGCCTTCCATGTTTCACTCTTCAAGATGTGCGTTTCTTCAAATGTCCTCATAAAGATGTTGGCATCAGACAGTTTCATTCTCCATGCACCATTCACAACTCACCCGCTGCCCCTTCTCCAGTAATACCATGTCATTTGCTTCAGTCTTCCCCCGTTCACTCGCTGACCTCATTCCATATACCCAATCTCTCCTTCACTTGCCCTTCAAACATACTCCCTTGAAGATCCTTTCCTTGCTCATTGCATACCGCGCACTGCCATCAGTCACCTCTGCACCCTTCCCCGTGGGGTGGATCTGCACATATGTGACTCACCTCCCCTCCAAAATACCGCCAACCTGGAAACCCCCGATGGGCGGTTGCCTGCCTCACTAGCAATCCTGTGCACCTTTTACCTCTAAGCAATAAGACCTGCAACACCAAACTGACTCATTCCACAGCGCGCTTACCACATTTTGCAATTCCATCATGTAATAAGCATTTCCCAAACACGAAAGGTGCACTCCATCATCCCTAAAAAAGACCTGGTTCCCCCTCCTTAAGCCATACATGAGCAATCACCTTGATATCATGTGCCTGGCAGAAAACCCTCATTGCCCTGTCCAACTTTCCCTGAGCCTTATCAATTGCGAGCATGTTTGACGGCCCCCTAGACCCTGTGCGGCACAAACTCAGTCCAAACGGCACATGTTCCTGAAAATTTCCTTTTGATCGTCTCCAAATCCCTCTGAATATGGTGGATAAAGGTCAGTTCAAACAAGCGCACCAAGTCATTTCCCCCCAGATGAATCAAAAGCGTGTTCTGACAGCCTCTCTGTGGAACCAACTGTGTCTGCCATGGTAATAGCGCACCCCTACGCATTTCCCCTTTACCCTACAAAAGCACCTCATGGTGACTGCTCTTCAAGCCCAGGTTTCATCCATAAACTTGTTGGTCCGCATGTTTCCCTGTTCAGTGCACAAAGGAATGTCCCACAATCCAGGTAACAGTCTTGGTTCCTGCCTGGCCCGCTCACACACCACGCAGAAGAAAAAAGAGATGATTAGATCAAACACCAACTCACCCCAGTACCTCCCCCCAGGCTAGAGGCCCCCACTACTTTCACACATAGTCCTCGCAACATCTCGACCTCCACCTGCCGATCTGACAAATTCTACTCCAGGACCACCCCAAACGCGCCACCGCCGTCTGGAATTAATGTTTGCCAAAGCTAGTTGGGGAACAACCTTTATTTATTTTTTTTGTTTAAATATCCTTTATTAGGGGTATAGGAGAAGTAAAACATGAATAGTACAATACATATAGCATTACATCTCAAAGATGTCTGTCAGGTATACGGGGCCTAGCACCCAACGCTCTGGTTTACTTTCTTCATACATCATGACTATAATTGCCATCACAAACGTTTCAAACCATGTTTGCGTAGCAAGGATATAAATTCCGAAATAAACATCAAGGGAAGAAGGGGAGGGTAGGGAACAGGGGACATAAAGGGGAAATCAGGAAGGGGTGGATATGGTCAGCTGATGCTGGAGTAAGATGTTTGCGTCTTCGTGTGGGTGGGACGTCATGGGGATCGTGAGTGTCACTCAGAAGTGTCTAACAAAGTGGGCATGGCCTGGGGGGGCGAGAGCTCGTCTGTCACTACAGACATCGGGCATGAGGGGGAGAACGTGCTGGTGGGGGTGCCATCTGATGCGACCTCATGGAGTATGTACAAGGGGTGCATCGTCGGTATTGTCCGGACGTACGACTCCTGCCGTGGTTGGGGGACAACCTTTATAACGCAACTTTTAGCACGCAGTGCTATTACAACGCAGACTTTAAAACGAAAACCATTACAACGCATTACACTGGGGGGCGCTCTAGGATAGGGAATAGTTTTAATTTACTATCCAACACCTTCCCTAGTGTCCACGGGGACTGGTGTTGGAATAGTAAATTAAACTATTCACTATCCAGCACCCCCCAGTGTAATGTGTTGTAATGGAATGCGTTTTAAAACTTGCGTTGTTACAGCATGCGTGGTAAAAGCATGCGTTGTAACAACGCACATCCAAGCTAGTTATGTCTTTCCCTAACCTGCAAAGCCATGAGTAACACTGCCAATAACTGAAAAGTAGTGACCCTGCTGCATGACAAAATATTCCAGATAAACACCCCCAGTCAACAAAAGGAAAGCGCGCCCTTCCCAGATGGGGAGACATCACTACAACCACCCTCCCCCAGCCATACCCATCGACCCCTGCCCGCCTGATCCGTCTTAGACCGTCTCAGCCAGATCCCTAACCCTCCGTGGTCTAATCGCACCTCCTTGTACAAAACCCCTCACTGCCGAGCAGTTCCCAAAAGTTCAGAGACACGAAATACCCCCAAAAACATCCATCTCATACAGGGTCTAAAGATTGAAACCTCAAACAGATCCTAACAGCACAAAGGCAAAACCCCCAACAACTCCTGCAACATTATAGCTTCCTGCAACGCCTCCCTCCCCACTCCCTGCCCGCCCCTTCATAATCTTGCCAAGATTCTCATCTTTGGCAGGGTCAAAACCCAAATACAGCTTACCATCAAAGGAGATCCCAGCCAACTTTCCTGCAATAGTTGTTAGTGTCCTGCCGCTCAAGGCGCATCAGTTCTGAAGAACAGCCCAAAAACTCCCCAAATTCACTCCATGCCAGCCTATAGTTTCTCCTAGTAGATTCTGCCAACGACTTCTCGACCAATCCAACCACTCTCATTCCCCCCAGATGTCTGCCGGCAATTCTGTCTTGAAAACCTCTGCTCCTGGCACCAGACAGCGAATACCATGCGAACGAGACAAGTAATCAGCTATATAATTGCTGGCCCCCGGCACATACTTCGTCCTGAACGCCACAAGCACACCAACATGAATCTCCTCAACAGAGGTAACAACCTCAGATCTCTCGCTCTTTGCCTGTTCATCAGTTCCACCACAGTCATCTTGTCCGCATGGAAAAGCACCGTCCTGTTCCTCAACTCATCCCTTCAAACTGCCAGGACCACCAACAGCAGAAAAAACTCAAAAAACGCAATGCTCCGTCCTTGACTCAACCAATGTGGCAGCCACTTCTCCGCACACAATCTACCGTCCCAGAACAGACCAAAACCCAAAGCCCCGGCTGCATCTGAGAAGATCTAGACCTGCCAAACCGTATTCTCCTCCAAAAAAGTCGAAGGACATACCATTGAATTCTTCTAGAAAAGTCTGCCAAACACACAGGTCAGCTCGGACACCCAGGGAGATTTACACCCTGTGATGAGGCAGCATCGCCCCGACATGGCCATGCCGAGATGCCTGCAAAAGGTCCTCCTTGCTCTCACCAACACCCTGCATGCAGAATTCAGGAATCCCAGCAGTTTCTGCACAGCCCTCAACTCAATCTTCCTTTCATCAATCACATGCAACAAAAAAAACTAGATCTCATCCACTTTCCCCTCATACAGACAAGCCACCCATCGCACTGAGTCCAGCTCAATGCCCAGAAACTTAAGCACAAAACTAGGCCTTGCCATCTTCTCAGGTGCCAAAGGCACCCCAAACTCCTGCGTTAAGGTCTATAAATGGTGCAACACCTGAACACAGTCCCCTGAAGCTCTCGTCCCCACAAAGAAGAAATTGTCACCCCACGATGTCCACTGCTTCTGAGGAAAACCCACTGTAGAAACATACTGAAAGGCTCAAATAAGGCACAAGAAATGGCACAACCCATTGGTTCGGACATTATCCACATATATGGCACCCCAAATTGCATTCCAAGCAGAGAGAAATCAGCAGGATGCATGGGCAGCAAACAAAAAGTGGACTTGACATCATTTTTTGCCATTTCGTCCTCCCGCCAACACCTCTGGACAAGACGAATGGCATCATCTACAGAGGCATACAGCACCCTGGAATCCTCTTCAGCAATTAAATCATTGAGCGACCCATCCTCGGGCAAGGATAGGTGGTGAATCATCCTGAATTTCCCCGGCTCTTTCTTGGGCATCACTCCCAAAGGGGAAATAATCAATTCTGCCAAAGGCCACTTGAAGACTGGACCTGCAATCCTACCCTCTGCCACCTCCTTGTCCAGCTTCGCTGCTACCACATGAGGGAAGTTCCCTTCCTGACTTCAAGTTGTCCACCTGTCTGCTGCCCCCTTGGACCCTGGTACTCGACCCGAAACCCTACTCCAGACGCACTGCTGTCTCTTTGTCAGGATAGACAGAGAGCCAGAGTCCCAGAGCCTCCACTCTAACTGGGGTAGGGGCCCTTCGCTCCAGACTGCCCCCGGCCTCTAGAGGCCTTCCACTGCTCCGCAGGCTAGCCAACATAAAAAATTGCATGATAGGATGGTGCCCTCCGCACTTGGAACATTTATGTTTAAACTTACAGGAGTGTCAGGAGCTGAATCCCTTATTAAAGTTCCAGCACACTCCAGTGGTGGGTCAAGGTTTAGACTGACCCAGGCCCGAAACTCCTCGTCATAGCTCAGGCAAGCATTGTCCCCAAAATCCATCTGTGCCTTGCTAATAATATCCATGTACTTTAGCAAAGGAATCGCCCTGCCTAAATAATGTTTCACATTAAATGCTAGCGTAAATCAGGAAAGCTGAGGTCCAATTTTCCATGTTAATGGGCACCGTCGGTCTCCTGGTCATCTCCCACTCTTCCTCTTTGGATCCCTCCTTGGCCTGAATCTCCTTATGCAAGAGCTTGAAAACATCAACATATTCATGCTTAGAAATCCTATTCTTGGTTTTCTCTGACAAATGAGACCCCAAAGACATCGCCAATCCCATGTAAGGCAACCTATTCTTATGCTTACCCTCCTCAGTCTCCTCCTTCCCATCTGTCCCCAACGTACCATCCGTCTGGACCCCGTTACCCACCACCTGCTTACTATTCTCCCCTTTTATTGCTCCTCAGATGCCACCACAGTGTCCTTCTGCGCGGCACATGGTTCAACCACACCATCCCCCACCCCCACTGACCTACAAGGCTTACCCTTGGTTCCCGTATCCCCCACATCCCATGCTGCCGACCCATCACCTTTACCTGACATCACTTCACTGCCCACAACCTTTTCTCTGTGCCGACCTCCACTGCTGTGGGGCCCAATAGATTTGGCACTCTCCTTGACCGCACTTGACACCTGCAAAACACCAACTTCGCATGTTGTCTTCACCGTTGTTCCAGGTGTCACCAATGACTCATCCTCGTCATTACACAAAACCCCTTCCTCCCATTCATCACTGTCATCCTCATAGTCAAGCATCAGCTCCACATCACCCACAGGATCATTACACACATGCTCCTGCATCACACGTTTCTGCCGATGCACAGACACTTCATGTTGAAATGAACGATAATTTGGCACAAATCCTTGTGTGCAAGCCCTCAAAGGGCAGGAGGCCACCGCGGACCCCCCTGCTGCTTTGGGCCAGCGTTCTGGGGTCGTCTTATGCCCTGCTGGGATCACCACCTTTCTACCGGCCTCTGCCTCTGGGCTTGTGCCTCACCCAATGTCCCTTAGTACTGTGGCAGCCGGTCCCTTGTGCTCTTGCCTGGGTGGCAGCAATCTGGGGGTCCACTGTCACAGGGACGAGGGCGTCGGCCCTCTCCCTGGCCTCACACATACGTGCACATCATTCCTCTGTTGCCTGAATGGGGAGGCGCTGCTCTCGGATACGCGCCTCCAAGTCTATGCCCTGCCATCTGCTGGTCTGGGGTCCCCGAGGGTGGGAGGCTCACCTCCTCCTACAGGGTCAGCTGACCCACTTACATGAGCCAAAGTAGGGGACACCTCCCTCACCGGCCCCCCATTTCCCTGACCAGGAGTGGTCCACTTGCCTTTCTTATCCAGAGGACCTGAGGGCCCAGTCATCTCCTTCCCTGGAATCCAGGGAGGGGGGCGGGGGATCGCTAAGAGGTCTAGCGGCCTGATTCACCCTGGGGAATATGCCTCTTATTCCCGCCACCCTGCATGCTGTTACAATGAGGTCGTTACAACGACCGTGTTGTGACAACGCATACCATTACCCCGCAAGTCATAACAACGAGAGGGGGCGCTGGATGTTGGAATAGTATAATTTACTATTCCAACTCCAGTCTGTGCGGACAGTAGGGAAGGTGTTGATTTAAAATCCAACACCTTCTTCCCCCTCCGCAAGTCGTTGTTATGACTTGCGGGGTAATGGTATGCGTTGTTACAACGTGGTCGTTGTAACGACCGCGTTGTAATAACATGCGGGGTCACTCTTTAGTGGTCAGGGTTGTTTACCTGCCTGGGAGGTCTTAATCCTGGGGCACATGACCTGTATGGAAGCAGGTCCCGCGCCCCCACCCTCCAACAAATCAGCCATGACTGTCCCTTCAGGGAGCCGCACCAAGAGGCTTTTCCTCCCGCCCCTGCGCTTGGCTTCCCGTCACTCACTTTGGGCACCTCCCACGGCCCGTCGATGAATGTCTAGCAGGCGGCGGCTCGGGGAGGCATGGTGTTACCGCAGCAGCGACCCCGCCCGATGCAGAACACTTCGGGTGACGCATCCTGGCCTAGGCCTCGTCGAGGACTGGACCGTCTTGGTATCCGGCGCCGCCATGCCGACTTCCTCCTAAGCCGCACAGCACGAATATAGGCCTCACTGAATTCCCCACTAAAATTCTTAATCCCCTCTCGGTGGTGCTTGGTGTCAGGAAGAGGCCGGATACTCCTCTCCTGACACCTTTATAGCCCTACCTAAAAGCTGCCCCTTCCCCAAACCTAACCTAGCCCACCCTGTCCCCTGGCCAGCAGGAAGCACCCCGGGGGAAGACTGGTCTGCGACCTTCACTTATCCCGGGGGCCGGCAACGTGTAATATGTGTGCATGTTTCATGTATAATTTCTGTGCTGTGGTCCACACATAAGAATCAATACATGAGGGATTGCTGTCCTTTGTACCACAGTGCAAGGCCGAAAGCCACGCAGCCAGTGACATCACAGGTGCGCAACTCGCGCTGACATGTTTCATGCGGCGCCCCACTGGCAAAGGCTAGATCTGGGCCTAGTCTCTTACTGAGGTATTTCGCGTGTCTTTTGTCCAGGGTGTGTTTGTGTGGGTGTGTTATATGTAATTCCAGGATGCTGCCTGAAATATTGTGGTTTTCTGAGTGGGACCCTGAATGGCCCCTTAAAAATGAGAAATTACCACGGGAATTGATGTTACATCACACGATTCCCATGGTGCTTTCCAATTTTCTGCCAGTTTTCCACACAGCTGGTGAAAGTGTCTTGTACTTCCTGCCTTTGGCTGCTCACTCCAACTTCTGGCTGAGGTGGGGGTGACATTCTCACCACTGTGGCACAGAAGACAAATCTGCATTGCAGGTGGATGCTGCAAACATGGACCCTGTGCTGGAGGGAGCTGTGGCACCACTGCCAGAAATGTGTTTAACCTTGTTAAGCCAATACCTCATTGTATGTATGTATGTTTTGGCATTTCTAAAGTGTAAACCTAGCTGGCTAACAGTGGTGGGACTTGGTGGCCCTCTAAGGACCTAAGGGACCTGTAATGGGCCCCTTAGGGTCAGGTAAGCCAGAGACAGGCAGTGAGGAGACCCCTAGACAGTCGAAATTTCGGGGTCCCCTCACAAATTATCTCCCTATACGTTTTTTATTTCACCAACCAACACTTTTAGTAAATCAAGTTTATTACTCAAAACTAATACATTAACAATTATTAATGCTATTAAACAAAAATTAATTGGAAACAATTTAAGAAATCTTGACTGCAATTTTCTTTCCAAACACAAGAGGGGTACCAGGCTGTTCCTAAAGGGAGTGCTCAGTGGTCGAAGACAGGTTTAGGATTCTGTAGGACAAAGGGAAGTGCCTACAATTGGGCATCCATTTTGTTGGAAGTAGTGGCCTCACACACCCTTGCGAGTGTCATGCTTCATCATCGGCAATGCTCCTCGTTGGGTCGGCGGTGCAATACCCAACGGGCAACACCTTAAAGAGGGGCTCTTTGGCGGAGATCTTTTTCCAACTGCCGTTTAGGTGAAGTGCGGGTGTGGGGCCAATTTTCTTTCAACATCAAGTCAAAGTTATGTTGATCCGTGTCCGTGGGGCCCCTAGATGGAGTGGGACCCACAGGCCGGTGCCTACTTTGTCTATTTGGTAATCCGGAACTGGGGACTGGCACCGGCCTGACCCAGGAGCAGGGCATCGCTCCTGGTCCATGCGGCTGAGCCTGCTTTGCGGCATCCTCGAGACATGATGCCAGATACCCCCTTTTTGGCGAGGTGGGTTTACGTATGTTTTGTGGCCCTCCCCCACATTCACCCACAACCCACAGTAGCTGGCACACAGCCTCACCATTGTGCTGGACTGCATTGATTTGTCGTTTACCTTGCGTGTTGTGCTATGTTGCTTCGCTTCGTTACGTCATGTGTTACATTAAAAGTATGCAGTTGTGTTTTACTTGTGTTGCATTGCACTGTGTTTTGTTACTTTTTGTCATGTTGTGTTGTTTGGTATTGTAACTCCAACAGAGCCCTGACAAGGTCTGCCTTCTCAAATACAAGGATGGATGGACTGGGAGCGCGTCTGAGGCCCAGTGTTTTTCCTGTGCAGGAAGTCTTTTATACCGCAGCTTGTGCAGTCCTCTGCCAACACCTAACAGACATGTGTCTTACTCTTACTCCATAAGTGCCCTTACAAGATACCCCTTTCGTCACTGTACATGTGGGTGATTTTATGATTGGGAAATTTTGAACACACGATTTGTACACACCTTATGTCTCACCTGAGGGGTAGCTCTGCTGTTTGAGTGCACACCTTATGTCTCACCTGAGGGACAGCTCTGCTGTCTGGGTGCACACCTTGTGTCTCACCTGCGGGATAGCTCACAGGTCTGCGTGCACACCTTATGTCTCACCTGAGGGACAACTCTGCTGTCTGCGTGCACACCTTATATCTCACCTGAGGGGTAGCTCTGCTGTTTGAGTGCACACCTTATGTCTCACCTGAGGGACAGCTCTGCTGTCTGGGTGCACACCTTATGTCTCACCTGAGGGATAGCTCACAGGTCTGCGTGCACACCTTATGTCTCACCTGAGGGATAGCTCTGCTGTCTGAGCACACACCTTATGTCTCACCTGAGGGGTAGCTCCGCTATCGGAGGTTTGAGCGCACACCTTATCGCTCACCTGAGGGATAGCTCTGCTGTCTAAAGTCTGAGAGCTGACCTTATGTCTCACCTGAGGGATAGCTCTGCTGTCTGAAATCTGAGCGCACACCTTATGTCTCACCTGAGGGATAGCTCTGCTGTCTGGGTGCACACCTTATGTCTCACCTGAGGGAAAGCTCTGCTGCCTGGGTGCACAACTTAGGTCTCACCTGAGGGATAGCTCACAGGTCTGCGTGCACACCTTATGTCTCACCTGAAGGATAGCTCTGCTGTCTGAGCACACAGCTTATGTCTCACCTGAGGGGTAGCTCTGCTGTCTGAGGTCTGAGCGCACACCTTATGTCTCACCTGAGGGATAGCTCTGCTGTCTAAAGTCTGAGAGCAGACCTTATGTCTCACCTGAAGGATAGCTCTGCTGTCTGGGTGCACACCTTATGTCTCACCTGAGGGATAGCTCACAGGTCTAAATGCACACCTTATGTCTCACCTGAGAGATAGCTCACAGGTCTGCGTGCACACCTCATGTCTCAACTGAGGGATAGCTCTGCTGTGTGAGCACACACCTTGTGTCTCACCTGAGGGGTAGCTCTGCTGTCCGAGGTCTAAGCGCACACCTTATGTCTCACCTGAGGAATACCTTTGCTGTCTGGGTGCACACCTTATGTTTCACCCGAGGGACAGCCCTGCTGTCTGGGTGCACACCTTATGTCTCACCTGAGGGATAACTCTGATGTCTGAGGTCTGAGCACACACCTTATGTTTCACCTGAGGGGTAGCTCTGCTGTCTGAGGTCTGAGCGCACACCTTATGTCTCACCTGAGGGATAGCTCTGCTGTCTAAAGTCTGAGAGCAGACCTTATGTCTCACCTGAAGGATAGCTCTGCTGTCTGGGTGCACACCTTATGTCTCACCTGAGGGATAGCTCACAGGTCTGAGTGCACATCTTATGTCTCACCTGAGGGGTAGCTCACAGATCTGAGTGCACACCTTATATCTCACCTGTGGGATAGCTCTGCTCTCTGAGCCACTTCTTATGTCTCACCTGAGGGGTTGCGCACAGGTCTGAGTGCACACCTTATGTCTCCCCTGAGGTATAGCTCGGCTGTCAGACCACACACTTTGTCTCACCTGAGGGGTAGCTCTGCTGTCTGTTGTCTGAGAGCACACCTTATATCTCACCTAAAGGAAAGCTCTGCTGTCTGAGGTCTGAGTGCACACCTTCTGTTTCACCTGAGGGATAGCTCTGCTGTCAGAGCAGTATGAGCACACACCTTATGTCTCACTTGACGAATAGCTCCGCTGTCTGATGTCTGACAACATGTGAACAATAGGTCCTTGACATCAGGGAATAAAAACTGTGTAATAATTATAGGCCACAATGAACTCTATAACAAGAACAAAGTCCAGCCGGACTTAAAATTTAATTCAATGTATAGAAAAATTGTACTTAAATCAGAAAAACAGACAATAAAGCAGTGGGACACAGTCCTGCATCCACGATGCTGCACATACATTCAAACATATAATCACAGTGGTATTTCAGGCAATTAGAAATCGTGAGCAAGGAGTTTGTTTAGCATACACTTGCTTCACATATGCGGGAAACATACAATTTTGGCACATAGTAGTACGCTTAATGTTTAGCCCACATAAATGTCGACGGCGTTTCGATCCAATTGTGTTAATGGATCATCATCAGGACTTTCAATATCAGCCTGAATGTACAGAGCCTGTATTGACAGGAAGGAAGGGAACAAATGACAATATTTAATTTTTAACTTTTTAACCAGCTGTAATACTCGACAAATTCAAAATGACCTCATGCCAATTCAAAGTGCTATAAAACATTCAAGTGAGAGTGTCTCATAACCAGTGGCAAACCATACTCGTCGCGGTGATAAGCATACATGTCAGGGTATTCCAGGTGGCAAGCTAACAGTGTATGTCGACCGGTAGGACAGTGCTATCATTAGGTGCGTGCGAATTAATACAGTTGTGAATTATTAAAGGTGCTGCGGAGGTGAACCAGCATGCAGCACATGCATGTCAGGTGGTGCCACGACACGTCTGATAACGCAGAACCGATCGATGCAAAACAATTGGTTGCCAAGGGGCCAGGGGGGCACATTATATACCTGGAATTTGTCCAGACCCAGGAAGGTAGAAGGAATTGAAGGGACGTCTGTGGAATCGGTCTGTAGGGGTTCATAAGGTTGGATTTACATGGCTGTTAATGCCTTGATTTAGCGCAGTTCATTATTTCATTTATGAACAACTGAGTAAAGGACGCTTACCTAAAATGTCTGACAGCACACCTTATGTCTCATCTGAGGGATAGCCCTGCTGTCTGAGTACACACCTTATGTCTCACCTGAGGGATAGCTCTGCTTTATGAGCTCACATCTCTTGTCTCACCTGAGGGATAGCGATGTTGTCTGAACATACACCTTATGCCTCACTTGAGGAAATTGCTTACAGGTTTGAGAGCACAACATATGTCTCACCCGAGGGATAACTCTGCTGTCTGAGGTCTGAGCGCACACCTTATGTCTCACCTGAGGGATAGCTCTGCTGTCTGAGGTCTGAGCGCACACCTTATGTCTCACCTGAGGGATAGCTCTGTTGTCTGAAGTCTGAGCGCACACCTTATGTCTCACCTGGGGGATAGCTCTGCTGTATGAAGTCTGAGCACACACCTTATGTCTCACCTGGGGGGTAGCTCTGCTGTCTGAGGTCTGAGCACACACCATATGTCTCACCTGAGGGGTAGCTCTGCTGTCTGAGATGTGAGCGCACACCTTATGTCTCACCTGAGGGATAGCTCTGCTGTCTGAAGTCTGAGCGCACACCTTATGTCTCACCTGGGGGATAGCTCTGTTGTCTGAAGTCTGAGCGCACACCTTATGTCTCACCTGGGGGATAGCTCTGCTGTCTGAAGTCTGAGCACACACCATATGTCTCACCTGAGGGGTAGCTCTGCTGTCTGAGATGTGAGCGCACACCTTATGTCTCACCTGAGGGATAGCTCTGCTGTCTGAAGTCTGAGAGCAGACCTTATGTCTCACCTGAGGGATAGCTCTGCTGTCTGAGCACACACCTTATGTCTCACCTGAGGGATAGATCTGCTGTCTGAGCACACACCTTATGTCTCACCTGAGGGATAGCTCTGCTGTCCAGAGCACACACCTTATGTCTCACCTGAGGGATAGCTCTGCTGTCCAGAGCACACACCTTATGTCTCACCTGAGGGATAGATCTGCTGTCTGAGCACACACCTTATGTCTCACCTGAGGGATAGCTCTGCTGTCTGAGCACACAACTTATGTCTCACCTGAGGGATAGCTCTGCTGTCTGAGCACACACCTTATGTCTCACCTGAGGGATAGCTCTGCTGTCTGAGCACACACCTTATGTCTCACCTGAGGGATAGCTCTGCTGTCTGAGCACACACCTTATGTCTCACCTGAGGGATAGCTCTGCTGTCTGAGCACACACCTTATGTCTCACCTGAGGAATAGCAGTACTATATGGGAAGAGGAGCAACCTCTTCTCGGGAGGCCTGCGCACTTCTTTTAAATGAACCACTAGGGTTTTGACCCGAAATGCATTGGGCAATATGATATGAGAGAAGATGGTTTAATGAATTATTTCTCACGAAGGAAAGTTACAAGAAATATGATAAAAATAAAACAGTGATTTACAACTGAAAGTCAGTCTAATGGATTTAATTAAGTGATTTAACTTTGTTTACACAAGAAGAAAAACCCTAGTGGTTCATTTAAAAGAAGTGGCCAGGCCTCCCGAGAAGAGGTTGCTCCTCTTCCCATATAGTACTGCATTTACCAAGGCACGGTGGGCACTGTGCAACAGACCTAGCGCCTGACCTGAAAAGGAATATTTTGAATTAATCAGGATAACTTTGGAGTGCATCAGGACATCATACTCTAGTCACCTGAGGAATAGCTCACAGGTCTGAGTTGCACCTTATGTCTCACCTGAGGGATAGCTCTGCTGTCTGAGGCATGAACCTGTACATTCGGTGTAGCCTGAGACACAGCCCTACTGTCTGAGGCCTGAGAGCATATCTGATGATTCAGCCGAGGGAGAGTTTTGCTCTTTGAGGCACAATTATGTGCGTTCTCTGCAGGCTGAGAGATAGCCCTGCTGTCTGAGGGCTGAACTCCTACCGTATGTCCCAGCCTAGGGGCAGCGTTGATGTCTGAGGCATGAATCTGCACATTCGATGTTAACTGAGGCACAGCCCTGCTTTCCAGAGTGCATACCTTATGTCTCACCTGAGGGATAGCTCTGCTGTCCAGAGCGCATACCTTATGTCTCACCTGAGGGATAGCTCTGCTGTCTGAGGTCTGAGCGCACACCTTATGTCTCACCTGAGGGATAGCTCTGCTGTCTGAGCGCACACCTTATGTCTCACCTGAGGGATAGCTCTGCTGTCCAGAGCGCATACCTTATGTCTCACCTGAGGGATAGCTCTGCTGTCTGAGGTCTGAGCGCACACCTTATGTCTCACCTGAGGGATAGCTCTGCTGTCTGAGCGCACACCTTATGTCTCACCTGAGGGATAGCTCTGCTGTCCAGAGCGCATACCTTATGTCTCACCTGAGGGATAGCTCTGCTGTCTGAGCGCACACCTTATGTCTCACCTGAGGGATAGCTCTGCTGTCCAGAGCGCATACCTTATGTCTCACCTGAGGGATAGCTCTGCTGTCTGAGGTCTGAGCGCACACCTTATGTCTCACCTGAGGGATAGCTCTGCTGTCTGAGCGCACACCTTATGTCTCACCTGAGGGATAGCTCTGCTGTCCAGAGCGCATACCTTATGTCTCACCTGAGGGATAGCTCTGCTGTCTGAGGTCTGAGCGCACACCTTATGTCTCACCTGAGGGATAGCCCCGCGGTCCAGAGCACACACCTCATGTCTCACCTGAGGGATAGCTCTGCTGTCCAGAGCGCATACCTTATGTCTCACCTGAGGGATAGCTCTGCTGTCCAGAGCGCATACCTTATGTCTCACCTGAGGGATAGCCCTGCTGTCCAGAGCGCATACCGTATGTCTCGCCTGAGGGATAGCCCTGCTGTTTGAGTGCACACCTTATGTCTCACCTGAGGGATAGCCCTGCTGTTTGAGTGCACACCTTATGTCTCACCTGAGGGATAGCCCTGCTGTTTGAGCGCACACCTTATGTCTCACCTGAGGGATAGCTCTGCTGTTTGAGCGCCCACCTTATGTCTCACCTGAGGGATAGCACTGCTGTCTGAGCACACACCTTATGTCTCACCTGAGGGATAGCACTGCTGTCTGAGCACACACCTTATGTCTCACCTGAGGGATAGCTCTGCTGTCTGAGCACACACCTTATGTCTCACCTGAGGGATAGCTCTGCTGTCTGAGCACACACCTTATGTCTCACCTGAGGGATAGCTCTGCTGTCTGAGCACACACCTTATGTCTCACCTGAGGAATAGCAGTACTATATGGGAAGAGGAGCAACCTCTTCTCGGGAGGCCTGCGCACTTCTTTTAAATGAACCACTAGGGTTTTGACCCGAAATGCATTGGGCAATATGATATGAGAGAAGATGGTTTAATGAATTATTTCTCACGAAGGAAAGTTACAAGAAATATGATAAAAATAAAACAGTGATTTACAACTGAAAGTCAGTCTAATGGATTTAATTAAGTGATTTAACTTTGTTTACACAAGAAGAAAAACCCTAGTGGTTCATTTAAAAGAAGTGGCCAGGCCTCCCGAGAAGAGGTTGCTCCTCTTCCCATATAGTACTGCATTTACCAAGGCACGGTGGGCACTGTGCAACAGACCTAGCGCCTGACCTGAAAAGGAATATTTTGAATTAATCAGGATAACTTTGGAGTGCATCAGGACATCATACTCTAGTCACCTGAGGAATAGCTCACAGGTCTGAGTTGCACCTTATGTCTCACCTGAGGGATAGCTCTGCTGTCTGAGGCATGAACCTGTACATTCGGTGTAGCCTGAGACACAGCCCTACTGTCTGAGGCCTGAGAGCATATCTGATGATTCAGCCGAGGGAGAGTTTTGCTCTTTGAGGCACAATTATGTGCGTTCTCTGCAGGCTGAGAGATAGCCCTGCTGTCTGAGGGCTGAACTCCTACCGTATGTCCCAGCCTAGGGGCAGCGTTGATGTCTGAGGCATGAATCTGCACATTCGATGTTAACTGAGGCACAGCCCTGCTTTCCAGAGTGCATACCTTATGTCTCACCTGAGGGATAGCTCTGCTGTCCAGAGCGCATACCTTATGTCTCACCTGAGGGATAGCTCTGCTGTCTGAGGTCTGAGCGCACACCTTATGTCTCACCTGAGGGATAGCTCTGCTGTCTGAGCGCACACCTTATGTCTCACCTGAGGGATAGCTCTGCTGTCCAGAGCGCATACCTTATGTCTCACCTGAGGGATAGCTCTGCTGTCTGAGGTCTGAGCGCACACCTTATGTCTCACCTGAGGGATAGCTCTGCTGTCTGAGCGCACACCTTATGTCTCACCTGAGGGATAGCTCTGCTGTCCAGAGCGCATACCTTATGTCTCACCTGAGGGATAGCTCTGCTGTCTGAGGTCTGAGCGCACACCTTATGTCTCACCTGAGGGATAGCCCCGCGGTCCAGAGCACACACCTCATGTCTCACCTGAGGGATAGCTCTGCTGTCCAGAGCGCATACCTTATGTCTCACCTGAGGGATAGCTCTGCTGTCCAGAGCGCATACCTTATGTCTCACCTGAGGGATAGCCCTGCTGTCCAGAGCGCATACCGTATGTCTCGCCTGAGGGATAGCCCTGCTGTTTGAGTGCACACCTTATGTCTCACCTGAGGGATAGCCCTGCTGTTTGAGTGCACACCTTATGTCTCACCTGAGGGATAGCCCTGCTGTTTGAGCGCACACCTTATGTCTCACCTGAGGGATAGCTCTGCTGTTTGAGCGCCCACCTTATGTCTCACCTGAGGGATAGCACTGCTGTCTGAGCACACACCTTATGTCTCACCTGAGGGATAGCCCTGCTGTTTGAGCGCACACCTTATGTCTCACCTGAGGGATAGCACTGCTGTCTAAGCACACACCTTATGTCTCACCTGAGGGATAGCCCCGCGGTCCAGAGCACACACCTCATGTCTCACCTGAGGGATAGCTCTGCTGTCCAGAGCGCATACCTTATGTCTCACCTGAGGGATAGCTCTGCTGTCCAGAGCGCATACCTTATGTCTCACCTGAGGGATAGCTCTGCTGTCCAGAGCGCATACCGTATGTCTCGCCTGAGGGATAGCCCTGCTGTTTGAGTGCACACCTTATGTCTCACCTGAGGGATAGCCCTGCTGTTTGAGTGCACACCTTATGTCTCACCTGAGGGATAGCCCTGCTGTTTGAGCGCACACCTTATGTCTCACCTGAGGGATAGCTCTGCTGTTTGAGCGCCCACCTTATGTCTCACCTGAGGGATAGCCCTGCTGTTTGAGCGCACACCTTATGTCTCACCTGAGGGATAGCCCTGCTGTCTGAGTACACACCTTATGTCTCACCTGAGGGATAGCTCTGCTGTTTGAGCGCCCACCTTATGTCTCACCTGAGGGATAGCCCTGCTGTCTAAGCACACACCTTATGTTTCACCTGAGGGATAGCACTGCAGTCTGAGTCCACACCCTAGGTCTCATTTGTGGGGCAGCTCTGCTGTCCAAGCGCACACCTTATGTCTCACCTGAGGGATAGCCCTGCTGTTTGAGCGCACACCTTATGTCTCACCTGAGGGACAGCTCTGCTGTCCAGAGCACACACCTTATGTCTCACCTGAGGGATAGCTCTGCTGTCTGAGTACACACCTTATGTCTCACCTGAGGGATAGATCTGCTGTCTGAGCACACACCTTATGTCTCACCTGAGGGATAGCCCTGCTGTTTGAGCGCACACCTTATGTCTCACCTGAGGGACAGCTCTGCTGTCCAGAGCACACACCTTACGTCTCACCTGAGGGATAGCTCTGCTGTTTGAGTGCACACCTTATATCTCACCTGAGGGATAGCACTGCTGTCTAAGCACACACCTTACGTCTCACCTGAGGGATAGCTCTGCTGTTTGAGTGCACACCTTATATCTCCCCTGAGGGATAGCACTGCTGTCTGAGTCCACACCCTAGGTCTCATCTGAGGGGCAGCTCTGCTGTCCAAGCGCACATCTTATGTTTCACCTGAGGGATAGCTCTGCTGTCCAAGCGCACACCTTATGTCTCACCTGAGGGATAGCTCTGCTGTACAGAGCACATACCTTATGTTTAACCTGAGGGATAACCCTGCTGTCCAGAGCACATACCTTTTGTCCCACCCCAGGGATGGTTTTGCTCTCTGAAGCACAAAAATGTGCGTTCAGCGAAACCTGAGAGACAGCCCTGCTGTATGAGGCCTGAGCGCACACCTTATACATCAGCTGAGGGATAGCTTTGCTGTCGGAGGCAGGAATCAGTAGGTTTGGATAGCGCTTCTGTCTTTTAAGAAAAACCTGTAGGTTATAGAAATGTCAGGCCAACTGCATTTGTCATAGATGTTCATAGTAAACAGATTGGACCTATGGTCTCTGACATAGCCTGTAGGAATGACCCAATCAGACCTACGTCGCTCATCACTGGCTTGACACCATAACCAACTCAAGCCAACTGTATTCTGCATAACCTTTTCCACAGGGCAATTATCTGCATACTGCCCAAAAATTATAAATATGCACAAAATTACAGTTGGCAAAAAATATAAAACCTTTCCTAAAATGGCGTAACAAGAATTTTGTAAGTGCAAATCTTCTAACGTTAGTCTTTGCCACAGGGTGTAACCAGCACCAAAATGCTTACCTATCTAGTAATCCATGTAGGAAAACACCTGGTTGCAAACTTTAACACATAGTAGCTACAGTGCACCTTTAAATGCATATTGCCTTTCACATAGGCGTTTCACATGAAATAAGTTCGGCATACTGCCTTTTTAGTAACTTTCCATAAAAAAAAACAGATGGGTCCTATAGCCCTGATCAGTTGCTTGGCCTCAAAAGCAATTCGGCCATTTATAAAGCACGAGGCCAAAAGCTGAGTGGTTTATAAATGTCATCCAAACCCCAAGATGGCAATATAAGACCATATGACTCATGCTACTCATCATGTATTTTTTTTTTTTTTTTTTTTTTTTTTTTATTAAACCTTTTTTATTAGTGGCATTCGACACAGAGGCATGAAGATCATAGCATTAATAATACAATACATTACTGTGCATGGTACATTTCATCATGTATTTTTTATATTGCATGATTTATTAATTAATTTTGGTGTTCTTTAAACGCCATCCATTTGGTATTCATTGTTTGCGTGAGAGTATAGATATGTCAGTCAATGTTTTGAGAAATGTGTGTTTTTGTTGGGGATAGTGTGCTAATATGTGTGAGTTATGCAGCAATGTATGTTATAAGTGAAATTATAAATGCAAAGTGCATTGTAAGAAAGTAAAAAAATGTATTTTAAAATGTGCTTCTGTAGTTCATTGATACTATAGAATAGATTTAACGAGACATGCATAAAGGAATAAAATAAAGTGCAATGAGAGACAATGCAACATTTTGCTGAGAGGAGTCTTGCCGGGAGTACCCTGTGTGTGCGGAGATGGGGACTTGCTGTAGGAAGAAGATGCAACAGAATCTGCACTAGGTTCCCTCTGACGCTATGACAAACTGGCCTATGGCAGCTGGAGCACAAGAACTGAGGGCCCGATTCACAGAACTAACTTAAAACAAAATCCTAAACTTACTACTTTTGGTATTCACAGAAGTTAGGATGTTGTCTTAAATTTGACTTAAGACAAACTTAAGACAGACTTAAGTTAGGATTTTGTCTTAAGTTTGTCTTAAGTCTGTCTTAAGTCTGTCTTAAGACAAACTTAAGCCAAAATCCTAACTTCTGTGAATACCAAAAGTAGTAAGTTTAGGATTTTTTCTTAAGTTAGTTCTGTGAATCGGCCCCAGTTTGTCTAGAAGGTCAAGGGGTAGGACTTTCAAGTCATGAGTTGCAGCTATCTCTTTTCTCTCTCATTCCCATTCTCCCCTCCCTCCAGAATTTGGTCCTGCTATCTGTGCTCACCAGCATACAGGCAGAACTGTGTCCTAAGGAGTGGGCGGACACTATTCAATTCAATAGTCATAAATCGAGCAGAAAACACGCAGAACCCACTCAGGCACTCACACACTCACTCACAGAGCAACTCAGACACTCTAACAGCCACTCACAGACCTCTTCAGACACTTGTGCAGTCACTCACAGATGAACTCAGACACGTACACCCACTCACAGACCCAGTCAGACACTCATGTACCCACTTACAGAATCATTCATATTCTCTCACCCACTCACAGACCTACTGAAGAGACTCACACACTGACTCACAGACCCACGCAGCAACTCACACACCCACTCACAGACCCACTCAGAGACTCATGTACCCACTTACAGAATCATTCATATTCTCTCACCCACTCACAGACCTACTCAAGAGACTCACACACTGACTCACAGATCCACGCAGCAACTCACACACCCACTCACGGACCCACTCACAGACCCAGTCAGACACTCATGTACCCACTTACAGAATCATTCCTATTCTCTCACCCACTCACAGACCTACTGAAGAGACTCACGCACTGACTAACAGACCCACGCAGCAACTCACACACCCACTCACGGACCCAGTCAGACACTCATGTACCCACTTACAGAATCATTCCTATTCTCTCACCCACTCACAGACCTGCTCAAGAGACTCACACACTGACTCACAGACCCACGCAGCAACTCACACACCCACTCACGGACCCAGTCAGACACTCATGTACCCACTTACAGAATCATTCCTATTCTCTCACCCACTCACAGACCTACTGAAGAGACTCACGCACTGACTAACAGACCCACGCAGCAACTCACACACCCACTCACGGACCCAGTCAGACACTCATGTACCCACTTACAGAATCATTCATATTCTCTCACCCACTCACAGACCTACTGAAGAGACTCACGCACTGACTAACAGACCCACGCAGCAACTCACACACCCACTCACGGACCCAGTCAGACACTCATGTACCCACTTACAGAATCATTCCTATTCTCTCACCCACTCACAGACCTGCTCAAGAGACTCACACACTGACTAACAGACCCACGCAGCAACTCACACACCCACTCACAGACCCAGTCAGACACTCATGTACCCACTTACAGAATCATTCATATTCTCTCACCCACTCACAGACCTACTGAAGAGACTCACACACTGACTAACAGACCCACGCAGCAACTCACACACCCACTCACAGACCCACTCAGAGACTCATGCACCCACTCACAGACCCACTCAGAGACTCATGTACCCACTTACAGAATCATTCATATTCTCTCACC
The DNA here is from genome assembly GCF_964261635.1 of Lissotriton helveticus. Lineage (NCBI taxonomy): Eukaryota > Metazoa > Chordata > Amphibia > Caudata > Salamandridae > Lissotriton > Lissotriton helveticus. The sequence continues at coordinate 1,656,319,189 of NC_136069.1, forward strand.
CACTCACAGACCTACTCAAGAGACTCACACACTGACTCACAGATCCACGCAGCAACTCACACACCCACTCACGGACCCACTCACAGACCCAGTCAGACACTCATGTACCCACTTACAGAATCATTCCTATTCTCTCACCCACTCACAGACCTACTGAAGAGACTCACGCACTGACTAACAGACCCACGCAGCAACTCACACACCCACTCACGGACCCAGTCAGACACTCATGTACCCACTTACAGAATCATTCCTATTCTCTCACCCACTCACAGACCTACTGAAGAGACTCACGCACTGACTAACAGACCCACGCAGCAACTCACACACCCACTCACGGACCCAGTCAGACACTCATGTACCCACTTACAGAATCATTCCTATTCTCTCACCCACTCACAGACCTACTGAAGAGACTCACGCACTGACTAACAGACCCACGCAGCAACTCACACACCCACTCACAGACCCACTCAGAGACTCATGCACCCACTCACAGACCCACTCAGAGATTCATGTACCCACTTACAGAATCATTCATATTCTCTCACCCACTCACAGACCTACTCAAGAGACTCACACACTGACTCACAGATCCACGCAGCAACTCACACACCCACTCACGGACCCACTCACAGACCCAGTCAGACACTCATGTACCCACTTACAGAATCATTCCTATTCTCTCACCCACTCACAGACCTACTGAAGAGACTCACGCACTGACTCACAGACCCACTCAGCAACTCACACACCCACTCACGGACCCAGTCAGACACTCATGTACCCACTTACAGAATCATTCCTATTCTCTCACCCACTCACAGACCTACTGAAGAGACTCACGCACTGACTCACAGACCCACGCAGCAACTCACACACCCACTCACGGACCCAGTCAGACACTCATGTACCCACTTACAGAATCATTCATATTCTCTCACCCACTCACAGACCTACTCAAGAGACTCACACACTGACTCACAGATCCACGCAGCAACTCACACACCCACTCACGGACCCACTCACAGACCCAGTCAGACACTCATGTACCCACTTACAGAATCATTCATATTCTCTCACCCACTCACAGACCTGCTCAAGAGACTCACACACTGACTCACAGACCCACGCAGCAACTCACACACCCACTCACGGACCCAGTCAGACACTCATGTACCCACTTACAGAATCATTCATATTCTCTCACCCACTCACAGACCTGCTCAAGAGACTCACACACTGACTAACAGACCCACGCAGCAACTCACACACCCACTCACAGACCCACTCAGAGACTCATGTACCCACTTACAGAATCATTCATATTCTCTCACCCACTCACAGACCTACTCAAGAGACTCACACACTGACTCACAGATCCACGCAGCAACTCACACACCCACTCACGGACCCACTCACAGACCCAGTCAGACACTCATGTACCCACTTACAGAATCATTCATATTCTCTCACCCACTCACAGACCTGCTCAAGAGACTCACACACTGACTCACAGACCCACGCAGCAACTCACACACCCACTCACGGACCCAGTCAGACACTCATGTACCCACTTACAGAATCATTCATATTCTCTCACCCACTCACAGACCTGCTCAAGAGACTCACACACTGACTAACAGACCCACGCAGCAACTCACACACCCACTCACAGACCCACTCAGAGACTCATGTACCCACTTACAGAATCATTCATATTCTCTCACCCACTCACAGACCTACTCAAGAGACTCACACACTGACTCACAGATCCACGCAGTGTCTCACACACCCACTCACAGACCCACTCAGAGACTCATGCACCCACTCACAGACCCACTCAGAGACTCAGGCACTTACTCACAGACTGACGGACACACTCATGGAGGCACTCGCTAACCCACTCAGACACTCTCACCCCCCTCACAGCTCCACTCAGACACTCAGGCCCTCACTCAGACACTCCTGCACCTACTCACAGATCCACTAAGACACTCATGCACCCACTCATATACCCAGTCAGAGACTCACGCACTCACTCAGGCACCCACGGAAACACTCTTGCTCTCACTCACACACTCACTCTCAAAGGTTACAGTTAGGAAAGAAAATGTAAATAAAAACCTCAGAAATTCACTACGAAACCCAAAGGCTCAAATTTTACTCATTCAAAACCAGATTCAGCAATTATAGTTACTTGAGCTCACTATAACTTGCACCCTTTGCAATGCACTGCTTATGACCTCACATATTACATCACTCATGACATGGTCAGTGACATCACTGATGACATGACTGATGATATCATCCACTGAACCACTCACACACCCACTCTCACGCCTATACAACCTTTCATACTCCTATTCACACAACCACTCATACCCATTCACAGACCCATACAAGTACTCACAAAACACTTACTCATCCATAGAGCCACTCAACCCATACAAGTACTCACAAAACACGTACTCATCCATAGAGCCACTCACACGCCTATTCACTCACTCATACAGCCACTCACATACCTACTCACTCCCCCATACAGCTACTCATACAACCTGTCACTCATCCTTACATCCACACACTCACTCATCCATAGTTTTTTAAAGAGTTTTATATAGCATGAACCAGACCAGAGACATCGGATATCAGATCGCTTTACATGAGCAACAGTTTCGTTACAGAAGGGCAAATTATTTTTTTTGTTAGTCACTCACACACCGAGTCATACACCCATACAATCACTCACATTTACAGTCACTCCCCCATACAGGCACTCACACACACACACTCACCCATACAGCCACTAATTGACCCACTCACTCATATATAGGCACTCAGACAACCACTCATACACCGATATAGGTACTAGTACACCAGTCATTCACCCATGCAGCCACTCACACACCTACTCAGTCATGCATACAGTCTCTCAAAGCAGCCACTTACTCACCTATGCAAACACTGACGCACTCACTCAATCATCCACACAAACACTTATATACCCATTCAAATATCCATACAAGCACCCACACATTCACTCACTCATCCATACAGCCTTTCACACAGACACTGACTCTCCAATACAGCGACTCACACACCAACTCACTTAACCAAACACTCACTCAAACAGCCACTCACTCACCCATACAGACACTTACACACCCAGTTACTCATCCATACAGATATTCAGACACCCACTCACTCACCTATACAGTCACTCACACACCCACTCACCTACCCATAAACCCACTCAAAATACCCCTCAATCACCAATACAGCCACTGACACACTCACTCACTCACTCCCTCGCCTATACAGCCACTCACACACTGATACACACAGTCGCACACAGGATGTATATTATTAATTGGACCACTCAGTAGTAGTACACAAAGTATACTAATTTAAATTTTGTACTATCTTAGTGAATATGTTTAACTCTCATAAATGTTTAGAAAACATTCACACTCACTGGAATATGTCATCAGTGATGCCATCAATTATGTCATTTGAGATGTCATCAGTGATGTCACTGACCATGTGATAAGTGATGTAATATGTGAGGTCATAAGCAGTGCATTGCGCGGGTGTAAGTTATATATATATATATATATCATATCCACATGCTATAGATGATCCAGTTGTGCCCAATAAACATTAAACTTTTCAAAATTGACATACATATAAACAGCAATTTATTGTGAACTTACAATTAACCTTAATGAGCTGTATTAACAATCGTAGATATGAATATACGAATTAAGGATGAAACGTTCTGACTGATTTGCATTACAAGACTGAAACAACAGAATTTTCCATGCTAGTTGCTATCATTTGAAAACTTGCCAGCCATATAGTCAGTTTCTAATATTCAAAAGAATTGTTATGATGTTAACATCTTTGATAAAAGAGCTAATGGAAGGTATGAGAAGTTCTTTAAAAGAGAGTATCAAAGTATAATGGACAAAGCATTAACAAAAACTGCTAACATAACAGTGCACAAGCACTGGCCAAGTCAAATGTTGCCCGACAGGATGAAAAGGATTTTACCTTACTCTAGACACAGTCATAAAATAGTGAGAATTATACCTTCTGTTGGTTAACTGAATAACATTGCCCAATGTAAATTAAGGCAGAGACCTGGCAGGTTAAAAGTACTGATTGTACATTAGGTAGCTTGAATGAAGAGATCACTGATGGTTGTTGACCTTGGTGTTTTGTGTGTTTGTCTTTTTTTTAAAAGTATGTGATGTACTACCTTTCAACTTACCCAGATCTAGTCAACGTGAATTGAACGCTATTAATGTGTGGAGAGGGAAAATGCACTGACATTTTAATGGTACTAAAAAAATTCAAGATAAGTGTGTCTGACAGTGTAAAACTTGTTAAGCGCATTAGTGTGTTGAAACTCCAACAGAGACAGAGAAAAGATGTAACAAGATTTGTGACATAAATTACACCAGTTTGCCAGAATCCCAAGTTTGTAGACCCACTGAAAGCCTTTGCTGTCCCTGAATGCCTACACTGGTACCAAAGCAAACTGGCTACCTGCAGTGGGATCCTGGGGAAAATAGCGAACATGAGTGAGAGAGAGAGAGAAAGAAAGAGAGAGAGAAGCAGTGAGAGATGGAAACACCCCTTTTAAGCTCACCCTCCAATACCACAATGTCTCTCTCAATGGACAACACAACATGGAGTGGATAGTGCAGGAATAGTTGAAATGGACATGCTGTAGAACAACAGAGGAAAACAGAAACCAAGGTTTCCACCCGACCGAATGGACAACCCTCACCAGAGACTACACAGTGGCAATCAATACGAACCATCAACTCAGATGCCTCAACGGATTCATGCCACAACCATGTCTACATGATGACTGGAAACATACAGAAGCCAATGCCATCTTAAAGAAACCATCAGCCAACCCGAACCAACCGAGCAACTTCCGACCCATCTTCCTGCTACCCTACCCAGCCAAGTGTTTAAGAGGACCATCAACAAGCAGCTCTCAACCTCCCTCAAGATTCACCAGCAGCTGGACAACACCCAATCAGAATTCAGAAAGAACCGCAGCCACTGACAACATCAGGACCATCCTGGACCTAAGACAAACAACATCCCTCATCCTGCTCAACCTCTCCATGGTTTTTGACACTGTCTCCCACAACTCTCTCATCAGAAGACTCCACAAGATTAACATCCAAGGATCTGAACACAAATGGACCTGCTAACTCCTCACTGGAAGAACCCAAAGGATCAGATTGCCTCCCTTCACATCAGATAACAAGAACCTGATCTGCTGAGTCCTCCAGGGATCATTTCCCAACTCTACCCTGTTCCACATCTACATGACCAGCTGCTTGAAGCTCATTTCCAACAATATTGAAGTACTGACCTTTGAAAGTAAAACCTCCCTATGGGACTCAACCTGGTGTCCTTTGGACTTAGGACCAATACCTACACCAAATGACTATGCTAGTAATCTGGGAATCATCCTAGACAACAAGCTCAATATGACGGCAAACTTCAATACAGTGAGCACCTCCTGCTTCCACATCCTACGCATTCTATGAATGATCTTCAAGAGACTGCCACAGAACACCAGAGGGACTGTCATGCAAGCACTCATCACAAGCAGGCTTGTCTACAGCAATGCACTGTATGCCTGAATCTCCAAGCAACTTCTACACAGACTTCAGACCAGCCAAAATGCTATTGCAAGACTCATACTAGACCGCCCACGCTGCACCCACACCGCACTGTACCTCAAGGAACTTCACTGGCTCCCAATTCTCAAGCACAGCCAACTCAAACTTCTCACACAAACATACAAAGCATTACATAACACGGGACCAGAATACCTGATCAGCTGCATCCACTTTCCCCAGACTGTCAGACTTCTATGCTCTGCCACACACTCATTCGCACAAGCACACCACATTCATAAAAGCAGAGCAGGAGGCCACTCCTTCTGCTACATCCACCCGAAACATGGAACCCCCTCCCTTAACACATTAGAGGCTTCTCTACACTTCTTGAGATCTGCAAGAAGCTGATGAACTGGCTCTTGGAGTAACTCCTCAGGGGCTACATGCTCAAGCACCTGGATACCCTCACGGATGATGAGTGTGCTATACAAATCGTCATAACATAAGAGGTATATACAGTTCACTATTTGAGCAGAAGAATGCAAGAGCAATAAGTAGAAAAGACTACCAGTTTCAGCAATGGGAATGGCTTTGACAAGCATGAACCGACCTGGGATTCAGATCACTGCCCCAAGACGCAGTTGGCAACACACCGGTCCTAATCGAAGAGGCAAATTAGAAGAGGGTAATCACAACACAGAACTATCAAGAGATAGGGATCTTATAGGGAGCTGTGGGAACCAAGAGGGGACAAAATAACATAGGTGAGGGATGAAATGGGTGTGGCAGATAAGGATGCGAAGAAACCAGTGCAACTAACAACTTGTCAGGCAAGACAATAGAGCTCCGAGATGGGGCTGCACCACTAATGACACAGAAATGATTCCAACCCACAAAGTGAGGAAAAGGTTGGCCTAAGGTTAAAGGACTAGCGTTCCAAATATTCTTAGCTTCCGTTGTCCTGTCTTCCACCTTCTCGAACCACTAAATACGCTTTGTGTTGTGTTCCTGCCGTTCAGCTGAATCCTGACATAGCTGCAAGATGCCTACAAGCAAGCTTCACTGATGTGGCCAAGGACGCAATTAAGAGAAACAATTGAGTTCGTCATGAACTTGGCCTGGATGCTACGCATGGTGGGTTATTAAAACACTGTAATATGGTCTGATGACATATGATAAGATTTGAATGTTATGGTTGTAAGACTTGTATATATGAGTTTGACAGGCGAGTCTGCGGAAACAAGTAAACGATACGGCTGAATTAGTTATGAATTTGGTCTGGATGTAACACATGATATGATATAAAAACATTGGCCTATGGAACGATGGGGTGAGTCACTGCACTAAGTTGTGAAAGATGCTAGTTAGTTTAATCTGAATAACGGTCCTGGTGTTGAATTAAATTTTTAGGTCAAAGCCTACCAGACAGCGCAGCTCTCTGGTTGTGAAAATACTTCATGGGAACATTCTGAAAGCTTCTCTGGTAGTGCATTCTGCTTATTGTTTACCATTGGCTTGTGATTTGTAACCCACATTTGCTTGCTTTCAATGTTCTGTATTTATTTGCTTTAAGCTGTTTAGCATGTCTTTGTCCCTCCCGTGGAGCATAGCTTGTTTACCATCGTTCATTGTATTCTCACAAGTTTTTCTGTAAATAGGCCTTTACATTTTGTTCTTATTTTGTCACAACTGCTGTGCATTAAAAAACAGAGGTGAAATGTCTGGCTCTGTTTTCTGAGGGAGCTTGGTGTTTACTTTTCTTTCACTGATTTCAAAGCAAGAGGATTCATGTGACAACCTTGCTAGTTACCAGGGGTAGGAAAGGAAAGGGTTTTTCTAGCACACAGCAACATTTAAATGTATGTAAATTAACTGTGCCAATGTTTCAGACTATATCAAAATTAGGAAAGCACAAATGAAGCAAATTGTTTTGTAATTTTGAAGTGTGGTGGAAACAAATATTTTAATAAAAGCAAAACAAAACAATGTATTGGGTGATGCCATTTCTACACATCATTGTTTGTGTGCTGTATAGTTTTATCAGTAAAACTGTATGTGCAAATGTAATGGCCATTTCAATTCAAAACGTGTTGTCTGTAATGGCAGTGCAATACCACACCATGCATAGGCCAACCTACGCCACTCCACTATACAACACTTTACCCCACTCTACGTCACTCCACTCTGTGACACAGTAGAACACTCCACTCCACTCTATTCTACTCTACTCTATTCTACTCTACTCTATCCTGCTCCACTCTACAAAACTCCACTCCACTTCACAGCATTCCACTCCACAGTACAACACTCCACTCTATACCACGCTACGCCACTCCACTCTATTCCACTCTGTGCCACTTAACTCTAGGCCAATCTACAACACCCCACTCTACTCCTCTCTAAGCCACTCTCTGCCACTTCACTCCACGACACTCTGCTGGGAAGTAATTTAATTTCAATGTACATTTTTTATTATACAAAAAAAATCTAAGTTGCTTTATATTGTTAATTGTGTGAATTACATTATTATTTATTGTTTTCAAAGTGTTTGTTAATTTTAATTAATTAATTAGATAATTATTGATTAATTATGTTAATAGTGTTATGTTTTTGCACATTGGTGGTGTCATTTACAGGGGAATATGGGGGAGGCAATTTTCTTTAAATGTGTTAATTGTTCGTTTATTAATTTTAATTATTTTGCTTAAGTGGGAATAGAAAATGATTCCCCTATGCAATCCATCACTTTCCCTACTGTTGCACTCGCTGGAGTGGGAATAGTAATTTTTACCCCTACGCTATCCAACACTTTCCCTACTGTTACACTCACTGGAGTGGGAATAGTAAATTATTCCCCTCCGCTATCCAACACTTTCCCTACTATTGTAGTTTGTGGAGTGGGAATAGTAATTTTTACCCCTCCATTATACAACACTTTCCCTACTGTTGCACTCGCTGGAGTGGGAATAGTAAAATATTCTCCTTCGCTATCCAACACTTTCCCTATTGTTGCACTCCCTTGAATAGTAATTTTATCCCCTCCGCTATCCAATATTTTTTCCTACTATTGCTGTTAATATAGTGTAAAATGTAATTGTAAAATAATAAACATATTTTAATTTATTATATATATATGTATACTATTTGTAATTTAATGGTATATATATATATATGTGTAATTATATTTTTTAATATGTTTCTAACATTTTATAATTTATTATATTTTTTCTTATTAATATTATTAAGTAAATATACATATTATATTTTATATATATACGTATGTTTGATTTTTTTACATTATATTTATTATTTCTAATTTTAAACAGTTTATAATAATTATAACTATCTTTTTTTAAAATTATATATGTATTATTTACTTTCATTTATATTATTTTAAAAAAATTTAAATCCTATCTTTTTAACAACAATATTTTTTACTACAATATTTTTTAATCAATATTTTTGTACTTACAATGATGTAGATAGGATGTTGATATTCTTGACTTCGATATTTAGGTGTCAATATTTTGGGACCTCGATATTGTGGTTGTCGATATTCTGTCAGTGATTCCTCTGCGACACTCTGCTCCATTCAACACCACTCCTCTCTATGACCCTCCACAACACTCTACTCTATGACTCTCTACTCCACTCTACGCCAATCTACTCTATGATACTCTGCTCCATTCTTTGCCACTCAAAAGGCACTCTACTCCACTCTACACCTCTCTACTCTATGACACTCCACAACACTCTACTCTACGACACTCTACTCCACTCTATGCCACTCTACTCTATGACTCTCTTCTCCACTCTATGCCACTCTACTCTATGATACTTTGCTCCATTCTTTGCCACTCGAAAGGCACTCTACTCCACTCTACACCTCTCTACTCTATGACACTCCACAACAATCTACTCTACGACACTCTATTCCAGTCTATGCCACTCTACTCTACGACACTCTACTCCAGTCTATGCCACTCTACTCTACGACACTCTACTCCACTCTATGCCACTCTACTCTATGACACTCTGCTCTACTCTTCTTATCCACGCTAAGACACTCTACTCTATTCTATGACACTCTGCTCCATTCTTTGCCACTCCACTCTGTGAATCTCTGCTCCACTCTACATAAATTCCTCTATGCTACTTTACTCCACTCTACGCCATTCCACTCTGTTCCTCTCCACTCTGCTCTACTCCATTACTCCACTCTACACCACTCCACTGAATGCCACTCTATGCCACTTCACTCTAAGACACTCTGTGCCACTCCACTATATGACTCTCTATGCCCCTTCAGTCTACAAACCAACACAATGCACACACCACTACATAACAATATAACACCCCAAGAATATACCACAGCCTAGCAGCACTGTGGGGGTCAGAAGCAGATTCATGCCTAGCAGCACTGTGGGGTGTGGAAGTCAGAAAGGGCTTCATGCCTAGCAACACTGTTGGGGTGAGAGTCAGAAAGGGCGTTATGCCTAGCAGCACTGTGGGGTGTGGCGGTCAGAAAGGGCTTCATGCCTTGCAACACTGTTGGGTGTGGGAGTCAGAAAGGGCTTCATGCCTTGCAGCTCTGTGGAGCGTGGGAGTCAGAAAGGGCTTCATGCCTTGCAACACTGTTGGGGTGGGAGTCAGAAAGAGCTTCATGCCTTGCAGCACTGTGGGGTGTGGGAGTCAGAAAGAGCTTCATGCCTTGCAGCTCTGTGGAGCGTGGGAGTCAGAAAGAGCTTCATGCCTTGCAGCTCTGTGGGGTGTGGGAGTAAGAAAGGGCTTCATGCCTTGCAACGCTGTTGGGGTGGGAGTCATAAAGGGTGTCATGCCTAGCAGCACTGTGGGGTGTGAGAGTCAGAAAGGGCTTCATGCCTAGCAGCACTGTGGGGTGTGGGAGTCACACACAGATTCATGCCTAGCAGCTCTGTGGGGTGTAGGAGTCAGAAAGGGCTTCATGCCTAGCAGCACTGTGGGGTGTGGGAGTCAGAAAGGGCGTCATGCCTTGCAGCACTGTGGAGTGTGGGGTCAGACACAGATTCATGCCTAGCAGCTCTGTGGGGTGTAGGATCATAAAGGGCTTCAGGCCTAGCAGCACTGCGGGGTGTGAGAGTCAGAAAGGGCTTCATGCCTAGCAACACTGCGGGGTGCGGAAGTCAGAAAGGGTATTATGCCTAGCAGCACTGTGGGGTGTGGGAGTCAGAAAGGGCTTCATGCCTAGCAGCACTGTGGGGTGTGGGAATCAGAAAGGGTGTCATGCCTAGCAGCACTGTGGGGTATGGGAGTCAGAAAGGGCTTCATGCCTAGCAGCACTGTGGGGTGAGGGAGTCAGAAAGGGCTTCATGCCTAGCAGCACTGTGGGGTGTGAGAGTCAGAAAGGGCTTAATGCCTAGCAGCACTGTGGGGTGTGGGAGTCAGAAAGGGTGTCATGCCTAGTAGCACTGTGGGGTGTGGGAGTCAGAAAGGGCGTCATGCCTTGCAGAACTGTGGAGTGTGGGGGTCAGACACAGATTCATGCCTAGCAGCACTGCGGGGTGTGGGAGTCAGAAAGAGCTTCATGCCTAGCAGCTCTGTGGGGTGTGGGAGTCAGAAAGGGCTTCATGCCTTGCAACACTGTTGGGGTGGGAGTCAGAAAGGGTGTTATGCCTAGCAGCACTGTGGGGTGTGAGAGTCAGAAAGGGCTTCATGCCTAGCAGCATTGCGGGGTGTGGAAGTCAGAAGGGGCATTATGCCTAGCAGCACTGTGGGGTGTGGGAGTCAGAAAGGGCTTCATGCATAGCACCACTATGGGGCATGGGAGTCAGAAAGAGCTTCATGCCTAGCAGCACTGTGGTGTGTGGGGGTCCAAAAGGGCTCCATGCCTTGCAAAACTGTTGGGGTGGGAGTCAGAAAGGGTGCCATGCCTAGCAGCACTGTGGGGTGTGGGAGTCAGACACAGATTCAAGCCTAGCAGCAGTGCGGGGTGTGGGAGTCAGAAAGGGCTTCATGCCTAGCAGCACTGTGGGGTGTGAGAGTCAGAAAGGGCTTCATGCCTTGCAACACTGTTGGGGTGGGAGTCAGAAAGGGTGTCATGCCTAGCAGCACTGTGGGGTGTGAGAGTCAGAAAGGGCTTCATGCCTAGCAGCACTGCGGGGTGTGGGAGTCAGAAAGGGCATTATGCCTAGCAGCACTGTGGGGTGTGGGAGTCAGAAAGGGCTTCATGCCTAGCAGCACTGTGGGGTGTGGGAGTCAGACAGGGCTTCATGCCTTGCAGCACTGTTGGGGTGGGAGTCAGAAAGGGTGTTATGCCTTGCAGCACTGTGGGGTGTGGGAGTCAGAAAGGGCTTCATGCCTAGGAGCACTGTGGTGTGTGGGAGTCAGAAAGGGCTTCATGCCTAGCAGCACTGTGGGGTGTGGGAGTCAGAAAGGGCTTCATGCCTAGCAGCACTGTGGGGTGTGAGAGTCAGAAAGGGCTTCATGCCTTGCAACACTGTTGGGGTGGGAGTCAGAAAGGGTGTCATGCCTAGCAGCACTGCGGGGTGTGAGAGTCAGGGCATTATGCCTAGCAGCACTGTGGGATGTGGGAGTCAGAAAGGGCTTCATGCCTAGCAGCACTCTGGGGTGTGGGAGTCAGAAAGGGCTTCATGCCTTGCAGCACTGCTGGGGTGGGAATCAGAAAGGGTGTTATGCCTTGCAGCACTGTGGGGTGTGGGAGTCAGAAAGGGCTTCATGCCTAGCAGCACTGTGGGGTGTGGGAGTCAGAAAGGGCTTTCTGCTAGCAGCACTGTGGGGTGTGGGAGTCAGAAAGGGCTTCATGCCTAGCAGCACTGTGGGGTGTGAGAGTCAGAAAAGGCTTCATGCCTAGTAGCACTGTGGGGTGTGGGAGTCGGAAAGGGCTTCATGCCTTGCAACACTGTTGGGGTGGGAGTCAGAAAGGGTGTCATGCCTAGCAGCACTGCGGGGTGTGAGAGTCAGAAAGGGATTCATGCCTAGCAGCACTGCGGGGTGTGCGAGTCAGGGCATTACGCCTAGCAGCACTGCGGGGTGTGGGAGTCAGAAAGGGCTTCATGCCTAGCAGCACTGTGGGGTGTGGGAGTCAGAAAGGGCTTCATGCCTAGCAGCACTATGGGGTGTGGGAGTCAGAAAGGGCTTCATGCCTAGCAGCACTGTGGGGTGTGGACCAGAAAGGGTATCATGCCTAGCAGCACTGTGGGGTGTGGGAGTCAGAAAGAGCTTGATGCCTAGCAGCACTGTGGAGTGTGGGGGTCAGAAACGGATTCATGCCTAGCAGCACTGTGGGGTGTGGAAGTCAGAAAGGGATTCATGCCTAGCAGCACTGTGGGGTGTGGGAGTCACAAAGGGTGTCATGCCTAGCAGTACTGTGGCGTGTGGGAGTCAGAAAGGGCTTCATGCCTAGCAGCACTGTGGGGTGTGGGAGTCAGAAAGGACTTCATGCCTAGCAGCACTGTGGGGTGTGAGAGTCAGAAAGGGCTTCATGCCTAACAGCACTGCAGGGTGTGAACCAGAAAGGGCGTATTGCCTAGCAGCACTGTGGGGTGTGGGAGTCAGAAAGAGCTTCATGCCTAGCAGCACTGTGGGGTGTGGGAGTCAGAAAGGGCTTCATGCCTAGCAGCACTGCGGGGTGTGGGAGTCAGAAAGGGCTTCATGCCTAGCAGCACTGCGGGGTGTGAGAGTCAGAAAGGGCTTCATGCCTAGCAGCACTGCGGGGTGTGGGAGTCAGAAAGGGCTTCATGCCTAGCAGCACTGTGGGGTGTGGGAGTCAGAAAGGGCTTCATGCCTAGCAGCACTGTGGGGTGTGGACCAGAAATGGCGTCATGCCTAGCAGCACTGTGGGGTGTGGGAGTTAGAAAGAGCTTCATGCCTAGCAGCACTGTGGAGTGTGGGAGTCAGAAAGAGCTTCATGCCTAGCAGCACTGTGGGGTGTGGAAGTCAGAAACAGATTCATGCCTAGCAGCACTGCGGGCTGTGGAAGTCAGAGAGGGCTTCATGCCTAGCAGCACTGCGGGGTGTGGGAGTCAGAAAGGGCTTCATGCCTAGCACCTCTGTGGAGTGTGGGAGTCAGAAAGAGCTTCATGCCTAGCAGCACTGTGGGGTGTGGAAGTCAGAGTGGGCTTCATGCCTAGCAGCACCGTGGGGTGTGGGAGTCAGAAAGAGCTTCATGCCTAGCAGCACTGTGGGGGTCAGACACAGATTCATGCCTAGCGGCACTGTGGGGTGTGAGAATCAGAAAGGGCTTCATGCCTAGCAGCACTGTGGGGTGTGGGAGTCAGAAAGGGCATCATGCCTAGCAGCTCTGTGGGGTGTGGGGGTCAGAAAGGGCTTCATGCCTAGCAGCACTGTGGGGTGTGGGAGTCAGAAAGGGCTTCATGCCTAGCAGCACTGTGGGGTGTGGGAGTCAGAAAGGACTTCATGCCTAGCAGCACTGTGGGGTGTGAGAGTCAGAAAGGGCTTCATGCCTAACAGCACTGCAGGGTGTGAACCAGAAAGGGCGTATTGCCTAGCAGCACTGTGGGGTGTGGGAGTCAGAAAGAGCTTCATGCCTAGCAGCACTGTGGGGTGTGGGAGTCAGAAAGGGCTTCATGCCTAGCAGCACTGCGGGGTGTGGGAGTCAGAAAGGGCTTCATACCTAGCAGCACTGCGGGGTGTGAGAGTCAGAAAGGGCTTCATGCCTAGCAGCACTGCGGGGTGTGGGAGTCAGAAAGGGCTTCATGCCTAGCAGCACTGTGGGTGTGGGAGTCAGAAAGGGCTTCATGCCTAGCAGCACTGTGGAGTGTGGGAGTCAGAAAGAGCTTCATGCCTAGCAGCACTGTGGGGTGTGGGAGTCAGAAAGGGCTTCATGCCTTGCAACACTGTTGAGGTGGGAGTCAGAAAGGGTGTCATGCCTAGCAGCACTGCGGGGTGTGAGAGTCAGAAAGGGCTTCATGCCTAGCAGCACTGCGGGGTGTGCGAGTGAGGGCATTACGCCTAGCAGCACTGCGGGGTGTGCGAGTCAGAAAGGGCTTCATGCCTAGCAGCACTGTGGGGTGTGGGAGTCAGAAAGGGCTTCATGCCTAGCAGCACTATGGGGTGTGGGAGTCAGAAAGGGCTTCATGCCTAGCAGCACTGTGGGGTGTGGGAGTCAGAAAGAGCTTGATGCCTAGCAGCACTGTGGAGTGTGGGGGTCAGAAACGGATTCATGCCTAGCAGCACTGTGGGGTGTGGAAGTCAGAAAGGGATTCATGCCTAGCAGCACTGTGGGGTGTGGGAGTCACAAAGGGTGTCATGCCTAGCAGCACTGTGGCATGTGGGAGTCAGAAAGGGCTTCATGCCTAGCAGCACTGTGGGGTGTGGGAGTCAGAAAGGACTTCATGCCTAGCAGCACTGTGGGGTGTGAGAGTCAGAAAGGGCTTCATGCCTAACAGCACTGCAGGGTGTGAACCAGAAAGGGTGTATTGCCTAGCAGCACTGTGGGGTGTGGGAGTCAGAAAGAGCTTCATGCCTAGCAGCACTGTGGGGTGTGGGAGTCAGAAAGAGCTTCATGCCTAGCAGCACTGCGGGGTGTGGGAGTCAGAAAGGGCTTCATGCCTAGCAGCACTGCGGGGTGTGAGAGTCAGAAAGGGCTTCATGCCTAGCAGCACTGCGGGGTGTGGGAGTCAGAAAGGGCTTCATGCCTAGCATCACTGTGGGGTGTGGGAGTCAGAAAGGGCTTCATGCCTAGCAGCACTGTGGGGTGTGGGAGTCAGAAAGGGCTTCATGCCTAGCAGCACTGTGGGGTGTGGACCAGAAAGGGCGTCATGCCTAGCAGCACTGTGGGGTGTGGGAGTTAGAAAGAGCTTCATGCCTAGCAGCACTGTGGAGTGTGGGAGTCAGAAAGAGCTTCATGCCTAGCAGCACTGTGGGGTGTGAAAGTCAGAAACAGATTCATGCCTAGCAGCACTGCGGGCTGTGGAAGTCAGAGAGGGCTTCATGCCTAGCAGCACTGCGGGGTGTGGTAGTCAGAAAGGGCTTCATGCCTAGCACCTCTGTGGAGTGTGGGAGTCAGAAAGAGCTTCATGCCTAGCAGCACTGTGGGGTGTGGAAGTCAGAGTGGGCTTCATGCCTAGCAGCACCGTGGGGTGTGGGAGTCAGAAAGAGCTTCATGCCTAGCAGCACTGTGGGGGTCAGACACAGATTCATGCCTAGCGGCACTGTGGGGTGTGAGAATCAGAAAGGGCTTCATGCCTAGCAGCACTGTGGGGTGTGGGAGTCAGAAAGGGCATCATGCCTAGCAGCTCTGTGGGGTGTGGGGGTCAGAAAGGGCTTCATGCCTAGCAGCACTGAGGGGTGTGGGAGTCAGAAAGGGCTTCATGCCTAGCAGCACTGTGGGGTGTGGGAGTCAGAAAGGACTTCATGCCTAGCAGCACTGTGGGGTGTGAGAGTCAGAAAGGGCTTCATGCCTAACAGCACTGCAGGGTGTGAACCAGAAAGGGCGTATTGCCTAGCAGCACTGTGGGGTGTGGGAGTCAGAAAGAGCTTCATGCCTAGCAGCACTGTGGGGTGTGGGAGTCAGAAAGGGCTTCATGCCTAGCAGCACTGCGGGGTGTGGGAGTCAGAAAGGGCTTCATACCTAGCAGCACTGCGGGGTGTGAGAGTCAGAAAGGGCTTCATGCCTAGCAGCACTGCGGGGTGTGGGAGTCAGAAAGGGCTTCATGCCTAGCAGCACTGTGGGTGTGGGAGTCAGAAAGGGCTTCATGCCTAGCAGCACTGTGGAGTGTGGGAGTCAGAAAGAGCTTCATGCCTAGCAGCACTGTGGGGTGTGGGAGTCAGAAAGGGCTTCATGCCTTGCAACACTGTTGAGGTGGGAGTCAGAAAGGGTGTCATGCCTAGCAGCACTGCGGGGTGTGAGAGTCAGAAAGGGCTTCATGCCTAGCAGCACTGCGGGGTGTGCGAGTCAGGGCATTACGCCTAGCAGCACTGCGGGGTGTGCGAGTCAGAAAGGGCTTCATGCCTAGCAGCACTGTGGGGTGTGGGAGTCAGAAAGGGCTTCATGCCTAGCAGCACTATGGGGTGTGGGAGTCAGAAAGGGCTTCATGCCTAGCAGCACTGTGGGGTGTGGGAGTCAGAAAGAGCTTGATGCCTAGCAGCACTGTGGAGTGTGGGGGTCAGAAACGGATTCATGCCTAGCAGCACTGTGGGGTGTGGAAGTCAGAAAGGGATTCATGCCTAGCAGCACTGTGGGGTGTGGGAGTCACAAAGGGTGTCATGCCTAGCAGCACTGTGGCGTGTGGGAGTCAGAAAGGGCTTCATGCCTAGCAGCACTGTGGGGTGTGGGAGTCAGAAAGGACTTCATGCCTAGCAGCACTGTGGGGTGTGAGAGTCAGAAAGGGCTTCATGCCTAACAGCACTGCAGGGTGTGAACCAGAAAGGGCGTATTGCCTAGCAGCACTGTGGGGTGTGGGAGTCAGAAAGAGCTTCATGCCTAGCAGCACTGTGGGGTGTGGGAGTCAGAAAGAGCTTCATGCCTAGCAGCACTGCGGGGTGTGGGAGTCAGAAAGGGCTTCATGCCTAGCAGCACTGCGGGGTGTGAGAGTCAGAAAGGGCTTCATGCCTAGCAGCACTGCGGGGTGTGGGAGTCAGAAAGGGCTTCATGCCTAGCAGCACTGTGGGGTGTGGGAGTCAGAAAGAGCTTCATGCCTAGCAGCACTGTGGGGTGTGGGAGTCAGAAAGGGCTTCATGCCTAGCAGCACTGTGGGGTGTGGACCAGAAAGGGCGTCATGCCTAGCAGCACTGTGGGGTGTGGGAGTTAGAAAGAGCTTCATGCCTAGCAGCACTGTGGAGTGTGGGAGTCAGAAAGAGCTTCATGCCTAGCAGCACTGTGGGGTGTGGAAGTCAGAAACAGATTCATGCCTAGCAGCACTGCGGGCTGTGGAAGTCAGAGAGGGCTTCATGCCTAGCAGCACTGCGGGGTGTGAGAGTCAGAAAGAGCTTCATGCCTAGCAGCACTGTGGGGGTCAGACACAGATTCATGCCTAGCGGCACTGTGGGGTGTGAGAATCAGAAAGGGCTTCATGCCTAGCAGCACTGTGGGGTGTGGGAGTCAGAAAGGGCGTCATGCCTAGCAGCTCTGTGGGGTGTGGGGGTCAGAAAGGGCTTCATGCCTAGCAGCACTGTGGGGTGTGGGAGTCAGAAAGGGCTTCATGCCTAGCAGCACTGTGGGGTGTGGGAGTCAGAAAGGACTTCATGCCTAGCAGCACTGTGGGGTGTGAGAGTCAGAAAGGGCTTCATGCCTAACAGCACTGCAGGGTGTGAACCAGAAAGGGCGTATTGCCTAGCAGCACTGTGGGGTGTGGGAGTCAGAAAGAG
Organism: Lissotriton helveticus; assembly: GCF_964261635.1. NCBI lineage: Eukaryota > Metazoa > Chordata > Amphibia > Caudata > Salamandridae > Lissotriton > Lissotriton helveticus. Next base: position 1,656,337,170 of record NC_136069.1, read on the forward strand.
CTTCATGCCTAGCAGCACTGTGGGGTGTGGGAGTCAGAAAGGGCTTCATGCCTAGCAGCACTGCGGGGTGTGGGAGTCAGAAAGGGCTTCATGCCTAGCAGCACTGCGGGGTGTGGGAGTCAGAAAGGGCTTCATGCCTAGCAGCACTGCGGGGTGTGAGAGTCAGAAAGGGCTTCATGCCTAGCAGCACTGCGGGGTGTGGGAGTCAGAAAGGGCTTCATGCCTAGCAGCACTGTGGGGTGTGGGAGTCAGAAAGGGCTTCATGCCTAGCAGCACTGTGGGGTGTGGACCAGAAAGGGCGTCATGCCTAGCAGCACTGTGGGGTGTGGGAGTTAGAAAGAGCTTCATGCCTAGCAGCACTGTGGAGTGTGGGAGTCAGAAAGAGCTTCATGCCTAGCAGCACTGTGGGGTGTGGAAGTCAGAAACAGATTCATGCCTAGCAGCACTGCGGGCTGTGGAAGTCAGAGAGGGCTTCATGCCTAGCAGCACTGCGGGGTGTGGGAGTCAGAAAGGGCTTCATGCCTAGCACCTCTGTGGAGTGTGGGAGTCAGAAAGAGCTTCATGCCTAGCAGCACTGTGGGGTGTGGAAGTCAGAGAGGGCTTCATGCCTAGCAGCACCGTGGGGTGTGGGAGTTAGAAAGAGCTTCATGCCTAGCAGCACAGTGGAGTGTGGGAGTCAGAAAGAGCTTCATGCCTAGCAGCACTGTGGGGTGTGGACCAGAAAGGGCGTCATGCCTAGCAGCACTGTGGGGTGTGGGAGTTAGAAAGAGCTTCATGCCTAGCAGCACTGTGGAGTGTGGAAGTCAGAGAGGGCTTCATGCCTAGCAGCACTGCGGGGTGTGGGAGTCAGAAAGAGCTTCATGCCTAGCAGCACTGTGGAGTGTGGGAGTCAGAAAGAGCTTCATGCCTAGCAGCACTGTGGGGTGTGGACCAGAAAGGGCGTCATGCCTAGCAGCACTGTGGGGTGTGGGAGTTAGAAACAGATTCATGCCTAGCAGCACTGCGGGCTGTGGAAGTCAGAGAGGGCTTCATGCCTAGCAGCACTGCGGGGTGTGGGAGTCAGAAAGAGCTTCATGCCTAGCACCTCTGTGGAGTGTGGGAGTCAGAAAGAGCTTCATGCCTAGCAGCACTGTGGGGTGTGGAAGTCAGAGAGGGCTTCATGCCTAGCAGCACCGTGGGGTGTGGGAGTTAGAAAGAGCTTCATGCCTAGCAGCACTGTGGAGTGTGGGAGTCAGAAAGAGCTTCATGCCTAGCTGCACTGTGGGGTGTGGACCAGAAAGGGCGTCATGCCTAGCAGCACTGTGGGGTGTGGGAGTTAGAAAGAGCTTCATGCCTAGCAGCACTGTGGAGTGTGGGAGTCAGAAAGAGCTTCATGCCTAGCAGCACTGTGGGGTGTGGAAGTCAGAAACAGATTCATGCCTAGCAGCACTGTGGGGTGTGGAAGTCAGAAACAGATTCATGCCTAGCAGCACTGTGGGGTGTGAGAATCAGAAAGGGCTTCATGCCTAGCAGCACTGTGGGGTGTGGGAGTCAGAAAGGGCGTCATGCCTAGCAGCTCTGTGGGGTGTGGGGGTCAGAAAGGGCTTTGTGCCTAGCAGCACTGTGGGGGTCAGACGCAGATTCATGCCTAGCAGCACTGTGGGGTGTGGAAGTCAGAAAGGGCTTCATGCCTAGCAACACTGTTGGGGTGGGAGTCAGAAAGGGTGTTATGCCTAGCAGCACTGTGAGGTGTGGCGGTCAGAAAGGGCTTCATTTCTTGCAACACTGTTGGTGTGGGAGTCAGAAAGGGTTTCGTGACCAGTAGCACTGTGGGGTGTGGGAGTCAGAAAGGGCTTCATGCCTTGCAGCACTGTGGGGTGTGGGTGTCAGAAAGGGCTTCATGCCTTGCAGCACTGTGGGGTGTGGGAGTCAGAAAGGGCTTCATGCCTTGCAGCACTGTGGGAGAGTGAAGCAGGGTGCGCACGCGGATTGTCATTTAAAAGAGATTATGGCATAGGGAAATATTTATTTTCAGTTGAAATGAATATTTGAATGAATGAATGAATGAATGTGGGTTTTATAGAGCGCGTAGTAACCCGGAAGTATCCCAGCGCTAAAAGCAAGACAGCTGATTCAGTGGGGTGACCAGGGCAGAAAAGGGGATCAGGGGAAGAGGTGGGTTTTCAATAGTTTTCTGAAGCGGAGATGACAGGGTTCACTCCTAAGTTTGAGAGGTAGGGCGTTCCACAGTTTAGCTGTGTTCACAGAGAATCGCCAACCTCCCGTGCATGCCTTTTTCACTCTGTGCACTGTGATAAGGTGTTCATGATCCGAACGGAGAGGCCTTGTGGCTTTGTAGGGCGTGATTAGGTTTTTGAGGATGGGGGGGCCCTTATCCTATAGAAGTTTATGCGCCAGACAAAGGGATTTAAATGTTATCCTTTCTCTTATTGGAAGCCAGTGCAGTAGTTTCAGAGCTGGTTTGGCAGATGTTCTAGCCGGGGTGTTCGTGTGGATCCGGGCTGCGGCGTTCTGAATTTGTTGTAATTTGTTGAGGGTGGATTCCGGTGCTCCCAGGAAGATTGCGTTGCTATGATCCAATCTGGAAAGGATCAGTCCTTGGATGAGAAGTTTCCGGGAGGTTTGTGGGAGAAGGGGCAAGATATTTCTGACTGATCTGAGAAGGCCGAAGCAGATCCCAGCTGTTTTTTTAGCTTGGGTTTTGAAGGACAGGTCCTTTTCTATTCAGATCCCTAGGCTCTTGATCTCCTCTTTTGGAGCGGGGGGCTCTCCCAGGCATGTGGGCCAAAGATTTGGGGGAAGGGTGGGCCCTTTATGTCCAAGGAGCATGATCTCAGTCTTGGACCCATTGAGTTTAAGGGCAGATTCATTCATCCAGATAAAGATTTCAGAGAGGCAGGTGTGGAGATTGGACGGTCCTTGGTTAGGTTGGGATAGTGAGACTACCAATTGGGTGTCATCGGCGTAGCTAATGATTTTTACTCCAAACGGGGCGACCACTTCCTCCAGTGGGGACATGTAGACATTAAATAAAGTTGGGCTAAGGGATGAGCCTTGCGGTACTCCGCACTGGAGCGGTATCGCCATGGAGCGGGTGTTATTTTCCCAGACCTGGAAGGTGCGGTGGCTTAGAAATGACGTGAGCCATGACAGAGCAGTTCCCACCACCCCGATGTCATTAACTCGCTGGATGAGGACCTGGTGGTTGACAGTGTCGAAGGCCGCACTGAGGTCCAGGAGGATCACTGCCACTGATCCTCCTGCATCGAGAATGCATCTGGCCTCCTCTACCACAGCCAGGAGGGCGGTGTCCGTGCCCTGTCCGGGGCGGAATCCAGTCTGAGAGTTCCGAAGAAGGTTGTTAGACTCCAGGAAATGTGAAAGTTTTTTGTTTACTAGTTTTTCCGTGATTTTGCTAATTCCAGGGAGAAGGGAGATTGGCCTGTAATTGGCCAGGTCTGACGGATCCAGAAGTGGTTTTTTGAGAAGGGCTTTAACGACGGCAGCCTTCCAGCCGGGAGGGACCGTTCCCTGACACAGAGAGGAGTTGATGAGGTTAGTTAGGGGGGGGCGATTGTGGATGCCACCGTTTTAAGGATGCGAATGGGCACCGGATCGCTGGGAGAACCACTTTTAATCGTGGCAAGCGTTTTGAGGACCTCTTCTCCAGTTACCAGGCCATGTGAGTCTAGATGAGTGTCTAGTTTGCCCGGCTTCGGATTGGAGTCTGATCCAGATTTGGGTAGACCGTTTGCGTCTGCTCTTGGGTTGATTAGGGGCAATGTGGCGAAGATTTTGTGGATTTTTTCGTCAAAGCATTTTGCCAGTTTATGGCATTTGTCCTCAGAGGTGTCAGGAACTGGGGAAGGGTCAGGGACTTTGAGCAGTTCTTTCATAATGATAAAAGTTTCTCTGGCAGAGCTAGAGGACTTTTTTATTCTTTCATCGAAGAATTGGCTTTTTTTGTTACGCAAGGCAGTTTTATAGGTTCTCATGGAGGAGCGAAAAGCGTCTTTTCTGGGTATGGTTCCGTCTTTCCTCCAGGAGCGCTCCCGTTTTTTACATTCTTTTCATAAAAGTTTTAGTTCTGGAGTATACCAAGGGGCATGGTTGACTCTTTTGGCTAGTTTTAGGGTGCTTTTTTTTGGGAGGAGAGAATCGAGTGAGAGGGTGAGCCAGGTATTAAATTGCGCATCTGCGGTTACTGGGTCAAGGGCTGGGGGGGGGGAGAGACTGCGTAAGTCTGGTGGCCCAGTCTTCAGACGAGAGTTTGGACCAGAGTCTATCCGTGACCCGAGTTTTGAGGGGTTGCGGTGGCGGGACGCTGGAATGCCAGGCGATAGGAACCAGAAGTGGTCTGTCCACGGCAGTGGGAGGGGGGGGAGCGGTTTTGAGGTCGTTGATGTTGGTAAAAATGGGGTCAAGAAGGTGACCTTTGTCATGTGTAGCCTCTGAGTTCACTAGTCTAAGGTCGTATGAGGTGAGATCGAGGAGGAGATCGGAGGCTGTCAAGTCCTGGGGGTCTCGAAAGTGGAGATTGAGATCTCCCAAGATTATGAAGTTGGGGGATGACGTTGCCATTGAAGTGACAGTTTCGATCAGGGCGCTGGAGAACTTGGTCGGGGCTCCCGGTGGTCGGTATGTGAGTAAACCGGAGAGGGAGACTGTGGGTGAGATTTGTAAGGCGAAATGGCAGCTCTCGCAGTCTTCGATGGTACCGTTGTTCGCTCTGCAAGCGAAGTGCTCCCTATATATTATTGCTAGGCCACCTCCTCTGCCGAGGGGTCTGTTCTGAGAGTGGATTAGGTAGCCTTGGGGAAGGGCATTGACGATGTCGGATTCTGCGTTGGGGGTTAGCCATGTTTCCGTGAGGAACAGAATGTCAATAGTAAGATCCTGTATGAGGAGGTTTATCTCTAGGGAGTGTTTCGGGAGGGACCTACAGTTCAGGAGGCCAAGTTGCAAGCCGTGGGGTCCTGCCGTGGTGTGGGCTGGGTTACAGAGATCACAGTTGGTAAAGGTTTTTTCCCCTTTGTAGGTATAGATGCAGTTTGCATTTTTCATGGGGTTAAGTGAGAGGAGTTTTCCTTGGGTGTAGCTAAAGCGATCGCTGATGAATTTGGGCATAGGGTCTGGGCCTAGGGCCGGCTAGGCCCGGACGGGCCCAGACGGGCTTCCCTTTGGCACGCCTTCGGCGCGCTGACGGCGCGCCCGCTGAGCGCGTCCGCTGCGCGTCCGGTAGAGGCACATTATGTAGGGAAGAGGGCGTGGGTGAGGGAGGGGGCGTGGCCTCGCTATCCTTTGATGGCGGCTACCAGATTTCCCAAAGCGCCGCGGCAGCGTTCAGATCGGCTGCGCGGTGAGGCTTTGGTGATGAAGGAAGGGGGGGAGTGCTCGAGAATAGGTGAGAATACAAAATTTAAAAGCAGTATTTTGAAATTTCTGTGCTAAGATTCGGCGAAGTGTCTCCCGGCTTTCCGTCTCAGGAGCTGTCAGGACTATTGCGTGCAGAGGAGCGGCGCGACTTATATAGCGATGCGGGAGGGGGTGTGGCCTCTGAAGATGGGCGTGGCCTAGCTACCCTGTAATGGCGGCTACCAGATTTCCCAATTGCAAACACAACAGTGATGGACAGAATGTGGATCAATGTCACACATTCACCCCAGTCCAAAGATCTGGGCCCAAATCCATCGTTTTTCCACTCCACACCACCCTGGGTTAGACAATGGCGATATGCAAATCAGCGCTGACCCTGTGCCCCATGGGAACAGTCCAGTCTGAACTACAAAAGCCATGTCCTTCCCAGAACGGAATCAAGCATCCGAGGACCGGCCCGGTTTCGAGGTAACACCTCTCATCAGCCCGGCTAGCTTGACTCCAGTGGTGTGGAGTGCCTGGGACTCACGTCTGAGCATCCCCAGTACACTTAGAGCGGTAATTGCAAACACAACAGTGAGGAGTCAAGCTAGCCGGGCTGATGAGAGGTGTTACCTCGAAACCGGGCCGGTCCTCGGATGCTTGATTCCGTTCTGGGAAGGACATGGCTTTTGTAGTTCGGACTGGACTGTTCCCATGGGGCACAGGGTCAGCGCTGATTTGCATATCGCCATTGTCTAACCCAGGGTGGTGTGGAGTGGAAAAACGATGGATTTGGGCCCAGATCTTTGGACTGGGGTGAATTTGTGACATTGATCCACATTCTGTCCATCACTGTTGTGTTTGCAATTACCGCTCTAAGTGTACTGGGGATGCTCAGACGTGAGTCCCAGGCACTCCACACCACTGGAGTCAAGCTAGCCGGGCTGATGAGAGGTGTTACCTCGAAACCGGGCCGGTCCTCGGATGCTTGATTCCGTTCTGGGAAGGACATGGCTTTTGTAGTTCGGACTGGACTGTTCCCATGGGGCACAGGGTCAGCGCTGATTTGCATATCGCCATTGTCTAACCCAGGGTGGTGTGGAGTGGAAAAACGATGGATTTGGGCCCAGATCTTTGGACTGGGGTGAATGTGTGACATTGATCCACATTCTGTCCATCACTGTTGTGTTTGCAATTACCAGATTTCCTAAAGCGCCGCCGCCGTGAATTCTTTTTCAAGCTAGAAAAGCTTTTGATTTTGAGAGCAACTGCAAATCATGCAGAGAAAAGCTCATGGACGTGCCCTGCAGTGTCACCATGGTGACATGTGGCATGTGGTATGCAGATCCAAGTCTGGCTCCAGAGACAACACTCTGCAGCACATTATGCAGTACAAGGCAACATTTCTGGCACCCTTGATAGAGCGCGCAGGTCACCCGGCCAACAAATTTACCATACACGTATCGGGCCCATATAATTTCAATTTACCATATTTATTAATCGGGTAACCTTACACTCTACTATCAGCAACCCTGATTCCTTCCTATTTATTTCTACTGTACCCGACTTACCAATCCACTGTTACGGGTACCTATGATCACAATGGATCAGGGAGCTAGCTGTAAAAGAAAAGCAGGCAACACAATACCAACTTTATACTCTTCTGTACTTTCATAAAGACCACAGACTACGCGGAAGTTTTAGAGATTTTATCTAGACTTCAGATTCAGATAACATGAGATTTATTACAAGCAAACAATCAATAACCAAGATAATAAAGAGCACGTATCCATAAAGGAAATAAATCAAGCTAATCATTTACGAATCTAAAGGAAGGTAATACGAAAAATAGGTTTCAGAGTTTAGACTCAGTATGCTGTCTGAAGGAGGGGAAAAAGAAGGAACATACTAGAATTTCACAGTGAAATATTTCCCCATGAAGAGAAACCCTAGGTAAGGTAAGCATAAACCATACTAATGAAACAGTGAAATTACTTGAATTCACTGAAGGATGGGTAAAGAAAAGGAACATCTATATATCACAAACTAAACAGAATGTACTTGAAGAAACGGGTAAGACAATGTAATATGATAAAATCCTTTTAGTAGTGCGAAAAGCATGGAAAATCAACATGTGCAAATATGTCTTTTATTAAAGCAAAAAAAGACAGAAAAATAGAAAGGTGCAATATAGAGTTTCAGCACTATATTTACCTAGAATGGTGTGAAGACCAACCCTGGCCACAAGTCAGTTAAGAACAGGAGGGACCCCAAGGAAAGACCGTCATCAGTAGGACAGCAGGTGAAGAATGGACACCCCAGGACAGGACAGGAAACCCAGATTAGGATTAGGACAGTACCACCAAGGCACGACCTGCACCCGCAGTTTGGAAGAAACGCCTGCGCTCCACCCTCTTTGCAGCTGTCAGCCAGAACCCCGATTGGGTTATCGAATTCCCCAGCAAAGTGCTCCGCCAGCACTTAAGGTTTTCAGCAAAACCCCGTGAGTCTATGGAAATTTCGGACAGAGTGCTCCGCAGCTCTCCGTATCAGTCACCTATTGAGTGCGTTGGGTCAGTGACAGGTCAGCTATTCAGACAAGTCGGACGATTTCTCTAGCTAAACCTAGGCTAGTTATACTGTTTTCGGGTCAGTGTACCACCCCCCAAATGTTGCAAGTGTCAGAATCCCCAATTTCGATTGGTCCCCAAGTAGGATAGGTCAACACACCAATCACATTTCAATTCTACAAGCTCCTATTTACATATTCTGGGACCGCCTATTGATTTTGGGGTTCCCATGACATGCTCTACAGAATACAATGGATAAATTACAAATGTATCATTTGCAGAACAGTTCAGCTTCTTTGCTAGGTGAGGGTGCATCTTTCCAGGCACATCTTGGCTGGGACCTCTGGTTGGCACCGCTTCAATGTCACCGGCAGAAGACTGTCATGCGCAGTAAGGTCACTCAATATGGATTCACGAGTGTCTCTCAGACCCTCGAGAACGCGGTACATGAAAAGTAAGCGAAAACAAATTAAAACACAGAAATAAATGAATACACTGTATACCATTAATAGCTACTCTATACCCCTTACTTTATAATATCTATAGCGTTAGGGTAAATGCGGAACAAACAACTTTGCAAAAGCAGCTTTGCAAGCACAGAGCATATGAGGAGACAAAGCGGCCATTTTAGCTGTATTGCGCATGAGCAAACATTTCCCACCAGAACTGCGAGTACGTCACGTCACGTGAGTGTGACTAACGCATGCGCAGAAGAAACCCCGCCAAGCAGCGGCCATTTTCAGTGGCAAGCGTATTAATGTTAGTAAACACATAGGCAAGCTTCACTGGGACACCCAAAATGTCAGAATAACGGGGAAATTAGTAAGACAAACATGTTGGGTTAATCTATTATATGTTATTCGAGGTTCATGAATTCAAGCAAGTCGCGTAACGTGCGAATACTTGCTCCATCACCCTCTGGGATAATATTTTGAGCTATTTTGACATTTAAACATGTGTAAATCATGGATATGGAAGGGATAAACAATATTTTAGGAAATAATCGCAGAACATTTACAAGATATTAAAATGGTATTTATAATACAAAATGCTCAGTCCTGCATGAAAAGACTTAAGCATCATGTTCTAATCCTTTCATATTTTAAGCCTCTACTTCCTGTCTCCTAGAGCAGCACAGTTTGTGAAACACAATGTACAGTGCTGCTGTGAACAGAGCACAGGGCCAGACTTACAAACGTTTCAAGCAACGCAGCAAGGTAACTTGCTGCACTGCGTTGCGCAAAACTGATGGAGCAGAAAGGCGCCAAATCTACAAAGATATGGTGCTCTTTTGCTCCCTCCTGGTGCTGTTGCACTTCAGGCAGCGCAGCGCCAACGCAGGCACTCTGGTGCAAGCAGCCATCGTTACAGGCAAGATTGTTTTAGCGCAGGAAGGGAAACCTTTGTTCCTGCACAAAAACGATCCTTAGCGGTGTATTCCTCTTTATATGTGTACTGCACAATGCACCACACATTCAGAGAGGAAATAACAAGGAGAATTGATATCCTTGTTATGCCTCTCAGGGGTAGGTGCACTATTCTGACGCAATCCCAGGTTTACTACGTTTAGTAATTCCATGGGTGCATGCACAGGAACGCCGATGCTCCACCCCTGGAACACCTGCACAACGGCGGGCCTTGTTTACAAGCTGTTGGCGTAGGGCAGCGGCGCACACCTTCTTGCTGCACTGCCCTACGTCAAAAGAAAAGGGCAGGAAAGCACTATATCTATGACATATGGCGCAATCCTGTCCTCTTCCCCTGCGCTGGCGGACAATTGGCTGACATGCACCAACGCAGGCACCCTTGCATGTCTGCGGTGTGGGAATGATTGTTTTTGGGCAGGAAGGGACACCTTCCTGAATAAAATCAATGCATGGAGGTGGTTTCCTCCTCCTATGTGTGCTACTGAATGCAGCTCACTTAGAAAGAGGAAAAACAAGGTGAAATAAAGTTATTTCTCCTTGTTGTGCTCCCCCTGGGGTGGCGGAGGCTTTGACACATTCCCCGGTTTACAGAACCTTGTAAATCTGGGAATGTGTCAAATGCCGTGGGTGTTACAGTGAGAGGCAACGCACCGACTTGTGCCGCGTTGCCGCAGTCCATATTTACAAGGCCATGAAAAGCCATGCAGGGTGGCTTTACAAGGCCTTCTGGATATTGCACTGCACAATAAAAGTGGCATTGGGGCGCCGCAAAGGGGATTGCAAATGAGGTCCCGAATGTATTGCAAAGCAGCGCAAGTTACATTTCTTTTCAATCGGCTGCATTGTGTTACATTTCTTTACAAGCAGCTGCGTTGTGTTACATTTCTTTACAATCAGCTGCGTTGTGTTACATTTCTTTACAAGCGGCTGCATTGTGTTACATTTCTTTACAAGCGGCTGCGTTGTGTTACATTTCTTTACAAGCGGCTGCAATGAGTTACATTTCTTTACAAGCGGCTGCATTGTGTTACATTTCTTTACAAGCGGCTGCATTGTGTTACATTTCTTTACAAGCGGCTGCATTGTGTTACATTTCTTTAAAAGCGGCTGCATTGTGTTACATTTCTTTACAAGCGGCTGCATTGAGTTACATTTCTTTACAAGCGGCTGCGTTGTGTTACATTTCTTTAAAAGCGGCTGCATTGTGTTACATTTCTTTACAAGCGGCTGCATTGAGTTACATTTCTTTACAAGCGGCTGCATTGTGTTACATTTCTTTACAAGCGGCTGCATTGTGTTACATTTCTTTAAAAGCGGCTGCATTGTGTTACATTTCTTTACAAGCGGCTGCATTGAGTTACATTTCTTTACAAGCGGCTGCATTGTGTTACATTTCTTTAAAAGCGGCTGCATTGTGTTACATTTCTTTACAAGCGGCTGCATTGAGTTACATTTCTTTAAAAGCGGCTGCATTGTGTTACATTTCTTTACAAGCGGCTGCATTGAGTTACATTTCTTTACAAGCGGCTGCGTTGTGTTACATTTCTTTAAAAGCGGCTGCATTGTGTTACATTTCTTTACAAGCGGCTGCATTGAGTTACATTTCTTTACAAGCGGCTGCATTGTGTTACATTTCTTTAAAAGCGGCTGCATTGTGTTACATTTCTTTACAAGCGGCTGCATTGTGTTACATTTCTTTAAAAGCGGCTGCATTGTGTTACATTTCTTTAAAAGCGGCTGCATTGAGTTACATTTCTTTACAAGCGGCTGCGTTGTGTTACATTTCTTTAAAAGCGGCTGCATTGTGTTACATTTCTTTACAAGCGGCTGCATTGAGTTACATTTCTTTACAAGCGGCTGCATTGAGTTACATTTCTTTACAAGCGGCTGCATTGTGTTACATTTCTTTAAAAGCGGCTGCATTGTGTTACATTTCTTTACAAGCGGCTGCATTGAGTTACATTTCTTTACAAGCGGCTGCATTGTGTTACATTTCATTAAAAGCGGCTGCATTGTGTTAGATTTCTTTACAAGCGGCTGCATTGAGTTACATTTCTTTACAAGCGGCTGCGTTGTGTTACATTTCTTTACAAGCGGCTGCATTGTGTTACATTTCTTTACAAGCGGCTGCATTGTGTTACATTTCTTTACAAGCGGCTGCATTGTGTTACATTTCTTTACAAGCGGCTGCATTGTGTTACATTTCTTTACAAGCGGCTGCGTTGTGTTACATTTCTTTACAATCAGCAGCGTTGTGTTACATTTCTTTACAAGCGGCTGCATTGTGTTACATTTCTTTACAAGCGGCTGCGTTGTGTTACATTTCTTTACAAGCGGCTGCATTGAGTTACATTTCTTTACAATCGGCTGCATTGAGTTACATATCTTTACAATCGGCTGCGTTGTGTTACATTTCTTTACAATCGGCTGCGTTGTGTTACATTTCTTTACAATCGGCTGCGTTGTGTTACATTTCTTTACAATCGGCTGCTTTTACAATCGGCTGCATTGTGTTACATATCTTTACAATCGGCTGCATTGTGTTACATTTCTTTACAATCGGCTGCGTTTACAATTGGCTGCATTGTGTTACATTTCATTACAATCGGCTGCATTGTGTTACATTTCATTACAATCGGCTGCATTGTGTTACATTTCATTACAAGCGGCTGCGTTGTGTTACATTTCTTTACAATCGGCTGCGTTTACAATCGGCTGCATTGTGTTACATTTCATTACAATCGGCTGCATTGTGTTACATTTTATTACAAGCGGCTGCATTGTGTTATATTTCTTTACAAGCGGCTGCGTTGTGTTACATTTCTTTACAAGCGGCTGCAATGAGTTACATTTCTTTACAAGAGGCTGCATTGTGTTACATTTCTTTACAAGCGGCTGCATTGTGTTACATTTCTTTACAAGCGGCTGCATTGTGTTACATTTCTTTAAAAGCGGCTGCATTGTGTTACATTTCTTTACAAGCGGCTGCATTGAGTTACATTTCTTTACAAGCGGCTGCGTTGTGTTACATTTCTTTAAAAGCGGCTGCATTGTGTTACATTTCTTTACAAGCGGCTGCATTGAGTTACATTTTTTTACAAGCGGCTGCATTGTGTTACATTTCTTTACAAGCGGCTGCATTGTGTTACATTTCTTTAAAAGCGGCTGCATTGTGTTACATTTCTTTACAAGCGGCTACATTGAGTTACATTTCTTTACAAGCGGCTGCATTGTGTTACATTTCTTTAAAAGCGGCTGCATTGTGTTACATTTCTTTACAAGCGGCTGCATTGAGTTACATTTCTTTAAAAGCGGCTGCATTGTGTTACATTTCTTTACAAGCGGCTGCATTGAGTTACATTTCTTTACAAGCGGCTGCGTTGTGTTACATTTCTTTAAAAGCGGCTGCATTGTGTTACATTTCTTTACAAGCGGCTGCATTGAGTTACATTTCTTTACAAGCGGCTGCATTGTGTTACATTTCTTTAAAAGCGGCTGCATTGTGTTACATTTCTTTACAAGCGGCTGCATTGTGTTACATTTCTTTAAAAGCGGCTGCATTGAGTTACATTTCTTTACAAGCGGCTGCGTTGTGTTACATTTCTTTAAAAGCGGCTGCATTGTGTTACATTTCTTTACAAGCGGCTGCATTGAGTTACATTTCTTTACAAGCGGCTGCATTGAGTTACATTTCTTTACAAGCGGCTGCATTGTGTTACATTTCTTTAAAAGCGGCTGCATTGTGTTACATTTCTTTACAAGCGGCTGCATTGAGTTACATTTCTTTACAAGCGGCTGCATTGTGTTACATTTCATTAAAAGCGGCTGCATTGTGTTACATTTCTTTACAAGCGGCTGCATTGAGTTACATTTCTTTACAAGCGGCTGCGTTGTGTTACATTTCTTTACAAGCGGCTGCATTGTGTTACATTTCTTTACAAGCGGCTGCATTGTGTTACATTTCTTTACAAGCGGCTGCATTGTGTTACATTTCTTTACAAGCGGCTGCATTGTGTTACATTTCTTTACAAGCGGCTGCGTTGTGTTACATTTCTTTACAAGCGGCTGCGTTGTGTTACATTTCTTTACAATCGGCTGCGTTGTGTTACATTTCTTTACAAGCGGCTGCGTTGTGTTACATTTCTTTACAAGCGGCTGCGTTGTGTTACATTTCTTTACAAGCGGCTGCATTGAGTTACATTTCTTTACAATCGGCTGCGTTGTGTTACATTTCTTTATAATCGGCTGCGTTGTGTTACATTTCTTTACAATCGGCTGCGTTGTGTTACATTTCTTTACAATCGGCTGCTTTTACAATCGGCTGCATTGTGTTACATATCTTTACAATCGGCTGCATTGTGTTACATTTCTTTACAATCGGCTGCGTTTACAATTGGCTGCATTGTGTTACATTTCATTACAATCGGCTGCATTGTGTTACATTTCATTACAATCGGCTGCATTGTGTTACATTTCATTACAAGCGGCGGCGTTGTGTTACATTTCTTTACAATCGGCTGCGTTTACAATCGGCTGCATTGTGTTACATTTCATTACAATCGGCTGCATTGTGTTACATTTTATTACAAGCGGCTGCATTGTGTTATATTTCTTTACAAGCGGCTGCGTTGTGTTACATTTCTTTACAATCGGCTGCGTTGTGTTACATTTCTTTACAATCGGCTGCATTGTGTTACATTTTATTACAAGCGGCTGCATTGTGTTACATTTCTTTACAAGCGGCTGCGTTGTGTTACATTTCTTTACAATCGGCTGCGTTGTGTTACATTTCTTTACAAGCGGCTGCGTTGTGTTACATTTCTTTACAATCGGCTGCGTTGTGTTACATTTCTTTACAATCGGCTGCGTTGTGTTACATTTCTTTACAATCGGCTGCGTTGTGTTACATTTCTTTACAAGCGGCTGCGTTGTGTTACATTTCTTTACAAGCGGCTGCGTTGTGTTACATTTCTTTACAATCGGCTGCGTTGTGTTACATTTCTTTATAATCGGCTGCGTTGTGTTACATTTCTTTACAATCGGCTGCGTTGTGTTACATTTCTTTACAATCGGCTGCGTTGTGTTACATCTCTTTACAATCGGCTACGTTGTGTTACATTTCTTTACAATCGGCTGCGTTGTGTTACATTTCTTTACAAACAGCTGCGTTGTGTTACATTTCTTTACAATCGGCTGCGTTGTGTTACATCTCTTTAAAATCGGCTGCGTTGTGTTACATTTCTTTACAATCGGCTGCGTTGTGTTACATTTCTTTACAATCGGCTGCGTTGTGTTATATTTCTTTACAATCGGCTGCGTTGTGTTACATTTCTTTACAATCGGCTGCGTTGTGTTACATCTCTTTACAATCGGCTGCGTTGTGTTACATTTCTTTACAATCGGCTGCGTTGTGTTACATTTCTTTACAATCGGCTGCGTTGTGTTACATTTCTTTACAATCGGCTGCGTTGTATTACATCTCTTTACAATCGGCTGCGTTGTGTTACATTTCTTCACAAGTGGCTGCATTGTGTTACATTTCTTTACAATCGGCTGCGTTGTGTTACATTTCTTTACAAACGGCTGCTTTGTGTTACATTTCTTTACAAGCGGCTGCATTGTGTTACATTTCTTTACAAGGGGCTGCATTGTGTTACATTTCTTTACAATCGGCTGCATTGTGTTACATTTCTTTACAAGGGGCTGCATTGCGTTACATTTCTTTACAAGCGGCTGCTTTGTGTTACATTTCTTTACAAGCGGCTGCGTTGTGTTACATTTCTTTACAATCGTCTGCGTTGTATTACATTTCTTTACAAGCGGCTGCTTTGTGTTACATTTCTTTACAATCGTCTGCGTTGTGTTACATTTCTTTACAAGCGGCTGCTTTGTGTTACATTTCTTTACAATCGGCTGCGTTGTGTTACATTTCTTTACAAGCGGCTGCGTTGTGTTACATTTATTTACAAGCGGCTGCATTGCGTTAAATTTCTTTACAATCGGCTGCGTTGTGTTACATTTCTTTACAAGCGGCTGCGTTGTGTTACATTTCTTCACAAGCGCCGCATTGTGTTACATTTCTTTACAAGCGGCTGCGTTGTGTTACATTTCTTTACAATCGGCTGCGTTGTGTTACATTTCTTTACAAGCGGCTGCGTTGTGTTACATTTCTTCACAAGCGCCGCATTGTGTTATATTTCTTCACAAGCGCCGCATTGTGTTACATTTCTTTACAAGCGGCTGCGTTGTGTTACATTTCTTTACAATCGGCTGCGTTGTGTTACATTTCTTTACAAGCGGCTGCGTTGTGTTACATTTCTTCACAAGCGCCGCATTGTGTTATATTTCTTCACAAGCGCCGCATTGTGTTACATTTCTTTACAAGCAGCTGCGTTGTGTTACATTTCTTTACAAAGTCATACAAGGTGGGGCGAATCTCCCCTTGCGTTTCTTTGTAAATCCCATTCAGGAACGTGTGCTGGCGTGCATCGATGTGCGTCACGCAACGACAACGCAAATCCTGGCCCGCAGTGTCATGTGTACACTAATTTTGTAATAAAAGCTGACCTCCTTCTTCGGCACATGAGCCGTCAATTATAACTTGGCTCCTGGACGCCAGTGGCTGCGTTGCTCTCTGGTCACATGGACAGGCGTCTCAAAACACTCTTACCAACAAGAAACAGCCCCGCAGAGCAGGAACAGCAGCTTTAATTTACAATACAAGGGTCTCGCGGGGACAGGCTTTGAAAGTGAAGCGATTAGAGCGTAAAAGAGACGACAATTGTTTGTGGTTCTTCTAAAATCTGACTGAACTTTGAAATAGCTGCTACTCTGACTAAACTGCTGTGAAACACGAGTTGTCACCATCAGGAAACGAAACATTTTCATGACAGAATGAATCGTGTTGTCCACCCTGCTTGAAATACATTTAAAACACGCAGGGTTTTTGTTTTCTACTATATAGACACAACACAGAGGCCTTCCCTGGACCCAGCAGACCGTGGAGTGTGTGGATTATGAACCATCTCTGAGAGGAGCTGTGATCTGCTCAGAATCTGAGCACAACATCAGTGAAGGCAGCCAGGTGACGTCTGCAAGGGTCAGGGGCTGCTTCGCATCATGGAAACTTAGAAACTCTGCTCGGTGTGAGCGGAGACACATTTTGGGTTGAAATATACATTTTATGGGGCAAAACTGAATGAAGTGGCAAATTTGGCAACTTCAACCTATAATTGAACTCTCTCTGAGCACTCCTGGCCAAGCTCAGGATAAAAACTCTAGCAGGATGAATGAAGAAAAATTATACCAAAATAACTTATTTTACTTGTTATTGATAAAAGAAGTTTCGATCCATTGTAAATATCTATGAGAGCTGCCTCTTTTTACATAACAATGATGTCCTCTTAATATACACAAATATTGGTGCATGTAAAAAGGTCTAAGCAATATATGGAAACTTCCTTTAGAAATAAAAAGTAATACATTATTTTGGTATAATGTTTCTTCTTTTATCCTGCTAGAGCGCCTCTTCTTTATATACTGTTTGTATACGACTTGGGTGTTTCATACATAGCATTTAAGGAATCGCAATTTGCGATTCCTTAAATGCTGACACAAAATTAAGGAATCGCAAATTTTGCGATTCCTTAATTTTGCGATGCGATTTCCATGATAAATCGCATTTTTCGTTTTTTTTCTCGCAAACGCTGCTTTTTTGCACATCGCAGCGTTTGTGAGAAAAAAAACGGATGACACATCTGCCCCCAGGTGCCTTCTGGGAAGACCAAAATGAGTAAGTGGCTTCTGTGAATACCAAAATGGTAGTAAGTTTAGGATTTCTAAATGAGGTCGCACACTGCTCGTCCCATCAGCGTGTGACCCCGGAGCATGATGGTCGATGTAGTAGGCATCAGCGGGTGCACTTCTACCCGAGTCTTGAGTGTGTTCACTGGTGTGCTTGCCATCCCTGGACACGTGTTTCGCGGTTATTACCGCTCGTCAGCAGGGATTAGGCGTGTGCACGGGGTTGCTGCGTGGGCTGCCGAAAATATTTATAGGTCCAGATACCTCTTATGGCGCGCAGGTGCGGAATTTCGAGGTCGTCACCTCCACCGGCTCCAGGGAGCCTGAATAAATAGTATTTCCAAATGAGGTCGCACACTGCTCGTCCCATCAGCGTGTGACCCCGGAGCATGATGGTCGATGTAGTAGGCATCAGCGGGTGCGATTCTACCCGAGTCTTGAGTGTGTTCACTGGTGTGCTTGCCATCCCTGGACACATGTGTCGCGGTTAAGTTTAGGATTTTGTCTTAAGTTAGTTCTGTAAATCAGGGCTCAAACTGTGGGAACTCACACACAACCTGTGCAAAAGCAAAATCACTCGGCTTCATCATCGTCAACAACCTTACCGTCAGAGGTCCCATCGCCGGCCTGGGTCCACCTATCCTTCTCTGCAGAACCAGGCCGTCCCACACCAAACTGGACCTTAGAATCGCTGTACAAGCTTTGTTCTCGTCCGCCCAGATGATGGTAAATCGCGGCTCATTGGTCTCACTACCTTGGCTGGTCCAGGGATCTCGAACTTGGAAAAGATCTGGGCCATCCATGAGATATCACAAGGCTTAAAAACATCACGGGGCATATTCTCAAGGAGCTATCGCCGAGTTAACGTCCCTTTATTGCAGCCAAAGTTAAGATAAATATATGATCCACATTCACAAGCTGGTGCTAACAAGCAATATCACCAGTTTAGCTGCGATAGTAGCTGCAAAAACCATCGCTACAGAGGACCCCCACAACTATCGCTAATGAGATGCAGAGTAGGCGTTCCCGAGCAAAAAGCCTCAACAACACCACTCCACAACATTCTCAACGACCAGCCACATCGGTGATAAGATCCCTAAACATGTGATAAGGTGAGTTAGCAGCAGGAAACTAACACCTGCTCTGACCTGTGTAAGTCGGACCACAGCCTGCACCACGAACGGGAGCCCAGCCCAGAGCCACACCTGAAGAACAACAGATGCCATAGAGCCACTCATCATGTAGCCCGGACACCCAGGAGGGCCAAAACACCCACCGCCACCACCCCCAGGACCCCCCCCCCGGACTCCCACCCGGACAAAGACATGCAACATCGATAACAAGGAATCATGTACCAAACATCCGCCTGATGACGCACAATCACATCTGGTTACTTGCATGTGTCAACACAAAAATGAGCATTACACATTCACCTTCGAAGCAACAAATGAAAATGTATTAAACAAACACAGAAATGAAGACACATGGCGGGACCCCGTGGGACACTCCGTAGGTCACAGCCTGCAAGACAAATACCATGATGACAAGATGTGTCCTGCACACATCAAGGGACAGAGAGAGAGCTAAGGAGAGAGAGAGAGGGAGAGAGAAATAGATAGACTGAGAGGGGGAGAGAGAGGTAGACGGACCGAGAGGGGGGAGAGAGAGATAGATGGACAGAGAGGGTGAGAGAGACAAAGAGAAAAGAAGAGAGAGACAGGGAGAGAGAGTGCCGACACTTCGCACCCAGGCCACACTGCTCACCTGCTGCCACCGGTGTGTCTCCAACCACGTGCTAGTATGTAGTGCAGTTCACCAGGTCCCACATTTGAGAAAGACCCATCATCTGAAACAGAATCCAGATACCTGAATGGCAAAGTAAATACAATTGCACACAACATCATTGCCTGTCCGCCCTGCACACCCAAGCAGCTGCACTCCAGCCCCTGCACACCCAGGCAGCCGCATCCCAGTCCCTCCTACCACCCATCAGTGTATGCCCGTCCTTGTGCACCCAGGCCTCACTGCTCACCTGCCACCACCAGCGTGTAGAAATGAGGGCCCACCATGTGCCGGTGCAAGCCCCAAACCCGTGGCCCGCGGACATGGCACCCTCCACATCAATCAGCTCTGCTCCGCGGGCCCCAAGGTCTCACATTTGGTGCTGGGTCTTGATTTCTCCATGGCAGAGGACATACCAGTGCACCCCGCATCATCGCAGGCTGCACACCCTCTCAGCCTCATGGATGCCACCAACTCGGTGATCCAGGAGGCGATGCCACGTGGCGATAGGCCCGTGTTGGCTCAGGCCTACACTGCGGTCCAGCAGGGCACACAAAACCTGATTGGGCCACCGGGACGTTTCATCATAGCAGGCTGCAGACCCACTCAGCACTTAAGGTGCCCCTACCTCAGTGCACCGAAAGTCACCGTCCCGTGGTGGTGTGCCTGTGCCGGCCGCAGTGTATCCAGTGCCAACTCTATCGTGTCACCTCCAGGCCTGCAGAATATTTATTATGTTGCAGGCCCCTGAGCCCCCATGCCTACATGGACACCACATGGACACCCCAGAGAGGTTGGAAATGGCGTCGCGCACATGCGCACGGCCCTTTTTATTGGCAGGGTCACATGTGTGCTGTGACACGTGTGCTGGAGGGGTGTGGTGTGAGTGTAAACCAGCCATGAGGGAGTGGCTGTGGCATGCTTACAACTAGAAAGGTTTGAGGGTGGATGCACAGCTATTTATTCCTAGTTAATCCTTGTTAGGTTCTCCATGGGTGGCGTTACTGCCTCATAAAACGCCCACTAGTACAGATAAAGATGTGATGCCAGTGGATCACTAGGACCATCCCCTAGGGAACACTATTCACTCCTCCTAGTGACAGAGGATTCCACGCAATTCATTCGGTTTCTCTTGCCATGTATTTATCAATGTTCATATTTTTGTAAATGTTCATCAAGATATATTGTATATCATATAATCTTCATTTGTTCATCAATCAAGGCATCATCATAATACATGACATCATCGTTTAGGGCATCATTATAGTGTATAGCATCCAATGCATTTCGGGCTGCTAATAGAGCCCTTCATCAGGGAATAACGCTGTAGAAGTGAAAATAAAAAATAAAAAATAAAGTGTTGCTACAGTATGCGTTACAACGTGTGTTGTTGATACATTCCAATAGCATTTCACTACAGTTGCAAGTATCACAAGTAACATTTGCAGTAACATTGCCGATAACTTACATGCCTGTCTTTGTCCTTTGGGAATTATTTGTGGTTGATATTGCCAAGTACAACTCTAAAAAAGAATGGTGCAAATCAGATTGTAGCGAAATGATTTAGACAAAGTGCACCCTTTTCTATATACCGCACGAAACTGCTGTAACTTAAACTGACCTGTTTTTCGTCTGGAAATCAAAACGCCATGAACGCGGCTTCTTTGTTACACACGCGTCTTAGTTTGTGGGTTTGTAACCGTCACGATAATCAAACCTGTTAGCGGTCACGTGACCTGTTGAAACTAAGAAAAGACTGTAGACCGGGTGGTCTAAGGAGATCTATCTATTGTGTAAAATCGATGTGTTTAATGTGTGTTTAGCACCATCTAGAAACGGTGGGTCGCATGTTGCAGGAATATTTGGAGAAAATATTTTAAAAAAATATCGCTACTAATAGCAGTTTCGAAATCAAAATGCTTGGGCGGTCCGCCTGTAATTTAGACAGCGCTGAGTGAGGTGCGCTAGGTGCCAGCTGTGTTAACTTAGGCGATAGAACGCATACAGTATGGAGAATGCTAAATAAGCAGGTAGTAAATGTAAACAGTTTAAAAGCAAAAAAACATGTACAGTCAACACAGGGGTTACCAATCTGTGGCACTGAAGCAAATTAACATGTCGTGATTTACAGATAACATGAGAATTCGATTCTTTCGTTAAGTCCAAAAGGTTTTTGAGTACAAAGTCTATAGATCCATGAGTTCTCTCTTTGGAGTAGATGTTTCGTGTTGTCTCTACCTTCTATTTTGTTGATACTTTCCAAGATCAAGAATTTCAGTTGTGCAATACTGTGTTTTGCTTCCATAAAGTGTGTCGCAACTGTAGATTTCACATTTTTCAGGCGTATGTTCGATTTGTGTTCTGTAATTCTTGTTTTGATTCGGCACTCCGTCTTGCCAATATATAGTTTGCCGCACGGGCATTTGAGAGCATATATGACATTTGTTGAGTCACATGTAGCATTTACCTTAAGTTTTAATTCTTGGCCTTTCATAGGGTGATTTATTTTGTTCCCTCTAATGATGTTGTTACAATG
The DNA here is from genome assembly GCF_964261635.1 of Lissotriton helveticus. Lineage (NCBI taxonomy): Eukaryota > Metazoa > Chordata > Amphibia > Caudata > Salamandridae > Lissotriton > Lissotriton helveticus. The sequence goes on from NC_136069.1 coordinate 1,656,358,646, forward strand.
GCCACAGTTGTGGCAAGGTTTAGTTCCATGGTAGATTTCTGTTGTAGAAGTTTGTGGTTGGAGCATTTCACCTATGTTTTTTGTTCTAGTGAACGCAAATAAAGGAGGATCTTTGAAACAGTTGTTGAAATCAGGTTCCATAGTGAGCATTGGCCAGTGTTTCAGTATGACATTTTTGAATTTCTGACTCGATGTTGAGTATTTCGATATGGCGACTATTCTAGTTTGCTCTTTTGGAAGGCTGGGTTGTAGTAGTGAGTTTCTATCTTTTAGTGCCAGCTTTTGTTTCGATTCCTCTAGAATGTGTTCAGGGTACCCTCTTTGTTTGAATTTGTTTTCCATCTCTACAATCCTTTTCTGCAGGGTGATAGGTTCAGATGTGATTCTTTTGATTCTTGCCATCTGGGAGAAAGGTAAAAATCTTTTAAGGTTGTGTTCGTGAAAGCTACTGTAGTGGAGCATATTGTTACGATCCGTGCTTTTGACGTGTAAGTCTGTTTCCAATCCTTTGGGTGTGCGGTTTACTTTGACATCTAGGAAAGTGATGTGGTATCAGACATTTCCCAAGTTAACTGAATTCCTTCATCAATTTGATTGAATTTCGTTAACTCTTCATGTAGTTGTTCTTTTGAGCTTGACCAGATAATGAAAATATCATCAATATAGCGGATGAAGAGTTTGAGATTATCGCTCCATTCTTTTTTGGACAGGATATGTTTTTCCTCATAAGACTTCATAAAAAGGTTCGCATAGACCGGCGCTGCAGAGTTGCCCATGGCAGTGCCAACTAATTGTAGGTACCAGCTGTCCTTGTATCTGAAATAGCTTTGATAAAGTGAAAAGAGCATTAGCTCCATTAGAAAAGTTTGAAAGTTCACATCCAAGTTGGTATTAAGGAGAGCGTCTTCTATTGCTTCTATCCCCATGGAATGGGGTATGCTCGTGTACAGTGATCTTACATCGGCTGTGCATAGTACTATTTGTTGCTCTGGTTCAATTTTGATTGTGTTCAGTTTGGCAATGAATTCCGTCGTATCCTTTATGTATGTTGACATTTTTCTCACTGAGGGCTGGAGATATTTATCAAGTAGTTGGCCTACGGGCTCATGTAGGCTTTGCCTGGTTGATACGATCGGTCTTAGTGGTGGATCCATTAAATTTTTATGGATTTTTGGCACCATATTCAATGTTGGACTTTTTGGGTTCTCTTTAAGTAAGAATTTTTTTGTTCTAGGATTTATTACACCCATTTCATGTGCTTTGTCAACAATAGTTTTGAGGTTCTTCGTGAACTCCGTGGTTGGATTTTGTTGGAGTCTCATATATGTGTTCGTGTCATTCACGTGTTCTAATACCTTCAGTTCATATTTGTCTCGGTCCATTATCACAATTGCACCTCCCTTGTCAGCTTTTGTGCAAATGATTTTTTCATTGTTTGATAATTTCCTGAGGATATCCATATCTTTTTGTGTCATATTCCTCTGAGTGTCTCGTCGATGTTTGATTTTAGTTAGATCCTGTTTAACCATCTTCTCGAATATATCAATGGTTTTGTGACTGGTTGGTGCTTGGAAGGAACTGCTTGGGCGTAATCCTTGTAATTGGTCTGCATCTTGTGGAATTGATTGTGGTAGTATATTGTCAAAGAAATGTCTCAGACGTAATTTCCGTGTAAGTTTGAAAAAACTGACTTCCAATTCCAAGTCATCTGTGGTATGGGTAGGGACATAAGATGTACCCTTCTGTAGCAGTTGTTCTTCGTGTTGGCTCAAAGGATGCTTACTTATGTTAATAACGAAGTTATTTTCAGGGTTTTGCTCCTCGTTACTGGTGCTTCTTTTTCCTTCTCCTTTTCTTGTTCTTTTGTTTTGTCCCCGCCTGGGTCGCCTCTTTGTGATTGGCCTTGCTCTAAAAAATGGCTCTGTTGGGTTTGTATGGGAACAGTCGGTTGTATGCTTTGGTTTGCATCTACATGAGTTGTTGGTTGTTGTTTGCTGGTTGTGGGCTGTTCTGAAGTTCTGCTTGGTGGTGGTTGCTTTCTCCTCTGTGTCGTGTCCCCTTCCGAAGAGGACGTATCCGTCTGTGATGTATATGGTTTATTGGCTCTCTTTCTCGAGTAGATTTCAGCCCAGGTGTACACCTCTCCTAAACGGTAGTCAAGTGTGTCCCTTTTATATTTCCGGATTTTTCTTTCATTTATATCTCTAGTATGTTTTTCCATTTGTATACTTATGTCTTCCAATATCTTGGATAGTTCCTCCTCAGACATTGCATTGGATAATTCATTTTGTGTTTCAGCTATCTCTTTCATGAGTTCTTCCAATATCTCTGATAGCTCCTCTATTATCAGGAGAATAAGATCAAGTGAACACTTGTTTAGGATTTCATACCATCGGTCTTGAAACTTCTTAGAATTTTTACAAAGAGAAGGTTTGAGGGCAATCCTTAGACCCCGGGGTATGCGTTGGTTTTTATGATATTTCACTAGGGGATGGTCCCAGTGATCCACTGGCATCACATCTTTATCTGTACTAGTGGGCGTTTTATGAGGCAGTAACGCCACCCATGGAGAACCTAACAAGGATTAACTAGGAATAAATAGCTGTGCATCCACCCTCAAACCTTTCTGTTTACGAATTTATAAACCTCAACTGGACGGATAGCACGCGATAGAATGAGCAACTACGAAGAAATATCGAGAAGCACAGAGGCCAGGGCCTCAACTTTTGCATTTAAACCGGAGGAGGCAGACAGAATCTATGGTCTAATTAGGGAAGAACTCCAACACCAAGATGGCCGCTGACCAGGAGTCCTAGGCAAGGGCTCCGGGATTTGGGATCGCCAATCCTGGCATAAATCCCTGAATATCCCGTCCCTACAGCCCAAGACCTGCCAAGACCGGCGACCTAGGACACAGAAACAATACGAATAAGAAGTGATTGTGATTACCTCCGTAAACAGAGGTAGCAGCCTGTATCATCCGGACCGAGAGGGGACTCGGAGGCGCCCAGGCGGGGACGGCATCGGCTGTCTCCTTGTAGACTGTTGAGGAGCGAGCGGAGGACTCTCAAGGCGGTGCGGGCGAGGACCGATCTGCGAGAGGGACGAGGCAGCTTCACCGGGACCCAGGACGAGGATCGGGGACCGAGGGCAGCGACGAGGAGGTGAGGACACTCGCGCTGCTGCAGGCGCAGCCCCACGTCGCCCTAGTCATCGCCCCCCCGCCACACTTCAAGATAGACCGGGAAAGCGAGGAAAGTCTGTAGTCCGCCCCGCCTGACCCTAAAATGGCGGCCAAAGCGGACAATAAACAATAAAACATTTAAAAAATATGACGCAGAGGTGCTGAGGTGCTGTATGAAAAGCGGAACTCGGCTAGACTAGGTGAAACAACTGAAAAGCTGAATAGCTGCAAGTTGATAGGCAACAGCAATCAATATAAGTAACTAAAAGAAAGCCTGGGAAATTGGACCAATCAACGAAGGAGCTGGACCAGAGAAAGAAGTTGAAAGGGAGAAAGGACTCCCTGCCTGTATAAAAACAAACACAACGGCAGCCATCTTACAAGGATGGTTTTTACACCAAGATTGTTTTTCACCCAGCATAGAGCAGAACAAATGTCAGCTGGCAAATAATTAATAAGCTCTCTGAAAGTACAACCATTAGAGGTAAATAAGGAATAACCATGGAAAAGAGAAGCCATATCCAGTACTACTCAGGAAAACTATAAATGCACAATTCTAGATCTGGGATTAAAAACAGCAATAAATAGCATCAGCAGTGGGGCTACCAGGAATAAAACGGAAAAAGAAACACCATAATACATGCAGAACGGAGCAAAAATGAGCGAAAGATACCCTGAATCTACTGGCTTGAGTGCCCAGAGTATAAAATACCCCAATAATTTAACTAAAAAGGCAGCTAAGAAGTTTAAACACGACTACCTGAGGAAAAACCCGGACATACTATTCGCAGACCTATACTTTAATGCAACTAATGGTACGAAAATGAATGACCTCATATTCTATACATTCAGAGCAGCTAAATGGCGCAATGCCTTCACTAGGATGCTTACCATAAAAACTTTGAAAAACATTCCTCACGGCTTAAAAATGTCAACCACACCATCACAAAGATGCAGAGCCGAACTTAACATCACGATATATAAATCTGGAATAGTGCTGATACAAGCAGCAAATCGAGATCTAGAGAGATTTGCCAAGACTTTCCGATCGATAAAAGACTCAATGGACGACCCGAGTCATCAACTTCTCCTAACCCCACCTTTAGACACTCTAGACAGTCTCTATGTCACCATCAGAGGCACAATTAGAACCAGGAGCCATCATGCGCCGGCGTCAGCATCAGCGACTACTCAGGTAAAGTTAACTGGTCCAGTAAGGCCTATACTAGAGAACACAACTAGAAGAACTGAGAAGTCTACCTATCAAACAAACAAAGAACATTGTCAGCGCCTAAGAGAAGAATCGTCCCTACTCCCGAACCATGAGACCCCTCAAGTAGATCTTACACTGGCAGCGAGGGTAGCGCCACCTAACAAGCATGAATTAGATGAGACAGAAGACAACAACCTTCCTTCAACCCAAACGCTCGCCAGCACTATACCAACGTATACACCTCCATCAACAAACGAACTCTCAACCACACAGGACCTATCTAACTCCACCAACCTCCCTACACCTCACGCCAACACAACACCAGCGGCTTACAGACCCTCAACCTCTAACAAGATCCTACCAACTCAGAACATACCCAGCACCAACGACACACCTAATGGTGAGGGAATAGACAATCAAAAAGAGAAGATAAAGAAAATGACAGCGCAACTAAGAACCATTCCAAAAAGGAGAAGAGTTGAGCGGATGTACAGATCGGCCGGACCAAAGAAATCTCACCAGAACAAGACGGACTTTAATAAGCTTCAGAAACTAGTGAGCAAGCTAGCACAAGCCACTATGAATACCATACAGGCGATAGAAAAAATCGAAGAGAGGACAGCGAACATTCACGCAAAAGTCACGGATATCCAAAATCTTGTACATTCCTCACATAGAAAGAGCAACGAGGCGGACATGCGTTTAAAACAGAGAGACAACCGACCAGACAGGACTGAACCACTATCTAACGAGGAAACGCTGGCCTTAATCCGAACATATGACCTATCGGACCACAAGGAAGAAGAGAGAATCCAAACAGTCCCGCTAGACATTAACAGGACAGCGAGAAAAAACAATAGAACATCCAACCCCCACAATTTACAGCACATTCAGCTAACACCAAACGAAGCCGAAAACGCGAACGCTATTAAAAGAGAAAAACATCTATCCTGTCTACTACTCAACTGCCGATCAGCAACCAAACATGCATCGGACATAGCGGACCTCATCCTCAACAAGGACATTGACCTGGCAATCCTTACAGAAACTTGGCTTACGGAATCCTCATCACCAACCATGGATCTGCTGATACCACCGCAATTCAACGTTTTGAGACTGGACAGACACGGAAAACTAGGGGGAGGGATAGCCTGTATTCATCGATCTGACATAGAGGTTAAACAAATTCAGGCCGACCCACTCGAATCCTGTGAGTATCTTGGTCTTAACATAAGATCACCTAACACTCAATGGTGCAACCTGCATACTTTCTACCACCCACCAGGAGATAACACAAAGTTTACAGCAGAATTAATGGAGATCATAACAGCCAACTCTAACGACGATGCCAATAACATATTCCTAGGCGACTTCAACCTGCGCTGGGAGAACAGCAATGACAAACTGGTCAACATGCTTAAAGGTTTCCTCACTGAACTAAACCTCACCCAAGCGTGCACACTGCCCACACATTCTAAAGGAGGGACGTTAGACTGGATAATCTCAAGAAACAAAGCTGCAACAATCCACTCCATAACACCATGTGACTGGTCTGATCATCACGCCATAACATTCATGATACCCACAACGAGGAAAGGTAAGACCAGGCAACCTTTCAAGACCAAAAAATGGACTCGAGACACAAAAGAAGCAAATATGGAACTACTGGTCGAAAGCTGTGAAAGAGACTTAAAGCCACCCAACAACCTGGAAAAAGTTAACGAACTGACGGAACACTACATAGCAACTGTCGAAAATATCGTTAATAACACCATGCCATTAAAAATGAAACGAATCTCAGAAAAGACTAAAAACCCGTGGTTCAACGAAGCACTAAATGAAGATAGACGCAAATTGAGAATGGCCGAAAGAAAATGGAGGCAACACCCATCATCTCCTGAACTGGAAGCCCTCAGAAAAACAAGGAAACAATATAATAAAAAGATCATCAACTCAAAAAAGGAATTTATAAGAGCAGAACTGGATAATGCCAAAAACAGACCACGAAAACTATTTGAAATCCTAAAGGAGCAATCAAACAAACTGGCAAAAACAGTGCAAGAAAACTCAAAAACACCTCTAAGCTGTGATGATTTCTCCACATTTTTCACGGAAAAGGCCAAAGCTCTCCAAATAGAGCTTAAAACTCGGCGTTGAACGTTCCCAACGAACCTCAGTCTACTAACGATGCCAACTCTACAACGGTCTGCACTATGGCAAAAAACAAGGCGAGCTGGGAAACATTTGTTCTGTACGACCAACACACGATTGCCAAGACGCTCTCAGGAATCAAACCTAACAACCACTACCAAGACCCTCTGCCTGCAAAATGCGTAAAAGAAATCAATCACATCCTGATTCCAATATGGACCGAAATAATAAATGCGTCACTGTCAGAAGGGATCCTTCCCGACTGCCTAAAAACAGGCCAAGTCATTCCCATAATCAAAAAACCCACAGCAGATTCATCAGATCCAAATAACTTTCGCCCAGTGACCAACATCCCTTTACTGGCCAAGTTGACCGAGAAATGTGTGCAGAACCAACTGAGTCAACACATCACTAAATTTTCCTTGCTAGATGAATGCCAATCGGGATTCAGAGCAGGGCACAGCACTGAAACAGCGATTCTCCACATTACTGATGACGCATTACAGGCCCTTGACCAAAATAAAGCATGCTTACTGATTCTCTTAGACTTGTCATCGGCATTTGATACGGTAAATCATGAAGCATTACTGACCAGACTACGGGACAGGATGGGAATATCGGGAATAGTGCTGAAATGGTTCGAGTCCTTTTTACAGAACAGAACACAGCGCTTCATGGTCAACCAATCAATCTCTCTTCCTTGCCCTAACACAATTGGAGTCCCTCAAGGATCGACACTATCCCCAGATCTGTTTAACCTATACGTCGAGCCACTCACAGAAATCCTCCAAAAATCTCAAATATCCTATCACATGTATGCTGACGACACGCAAATGTACGTAAAGATCGGATCCATAAAAGAATTGGAATTAATGAATGAGACACTAAAAATGGCACTTCAATGGTTAACGGTAAACCACCTGAAGCTGAATGCTCATAAAACAGAGTTCCTACTAATCTCTCCACCAAAGAGGAATACAGAAATAAAGGAATGGATGAAAATCGTGACTGCGCTAAACTGCACCCCAACTCTTGTCAACTCAGCCAAATCTCTAGGAATCATCTTAGATGAGAACCTAGACATGAAAGCCCACATTAACTCAATGGCGAAAAGTGCCCGCTTTCACTTGAACTACCTAAGAAAATTGAAACCATTCATCTCAGAGTCAGACCTCAAATTGGCAATCCAATCCTTAGTTATCTCGAGGATCGAATATGGGTGCACCACCTTGGCGGGATTACCAAAAATGTCCACAGCACCATTGAAAGCCTGTCTTAACGCTGCAGCAAGACTTATCACCGGAACTAGGAAATATGACCATATATCCCCGCACCTAAAAGCATTAAACTGGCTACCATATGAAGCAAGAATCCAAATGAAGATAGCATGTATCACACATAAAGCATTACACGACAACACCCCAAGATATCTAGCAAAGAAAATTCAGTTGTCCGGTGGCAACCGACCTTCTAGGAGTGCTGGGGAGCTGCTACTACGACCAGCCTTCTTCCGAAAGAAGAAAACCTATGACAGAGCGTTCTCGGGAGCGGCCCCCAGAGTATGGAACTCACTCCCTCCAAACATCAGGAAGATCCAGAATCTGGTCACATTCAAACGGGAAGTGAAGAGCCTGCTGATGAACAGATACATTACTTAGCGAAGATCACTGATCATAGATCTGCTATAATACTGCCTTAGTACAGATCTTGTACGCCACTAGATTGGGAGGCACAGGCAATACTATAATGGAACACATATCCTATGATACTAGAACAACCCAAAGGCTAATAGGAATGGAGATTTGACTGAACAGGAGAACAGCATCTTCATGAACTTATACCATGCTACCTCATACATGAACCTATACCTCACTTTTGTAATATATACATGTTTTGTTATTATTTAATCATAGCATATTTACTTACGCTAACGTCACATGTGTCACGAATATATATGTCATCTACCTCAATGCGGTTGCTTGTTAACTGCTTATACATATGCTAACCTTCTTTCCTTTTCTTACTTCATGTTAAGCGCTCTGATACCCACGGGTCTTGTTCGCGCTATACAAAACTTTCTAATAAATAAATAAATAAATAAACTCACACAGGAGTCCAACATACGCACTAAGGAGCAAAATGTACGACAACTAATATACTTATTCAAGAGGAAGATTAATCAACAAATGCATGCGAGTACATTAGTGAAATATCATAAAAACCAACGCATACCCCGGGGTCTAAGGATTGCCCTCAAACCTTCTCTTTGTAAAAATTCTAAGAAGTTTCAAGACCGATGGTATGAAATCCTAAACAAGTGTTCACTTGATCTTATTCTCCTGATAATAGAGGAGCTATCAGAGATATTGGAAGAACTCACGAAAGAGATAGCTGAAACACAAAATTAATTATCCAATGCAATGTCTGAGGAGGAACTATCCAAGATATTGGAAGACATAAGTATACAAATGGAAAAACATACTAGAGATATAAATGAAAGAAAAATCCGGAAATATAAAAGGGACACACTTGACTACCGTTTAGGAGACGTGTACACCTGGGCTGAAATCTACTCGAGAAAGAGAGCCAATAAACCATATACATCACAGACGGATACGTCCTCTTCGGAAGGGGACACGACACAGAGGAGAAAGCAACCACCACCAAGCAGAACTTCAGAACAGCCCACAACCAGCAAACAACAACCAACAACTCATGTAGATGCAAACCAAAGCATACAACCGACTGTTCCCATACAAACCCAACAGAGCCATTTTTTAGAGCAAGGCCAATCACAAAGAGGCGACCCAAGCGGGGACAAAACAAAAGAACAAGAAAAGGAGAAGGAAAAAGAAGCACCAGTAACGAGGAGCAAAACCCTGAAAATAACTTAGTTATTAACATAAGTAAGCATCCTTTGAGCCAACACGAAGAACAACTGCTACAGAAGGGTACATCTTATGTCCCTACCCATACCACAGATGACTTGGAATTGGAAGTCAGTTTTTTCAAACTTACACGGAAATTACGTCTGAGACATTTCTTTGACAATATACTACCACAATCAATTCCACAAGATGCAGACCAATTACAAGGATTACGCCCAAGCAGTTCCTTCCAAGCACCAACCAGTCACAAAACCATTGATATATTCGAGAAGATGGTTAAACAGGATCTAACAAAAATCAAACATCGACGAGACACTCAGAGGAATATGACACAAAAAGATATGGATATCCTCAGGAAATTATCAAACAATGAAAAAATCATTTGCACAAAAGCTGACAAGGGAGGTGCAATTGTGATAATGGACCGAGACAAATATGAACTGAAGGTATTAGAACACGTGAATGACACGAACACATATATGAGACTCCAACAAAATCCAACCACGGAGTTCACGAAGAACCTCAAAACTATTGTTGACAAAGCACATGAAATGGGTGTAATAAATCCTAGAACAAAAAAATTCTTACTTAAGGAGAACCCAAAAAGTCCAACATTGAATATGGTGCCAAAAATCCATAAAAATGTAATGGATCCACCACTAAGACCGATCGTATCAACCAGGCAAAGCCTACATGAGCCCGTAGGCCAACTACTTGATAAATATCTCCAGCCCTCAGTGAGAAAAATGTCAACATACATAAAGGATACGACGGAATTCATTGCCAAACTGAACACAATCAAAATTGAACCAGAGCAACAAATAGTACTATGCACAGCCGATGTAAGATCACTGTACACGAGCATACCCCATTCCATGGGGATAGAAGCAATAGAAGACGCTCTCCTTAATACCAACTTGGATGTGAACTTTCAAACTTTTCTAATGGAGCTAATGCTCTTTTCACTTTATCAAAGCTATTTCAGATACAAGGACAGCTGGTACCTACAATTAGTTGGCACTGCCATGGGCAACTCTGCAGCGCCGGTCTATGCGAACCTTTTTATGAAGTCTTATGAGGAAAAACATATCCTGTCCAAAAAAGAATGGAGCGATAATCTCAAACTCTTCATCCGCTATATTGATGATATTTTCATTATCTGGTCAAGCTCAAAAGAACAACTACATGAAGAGTTAACGAAATTCAATCAAATTGATGAAAGAATTCAGTTAACTTGGGAAATGTCTGATACCACCATCACTTTCCTAGATGTCAAAGTAAACCGCACACCCAAAGGATTGGAAACAGACTTACACGTCAAAAGCACGGATCGTAACAATATGCTCCACTACAGTAGCTTTCACGAACACAACCTTAAAAGATTTTTACCTTTCTCCCAGATGGCAAGAATCAAAAGAATCACATCTGAACCTATCACCCTGCAGAAAAGGATTGTAGAGATGGAAAACAAATTCAAACAAAGAGGGTACCCTGAACACATTCTAGAGGAATCGAAACAAAAGCTGGCACTAAAAGATAGAAACTCACTACTACAACCCAGCCTTCCAAAAGAGCAAACTAGAATAGTCGCCATATCGAAATACTCAACATCGAGTCAGAAATTCAAAAATGTCATACTGAAACACTGGCCAATGCTCACTATGGAACCTGATTTCAACAACTGTTTCAAAGATCCTCCTTTATTTGCGTTCACTAGAACAAAAAACATAGGTGAAATGCTCCAACCACAAACTTCTACAACAGAAATCTACCATGGAACTAAACCTTGCCACAACTGTGGCCATTGTAACAACATCATTAGAGGGAACAAAATAAATCACCCTATGAAAGGCCAAGAATTAAAACTTAAGGTAAATGCTACATGTGACTCAACAAATGTCATATATGCTCTCAAATGCCCGTGCGGCAAACTATATATTGGCAAGACGGAGCGCCGAATCAAAACAAGAATTACAGAACACAAATCGAACATACGCCTGAAAAATGTGAAATCTACAGTTGCGACACACTTTATGGAAGCAAAACACAGTATTGCACAACTGAAATTCTTGATCTTGGAAAGTATCAACAAAATAGAAGGTAGAGACAACACGAAACATCTACTCCAAAGAGAGAACTCATGGATCTATAGACTTTGTACTCAAAAACCTTTTGGACTTAACGAAAGAATCGAATTCTCATGTTATCTGTAAATCACGACATGTTAATTTGCTTCAGTGCCACAGATTGGTAACCCCTGTGTTGACTGTACATGTTTTTTTGCTTTTAAACTGTTTACATTTACTACCTGCTTATTTAGCATTCTCCATACTGTATGCGTTCTATCGCCTAAGTTAACACAGCTGGCACCTAGCGCACCTCACTCAGCGCTGTCTAAATTACAGGCGGACCGCCCAAGCATTTTGATTTCGAAACTGCTATTAGTAGCGATATTTTTTTAAAATATTTTCTCCGAATATTCCTGCAACATGCGACCCACCGTTTCTAGATGGTGCTAAACACACATTAAACCCATCGATTTTACACAATAGATAGATCTCCTTAGACCACCCGGTCTACAGTCTTTTCTTAGTTTCAACAGGTCACGTGACCGCTAACAGGTTTGATTATCGTGACGGTTACAAACCCACAAACTAAGACGCGTGTGTAACAAGGAAGCCGCGTTCATGGCGTTTTGATTTCCAGACGAAAAACAGGTCAGTTTAAGTTACAGCAGTTTCGTGCGGTATATAGAAAAGGGTGCACTTTGTCTAAATCATTTCGCTACAATCTGATTTGCACCATTCTTTTTTAGAGTTGTACTGGGCAATATCAACCGCAAATAATTCCCAAAGGACAAAGACAGGCATGTAAGTTATAGGCAATGTTACTGCAAATGTTACTTGTGATACTTGCAACTGTAGTGAAATGCTATTGGAATGTATCAACAACACACGTTGTAACGCATACTGTAGCAACACTTTATTTTTTATTTTTTATTTTCACTTCTACAGCGTTATTCCCTGATGAAGGGCTCTATTAGCAGCCTGAAATGCATTGGATGCTTACAACTAGACCTGTGAACATCAGATCACTACAGGGGAGATCTGGCACACGTAGCTTTGTTGTCCCTCCTGTGAGCATAAGCATAGTGGGCTGGCCTGGCGTATGCCAGTCCAAAGTAAGAGTTTAAACAATGACCCCGGGGCTCTGGGCGTGGTTCCGTACGGGGCTGGACAAGGAAGGAACTAATGCGTGTGTCCCCTTTGTTGCGTCAGTGCCACCCGGACAACTTTCCGTATTGTGTCACCCTGTGACACAAGTCCAACGACATGAGCCATATGGACGGTAGGGGGAATTCACTGACCCTATATTCATCAATACTACCACACATGAAAGACCATAGACACGACACATCTGTGTGATTCGGAATGTTTAATGCACATTCAGTGGAGTGTTTCATCTGGAGCAGTACAGGCCATGTAAACCCCACATGATGATGTTGGCCCGTGGAGAGCCAGCCAGAGTCCTACAGGGAATGACAAGTCCTAAGGACGAGGAAGAGTTCAGTCTGCAGTCTGATTGCTGTGTCATTGGTGATCAAACAGAACATGGCAGTCCATTGCGAGGTCCAAGGTGAGAGTCGCTGAGTGCATCGGGGGACAGTGGAAGGTGATGATGCAGAGGGCAGAACCAAGCTGAAACCGGCCATATGGCGGAGATGAATACTACTGCGTCCTTCTTACCATGATGGTGCTTTCATCTGCCTCTTCGTCCTCTGCTGTACCATGTGCCTCACTTGTGGGTGGTGCTGGCCTTTCTCCAGCACTGTGTGGCAGTGACACCTCAGGGGCCGGAGGGGGAATGTCTGCCGCACTGTGTGGCACTGACACTTTAGGGGGCGGAGATATGGATGTAGTAGTAGCAGCAGCATGCCTCAGCGCCAGGCCTTGTGGCAGCAATGCCATGAGGATGGTTTTGAGGTCATCGAGGAACCCAGCTACCACTCGCTGGTGTGCAGCCGTGGCAGCCGCTCTTTCTGCATTGGCCCGCTCTATAGTCTCCATGAGCCTCCGCATGTTTCCTACCTCACGGGCGAGCTCGATGGAGCCACTCTGAGTAGTCAGTCATTCTTGACTCTGAGTCAGAACTTTGGCGATGTCAGCCATGGTTCATTAGAGTTTTTTACAACAACAGTGGTCCTATGCAAAGGTGATATAAATACAATGAATATAGACACAATGGAAACTATATTAAGTTATGACTTGTCCAGCCGGACAGCGGTCCACAAATGTTTACTTTTTTTCAATAATCACACAATTTCAACCTTCACCAATTCTTCAGAGTAGAGCACAAGCCTGTACCCCTACGTTTACAGAATGACATGGTGAAGAATTTAGTCATCATCAATAATCTTTATTTCGTTGCTTATGCATCATAAAAGATATACAATAAAAAAGTACATTGTACAATGCCAAAAATCAATAATTAATACTACACATCATCGTTTTGGGTCACATTGTTATGGTTAGAATGATCACAAAATATAGAATAAATATATATAAAAGATTAAAATACATTATTACAAGGTTAAAAAGTAATTACATTTAAATTTATAACAGCCAAAGCATAGGAAATTTAAATTAAAAAAAAACATGGTTAGTGATTTGAACAGGCCCGCAGGGTATGCAGTTTTAAAAGGAAGGGACATTTTCAATCTAATGAAATTTACAGCCAAAAGAAATCTACTAATTCCAAACACAATTACTTGGCTGGTATCCGTATTTAAGATTCTGCCAGCTTCCTTATGGAAAATAGAACCAATATTACGACATAGTGGCACTATCCATTTTTTCCTTGCTTTCCCATAACTAGGGCAAAAAAACAATATATGTAAAACATCTTCCCTTATATTGTTTGTACATAAAGTGCAATAATCACTGTTTGTCTTCCCCCAGCTTTTCTCAGTGGCCTTGGTTCTCAATGTTCCATATCTGTATTTCAAGTACAGGGTTTTGGCCAAAGGTGGCTGAATCTCATCGAGAAACGTTTCAAAATGGGCCACATTTTTAACCAGTAAAAAAATTTCTGTTAAAGGGCCGTGCACTCTTATGTACGCAGAATCATGGCTCACATAGGACTAAAAGGACAATTTAACAATTTTTTTAGAGGCCATGCTTAAGGACTCCGGCTCACTCCAAAAATGGGTTAGTCCTAATTTGGTTAACCAAGCTCTTACGTGTTTAAACCAATAAATTTTTCTGCCACTATCTAGGTCCAATACTTCTTTCAACCCATTTTTGTATTCTATCAGTTCGGGGGTTGTCCATAATCTGACCCATAATAATAATGGTCTCAACATTGCATGATGGTCAGTATGCTTAATGTTTAAGTCTAGAAATAGTGGTATCAATGGAGTGTTATTGGGTACCTTTAGTAATCCCCTAATGAACTTGTTCGCCTGTATTTCAAAGGTCTTCCTACATACTGGTCCCCATAATTCTGCCCCGTACAAAACAGCTGCCTGGACCTTATACCTAAAAATCTCTATTGCTGGGGTAACTGCCTTATTCACACATTTATTGTGTCTTTTTAGTATTGGAAGACAGTTTTGTTTGAACACTATTTTTGATTTTTCTAGCTGAGGTCTCCATCCCAGTGACGAATCTAGTAATACCCCTAAATATGTGAAACTCTGTTCATAGTCAAGTTTATGACCGTTTAGCATTAGATTTCTTTTAAAACTTTTGTGCGAGTTTAGTGCCATGTATTTTGTTTTTTTTATGTTAATTTCTAATCCTTTTAAAGTGCAATATTGCTGGAACCTATCTAATAAGATCTGGAGGCCCCGAGGAGTTTGTGAAATGAGGATCGTGCCGTGCGCGAAGAGGAGAGACGGTACACGTTCCCCCCCCAATCGGGGCGAGTCATTGTCACAATTCTCCATATAAGCTGCTATATCATTAACAAAAAGGGAGAAAAGTGTGGGAGCCAGTACGCATCCCTGGCGTACTCCCCTTTTTATGGGGATTGGATCTGTAAGTTCCCCATTTGGGCCCCACCTAACCTTAGCATAGTTCTCCTGGTGCAGGCCCTTCACAAGCTTTAGTAATTCTCCAGGAAGTCCCTGCCTTTCCAGAGATTTCCAAAGTAGGTCACGAGGGATAAGGTCAAATGCTGCTCGTAAGTCTACAAAGGTCACATATAAGTGGCCCTTGCGAATGATGACGTATTTCCAGTACAAGCAGCATAACCTTAATACCTGATCTATGGTCCCTGTTTTTTCCCTAAACCCCGCCTGGTATTTTGATAAAACTGATTCTTCATCCAACCAAGTGTTTATATGGTTTAATATATGCCTGGCATATATCTTTTGAGTTATATCTAAAAGACTAATGGGGCGATAGTTAGCTGGATCGCCTCTATCCCCCTTTTTAAAAATTGTAATAATTTCTGCACCATCCCATGTGCCCGGGATTTTGTCACCAGCCGCAATAGTATTAAATAAATGATTTAAGTAAGGTGCCCAAACATCAATATTATGCTTATAAAGATCGCCTGGAATTTTGTCAAGTCCAGGCGCCTTCCCTAGTTTGACTGAAGCAATTGCTAACTCAGTTTCCTGCAGGTCGAAGACTACCAGTGGGTGTGCTATCTCGGGCTGGATAGAAATATACTCTTCCTGAGAGGTTTCCTCGGTGGTTTGGGCTCCATACAACGTTGTAAAGTGTTTTACCCACGTGACCTCATCTAGGAAAACCTCTCTGGAGCCTTTCTCACGTTTGTTCCCCTTAGCCACTAATTCCCAGAATTGCCTCTGGTCCTTTGTTTTGGCTGCTGATAGCATGCTTGACCACAGTTCCTCATCCCAAGAGGATTTTGCTTTTACCATTATCTTGTTATATGATTTCCTTTTATCTCTAATTTCTATAGGACCTTTTCTTTTAAGTGCATCAATCAAAATGGTTTTAGCGACACGACATTCCTTATTGTACCATGGTTTACCTACTGGTTTTGCATTTACTGTGCCAGTCCCTTTTTTTGGTCTTTTTGTAAGAAGATCTAACAATTTATTAAAAAGGGATTTATGTAATTTAATAAATTCTCCAGATTCACATCTAAATGGACAATATGATTCAAATGTATTAACAAAGGCACAGTAAATATTAGCCAATAAGTCCTCTCTTTCCAATATGTATGCCCATTTGACAGCCCTTCGATTATTACTGAGAATGACATTATCTGTTGTTGGTGGCTGTACTTGGCTGTGACCTCCCTCAGCGTCTCCCGGCCCCTTTAATAAGCTTTGCCGAAAGCTAGTTTCAAGTGGATAATGGTCACTCTCAAATCTCTCCTTTACATTTAGACCAATTGTATATGGCCATAAGTCAAAAGAAACAATAACATAATCTAATTTGCTTTCGCAATCTCG
Organism: Lissotriton helveticus; assembly: GCF_964261635.1. NCBI lineage: Eukaryota > Metazoa > Chordata > Amphibia > Caudata > Salamandridae > Lissotriton > Lissotriton helveticus. The sequence continues at coordinate 1,656,375,514 of NC_136069.1, forward strand.
CCTCTTGAAGGTAGGTGCTTTCGGGCTATCAGATGGCATGCGCCCATTACATGCCCTCAAACCTTGACTTGTGAGCAACCTTGTGATCTGAAGGGCTAGCGTGGTTCCAGCAACTGTTCCGTTATTGGTCAGTACAGGTATCCCATTAGCAACATCCTCATCTTCATACAATTTAACCATGCCCATAATCGGTTCGAAATTGCAGTTCATGTCCCCACATAAGATTATACTTGCATCTGGTTCTAGAGTGTCCATAAAAATCTCCAGTTTTTCAATGCATGGCGACTCCTTATAAGATGAATGAGGACTGTTATACACATCTATAAGATTAATCAACCTTTTATCCTCTGTGGTTATTTCCAGTCCAAGTATGTCTAGAGAATCGGTATTTAAAATTTTTATGCCAATGTTAATAGATACACTGATCCATATTAATAAACCTCCTGAGGCTCGTCCTCTTAATGAAGGCACAGCCTTTATTTGGAATGTTTTGTATCCAACTCTATGAACCTGATCCGTAGCCCAAGTTTCCTGTAACACACAGATATCAAAGGTATTCATGTAAATATTCCAGTCAGGGTCACATAATTTTGCACGCACTCCCGCTACATTCCATGATACTAGTGAAATCAAAGAAGGCCCCTCATTTAACCCGCAGTTGCTTGATAGTGTGGATAAGGACAGGCTACTACTAGCCCCAGAGCGGGTTGCAGTAATAGTATTTTCTACCCTTCGGGATTTATTCCCTTCTTCCTCCTTGGCTCCATCTGAACTAGAGATATTTGCACCACCACTGTCTTTCTCCCTATTCATTAATCTTCAATCGCATTCGTCTAGACCATGGAATACATCAAACCTGTTCGATAACTCCAGCGGCGTGAATGGCATAAGATGAGCCATTCTTCTATATTCACATGTGTTGTGTCTAGGGGGTACGGTGTTCCACCCGGATGTAACAGGGGCTGGTGCTGATTGGTACATGTAGACAGGGTTCCTAACAAGATCCATATTAGAGAAATGGTTATCAAAAAAGACATTACTGGATACCAATTGAGGTGGAAAAACTACAGATCTTGGGTAGAAGTAGGTTAGTGGGCGCGGTGTAATACAGTTGTTCTCATTACCATATGGCCAATTTAGTATGTATTGTACTGCATTTTTATCCCTAAAATTTACTACAACCACATCACCTCCTATGTCCTTTGGTCTTCCACCTAGCCACGGCAAGCGTCGAACATGGACTATATCGCCGTTAATATTGTTGGCTATTGGTCTATGTGAGGTCAACCAGTGCATTATTTTATTCTTTAGTTGAAAGAAACCTTCCCGCTTATGTCCAGACAACTCTGGCACCCCCGTAAGAACCACCACGTAAGGTACGGCTTCCGGCGGGAGTTCAGTGGGTGGTCTCCTGCCTTGGACCCCTCTTGAATATCTCACTTCTTCCTCCTCCAGTCTTGGTAACCCATTTGATGAGTTACCCATTTCCCTAGCTAGGTTATTAGCTGGAATATCAGAAATGCGATTCAATGTTGTGGTCGGTCTTGTCGTTGATGTTTGTGGCTGGTTTGTATTAGGGTTGAGGGGATGTTTGGATACAGATGTTATACTTGTAGGCAAATGGTTGGTAGCAGCCGATATAACTGATTTCAAGTTGTTATGTGAGGTGGAGGTAGGAGGTACTGCTACAACTGCGTCTGGTAGGGAGGTATGTGCTGATGTAGAGGCTTGAGAAGGGATTAATGCTGTTATTGACCCTTTACTTTCTGAAGTCCTAGTAGGGTTTCCATGTATTGCCAGATCTGCCTCTATTTTCCCTAGTCTTAGCTCCATTCCCTTTAGTCTTTCAACTATAGCTAATGTATAGTTTCTCACAATAAGTTCTATACTATCCAATAGATTGCTGGTAGGGGCTAGTTGAGACCCTTCAACCATTAAGTCATGTTCCGTAATAAACTCATTGGCTGAGTGAGGAGATGGTGGTAGGAGTGTTGGAGGGTCTAACGCTGTTCCTGCGTCTTCCCTAATAACTATAGTTCCTGTGGCTCCAATGCTAATAGGATTAGACTTCTTCCCGAACTCAGAATGGCTCAGCTTTGGCTTAGTTGGATCCACCCTCTTACGTCTCTTTTTAGTTGGCGGAGGGCCGTAGATTTTATATGGCAGAGACCTCATAGTTTTTCCTCTTACTACCTTCCCTGGCCTGGGTGTTGGTGAAATCATGACCTTCGATACATTAGGTGTACTAGAGGAATCAAGAGGAATAACATCTGCTTCAGTTTGAGTTAGGCCGATGGAAGGTGCTAAGCATTCCCTAAGCAGTAGGGGCACACTGGCCACAGGTGAGATGGCATCCGTGGTATCGGCACAGTGCTCGTTGTCCAGGGTAACAACAGGAATAGGCTCGGAAAGAGTCCTGTTCTTAATACGTTCAATAGAGCGACGACGGTCAGCCCGCCGTTCTGCTAAAGATAAATCTTTTGAACCTTCGAAAAAAGCTTTGATGAAATAATTGTCCAGGGTTCCGTTCATCAGGCCCCCTGCTTTATCAGAAACTACAATGCTCGGACTAAGCACGGTGGTAGACATTGAAGTACGGTGGCAATATTACACCAAACTATAATAATTTTGGACAACTTACTCAAATGAAGTCCCACTGCTAGGGGGACTGGCCCAGACCAGTCTCCTCAGGCCTCTGAGGGCCTAAGAGGGCCCGCCCTTTGCCCGGGCTTCGCCCAGCGTCCCGCGAGACGGGGCCGGTGTTGAATTTAAGCGCCTCCTGGCGCTGTGACGATGACGATGCGGCCTCAAGGGCTCCTGGACCTTGGAGTCCGCCCCTCGCCACACTCCGCACTGCGGCCCCTCGCTGAGGTGTTGAAAGCGACGGGGCGGCGGGAGGCAGGCGGGAGGTCCGTTTGCAGCACGGAAGCACAGGATAGCCCACACAAGCAAAAGGTGGCGGAAGGGTCTCTTTCAGGATCGCAGCATAAACGGCTCCCCCGCTCAATGGGGCCGGTGTTGAATTTAAGCGCCTCCTGGCGCTGTGACGATGACGATGCGGCCTCAAGGGCTCCTGGACCTTGGAGTCCGCCCCTCGCCACACTCCGCCCCCTCGCTGAGGTGTTGAAAGCGACGGGGCGGCGGGAGGCAGGCGGGAGGTCCGCTGGCAGCACGGAAGCACAGGATAGCCTACACAAGCAAAAGGTGGCGGAAGGGTCTCTTTCAGGATCGCAGCATAAACGGCTGCAATAAATTTAGTCAAGAGAAGAGCAAAGTATTTAGGCAGAAGCAACGGACACCCATTGACGCGGCTTACTTCCCCTAAACGCGACCGAGCGAATTGCTGGCGCGTTCTACTGAATCTCCCGTATCGCGGGATGACGGTTCCTGAAGCCCATTAGTCTCTGCCATTTTTATTGGACAACCGAGCTTCTGCCGGTTGAAAGCGAAAGGGCCCCCTAAGTCTGGATGCCGTGTCATTTCCACTTCGCCTAGCCCCTCCCTGGCATAACTTGTTTTTGCCGACCTCATAGGCTACTGTGGCTTTTATGGTTTAGGCATTATTTTGTCCTGATGATGATCCTGTTGATCTGTGAATAGGGATCGAAATGCCGTCGACTTTTCTAAAACACCATATACTGTGAATGTATACTGTGATATGCTTGTAATGGTGTATGCTGAATTTCTGTCACTGTCTCATTTACAGAAATCCGTTGCTTCTGCCTAAATACTTTGCTCTTCTCTTGACTAAATTCTTCACCATGTCATTCTGTAAAAGTAGGGGTACAGGCTTGTGCTCTACTCTGAAGAATTGGTGAAGGTTGAAATTGTGTGATTATTGAAAAAAAGTAAACATTTGTGGACCGCTGTCCGGCTGGACAAGTCATAACTTAATATAGTTTCCATTGTGTCTATATTCATTGTATTTATATCACCTTTGCATAGGACCACTGTTGTTATAAAAAATATGTTCCCCGAGGTCCTGTGCTGACTCGTATGGGCGCCCTTGTTGTTCTTTATACATGGTTCATTAGAGAGCATAGAGTTGACTGAGGGTGTCCGTTAGGGACTGGGAGTGGTCCCTGATGGGGCATAGACACCCACGTATGGCATATAGTTTGTCTGCCATGTAGTCGAAGCCCATCCGCACCTGTGCAGCCAGCTGCTCCTGGCACACCAACACACAGCATTGGAAGGCCATGTATTCTTCGTGGGGGTCCTGGGAGGCAGCCATGGTGGTGGGTGCTGGCTGCTGTGTGGTCTGTGCAGGGGGTGGGGTCCCATTGATTCAGCTGGGCTACCCTGCTCCTGAAGGTGGGTCGACGTAGCTGACTGTCAATGAACACTTGGAGGGGGTCGGAGTCAAAGCTGTGGTGGTCCTCTACATCATCAGAGAAGAGAGGGTCGGGCTGCTCTGCAGGAGGTGTTGATTGTCCCTCTGCAATGTGAAGGGGAGATGCAGGTTAACAATATAATCACATGTGTGTTGTCGCATTGTACATGTTTACATACAGGCTGCATGAGTGTGACATCGTGGCTGTTTGGGAGGAGCTGCCTATTTGATGGGGGACAGTGGACATTTTGACAACAGACTGGTGTGTGTTCGTACCTGTCCATTGTCGTCTCACATTTTCCTGCAATGCCACTTGTGCTTGGCCAGTGTCTACACCCAGTCTGCACCAGTTGTGTCCTGTGTTCTGTTGTGGACGTGTAGCGGTTTGTACAACATTGTTGTCAAGTCAAGTCAAGTCAAATAGTGCTTTATTCGAGTGATTACCTGACAAGGTAGCTGACTGACTGCAGCGCGAGCGCTTAGCGCGCTGTGTTAAAAGTGCTATTTTAATTGTGTTGGCTTTATTTTGGTCACTTGGACCCTGTTTTTAATCTCCCCCTCACTTGCACTGTAATTTGTGGCCCCCACCGCCGTTTGGGCGGGTCTGGTTCTGGGGTGGGTGCTTTATTCCATCTTGGTCGCCATTTTGGAGTGGGGTTTTGGTTAGAGGCAGCTCGATCTGCCTGCGCTTTACTGCGCATGTGCGGACCTGGAACACCTATTTAAGGCGAGTCCTTCCTCACCTCGCCCCCTGACAAGGTAGCTGACTGACTGCAGCGCGAGCGCTTAGCGCGCTGTGTTAAAAGTGCTATTTTAATTGTGTTGGCTTTATTTTGGTCACTTGGACCCTGTTTTTAATCTCCCCCTCACTTGCACTGTAATTTGTGGCCCCCACCGCCGTTTGGGCGGGTCTGGTTCTGGGGTGGGTGCTTTATTCCATCTTGGTCGCCATTTTGGAGTGGGGTTTTGGTTAGAGGCAGCTCGATCTGCCTGCGCTTTACTGCGCATGTGCGGACCTGGAACACCTATTTAAGGCGAGTCCTTCCTCACCTCGCCCCCTGACAAGGTAGCTGACTGACTGCAGCGCGAGCGCTTAGCGCGCTGTGTTAAAAGTGCTATTTTAATTGTGTTGGCTTTATTTTGGTCACTTGGACCCTGTTTTTAATCTCCCCCTCACTTGCACTGTAATTTGTGGCCCCCACCGCCGTTTGGGCGGGTCTGGTTCTGGGGTGGGTGCTTTATTCCATCTTGGTCGCCATTTTGGAGTGGGGTTTTGGTTAGAGGCAGCTCGATCTGCCTGCGCTTTACTGCGCATGTGCGGACCTGGAACACCTATTTAAGGCGAGTCCTTCCTCACCTCGCCCCCTGACAAGGTAGCTGACTGACTGCAGCGCGAGCGCTTAGCGCGCTGTGTTAAAAGTGCTATTTTAATTGTGTTGGCTTTATTTTGGTCACTTGGACCCTGTTTTTAATCTCCCCCTCACTTGCACTGTAATTTGTGGCCCCCACCGCCGTTTGGGCGGGTCTGGTTCTGGGGTGGGTGCTTTATTCCATCTTGGTCGCCATTTTGGAGTGGGGTTTTGGTTAGAGGCAGCTCGATCTGCCTGCGCTTTACTGCGCATGTGCGGACCTGGAACACCTATTTAAGGCGAGTCCTTCCTCACCTCGCCCCCTGACAAGGTAGCTGACTGACTGCAGCGCGAGCGCTTAGCGCGCTGTGTTAAAAGTGCTATTTTAATTGTGTTGGCTTTATTTTGGTCACTTGGACCCTGTTTTTAATCTCCCCCTCACTTGCACTGTAATTTGTGGCCCCCACCGCCGTTTGGGCGGGTCTGGTTCTGGGGTGGGTGCTTTATTCCATCTTGGTCGCCATTTTGGAGTGGGGTTTTGGTTAGAGGAAGCTCGATCTGCCTGCGCTTTACTGCGCATGTGCGGACCTGGAACACCTATTTAAAGCTCCTCCCCTAGCGCAGCGGGATCGCGCAGCGGGCGCGTCCTCGCGTGGCCGGAGTCGTGCCAGAGTCCTGCCCGTCTGCGCCCGTCCGCGCTAAGGACGCGCTGGACGTCGCGGCACTCTGGCTAGGGAGCATCATTCTATCCCGGCTCTACCATGCTGACGTACTCGCGGGACTGCCTGCTTTCCATCGGTCAGGTAAGCCGCTGTTGCACCCTGCCTCCGGTACACCCACTGCGTGGCCCTTATCATTGCCTCTGTAATGGGTGGGCTCTAGACTCCCCGCGCCCCCTCTCAAGGACGGTTTCCTCGGAGACGCACCGCATTATAGGCATTCCTACTACTTTGAGGATCCTGAACCTAAATGTCAGGTCCGCGCTGAAGCATTATCAGCATATTTATGACCTTATTGAGGAGGAAGCTCCCGACGTACTCGCCATGACGGAAACATGGCTGCAGGACGCTGATACCGCTATTACCAATCTAGCCTGCCCACCCGGCTATTCAATATACACCTTGAATAGGCTGTCTAGGGGCGGAGGTATCGCGTTAGTGGTAAAAACTATCTACCCTTGCGTCTGGAGTGCCCTAACCATCTCTGGGTGCGAAAGCGCCATGTTCAAGGTCTCTGTCAGCCCGGAGTTTACCCTGTCCGGGATGGTCGTTTATCGTCCACCCGGCAGTGAGGTGGCGTTTAGAAATGCCTTCCCCGATATTGTTGGCCCTCTGGTTGCAGATTGTGCCAACTTTTCTATCATGGGTGATTTAAACCTGCATTTCGACACCCTCTCTGGCTTGACAGTGCGTTCCATCTCCTCTGACCTAGAGGCCTTTCAACTCCCTCAGATGGTGTCCCAGCCTACCCACTCGGGGGGGCATATTTTGGATCCCTTGTTCACCAATCTGCCGGGGATTCAAATTACTTCTGTTTCTCCGGTGGAGTGGACAGATCACTTCTTGGTGTCCATTCTATGCCCTGTCTCTGCCACTCCTTCCATCTCGTCGGCTAGATGGGTTCAGAAGAGGGCTTGGAAAAAGCTTAGGTTAGAAGACTTCCATCGTCTTCTATTAGAGGAGCCGCTGAACCTTTTGACGGATGTGGAAAAGGGGTATGACCTCTTCTGTTCTTGGATCACCAGGGCCTTGGACTCTCTGATACCTATTGTATCAACTAAAATCAACTCTAGAGAGTCCAGTCCCTGGTACGATGGCGCACTTCGGGCCCTAAAGGGCGCCTGTAGACGAGCAGAGAGGGCCTGGAGGAAAACCTATGCGGCTGATTTAAAAGCCGCATATACCAGGTCCGTTAAGCTCTACCATCGAGCTATCTGCAGGGCTCGTGCGGCCTTCTATGCTACCGAATTCCGGAACAGCCCAAATCCGTCAAAGGCTATTTTTAAGGCCGTAAAACAACTTATGGCGAAGCGGACTACCACTACAACCGTAAGCTCCCTTTCCCAATGTGAATCCCTTGCCTCTTATTTTTTGGGGAAGGTCCTAGCCATCTACAGGACATTCCCTAGCATAGGGTCCACTGTGGAAAGTATTAATCGGGTTCACCATCAGACCACACTGCTTGTTTTCCCCCCCCTTGCCTTGGACGGTTTTGACAAACTTGCGTTGCAAGTTAAATCTGGGTCTCCATCTGACCCAGTAAGGCCTGCTCTCTTTCGAGACCAGGCTTTTATGGGGCGTACAGTTGTATGCTCCCTTGTCAATCTCTCCTTGGAATCGGGAATTGTACCATCTAAGTGGAAACAAGCCGTGGTATCCCCGATTATTAAAAAGCCTACCCTGGACCCCTCTAAGCCTGAAAGCTATCGCCCCATCTCGCTGCTACCCTGGCCAGCCAAGATCACTGAAGCCCACGTCAATTTGGCCCTGTCTGAACATCTGACTCGGACCAATGCCCTCGACCCCACACAAAACGGATTCCGTGCTGGGCACAGTACGGAAACTGCGTTACTTGTGATGGTGGAACATCTCCGGGCAAGGTTGGATGCTGGTCAAACGGCGGCGCTTATTCTGTTAGATCTCAGCGCCGCCTTTGATACGGTAGACCACAGCATCCTCCTGCGTCGGCTCGAGGAGACCGGCATTGGCGGTGTGGTATTGCAATGGTTCCGCTCCTTCTTAGACGACCGCTCCTTCTGTGTTGCCATCCCTCCCTTCAAGTCCAGTTACCATCCACTGGCCATGGGGGTTCCGCAAGGGTCCTCGCTGAGTCCCACGTTGTTCAATCTTTACGTGAGGCCGCTGGCTGATGTCGCCAGGCAGTGGGGCCTTACCCTGGTCTCGTATGCCGACGACACTCAGCTGGCGGTTACGCTCAGCGGGGATGCGGAAATTGAGGCCCCCAGGTTTCAGTCCGGACTGAAGGCGGTGGCTAGTTGGCTGACAGGCAACTGCCTTCAGCTAAACGCCACTAAAACAGAGGTGTTGGTCGTCGGGAAGGGAGTGGAGCTGTGGGGTGACCACTGGTGGCCTCCAGAGTTGGGTCCCACTCCGATCCCGGTATCGGAAGTGAAAAATCTGGGGATATGGCTGGATGCGGGCCTCTCTTTTATAGGCCATACGAAAAGAACTGCGGCCTGCTGTTTCGGTCTTCTGAGGGGCTTGAGACCTGTTCTCAAGTTCTTTGACGCCCCGACCAGGCAGCTGGTGATCCAGGCCACTATCATCTCTCGCCTGGATTATGCCAGCTCTCTCCTGGCTGGGGCCAATCAGGCTGAACTAACCCGATTACAACGGGTTCAGAATGCTGCGGCGAGGGCGATCGTCGGCTTACCAAGATTTTGCTCAGTGACAGGTGTCCTTCGCTCCCTACACTGGCTTCCGGTTAGGAAGCGTATTCTTTTTAAAGTCCTGTGCCTCGCTTTTAAAATCTTGAGAGGTACAGGCCCGGAAATCCTGTCGAATTGTCTGTCTTTCTATGTTCCTGCCCGTTGCCTCCGCTCCCAAGGTCTGGCCCTTGCGGTGGTTCCCAGATTCAGGCTTAGCCGCATGGGAGGCCGCTCGTTTCGGGTACTGGCTGCGTCAGCATGGAACTCCTTGCCTGTTGAAATCCGCTTGCTTGAGGACCTTCTGACTTTCCGGAAGGCGATAAAAACCTTCCTGTTTTAGTTGTCTTTGTCCCTGCTCCTGTTTTAGCTGTTTATTTACCTCTTTTTACATCCCGTTGTGTTACGAGCTACCTTGTCTTTGCGCCGGGACGCTCCTTGGCTGGAGTCGCTGCGCGCACAATAAATAGACGTAACATAACATAACATAACATTACTCATAAAAGCAAATTACACATAAAAATTTAAAATTGAATTAAATTCACAGTCAATCATATGACACAGCACTATTGGATCTATAAAAATACATATAGTTTAAAAATTTACATTTCAACAAATTATTAAATAGTTAAAAAAGATTGATACATTTGATAGAAATTTTCTTAAGGATATAGAACGTTGATGATTTAAAAAACGAGGATAAAAAATACAAATGAACAAATAATACAGACAGAGAATAGTTATCTAACTAGCAGTCTCTGTCTAATAGACCACGCCAGCCAACATATTTTGCTGTGGCTATCAAAATCCAAGTAAGGGAGCTTGTACATATAATACGCATAGCTACAGAACTACATGTGGTCCCAAGGTTCCTACACATAGGTGCTAGCCAGACGCGCCTTGGTACGCAATAGATTTTACAGGAAAACAAGAAGTGCCCAAGAGTTTCCTTCCCCGTTCCACAAACTGGGCAGATGTCACTTCCCCCAGTGCCCCATTTAGCAGTCAATGCTTTTATGGGGAGGGCTCCAGCTCTCAGTTGGAATAAGAGCTTCCTGTCACCCGGCTTGGAGATAATATCCCAATATGTTTCCAAAGCTGGATACAATTTGGCCTCAAGGAAGCACATGGACATAGACCCAATGCTAGAAGTACTTAAGGTCTTATTAGCAACATTTTCCCCAAAAATATTTTTAAGAGCACTCTTTGAGGGGAATAATGCACCAGCAGGGTCCAGCCATAAAGAACACAACCCAAGCTCCAACAGAATAGTTTTCAGTGATTTAAGCCAGCTAATTTTGTGGAAGCCATCAGCATTGATGACATCCACAAAGCCTGCGGCATAATGTGAGAGCTCGGGAGTGGTCCAGAGTCTACGCCAGTACAAAATCGGGCGTAATCTGGCCAAATCCTTAATTTGTTTCCTACCGAGGTCATATCGGAGAGGCAATAGCGGGGTGCCTTTAGGTGTACCAGTAAGTACCCGTAAAAATTTATTTTCGGAGGCTTGCAGGAGATTAAGATTTTCAAAGCCCCACATTTCTGCACCATAGAGCGCAGACCCAATTGCCTTGGCTTAGTAAACTAACAAGGCTGGTTTAACTGGTTTGGTTAGGGACTTCCTATGTTCAGAGTTGATAGCACCTGCTAATTGCTTATGCCGCAGGATAGCAGTATTCAAGTGCTGCCTCCACCTATTGTTATCAGCAATTTGGATACCCAAATATGTAAATGAGTTGACTACCTCCAGAGGCCGGCCGCACATCATCATTTTGGACTTGAAGCTGCGATGCGGCTTAAAAATCATAAGTTTAGTTTTAGTAGTATTTACTTCAAGTCCATGCTCCCCACAAAAGTTCTCAAAGATCGATAGAGCACGCTGCAAGCCACTAGGGGTTTTAGATAAAATTAGCGTGTCATCCGCAAACATTAATATGGGGATTTTCATGCCTGAAAGAGAAGGAGCATCAACTGGTGCAGGTACCAAACGGGAGACGACACCATTTATGAACAAAGTAAACAAGGTTGGAGCCATTGAACACCCTTGTCTAACTCCTCGCTCAACTGGAAAATCAACTGTGACCTTCCCAAAGCCGCCCCACTGGATTTTAGCAGAATTAGACTCGTGGAGGCGTATTATCAGAGTTAATAATTCCTTCGGGACCCCCAAACTATGCAATACTTGCCACAGTTTGGCCCGCGGAACCAGGTCGAAGGCAGCCCGCAGATCGACAAATGCCGCGTACAGGCTGCCTCCCCCGAGCACCACGGTCTTCCACTGTAGCAGCTGAAAGCGAAACACTTGGTCAACCGTGCTTGTTGCCCTACGAAACCCCGCTTGGAAGGGTGATAGGATGTTATTCTCCTCTGCCCAGTCAAGGAGCCTATTAACAACCACTCGACCAACGGTTTTTTGTACAGTGTCGATGAGGCTAATAGGCCTATAATTACATGGCTGAGCACGGTCACCCTTTTTGAACACAGGGATGATCACTGCGCATCTCCAAGAAGCAGGGACCTCTGCTCCCTTAGCAATCAAATTAATTAACAAATGAATATATTTGCACCAACGTTCTCTATCATTTAAAAAAATATCAGCAGGTACTCCATCTAAGCCAGGAGCACGCCCCCTATTTACTGCAGAAATTGCAGACATAATCTCTTTATAAGTAAAGAGGCTATCCTGGGAAAAAGTCATAATGAAACTATCATCATCTATAGGCTGGGAATTATAAGTGTATTGTGAACTAAAAAATTCTACCCACGCCTCTTGCGATACATTATTATTTGGAGGCTCTTCAACTCTCTCAGTGCCCCATTTGACAATATTCCAGAATACTCTGGAGTCCTTCCTATCGCTAGCCTTTTTCAGTTTGCACCAATGTTTTTCGTCCCAATCTCGCTTAGCTTTTGTTATACATGCTTTGTAAGCTTTTCTTGCAAGACAAATAGATACGGGCTCTCTCCCCTTAATGGCCTGACCAAGGGCAGATCGTGCCTTTCTGCAATCGTTATTATACCATCTTGCATCTTTACGCACCATTGCCCCATTGCGCTTAGAGGGTTTTAAGAAGTGGCCCTTAATCTTGGCAAAGAGGGTATCATGGATACCAACCACATCCCCCAAGCCAGAGGAAGAGTCACCAATCAATTCCATAGCTAAAATAGCTTGGTCAGTTTCATTATTGATGGTATCGATAGCCTGTTGATTGTTAGCTACAGTATCCCATCTGAGCCTACGCATATTATTCTCTGGGACAATCAATGGAGGAACAAGAGCATTTAAACAGGTAGAATTTGTCTCAACAGACCACCATTTGTGTGTCACACATAAGGGGTTGTGGTCACTCTCTGGTCTCACAACAACCTCCATATCACAGAGAGTTGACCATAACGACAAACTACAGATTACATAGTCGATTCTGCTTTTGTGCCTCCCATTATCGAAAGTCATGGAGCCGTTTGTATCCCCCAAGGTTCTTCCATTCATAGCACGCAGACCTTTTTCTAGACACATTGCGTTAATAGCTAATATATCCTCAGTCCATCGAGTAACAGGCTTCAGTTGTAGCTCAGGGATGCCCCAGAGAGAGTCCTCATCCACACCTGTGGAGGCATCTCCCGCCATCAAAGGCTCAAACATCCGATTAAGATCACCAGCTATAACAATATTATTCTCCTGGGAGTGATCATCAAGAAAATTATCCAAGGCTGTTAGGACTTCGGATCGACCCCCTTTAGCACTCCTAACATATATGTTATAAACATCAAGTGACCCAAGAGTGTCCGAGGTTATCCTGATCAACTGAATATCATTATGGCTGGTACATATACTTTTAATTGTGAGGTTTAGGGACTGTCGAATCCAAATAGTAAGCCCCCCCATTGGTCTACCTTTCGGGCCCTTAACAGCTGGCACTGAAAAATTCAAATAACCTGGCACAAAAACAGGCTCGCAAGCCCAAGTCTCCTGGAATATGCAAATATCAAATAGAGTGACAAATCCAAGCCAGACCCCACAGTCTAATTTAGAAGACAGGCCAGCCAAATTCCAGGAGATTAAGTTAGCTACCCTAGACATACATCCCACTGGTGCTTCAGGTGTAAAATTAGATAAACAAGTAACGCCTGTCACTATTTCTACTGATTTATCCATCATCTCATTAGTGTGACAATTATCCTTTAGGTCAGGCAAGCTAGATGAGCTTTGAGCAACGCTACCAAATGGAGCTACGATGTTACCCTTAGGGAGTCAGTCACAGTCGTTTAGGTTAGAAAGAGCTGAGAACCTGTTTTCCAAATTTAGTCCCCATTCTGTGGGCTGCGCTATCTTCCTCCCTTTTGTTGTGACAACATTCCATTTTGTCCTTAGCATACTCTTGTTAGGAACCCTCCCGCTACGATGATAAAAGAAATCTAAAGTGAGTGGGATAATATCAGTAGACCTTCGCTGCGGGGGAAAAAGATTGGGCAGAATATTGGCCAGTACTTCTGGATCTGAAAAATGTAAAACAACACAATCGCCCCTGAATTTTTTTACACTGTTTCCTATCCACTTCACTCTTCTGGCCTTGACTAGTTCTTCAGCCAACTGGTGCTTGCCCCAGGGAGTTATTACCATATTATTTGTCAGCCAGTATAGTGCTTTAGACAGCAGGGATGAGGTTGACTCTTCCTGCCCTGGATCCAATAAAGGAACGTTAGCAAGAACCAAGACCAAAGGAGAAGCCTCAACTATCAACTCAACCGAGCCATTCACAGGTTCCGGATCAGATGATACAACAGAAGGGACCTCTTTTTCTTGTACACCATCAACTGCTGATATCAGGGGTGCCACCAAATGATCGCTTAAAGGGAAAACCCCACCACCCACCGATATAGGGGGTCCTTTCTTTAGCTCAACCCTATTAGCGACTTCATCTGGCAATTTACCTACTTCAGTTAAGGTGTTATTCAATAAAACCCCTAAACGGTTGACCTCTTCAGTTAGCTTCTCTATTCTGACTACCAATGGGTTCACAATACCCTTTATCTTGGTGTCTATCATATCCAATAGATTATTGAATTGATCTTTTGTTATAGACATACAAACATCATCCATTGATCCATCGTCCTCAGGCAATGTCTTAGGAGGGGGGGAAACAGTCTTTTTCCGGCTTGATCTTAAACCTCCACGCTTGGGCTGAACCCTTCTGGCACCTCTGATGTTACGTGGTGCAGGTGCTGGAGTGGGGGCTTTTTCCGTGGGTGAGTGTTGAACAACAACCTCCTCCTCACTTTCGATGTCCGATGCTACATAAACTGACTGAGTCGTTGTAACAATGTCAACATTATCAGGAATGTCGACTAAATTGCTACTGGTGTTGTCAAGCTCAGGGAATTGAGACAACTCTGATACCGGCAAAATCGGGGTAATTGGAGTGGGTGATGAACACAACCCAAGTGACGATCTCCTGTCGCTGTTGATTTTGGCAACTACCTGATATATATAGTTGTCCATAGTGTTTTTAGCAGGGGGTATGTTTTTACTAGACATGGCACACCAGAGGCCAAAGTGAGATGCCTTTTACAAGAAGCCTTTTGTTTTAATACGCCAAGGAAACAGGAAAAGTCACAAGCCCAACAAGCGGCTCAAACACAGCAGGACAAGTACAATAATGGTAGTGAACTGAACAGCACCCAGCAATGTCAAAGGCTCACCTCAAATAATCGGGCAGAGTATCTGGCCCAGTCCAGTCACTGACAGTCTCGGACTGTCGCAGACTGTCCGCCCTTATTCCGGGCTTCGTCCGGCGCGTCCCGCGCTCGTCCTCGCGGGACGAAGGCTCTGCCGCAGCTTTAAGCGCCTCCTGGCGCGCTCGCTTCAGGCGACGACGTCACAAGCCCCAAAGGCTGCTGGGAGTTGTGTACCGGCCGGCGGAGCCAAGCCCGGCCGGTCGGTCGTTGATTAGATGATGGCGGAGCCAAGCCCGGCCGCTTTCCAGGAGTGTCAGGGAGCGCTGGCAGCACTGCAGGTAGGAAGAGAAAGAAGACAGGGGACTCAGCCCCTGCCGCGGCTTTAAGCGCCTCCTGGCGCGCTCGCTTCAGGCGACGACGTCACAAGCCCCAAAGGCTGCTGGGAGTTGTGTACCGGCCGGCGGAGCCAAGCCCGGCCGGTCGGTCGTTGATTAGATGATGGCGGAGCCAAGCCCGGCCGCTTTCCAGGAGTGTCAGGGAGCGCTGGCAGCACTGCAGGTAGGAAGAGAAAGAAGACAGGGGACTCAGCCCCTGCCGCGGCTTTAAGCGCCTCCTGGCGCGCTCGCTTCAGGCGACGACGTCACAAGCCCCAAAGGCTGCTGGGAGTTGTGTACCGGCCGGCGGAGCCAAGCCCGGCCGGTCGGTCGTTGATTAGATGATGGCGGAGCCAAGCCCGGCCGCTTTCCAGGAGTGTCAGGGAGCGCTGGCAGCACTGCAGGTAGGAAGAGAAAGAAGACAGGGGACTCAGCCCCTGCCGCGGCTTTAAGCGCCTCCTGGCGCGCTCGCTTCAGGCGACGACGTCACAAGCCCCAAAGGCTGCTGGGAGTTGTGTACCGGCCGGCGGAGCCAAGCCCGGCCGGTCGGTCGTTGATTAGATGATGGCGGAGCCAAGCCCGGCCGCTTTCCAGGAGTGTCAGGGAGCGCTGGCAGCACTGCAGGTAGGAAGAGAAAGAAGACAGGGGACTCAGCCCCTGCCGCGGCTTTAAGCGCCTCCTGGCGCGCTCGCTTCAGGCGACGACGTCACAAGCCCCAAAGGCTGCTGGGAGTTGTGTACCGGCCGGCGGAGCCAAGCCCGGCCGGTCGGTCGTTGATTAGATGATGGCAGAGCCAAGCCCGGCCGCTTTCCAGGAGTGTCAGGGAGCGCTGGCAGCACTGCAGGTAGGAAGAGAAAGAAGACATTGTTGTCAGTGTTGCTGTGCTCTGCATGTTATGTGTGTGTGCTGCATTTCGGGGGGGTGGCCCCGGTTGCTCTGTTTTGCTGCCCCGTATCTCTTTTCTGCGATGTACCTTTACCTTCTATGCTTATACAGTGCTAAGATGTGTCATACTGGGGTACATTGGTCTTTTGGTGGGTGTTGGGGGTCTGGGGAATGGTTTTTTCACAGATGTGCTCTACTTAATTGTGCATGTGTGCCATTGTGGCCATCTCCCCCCGTCCCCCCAGTCCCTGGTCATTACTCACCCTGTTGCTGTTGTGTCCGGTCATGTTGAGCAGTGTCAGGTCCCCGACTCCAGTCACCGTCTCCCCACTGATGACTGTGGACACCATTTCCTCCATGTCATCCAGCTCCTCCTGTGGCGCAGGACTCCCATCTCCACTCTGCATTGCTGCCTTCCGGTTGTTGGCGAATTTCGGCTTGGTTTTGCGCTTGACATCATTCCAGCACCTGTTGACCTCTTCCATTGTCCTCTTTAGCACTCCGACTGCATTCACCTTGTCCACGATGGTCTGCCGTAGTCCATTTTTTGTTGCCAATGACACAGTGGAGGTGACGAACAGTTGTTGATGGTGTTCGACCACCTCCGTTATCAGGATCCTGTTTTCCTGCGGACTGAAGCGCTTCTTCCTACTTCTCCTTGGCCTTTCCTGACACCGAGGTCCCAGGCAGGTCCTCCAGGGGGGCTTGTGGGGTTCTGGTTCTCCTCCGTCCTTGCTCCGGCAACGTCCATTGTGCTTCGCTGTTATTTGGCATTTGTTTGACAGTGTGAATAAAGCTTTGAAATGACTTAGCCGGGCCCAAGGCTTGTCCATGTTTTATGAATCAGTGTTTCACTACTGTTCCAGTGAGAGTGCCCTGCTCCCTGGGGAGTGACCAGGAGAGCCAGCACTTCCAGGGGGCTCCATAAGGGCTGGCAAATCTGGCTTCTGGGGTTCCCCGTCAGACAGCCTGGGATGAGAGGCACTGGCGTAACGAAACTTGAGGGGGGCCCCTGCAACCAGGAGTTTTCCAGCCAGAGTACTGTTCTGGGGTGGCCTGTAGCTTGGGGCCACCCGCACTCCGGGCCCTGCAGGGGTCTGTGTTATGCCACTGATGAGAGGCTAGGCCCGACTCACAAATAACCTGAACCAGTGGGGAAAGTAGGCATGCCTACCCTCCGTGCGTTCATGAAGCAGAAGCAACATTTGAAGTGTGCCACTAAGAAACAACACAAAATAGGACGCTTTTGTGGATACATAAACATAGAATGTAGGAAGCTGGCTCTGTATATACTATACCAAAGTAAGGTACGGTGCGCACAGTGTCCAGTGGATCCCCAGGGTTATAGCAGAGGCTAAATTTGATCATCACTAATAGCTTTCTTTGTGGTTGTGTGATCAAGCAGTTAGGTTTATCAGGAGGGCGTGTTAAACATTTATTGTATTCACTCAATCAAGGCTGATGGCACACACTCAGAGACAGAGTCCAGACCAACTCGGTAAGTGTAAAAAAAGTATACTTATATTATATTTCTAGAACCAAGCAGGAATTGGCACAGGTAAGTAGGATATACTTTCAAATGCAAAACTTTACAATGAAATGCAATTGTGAATGGAATTGGCTTCGTTACAGGTTTGTATTTGCTTTAAAAACGGTTTAGAATACATAGAAATAACTTTTGATTACTTTTGGTTTACTTTTTTATTACTTAAAGTACTCAGGGGCATACGCATAGATATCCCCTCCTGGACCTTACAAAACACAGGTAAGTAAGACAGATTTTGGTTTAAAGCACAGTTACTTTTCTTTCCTACAAAAACAGTTCAACACTTAGAACATTTTTGGGGAAAAATTCACACCATTGGTTCTTATGGAAGAAAAGAAATGAATCGGTTTGCAGGTAAGTAAATGACCTGCAGAGATAGCTTTTGGGGTTAGAACCAAGGTTCCCGTTAGGCACTCACATTGCACAACCAGCAGCACTGGGGCTGCCGGGTGCAGAGTGCAGGGGCCCAATGTTAGCCAATGGGGCCTTTGGTCTGGGGTTTCTCATGAGCATGCCACTCGGGTGTGGGAGCAAAGCTCCTGGGGTTAGGATCAGCACTGCAGGGGCCAACAATCAACACAGGAGCTGCACCACCAGCTGCACTGAGGCGGCCGGATGCAGAGTGCTAAGAAGATGTCTGGAACCCTGTGGTTGGCAATGGAGAGCTCCTGTTTGAACAAAAGGCTGCAGGCTTGGGCAGGGAAGTCTCCTGAAGGTGACCACCAGCAGGTGAGGTAAGTTAGGCTCTTTGAGAATGCCTGGACCCCATTGGTTGAGTCACCCAAGACCACGGGGCGTCAGGCTGGTAGGTGCCTTTTTTGCGTCAGGTTTTTTAACAGTTCCAGTCGCGGTAGGGCGTCCCCTCAGGTGGAGGCGGCAGGCATTGGACTGAAGCACAACGTAGATCAGGGATCACACTATCCCAGGTCAGGATTGCTGGGGAGACCTCCTTGTGATGTTGGGCCACCCAACTCAGGCCGTGGGTGTTGGGTGCTGAGTGGTTCACAACCGAGGAGCCGCCTGGATCCGGGTGTTGTGTCGGAGTCTTTGTTGAGCAAATCCGGTGCTGACAGGAGACTTTCAGATGAATGCAGGACAGGTCTTCTTGGTTCTGGATGGCGCTGGCTGCTGAACATGCCGGGGTTTCACTGTGAGCAGGTCAGAGTTGGGACAGCCCGGCAGGGCTGGAGCCAAAGCAGTTGGTGTCCTCTTCTTCCTGGGTCAGCACAGCTCTTCAGTCCTTCTTTTTTCTTCCTCGAATCTGAGGAGGCACGGTTCAGGGTCTCCCCTAAATACTAAATTTAGGGGCATTAAAGGGGTGTGCCGGTTGGGACCAATAGGTCCCTTCCTTGGGGTGAGTATGTCCCCTATTATGCCACCCTAAAACTCACACTAAATCAAGGTGGAGGGGACTGAGACACTTTTTCACCGGTTCAGGCATTATTTATTTGTTTGCATAAGTTAATTAAAACCATTGCATTACAATAAAACGTTAAAAAAGTACTTCGCGGCTCATAGAGGTTAAAAAAAAGAAAAATTCTGGGAAAGTGCAACAGTTAAGTGCCAGCGTTTGACTTGGGGCTCCTTATCATGTTTGCAGTTGGGCGTTGCCCTATGGGTGGTCCCATAGGAGTATGTCACCATACTAGCTCCTTCAAATCACCAAGACTACTTTGGTTTCCATTCTTTTCGCTGATACTCTTTTTTTTGTAAAGTGCTTGTGCTTTGCGACTGTGTAGGTCCTACACTGTAGGGGAATGTTCTTTCGCGGGCCTTTCTTTAAAATAATCCAGTATCATCGTTTGGACAGTTCGAGGATGTATTTAAAAATAATGTTTGGTGCGTGTATGTATGAATGTTTGGTAATGAGTGTTGTGAATGGATGTGTTTGTGTGCGCACGCGTGTGAATGCATGGCTGTGAGTGTGTATGTGTGTGTGTGCGTGTGTGTCCGGTCCACCCCTCCCTCCTAAAATTACTGTCTGCCACTGCCAGGCAGGATGTATTTTTTTGTATTTTTGGACCATCCTTGGTCCTTGTTTAGGACGTCATGAATGAGGAGGGAAGCAGAGGTGGGATGAGCTCTGTGTAAGACAAACAGTCTGCATTGATAGCTCACACATCAGATGGTTTTTACTATGGTCTTAGCTCATACGGAAAGAGTTCTTCGATGCATCCTGATTGGCCATTTGCTGGTAAAGATCCCAAACACTTAGGGGCATATGTATGAAACGAATTTTTAGTCGCAAACGCTGCGAATCGCAAAAAAGCAGCGTTTGCAACTAAAAATTTGCAAAACGTGATGTATGAGCAAAATCACATCACAATATTAAGGAATCGCAAAATTTGCAATTCCTTCATTTTGCGTAAGCATGTAAGGAATCGCCAATTGCGATTCCTTAAATGCAATGCAACAAGCACCCAAGTCGTGCGATTTCTCCTTAAGAAATCGCAAATTACCACCAACTTCAAGTTGGTGGTAATTTGCGATTTATTTCACAAATGCACTTTCCTATGGGCCTCCTGGTCCATAGGAATCAATGGGAAGATATTCCTTTATTGCGATTTCGTAATTTGCTATTCGCAATTAAGGAATACCAAGAAATCACACAAAAATTTCAAAATTTTAAATACATCCCGTTTTGCAATTATCAAATTGCGATTCTCAAAAAATCGCTATTTGAGAATCGCAAAAACGGATTTTCATACATATGCCCCCCAAACCTTTATCCTACTCATCTGAGATGGATTGTGCTGACTTTTTTAGGGGGGTTGGGAGCTTAGCAGGCTCTGAGAAAGGAGATAGTCGTAAGACCAAGACTACCGCTGTACCGATAAGGAGGATTCTGTTAGTTCTGGATACTAGCTCCATCGTAAGACCATCAGAACACGCTTGCAAGTTTTCATGTGAATCCTCTGCTTGCTTTGACTCCCGTCTGTTGACCCTAAGGTTGAAAACACCAGTGGTCAGGATTTGTTTGGCCTCTGCTGGAGCGTGAAAGGAACGGTCTGTTCTAGCAATTAGTTGAGAAGTGATGAGTTATACCCTGGGTGGCTGTGGATCATCGCAGCCATGAATGGCCGGTTTGTCTTGATTTTGCAACACAAGGGTCGAACTGCGGGTCAAAGACTTTGTAGGGATGTGATGTAAGGCACTTAGGGCCATATGTATCAAGGTACCCATTTGCGATTCTGAAATAGCGATTTTTAAGAATTCCTTATTTTGCACCAGATTTTCCTTTATACATACCATTTTGCAAATTCGCATTCGCAAACGCTGAAATTCTGCGAATTTTGGCTTTTGCGAATGCAAATTTGCTTCATACATATGGCCCTTACCTCCTCCCTGAGTGGCTCCAGACTCTTGTGTGAAGACACTGCAGAACAAGTACAACAGACTTTAATGTGGAAAGGAGAATATCAACTCAGGCCAACTCCCTCCCTCTCTTAGACTTTCTATTCCTTTAGATATTTTGGAATGCCTCAGGGCCCTATTGCTGCTCGACCCACATGGATGTTTATTTGTGACAGTAGCTTACAAGTTTAGGACAAGTCATTGTAATAAGTGTGTCTTGATGAGTCTGGTTTTTATATCAGTGCTGGTTTCCTTTGGAGGATTGGCTTCACAGATGTGTGTGCCTCTGTTGCCTGTCTGGACGGTGCTTGAATGACCTCTGATCAGCAGGCATGAGTGCCTGCATATGTATGGATGCCTGGATGTCTTGAGGTCTGTGTGCTTTTACATCTGTTGATCTGTAGATGTATTATTTGTTCATTGATGCCGACTGGTGCCTTGCTTTGTCTGCTCATATGTGTGCACTACAACCAGCCAGAAACCCCGGAAAACCAAAAGGAAGGTCCTAGCTGAGTACATCGACAACAGCTCCAACAGCAGCAAAAACATTTTTGTTATCCTCAAGAACTTAACCACACCAGTATCAACCACCGGCAATATCGCTCCAGACCAAGAAATGTGCAACAACCTCCCAGACTTCTTCTGCAATAAAATCACAATTATCTACACCAAGTTTGAACCACAACCTGACCTTATCAACCTTGCAATACTTCTTATAATACCAGACAAAAGTGACACTCTGACAACATGGAACACTATCACCACTGAGCAAACCACAGAGAGACCATCCTCTCTGGGGCCCCGTCTGAACCATTGGCCCATCATGCCTTCAACAAAGGCTCAACACTTATCAGAAAAGCCCTCACCCCCATCCTCAACACCTCAATAGACACAGCCACTCTCCTGAAAGTCTACAAGCATCCAGCCGTAAATACCCTCCTGAAGAAGACCTCACAGACCCGGGCAAGCTCACAAACTAACGACAGATCTCCCCCTTCTATACTCCGCCAAGGTCCTATAGACATCTCTCAACAGATGCCTCGCCAACCACCAGCTCCTCGAGGCCACACATTCAGGTTTCAAACCTAACCACATTACAAAGACGGCCCTCATACCACAAGACATCCAGATGATCCTCGACAGAGGAGAAACTGCAGCCCTCATCCTACTGGACCTGCCTTCAGCCTTCAGCACAGTTTCTCATCCCATCATGATCAGACGGCTTCACAAGTCTGGCCTCCAAGGACCCGCCCTTGAATGGATATGCACTGTTCATGTCAGAAGAACACGGTCGACATCCCACCCTACTACTCAGAATCCCAGAAACTCATTTGCAGAGTCCCACAGGGTTCCTCACCCAGCCCAACTCTTTTCGACATCTACATGACGCAGCTGGCAGATGTCATCTGCAAACACAAGATCAACATACTCACCTACGCAGATGACACACAACTAATTCTGTTTATCTCAAACAAAACATCTAACACCAAGAATAATTTCAACTTGTGCATGACTGAAGTGGCCACCTGGATGAGGACCAGCTGCCCTAAATGTAACACAGACAAGACTGAAGTAGTAATCTTTAGAAAGGATGCATCACCATGGGGCTCCACCCCCAGCAACATGCAAGAAACCTCAGGATCATTATCAACAGCAAGCTGGAAATGTCACCCCAGGTCAACACCGTCTCCATGGTCAGCTTCCACACCCTAAGGATACTGAAAAAGATATTCAAGTAGATATTCAACAACACCAGGAAACCTGTCATCCAAGCCCTCATCACCAGCAGACTGGATTACGGGAACACCCTCCACGTAGGAATCACCAACCACCGCTCAAAAATACTTCAGACCAATCAAATCACAGCTGCCATACTTCTCCTTAATGTTCCAAGACGGTCTCACATCACACCACACCTCAAAGAACAACACTGGTTCCCAATACATCAGCGTACATAGTTCAAGTTCCGCACCGACACTTACAAGGAACTACACAACATAGGCTCAGCTCACGTGAACAGCTTCGAGCAGTTCCACCAACCCTTGAGGCACCTCCTCTCAGCCAAACTCTCACTAGCGCACGTGCCACGCATACACAAACGCAGATCTGGAGGTCGTGTCTTCCCATCCACTGCTCCTAAAGCATAAAGGTACCTCCCACACCACATCAGAGCCTCTTCATGGCTTCTTGGACTCTGCAAAAAGCTAAAGATATGGCCCTGCCAGTAAGGCACCTCGTGGCAAGCCCCACAAACCTGCATAGTGCTAGAACACCCTCACAGGCGATAGGGTGCTATAAAACTCAACATAACATGTGAATAAATGTGTGTATACTTGTAAAGCGCACTGCTGCCCCATCTCGGGGCATCCTGGCACTGTATACCGCTGTGGAACCCATCCTGACTTTCCCTGTGAGATGCCCCCTCCAGGGCACCCCCAAGATGAAGTCAGGCATCCCAGCGCTGCTGGGGCCGTTGTAGAGATTAAGCAAGGTATTAGCCAGAGTTGCAGAGTGGGACCCATGATTAGAGTAGGCACCGAGGCGAGAATTATCGAGTACGCGGACATTGAGCCCAAGACCCTGCCGCGTCGGGAATTGAACCCTGGTCCTGGGCCTGACCTCTGCATCAGGGTCTGCCGCTTCTAACCAGTGAGCCACACTTCTCCACATCACACTATGCGTGCAAGTGTGTCTCCATACGAGTATGCTGTGTGTCTATGTATGCATGTTCTTCACAAAAGTCCTCCCAGTTCTCTGAGTCAGTGCTCCTGTCCTCGGATCAGTTTTCAGCTCAGCTCTTACAGCCTGAATTTACGAGAGGGCTTCTCCTTGCTGGCAGCATCCTATGAGGGACATTAAAATGGATGCTGTCTCGCTGCTGCCTTGGAAGCATTGAGGGAGGTTGGGCTCTGCCAGAGAGAGAAGGACATTAATACTGGAAAGTCAGGGGAGATGTGACTGGAAATTGAGTGGATTTTTGTACACAGCCTTCATCGCAAGGACCGGTTGCCAAGTCCTCCTTGCTGCTCGGGGCGCGTCTCAGTTCGATCGCACAAAGTTGAGACTTTCTTCAGCTATTTGTTGCGCAAGAGGTCCATGAGTGTGTTGGAACCAGACCGTCCCTTGATTCATCATCCAGGACTGCTCTCCGCTCCCATGTCTTTCCATTGCCTTTTAGGGTTTGATGTCTGGTTGAAGCATATTTGACGTACTATTAGTGAATGGCTCAGCTATGTCCTGGGCATCGAAGTGCTGGCACGCTATGGTACGTATCAGAGTGGCCAGGGAGGCCATTGCTTGTGTTGACCACGTTGCACAGGTTTGTTGCTCTAGCGATGAAACCAGATATCTATATAAGGGCTGGTTCTGCTGATGCAGTTTTGATGATAGGCATCTTATTGAGAGACTATGCTGGGGTTTTAGGGTTTAACTAGAGTTCCATGTTGACTGGCCCAACACAGAACTGCCTTTGTTTCTCGCGGGAGAGCCAGTGTGCTCACTACTAGGGCATGATGCCTACAGCTTCAGCCCAGTTCGAGCATTCCACTATTTGACCCTGCCAGGGTGCCAAGGCTCACTGTTCCTACGGCCACCATACTCTAATCAAGTAAATGCACTGTTGCTGTGCACACAGGGTGCAGAGTTGACGCAAAGGCTGTGCACGCTCATTCCTACGATATTCTACCAGAATTTCATACTTTAAATATAGTGTGACAAAAATATCAGAGCCAAAATGGCGACTACCACCATACCATGAAGGTAAACACATAGAGATAAATATAGATTTACTATTCTTAACTCCACATATAAGTCCATCTCAAACTATGCAGAAGTGACACCAAATACAACACAATACTTTGAAGCAAGCATCATGGTGCTTTTGAGATGAAACATGTGTTCCTTTTTAGTGACAAACCCAAATATAACCTCAAGTGTCTGATAAAACTGGGAAACCAAATCCCAGAATAAGAAGTGCCTCCTAACACAGAACAGCAGCAGATGGCCCTCCCTCACTGTCACACCCTAGTGACTGACCAGAAATATGGCCACTCAAGTAGCTTGGTCACAAAATTGATAGCAATGTAGACAATATACATGTGAATTGCTGCCTACACAGTCTGTCTGCCCTCTCCACATAGCAAACACTGCATAGTCCTCGGCTGTCTTTTATCCTATAAATAATGCCTGATGCCCGCCTCAGTACTTTATTATCTCTGTTAATTGAAGCAGAGTGATATGAAGGTAAACCAGTGTAAAAGCTGCTTCTCTGCCTGCCCTTGGTAAGTTACACCTGTGACCCTTTGTCCCAGAACTGCATTCTGCCTGCAATGATTACACATATGTACTTGTTGCCTCGCTCACTCCTCTCCATATGTACCGGTTACCTCACTCACTCCTCCCTGTATGTGCCTGTTGCCTCGTTCACTCCTCTCCGTATGCACCTGCTCCCTCTCACAGTCCTCACCAACCTAACTTATCATTAAAGGAGAACACGGAGGGGGAGAAAGCCAGCATCGGCTTCTGCAACGCATGGATGTAAGTAAGGCACGCGCTAGTTGTACAGGATAACTTATCCAAGCGCCCTGAGGTTGAAGATAGTCAACATCATCAGTAGTTACTGTCTATAAAGATGAAAAGATGCTGGGTAGGGGTGAAGTCCTCGAGTGATCCAAACAGACCAAGAGCTACTCTTCCAGAGAAGGGAATCCCAGGGCTGCGTGGAGAACTTGGGCATTCACCACCACCCATTCACACCCAACGAGCCACAAACCAATGGAGAAGTGGAACAGCTCAAGGGAACTCAGCCCAACTTTGTTAACTGCCTGCACCCTGGTGACTGTGTTGATTGAAAGACCCACAAGAAGAACCAAGCATTAACTCCCAAAATTCATGGACCACTGGAACTGGAGAAGAGAGAAAGCAGAGAGGAGCATGAAGATGGAAGCCAGCCTAGATATCTGCTGGAAGACCTGGAACTCCATGCCTGTACACCTCAGGTAATCACCTTCCCTACCTCAATTCAGGTAGAACCTCAAGACCTGGCTTTTCAACTGAACCACAGATTGCCCCCCCTTCAGCGCCTTGAGACCCTAACGGGTGAGTAGTCGCGGTTTACAGGAAACCTGATTGATTGATATATTTTACTGGACAAGGATCAACACCCAGGAGGCAGATGTGGGATGCTACTGACTCGCCGCCACTGATTGTGAGGGAAGAGAAGGGCACAAACGTGACTGCAGTGTCGGGTGGCACCACCACCAGACAACATAACCATGGTCAAGAAGCTTCGAGAACATAATCAACAAGAGCACAAGGAGAGGTGCCGATCACATGTATACGACTGTGCAGAAGGTGATGACGAGGAGCACGTACCTCACACCCGACCAGCGGCCGACCCTAGTGGCGCCAGTGACAGAAGGAAGGACGGTCAGGGAAGAGACACTGGAGGAATAGAGCAGGAACCTCTGTGGAGCTGAAGACTGCACCACCACCAACTTTGTCCCAAACCATCATGGCAGCTAAACTATGAGCGAGTGAACGATGCAGAGTTTCCCTTGGGTAATGCTCTGCTAAGACGGAACTCAAATTCTATTGTTTGACACAGCGGTGTTATGACAGCAGTAAACTCACGGGGCCTCATTTATGAGAAATGACGCATCACTGCATGAAAGCAGCGATGCACTTCTCAGTGCGCACTCCTTGCGACATACCTGATGCGTCATATTTAATGTATGACGCATCATGTCGCAAGGAGTTACAGATACGTCAGTATTTCTGACGTATCTGTAAACGCTAAAGTAACGCATTGCAGGGGTGTGTGTCACAAAAGTGACGCAACTACAGCAATACGTCCTAGGGCCTGCGTCAGTCTTACGCATGCTGTGAGGCAGGCGCAAGATTTTGATGCAACAGCGTCCTAGAAGTGACGCAGTAAAATCTCATTGATTTCACTGCGTCACTTCTACAAGGCTTTTTGCGGGGGAACGCCCCCCCTGCATACATTATACCTGACGCAGGTATAATGTAGCGCAGGGGTTTACAAAGTGACACATCTGCTTAGATGCGTCACTTTGTAAATAGTGCGCAACAGGAGGCATGTTTTACGCCGCTGATGCGTCACAAAAAGTGATGCATCGGAAGCGCAACACTGACGCAAGGCCTCATAAATGAGGCCCAATCAGTTACAGAACACAGCTAATATGCACACACGCAACCACGACAGGCGGAGTGTGATAAGAGCCCTCCACACCTGAACGTAATTGTGTGTGTATGGGCACGTGTGTGTGTGGTGCTGCTTTTTGCATGCTCCGTGTCCCTAAATGCCCTGTTCCAATAGACCCCCTATCCTTCCAGCTGGGACCTGAGGCCTGTAGTGTAAGCAGCAGAGGGAGCGTGCTGCTTGTTGCATGCTCTGTGTCCCAAGGTGTGTGTGTGTTGTTCTGCTTGTTGCATGCTCTGTGTCCCAAGGTGTGTGTTGTGCTGCTTGTTGCATGCTCTGTGTCCCAAGGTGTGTGTGTGTTGTTCTGCTTGTTGCATGCTCTGTGTCCCAAGGTGTGTGTGTGTTGTTCTGCTTGTTGCATGCTCTGTGTCCCAAGGTGTGTGTTGTTCTGCTTGTTGCATGCTCTGTGTCCCAAGGTGTGTGTTGTTCTGCTTGTTGCATGCTCTGTGTCCCAAGGTGTGTGTTGTGCTGCTTGTTGCATGCTCTGTGTCCCAAGGTGTGTGTTGTGCTGCTTGTTGCATGCTCTGTGTCCCAAGGTGTGTGTTGTGCTGGCTGTTTGTTGGACGCTCTGTGTCCCTACGTGCCCTGTTCCATAGACTGTTGTTCCAGCTGGGACCCGAGGCTGTAGTGTAAGTAGCAGAGAGAGAGCGTGCACGCACTGTGTCCCTAGGTGTGTGTGTGCTGGCTGTTTGTTGGACGCTCTGTGTCCCTACGTGCCCTGTTCCATAGACTGTTGTTCCAGCTGGGACCCGAGGCTGTAGTGTAAGCAGCAGAGAGAGCCACAAATCCCCGCGCCTGACCCTGAGCAGGTGACGTCTCAGTCCTTCCCACCCAGCGCGGCTGCAGAGGGGCCTCGCCGTGGAATGGGCGAGCTGACGAGGCCAGGACTGGCTGTGAGAACCACAGACAACCCCCCTCTCCGAGGAGAGTCTCCTAAAACCGCGAGCGCCCTGAGCCAGAAAACCATCACAATGTTCCTCCTGCGGATTATTTATTTTCCCGGACAAACTAAACAAAAGCCTTCATTGAAGGCCCCGAAGCCCCTCCATGCGGCAGCGGAGAGCGCGGGAAGCGCCGGGCTCTGAGGAGCTCGGGCCCCCCGGGGGCCCCCCTGGTACGGGGGCTTCTCACCGGCACGCTCTGTTGGGTCAGGTGCACCGAGCCGGGATTTATGGGGCCTGGAAGCGCCTGGGAGCCAGTGCCGGGGGTGGGTGGGGCCGGCGAGTGTCTGTCGCTGCTGGGGGGCCCCGAGCCGGCCCAGGAATGTGTCAGGACACAGGGTACCTGAACCCCCCCTCCCTTTCCCCCCCAACTGCTGGGGGCCCTGAGCCTGCCCAGGAATGTGTCAGAACACCGTGTACCTGATCCAACCCCTTACTCCAGGGGGGCTGGAAGGTTTATAGTGGTCTTTTTTGGCACACACACCCTTCAGGAAACAGGACCAGTTGCACCGTGGGACTGGTCTCTAATGCCATTATTTGTGTTTAAGGCTGTCTGTGCTGTGCTGTTGATGCCTTTTATTTATGTTACACATTTTATATATATAGAGAAGTGTTCATGGGTGGCTTGACTGTTAGACATATCCAAGCAAGAGAATTTCAGTTTATTTCATATCCTTCGGGATCTTGTCCGCGCTATATAAAACTTTATAAATAAAATAAATAAATAAATAAAATAAATTTCACTGGGTCCAAAAAACCAGCATGCCAAGTGGGTCCAGTACAGGCCATGTGAGAACTCGACAATGGGCAATGGCATGTTCACTATAGGGCGAATAAAGCAAACACAAGGAAAGTTTCAGTGCTTCTTCCATCATCTCCTTGTGTTTGCTTTGTTCACCCTAAGTTGGCAGGGTATGCCCAGACGTGAGTCCCTTGCTCACTTTGCCACTGGATTCAAGCTAGCCGGGCTGATAAGGGCTGTTAACCCGAAACCGGTCCCAGGATGCTTGTTTCCGGATCAGGGAAGACATGGCTTGGCAGTTCGGGCTGGACTGTTCTCATGAGGCACAGGGTCAAGGCTGATTTGCATATAGCTGTGTCCAAACTGGGGTGGCAGAGTGAGCTAAAGAATGATGATGGATTCAACCCAGATCTGTGACTGGGGGTGAGTGTCTGAAAAGTTTCTGCACTCAGTACATCATATCCTTGTGTTTGCTTTGTTCACCTTAAGTTGGCAGGGTATGCCAGATGTGGGTTCCTTGCTCACTTTGCCACTGAATTCAAGCTAGGCTGGCTGATGAAGGGGTTTACCCCAACACCGGTCCTAAAATGCTTGTTTCCGGTCCAGAAAGGACCTGGCCTGGCCGTTCGGGCTGGACTGTTCCCACGAAGCACAGGGTCAAGTCTAATTTGCATATAGCTTTGTCTGAACTGGGGTGGCGAAGTGAGCTTATGAACGATGGATTAAACCTAGATCTGTGACTGGGGGTGAGTGCCTGAAAAGTTTCAAAACTTCATCCATCATCTCCTTGTGTGTTTACTTAAAATAGGAATCCCTCACAGATTGGTTGTCCTAAAATGATCTTCAGGTCATCATGGCAACCTCATCATCCTCTGTCTGCTCTGTGTACCAGATGGTGTTGAATAAAGTTCAGACCTTAACACCCTCCTCATGCAGCGCCCTCTTTTCGGCACACTGCAGATTAAGTTGTACTTCTTCCATCAAGAGCAAAAGTGTAGCCTGCACCAATGTCCAGCCGGAGTTCTAAATAACTCAGATGTTACAACATAATCATCAGATATAGCAGACTCAATTTAAAGTGATAAATAATGTATGAAGTGTGTATTTCAGGTTACACAGTATCTCGAAAGAGCACATGTGACTAAAAGCCCCATGTGTAAAGAAGATGAGTGAGGCATCTATTGGGGTCATGTGGCACAAAGCCTAAGATTGACACAGGTTTCGGTCCCTACCATTGACCCTTCATCAGGACAGCTTGCCATCATCTGATTAATGCTTCCTAGAAACAGGCACCTTCTTTAGGCCTAAAGGACATGGTAATAATACAGTTTTCTCAAGCAGTAGATCTTATATGAAATAGTTGCACGAGTCTTGAATTCAACTGAGCATTATTGTCTCTAACAATGAAGGTTGGGTATTCTTCTTGCCTAAACATTTTCTGCAATACCTTCATGGTGTCCCTCAGAACCACCACTTCCAAACGATGTGAAACATACCCACTACCGCCACAGCATATCTTTCCTCCTACTTCAGGTACTCCATCCGTCCAAAACAAATCAAGGCAAACTTTCCCCAATGCCATTTTAGAACCATCTTATTTACCCATTTGCCTTTCAAACGTTTCTTGCTGTCTTTACACAAACTAAACATGCAAGACCTACACATTATAGAAGTGTCGGTACTCTTCCGATAAAAGTAGTGCACCTATCCTGGGAGATTCAAATCCTTCAAATTATAGAAGTATCAGCACTCTTCCGTTGAATGTACCGTACCCATCTTGAGAGATGGAAGTCCATCAAATTATAGAAGTGTCTGTACTCTTCTGTTGAACGTACTGCACCCATCCTGAGACATGCAAGATCTTCAAATTATAGAAGTATCGGCACTCTTCCACTGAAAGAACTGCACCCATCCTAGGAGATGCAAGACCTACACATTATAGAAGTGTTGGTACTCTTCCGATAAAAGTAGTGCACCTATCCTGAGAGATGCAAGGCCTTCAAATTATAGAAGTGTCAGCACTCTTCCGTTCAACATACCACGCACATCATAAGAGATGCAAGACCATCAAATTATGAAGGTGTTGGTACTCTTCCATTGAACATACCGCGCCCACCCTGAGAGATGCAAGTCCATTGAATTAAAAAAGTGTCAGTACTCTTCCATTGAAAGTACTGTGCCCATCCTGAAAGATGCAAGACCATCAAATTATAGAAGTTTTGGTACTCTTCTGTTGAAAGTACTGCACCTATCCTGAGAGATGCAAGACCCTCAAAGTATAGAAGTGTCAGTACTCTTCCGTTCAACATACCACACACATCATAAGAGATGCAAGACCATTGAATTATAAAGTGTCAGTACTCTTCCATTTTACATACCGTGCCCATCCTGAGAGATGCAAGACCTTCAAATTATAAAAGTGTCTGTACTCTTCCGTTGAAAGTACTGCGCCCATCCTGAAAGATGCAATGCCATGTTATGTTATGTTATGTTAAATGAGTTTTGTAGCTACTCAAAAGAGTGTCCCGGCGCTATAGACCCAAAGGAGGCACAGTGCAGAAGAAAATGCCAAATATACTGAACAAAAAGCCATGTCTTGAGGTTTTTCCTGAAGGCTAAAAGATTATCATTCTTCCGCAAAGACAAAGGCAGGGAATTCCACAGTTGAGGTGCCAAACGTTTGAAGGAGCGACCTCCAATATGGGCTCGTCTAATTGCCGGGACAGTGGCCAAGGCCAGAGAAGAGGACCTTAGTGATCGAGAAGGTAGATAGAAGTTCAATCTTTTCCTGATATATTTGGCACCGATGCCATGAAGGGCCTTAAAAGCCAGAGTAAGCGCTTTAAAAGTGATGCATTTCCGAACTGGAAGCCAGTGGAGGGCCTTGAGAAGGTCTCTCGCGCTTGATCTCTGGTAAAGACCAAAAATTGCTCGCGCAGCAGAATTTTGCACAGTTTGCAAACACGACAAAAGAGTTTCAGGAAGGCCTAGGTATAACACATTAGCATAGTCCAGGCGCGAACCTATCAATGCTTGGACGATAGTTCTTCTGTGGGCTAGAGATAGTAGTGGCAAGAACTTCCTGAGCATTTTTAGGAGACCAAAACACTGTCCAACTAAGCCAAGGATCTGTGGCTTTAAAGTAAGACCGTTGTCTACCTTTACTCCCAGATTCTTGGCCATAGAGGTGGCGGCAGAAGGAGGAAACATAGCCGCCGGCCACCAGGACTTCCAGCCCGGATCGGGGGGAGGGGGGGAGGGGGGGGGGGCAGCCAAAAAAAAGCACCTCTGATTTATCTGAGTTGCACTTGAGGTTATTTAGTTGAAACCAGTCGAAAACAGCTTACAGGCATCTCCTAATACTCTCTCAGTCAAAAACTGTGTTCTTATCATAGGAGAAGAGAAGCTGAGTGTTGTCCGCATACGAAACGATCCAGGCACTGTAAGACTCAGCCAACGCCGCCAGAGGAGCCATATAGATATTAAAGAGAGTAGGGATCAGGATCGAGCCCTGAGGAACTCCTGCCTCCAAAGGCGGCACTAAGGTTAAGTATGGGGGGCTCAGACCGTTTGTTGGCAATCAGCCAAAAAGTTCAAGTTCAAGTTCAAAAATTTGTATAGCGCACTACTCACCCAGAGGGTCTCAAGGCGCTTGAGGGAGGGGGGAGGGGTGGGTGGGTACTTTACTTATCGAATATCCAAGTTTTTAGTTGCTTTCTGAAGGAGAGGTGGTTCTGTGTAAGGCAGAGGTGGGTGGGGAGAGAATTCCAAGTTTTGGCCGCTAAGAAGGAGAAGGATCTACTCCCCATGGTTGATCTGTGGATGCGCGGAATTGCGGCGAGGGCTTGATTGGACGATCGTAGTTGTCGGGTGGGGGTGTAAAAGGACAGGCGCATGTTGAGGCATTCGGGTCCTAGGTCGTAGAGGGATTTGTGTGCGTGGGTGAGGAGACGGAACGTTATTCTCTTGTTGACGGGGAGCCAGTGGAGGTCTTTCAGGTGACCGGAAATGTGATCTTGGCGGGGGATGTCTAGTGTGAGTCTGGCTGAGGCGTTTTGGATGCGTTGGAGTTTTTTCTGTAGTTTAGCTGTGGTTCCGGCGTAAAGGGTGTTTCCATAATCCAGTCGGATTCTGACTAGTGCGTGGGTGACCGTTTTTCTTGTTTCGGTGGGGATCCAATGGAAGATTTTTTTGAGCATGCGTAGGATGTTGAAGCATGATGATGAGACGGCGTTGACTTGTCTGGTCATCGAGAGGGAGGAGTCCAGGATGAAGCCCAGGTTACGTGCGTGGTCAGTTGGTATGGGTGCGGTTCCCAGGGCTGGTGGCCACCATGAGTCGTCCCAAGCAGAGGTGGATCATCCTAAGATGAGGACTTCCGTTTTGTCCGAGTTCAGTTTTAAGCGGCTGTTCTTCATCCACTCGGCTACATCTTTCATTCCTTCGTGTAAGTTGGTTTTGGCGGTGTATGGGTCTTTGGTGAGGCAGAGGATCAGCTGGGTGTTGTCTGCGTAGGAGATGATGTTGAGGTTGTGTTGGCGCGCGATGGATGTGAGGGGACTCATGTATACGTTGAAGAGGGTGGGACTGAGTGATGATCCTTGTGGTACGCCGCAGATGACTTCGGTGGCCTCTGATCTAAAAGGGGGGAGGCGGACTCTCTGGGTTCTTCCGGCAAGGAACGAGATGATCCAGTCCAATGCTTTCCCTTGTATTCCGACGTTGCTGAGGCGTTGTATGAGGGTGCTATGACAGACTGTGTTGAAGGCTGCGGAGAGGTCAAGTAGGATGAGGGCAACTGTTTCTCCGTTGTCCAGTAGTGTTCGAATGTCGTCTGTTGCTGCGATGAGGGCGGTCTCGGTGCTGTGTTTGGCTCGCAAGCCGGACTGTGAGGGGTCGAGGGATTTGTTGGATTCGAGGAAGGTGGCAAGCTGATTGTTGACGGCTTTCTCAATGACTTTGGCAGGGAATGGGAGGAGCGAGATGGGGCGGTAGTTCTTAAGTTCAGTGGGGTCTGCTGTGGGTTTCTTCAGAAGGGCGCTGAGTTCGGCATGTTTCCAGCTTTCCAGGAAGGTGGCGGAGTTGAGGGAGCAGTTGATGACGTCTCGGAGATGGGGTGCGATGATGGAGTCTGCTTTGTTGAAGATGTGGTGGGGACATGTGTCGGTTGGTGATCCTGAGTGGATGGAGTTCATCAGGCGGATGGTGTCTTCGGTGGTGATTGGGTTCCAGGCACAAAGGCTGATGGAGGGGGGTTTTGGTTCAGAGGTGGGTGGAGCGGATTGGTCTCCGGACTGGTTTTCAAAGCTGTTATGTATGTCGGCGATTTTGTTGTGGAAGAATGAGGCTAGGGAGTCGCAGAGGTCTTGGGAGGGAGTGATGTCGTTGGTGCCGGCGGTGGGGTGGGTAAATTCTTTGACGATGTTGAATAGTTCCTTGCTGTTGTGGGCGTTGTTGTCAAGTCGATCCTTGAATGCTGATTTCTTGGTGGATCGGATCAGTGGGTGGTATTTGCGGGTGGCGTTCTTGAAGGTGGTCAGGTTGTCAGTGGTTGGGTTTTTTCTCCAGGCTTTCTCGAGGGTGCGACAGAACTTCTTGGATTTCTTAAGGTCATCGTTGAACCAGGGGGCTTTTTTGCTACCTTGTTTGATTTGATGGTTTTTCAAGGGTGCTAGTTCGTCGGCGCTGTGGGTGATCCATTGTGTGAGGTTGGTGGCTGCTTGGTTTGGGTCTGATGATTTGGCAGGAGGGTTTTGGTGAAGTGATGTGATGAGCTGGTCGGTGGTAATTTTGTTCCAGTTTCTTCGGGGAACTGGTTGTGGGAGGTTGTGGGTTGTGGTCTTTTTGTAGTTGAAGTGAACGCAGCTGTAGTCCGTCCAATGGAGAGCTGTGGTGTGGTTGAAGGAGATGTGCTTGCTGGAGGTGAATATTGGGTCGAGTGTGTGTCCGGCATAGTGGGTGGGGGTATCAACAAGTTGTTCGAGTCCGAGGTTGGCCAGGTTGTCCAGGAGGGTGGTGGTGTTGCTGTCGTTTTTCTTTTCCAGGTGGAAGTTGAGGTCTCCCAGTAGAATGTAGTCCTTGGAGGGGAGGGCGTGTGGGCTGATGAAGTCGGTGATGTCTTCGCTGAATTTTGTGCGGGGTCCTGGTGGCCTGTAGATGAGGGTGCCTCTGAGTGTGGTCTTGGGGTCGGTGTGGATCTGGAAGTGAAGGTGTTCGGCAGTAGCGAGGTTGTCGTCGGAACTGGTCGTGATGCGGATGGTGTTCTTATGGACGATGGCGATGCCTCCTCCTGTTTGGTTGGTGCGGTCCTTTCAGATGATCTTGTAGCCGTCCGGGATGGCTATGGCGATGTCGGGAGCTGATGAGGCGTTCATCCAGGTTTCTGTAAGGAAGGCGACGTCAGGCGATGTAGTGTCGAGTAGGTTCCAAAGGTCAATGGCGTGTCTGTGGATCGAACGGGTGTTGAGTAGGATGCATTTCAGATGGTTAGTGTTTGAGCTTTGTTTGGAGTTAGTGGATTTGGTGTGAGTCCTGATGCTGTCGAACTTGCAGGAGCGGCAGGTGAAGGGTCCATGGATGTGTCCGGGGGTGGCTTGGTAGCAGGTCGGGAATCGGTCGGGGTTAAGTGCTGAAAGGATAGCGGCGCCGTACGTTATGCGGGTGGAGAGGATTTTGCGGGGACCAGGGGGTCTGGCGCTGGGCGCGGTCCAGGCGCGGACGGGCGTAGACGGGCTTACCTTTGGCGCGACTTCGGCGCGACTTCGGCGCGCATGGGGCACGTCCGCTGCGCGTGAACGCTACGCGCAGATGCATCTGTCATATGTGGATAGTGGAGGGGGGAGGGGCAAGGGAGGAGGAGGCGGGAGCGGGGTGGAGGTACGGCCTGGGAGGCAAACAAACACAAAATGGCAGCAGAAACAAAAGCGAAACCAGGCTAAGCAAATTCTCGGGCAATGCGATATAGCGCTACGATATAGCGCTATGATGTGGCACAATTTAAATGCAGGCAGTGTTACAGTTCAGCGCAGCGCTACGATACCAATCTGGCACGATATGAAGGCAAGCAATGTAGCAGTCCAGCGCTTTGAGATCAGGGAGCGTGGGGAGCGACCACCTCTGCAGGAGTCAGGATGGTCACCATAAAGGACTCAAACCAGATAAACGCCGTCCCCTCAGACCAATCTCAAAGAGTCTTAAACGAAGACGGCTGTGGGGGGCGGTATCAAAAGCCGCCGAGAGATCTAACATCACCAGTATTGCCTTTCCGCCAGAATCCAAAACCTCCTTGATTGCTTCCGTCACTTCCAACAGTGCTGTTTCCGTGCTCATGTTTGCACGGAACCCAGACTGGGTCTGATGCAGAATGTCATTAGTCTCCAAAAAATTGGAGAGAGAAGGAGCCATCACATTATAGAAGTGTTGGAACTCTTCCGTTGAAAGTACCGCGCCCATCCTGAGAGACCGAAGACCCTAAATTAATCGAAGTGTCAGCACTCTTCAGTTGAAAGTACCATACCCATCCTGAGAGATGCAAGACCTTCAAATTATAGAAGCGTCAGTACTCTTCTGTTGAACGTACTGCACCTAAACTGAGAAATGTAAGAACTTCAAATTGTAGAAGTGTCAGCACTCATTTCCATGAATTTACCACCTCATTTGAACCTATGGTTGCAGATGTAAATGTCTGCAACCCTCTGTTATGACCTGTTGGGACCAGATTACTGACACTGTACCCTCACCAGTGCTATTTTAAAATATCACTTAGGAATTAAGTAGTTTGTGCTGCTGCGGCTGTGCACAGACTTTACTCTGCCTTGCAAGTGTGCTAGATAATATGTTGCGTCGGTCTAAACATTGCTACAAATATTAGATACATAATTGCACCAATGCAATAAAGAACTGAAAAAGTCCAATCAACGTATTTCGGAAACATTAGTGCAAAATTGAACAAGTGCAACATGTGTATTATTGGTAAATGTTAGTGCAAATTTCCCTGCAAAGCTATTAAATATCTCCCTTGCTTGAAGCATAAATACTGTAATAGCATTGCACATTTCCTCCTTTAATGTGGCGTGAATGTAAGCTTACTTCACTTTAAAGGTCCCAGAGGAATAACGTGGTTATAATTGTGCTTCTCCTTGTTTGATTTCCTCCTGCTCACGCAGGGTGGTTGGCTGGGCGCGCGCAGAGGGGCGGATGACGTCGGACGCACGGCGGCCCCTCCCTGCACGTGCTCCGCCAAGGCCCCGAGCGCCGAGCACGGCACCCGGTTCGGAAAGTTTCCCAGAGCTGGACCGCAGAAGATCCATTACGTGCGGTGTTTGGCTGACATATTTAATATCCATTCTGATTGGGAGCCGTCCAGCTTCCGTCTAGGATTTATGTGTTTTCAGACATCTGTGAGCTCTGTAAGAAATCCCAAAATCTGTCTGTTTCTGCTACCTCTCAGAATCCAACACTAGCAATGTGTGCCGTCCCCTCCCTCCAGTCTGGCAACCAAGCGCTCACCCCTCGTTCCACACAATTCAACGCCAGCGGCGTGAACCCCAACAATCACCGTGACTCACAACACCTGGTAGCCCAACGGTACTCAGTCTGCACTGCCTGCTTCCCTAAGCAACCTCATGGAGTAATATCTGATCCTTTAACCCGGCCCTACCAGAAAATGAGAGCCCCAAGTACAGAGCAGCACACTGCCTTTCAATAAACAACCATGGTGGGCCCTCTGAGCCAATCCAATCTGAAAAACAAGGCTCCTAAGTGTGGAAAAACAGCCAATCTCTAACGAATACCCAGGCAGCTTGGCGCAAGACGCCTCTAATTCCCAATATTGATAGTTACCAAAATAAAGAGGCAGGCGCTAGAAACTGGAAAGCAAGAACAAGTTTATTGCTCTAGAGGAGAACACGTCAGGTCTGACACAAGGGATGTCTTCAGGAGGTGTTCTAACAACTTCTCCGCTGCTCTCCTTTTTATACAATTTACAGTAACTTTATTGGTGGTCAAACATCCAGGAATTCCCGCCCCCAGCAGGTTCTCACAGAGTCCCAACAGTTTGTCGAGAAGGTTTTATGACCTTAGTGCATTTGGTCATGCTGTATCAGGGCACCGGGGATGGTTGCGAGGTCAGGGTGAATCGGGGGTAACTTGAAAAGCGCGAGATGGCCGCGGCACCTAAAATGGATGCCGTTTACGTGCGGACAATGGCTCTTGTTAGGCAAGATGGCGCCGGTGATGTTCACGTTTGTAAATTGCGATTTAACATAAGTACATATCAACCCAAAGCGCTAAGCAACTCACCGGCGAAGCCTGAGACGGGGAGGGCACCCAGCCAGGAGTGGCTGCTACTCATGTGAAATTAAACCAGCAATGCCCAGTCCTCCTAACCAGCTCAACCTCCATAATGCATCGCGCTAAGAAAATCCAACCAACTATGGATGGTCCTCGTATCTATCCAACAAGAAAAGCATGACCCTTGGAAGAAATATACAGAAAAAAACTGCGGACGGCCCTCCTAACCAACCTCATGAGCAATAACCACTAATTTAGGCAAATCCAGCCAAACATGCCTGGCCCTCTTATCCAATCCAACCAGAAAATAATGTCCCTAAGAAACACACTGACACCACAGAGGATGGTCCTAAGCCAACCTAAGAACAATGGTTGACAAGCTAAGGAAATCGAACCAGCGTTGTCTGCTACTCTGAGGAAGCGCAAAGAGCAATGCTGGTAATTTAAACAAATTCAACCAGCAGTGCCTGCTATCCTAACCACAATCCAATCAGCAATGCCTGATCCTGCAGCCCAAACTAACTAGCAGTCCCTGATGCTCTCATAAACCATCCTAATGGGTGACGTCTTATCCTCTAATCCAACCCAACTAGAAACGCCAGATGGTAAGTGCAAATCATCTCAAATCCATTCATCACTGCCTGTCCTATAAACCAACCCACTGGGCAGTGCCAGACTCTCCAACCAACCTACAAAAGCTGATCTTCAGAGTCAACCAACTAGCAATGTCTAATCTTCTACTTCAACACATTCAGCCAAGCATGGCCTAATGCTCAAAACAACCCAGAGAGCAAGGCTTGACCATTCTAATCAACCAAAACCACAATGTCTGGCATTTAAAACAGCTCAAACTACAATGTCTGATTCTGTAAACCAGTAAATCAAAATGCATTACCCTCACAACAGGTCCCAATTGTGGGTGTGGGGGGTCCACAGGACAGACAAAGGTATCTAGGTCTCAACCATAGGGGTGGAGGTCATTTGACACTGGTGTTCTGACGTTTGTCTAACTGGGGCTTTGCAATTTGGGCCAAGCACTCCATTTTCTGCACATGGCTCTCAGGGTGGAGGGTGACTAGTCAAAAGGTAGTGTGAGGGCAAGAGTTCAGAACGCAGTAGCCAAACGACAGACACAATACATTATTGTCCAACCTAGTACTTGTATTTTTTTTTTTTATATAAAGTATTTTCATTATCACAGTGATATGAAATATTTCACAATTCAATGGTTAAGAGATTCAAAATAAACAAGCTCACCACCTGGCTTTATATTAAAAGGTGATTTATTTGCTAGTACCTCAGTAACAGGCGATTGATCTATCTGTATTTTCGCAACTTCAGATCAACTTAATTCAATTAAAATCTGTTATTTAAACTGATTTTGTCAATTTCAACTACGACAAAGTGGTAAATACTCACAAAAGAGAGCTACACGGGAAATAGATTTTATAGAAATATCTCTTTATATAAAGTTTTCATCAGTAAGGGTACAGTTTAAAAAAAAAAGAGAACAATGAAAATAAATCAACAATGAACAAATGGACAAGAAATAAATACATTGTTCTTTCAATCCACTTGCGTTGTGGTCCACTCTATATAGATAGATAGCGTATCTTGCTAACTATGCACCAAGATGTCACTGTACAGAACAAATCTGAGTACACAGATGTGGACAAATAAGTCGACGTTTCGGCCTTATATTTGTAAAATCCTTAAGGCCATCTTCAGGACCTTCAATCTTTTCAGAATTATGACCCCCTGTAAATGATACAATAACCATATTGTTACCTTTATAAAACTTAATTCTATTTACATTTCATAACCCATGAGCAAAGAGAAATAAATTGAAAACAATACATTTTCAATCTCAAATTCTATGTACAATTTCATTCTAGATAAACATATCATATATACATCTGTTATCACACACGCATTTAACTAGGGTGTTGCTTTACAACCTCTTTCAAAAATTACAGAAATATTGTTCTAGCAGGTTGTGAAACTTGCAAAAATTACAGATATAGAACTTTTTTGACTAAATACCTGTAAACTATAGAGTTCATAATGTCTATATACAATCATTTGTCAATTAATACTGTCAATTATTTAGACTGGGTCTTTGTTCGGTGGAGGCTAGTATGTATCATTGGGTACAACAACTTAGTTTTTTATGTTGTTGTAGTGAACAGAGACTATTTAATTCAGTAATAAGAGATCTAATGGTTTAAAATACCTATGTTTTCAATTGATCGTCACCAATCACGTTGTTCGTGTGGGACAATAGATTGTTAAATATCCTGCCAAGGGAAACATTGAATTGCATTTAATCCTTATACATGAATTTATATGATAAACACAGCCCTATCTCGAACATACATTTCAGTAGGTAAGCAATTCTTATTTTTGCCTTCATGTATTGAGATTGAATTAAGTTGATCTGAAGTTGCGAAAATACAGATAGATCAATCGCCTGTTGCTGAGGTACTAGCAAATAAATCCCGTTGTTGGCAATTTACTATATCGAATTCTAGCCCAAGCTCGCAAGGGTATATTGGGTCACCTACCTTAATATAATTATATTAAAAGGTGGCACACACGCTGGTGTCATCCAGCCCTACCATGCAAGGCACTACAATCATAGTCATCTTTCTCACGAATTTCCAAACAAGACCTACAACAAACAATCTCCAAAGTAAAACCCTCAAACCACCAACAAGACGCAATTCCAGGTTCTATCAGCAAAAACCTTGCCACACACTTTCGTCCTATATGGCCAGCCATGGTGAACTCCTCTTACACAGGGCCTCTACCCAGAATGATAAAAATGGGTCAAATCACCCCTCTCTTAAAAAACAGCCTCTGAATCCAGAGAAGCTGAACAACTAGCACCCAGTCGCCACACTCCCTTTCCTAGGCAACGTTGTTGAAAGTTGCATAGAGTCCCAACTAGCCTCGAACATTCAAACAAACAACCTCCTAGACTCTCTCCAATCAGGTTTCCACCAGAGTCACAGTGCAGAAACAGGAATCGTTCAAATAGTCGATGACTTCCTCAGGATCCTAAAATAGGGCAACTCCTGCATCCTTTATCTGCTGCATTCAACACTGTCAACCATCCGGACCTCCTTTGTACTTTGAACTGCACATGGGATGTGGAGGCACTGTCCTCAACTGATTGTCCTTATACCTGTCCAAGTGCTCCCAAATTGAGAAATTGGGCCACTCGCTCTCAAGACCAGTCCGCGGTCTCCAAAGGGTCCCTCAAGGCTCAATCCTCTCCCCAACCCTCTTTAACCTCTACCTAGAACCTCTTTGTATGATTGTCAGAGACTCTTCTACCTCTACACTGATGACACCCAAATATACTTGAAAATCTCATCCCCGGAAGTCGATGCCCTGTTTTTAAAACACTTAAAGATTCAAAACTGGATGTCCAACCACCATTTAAAACTCAACCTAATTAAATTGAATT
Source organism: Lissotriton helveticus (assembly GCF_964261635.1). Lineage (NCBI taxonomy): Eukaryota > Metazoa > Chordata > Amphibia > Caudata > Salamandridae > Lissotriton > Lissotriton helveticus. The sequence continues at coordinate 1,656,417,082 of NC_136069.1, forward strand.
TCTTTTGACCTCACCTCGAAAGCAAAACTGCCAGTACAAGAATGACCAGATCACTTGGCATCACCCTTGATAATCATCCCAATTTTCACAGCCACATCGCAGCCAGGGCCAACAGTGCGCGTCACTGACTTAGGCAGCTGTGGGGCATCAGACAATTGATTCTGGAACAAGACCTCAAAATAGTGGTGCAGTCTCTTGGTCTTTCTAGACTAGACTATAGGATTGCCCTTCTCTCATGCAGTCTCAAGGTTCACCTAGGCCCACTGAGAGCAACACTACATGCTGCAGTATACTTCGTTTTAGGTCTCAGGAAATGTGCCCACATTTCCCCGGCCCTGCTATCCCTCCACTGACTCCCTATTGAGGCGCTGGCCCAATTCAATATTGCTTGCATTATCCACAGAGCGCTGCACTCCTCCTTATCCTCCTATCTAAACAAGAAACAAAAAATCTCCAGAGCAAATAGGGGCTCCAGAAATGCCCAATCTCTGCTACTGGAACCCTCAACCTTCAGTCGAGAACGATACATGAACCAGTCTTTCTCTGGAAGTGCCACTAGAATCTGGAACTCTCCGCCTCAGTCTTACCGCCTGCAGAGTAACCTTCAAAAGGGAACTCAAGCACCTCCTTTTTGAGAGACATCTTGGTTGATTCACCCTTGATCTGACTTATACACTCCTTCCCACTATGATCTGACCTTCCCTCTTTTTTACTACCCCACCATCTAAATCAATGCTTTTACTTTGTATAGCCCCTGCTGATTTGCCGTAACTATTTCTTTTGCTAGCTCCTGCATGCACCAACAATTGTAAATGTACAAGTTTAATTTCTAGTATTGTAACCAGCTGTAGCCCTTGTATCCTGCTTGTTGTAAAGTGCTCTGATACCTATGGGCCATGTCCGCCCTATATAAAACTGCATAAAGAAATCAATAAATAAATCCTCTCCGCTATCGGATGGTCCCTTCCCTTAAGTTGAGCATTTGCACAATTAGGCACAGAAGCAAGTTTCATTAAGCATTGCCTTAGGGCAACTGGTGGATCAGTTCATGTAATTCATTAGCCCAAAAGAGTCTTACGGATAAGGTTAAACCCTTGCCTCATTTTGGCTTTCTTGTGGTTAAAGTCTCTCAGTGTCCGGTGGCTGTAAATTGCTGTTAATTGCTCAGCAAAAGACTTACCCTGCAGGGCTGGTGGGTGTGCATGTCAGCATACGCTGGACAGCATATTTGGTGGCATCTCTTCATCTGCAACAGCTGTCATGCTTCCCTCTTTCCATTTTGGGCTGCCTCATGTGTCACCTTGGCAAGCGGGACTAGTCAGGGCTGGCCTTCAGAAGATGCAGTCTCAGGGCCAGGCGTCTGTGGCAGGTACAGCTCCCCAGCCGGGCATTTTTGGTTGGTGGAGCCTCAGAGCCAGAGAAGGTTGCTTACTTGGGTGCCGACTGGTTTCTTGTAGTTGCCCCACATGCTAGAGGCGAACGCTCTTGTCCTATGACTGTGGAACTGCATGTTCACATTATATCAGCCAAACGTGTTGCTCAGTTATCAATGCATAGTTTCAATCATTGAAGTCAATCAACACTGAGTGATGCATTACTCCAAACTAATCATCAATGCCTGATTTCACCGATTTCCTCCCAAAGGACACTTATGGTTTTATGAACCAGTATAAGTATGAATATCTGCTCCCATCACAGCACCTCAACAAACACAGTCAGATGCCTTTGAGATTTCCCCAGAGTAAAAGGTGACTCCGCCTCCATCGCTGAGTCTGTAGTCCTTGACTTTTGGATGCCCCAGAAAGGCAGCAACACCGCCATCTGCATCCTCTGACCACAGGCCAGCATCAGGGCCTGATTCTGCATTATCCAAGGAAATCTTGATACACAACCGTATGGATATATGACGGTACAACGCGTACTGTCACAACGCATACCTTTACAACGCGGCCGTGACAACGCAAGTCGTTACCACGACTTGCGTTGGGGGGGCGCGGATTTCGAATAGTTTAATTTACTATTCTAACACCAGTCCCCGTGGACCCTAGGGAAGGTGTTAGGATAGTAAATTAACTATTTTTAGACCTTGAGCGCCCTCCAGCGCAAGTCGTGGTAACGACTTGCGTTGTCACAGCCGCGGTGTAAAGGTACCGCGTTGTGAAAACATCGTTGTAAACGATGTTTACCCAACCGTATTTGTGATTCTTCTTTCCCTGTAACTATCGGTGATTGATTCCTGCACCCCTTGCAAGAACCTGGCAGGAAATGTAAGCTTCTGCCCTCATTCCCTATACTTGCAGTTGCTTTCAGTTTATATGATTTCTGTATATATTTACTACTTGAGCCTCTGGTTCTTCGGATGACCGGAGCTGCCCGAAAACCCCCTCTCCCCCCCAGCGCCTTGAAACCACCATGGGTGAGCAGTGCGCTCTACAAATCCCTGATTGATTGATTGACTGGATGCTCCATGCTTTAGAGGGAACATAAGAGGGAAGGCCAGAGATTACAACAGCTGGGGTGGTCTGCAAAGTGATACCTTGGCAGGTCCTGAGGTGTCCTGATCGCTTCCCTTCTGCAACAAACTTAGAAGAGCTGCAATGACACTCCTGTAATATCTACACTGTTGCTCCCACCCCCGCAGAGAATCCTATGCCCCGTAGAAGGCAAGGAGGTCTCCTGCTGCATCAATAGACAAGGACTAAGGGTGCATATACTGACAGAAGAGTACAGGAGCACCTCTGACAGTGTGCTGTGAGAAAAAGGAAGGGCTCACAGTGACAAAAGCAGAGAGAGTATTCACCTCTGACAGTCAGTGGCCCCCTGTGACTGGTGATGAGTGCTGGGGCTCTTGACAGTGAGTGGTGGTGCGCTTAAGGCCAGGGCACACTTAAAAAATACTCAAATGGGATCCATCCACATTATGTATCACTCTGGAATATTCAATGAAAGTCACAGTGCAGGGCAGACCTACTCTAGAGATAACTTAAATAATTCCCTTTATATGACTAAACGTCAGATCATAGATATAGTGGCCCAGAACATCCCTTTCTACCCACAAACTGATCTACATACCAGCAGGTAGCAAATAGTGAGTGTAAATTGCATTCTATTTTTTTGCCACCTGCCCATCATTGTACGATGTGATCTAGGTAATAAGAGGTTACGTCAAAAAGCTTCCAGTAATAGATGGCTGTGAATGTAAAAGATGGTGTCCTGCAAGTGACAGCCGACCATAATCTTGAATTTGTTTTCCTAAGGGAAAACTTTTTTTAAAAACAGTCATGTCCATGCCTGTTCCCCACCGCTGGCGCCTTAGCCCCTAGAGGCTGCCATATACAATGCCTAAAGTGGAAGATGTCCCACAAAGACCACTTTCTCTTTGGAAAGCCGATCCCTGGCCCTTTGGGCAGGGGTGATAGTGCGCGCAGGTCACCCGACCAACCAATTTACCATAATACGTACGCGGCCCATAAATTTCAATCTATCATATATATTAACCGGGTAACCTTACGCTCTAACTACCAGTATCCTGTGTTCCTTCCTATATATTTCTACTGTACCCGACTTACCAATCCACCGTTACGGGTACCTAATGACCACGATGAATCAGGGAGCTAGCTGTGAAGAAAAGCAGACAACAAAATACCAACATATATTCTTTTATATTCTTCATAAAGACCACAAACTCTGGGAAAGTTTTAAAACCTTTATCTAGATCTCTGATTCGGAAAACATTAGATTTACAAGTATGAGACTATCGATAACCAGAATTACAAAGAGCACATATCCGTATAAGAAATAAATCAGGCCAACCATTTATGCATCTAAAGGAAGGTAAGAACAGGGAACATGCTAATCAGAAATTTCAGAATATATCTTTGGGTAATAATTATAACGTAAAAGTTTAAGAAACATACTAGAAATTCACTATTGAAAAATACCTCTGGTACAGGGGTATGGAAAAGTACTTTGATTTATATTACGAAAACTTTGAAAGTACCATGAAACTACGGGAAGGTAAAAAGTGGAACACACTAGAATTTCAGGACCATCATATAATCAGTTAAAGAAGAACAAAGAATAAACACATCTATATTTCATGAACAGTATCAAGAGTTTTACTTAAGGAATGGAAACATAGGAACACACTAGAAACCAGCAATAATGTATGACCTTTTTCATTTAATAGTTTTGCGAAAAGCATGGAAAATCAACGTATGCAAAGGTATGTCTTTATTAAAGCAAAAGACAGAAAAATAGAAGGTGCATAAATAGAGTTTCAGCACTATATTTACCTAGTATGGTGTGAAGACCAACCCTGGCCACGGGTCAGTTAAGGACGGGAGAAACCCCAAGGAAGGACAGTCATCAGTAGGACAGCAGGTGCAGAATGGACACCCCAGGACAGGACAGGAAACCCAGATTAGGATCAGGACAGGACCACCAAGGTAAGACCAGCACCCACAGTTCGGAAGCAATGCCTGCGCTCCACCCTCTCTGTAACTACCAGTCAGAACCCCGATTGGGTTTTCGAATCTCCCAGCAAAGTGCTCCGTCAGCACTTAAGGTTTAAAACCCTCCAGAGTCTATGGAAAAGTTTGACAGAGTGCTCCTCAGCCCTCTGTATCAATCACCTATTGAGTGCGTTGGGTCAGTGACAGGTCAGCTATTCGGACAAGTCGGAAAATTTCTCTAGCTAAACCTAGGCTAGTTATACTGTTTTCGGGTCAGTGTACCACCCCCCAAATGTTGCAAGTGTAAGAATCCCCAATTTCTATTGGTCCCCAAGTAGGATAGGTCAACACACCAATCATATTTCATTTCTACAAGCCTGCATTTGCATTATCTGGGACCGCCTATTGAATTTGGGGTTCCCATGACCTAACTTTCTACAATACAATAGAGTATCTATGAATTATGATACATTTAGAATAATTCAGCTTCTTCTGCTAGGCGAAGGTGCATCTTCCCAGGCACATCTTGGCTGGGACCTCTGGTTGGCAAGCTTTCAATGTCACCGGCAGAAGACTGTCATGCGCAGAAAGGCTGTTCAATATGGAATCATCGAGTGTTCCTCAGACCCCCAAAACGCGGTACATGAAAAGTAAGCTACAACAATTTAGAAATACAGTAATAAATGAATACACTGTATACCATGAATAGCTACTCTATACCCCTTACTTCATAATAACTATAGCATTAGGATTAATGCAGAACAAACAACTTTGCGAAAGCAGCTTAGCAAGCACGGAGCATATGTGAAGACAAAGCGGCCATATTAGCTGTATTGCGCATGAGCAAACATTTACCACCAGAACTGCAAGTACGTCACGTCACGCGAGTGTGACTAACGCATGCGCAGACTAAATTCCCGCCAAGCAGCGCCCATTTTAGTGGTAAGCTTTGTTAAGGTTAATAAACACATAAGCAAGCATCTCTAGGATACCCCAAATGTCAAAATAAAGGGAAATTAGTAAGACAAAACATGTTGGGTTAGTTTGTTGCAGTTATTCGAGGTTTATGAGTTCGAGCAAGTCGCGTACCGTGCGAATCCTTGCTCCATCAGGGGCGGCTCCTCTGTTTGAGTGGAGGAGTGTTACCCCACAAAGAAAAGCCCAAGGCCAGAGCTGAAAACTAAAAAGTTAATAAAGTTTATTTATTACCATTTTATTTTTCTGCAACCAACCCATCCTTAACTGAGTGACAGGATGGGGCGGGGCTTGTTCTGCTGAGTGGCAGCAACAAGCAGTGTGCACATGTCTCTTTGGCCGGCTGTCTTGCGACGGCCATCCAGACATGCGCATTTTAAACTTTTATAAGCTGGCTGTATTAGACAGTTGGGTTATAGAAATCACAGGCCTCCAGTACTTTTGTGAGCGCTGATAGAGGTCGCTCCGTCCAATCCTGGTGCTGCTCTCGTGCTGGTGAGAGCAATGCGAGGATTGGGTTAGGAAAGTTGGCTGGGTCCCACATTGGATCCTACCCAGAAGAGAGACAATTGGTGAAGGAGGACTTTGCGTTGCATCTCAAGGTAAATGTGTTTTTTTTATGTTTACCCACCCCCCACCTCACCACCCTCGGTACATGGCAGCCGACGCTGACTTTGAGGTGTCGGTATCCAAGCAATTGTGCGCAACAGAATGCACAGTTGCAAAGCATTGATACATTCCATTGTAATTCTAAAACATGCGGTGGGGGCCCCATTCATGATCCTTCGATTTGCGATTCTTAATGTTAGGCAAACTATTTGCCAATCAGATAGACTTTATAGACTCGCACAAAGGGTTGATATGAAGCAAAATACAGTTTTGTGAATGCTAAGCATATTGTTTTGGGATTCTCAGGCTTCACAAACACAAAATTGTTTTGTACATGAGGCTGCACTGTCCGTTTTTATGTAGTGAGCCAGAAAGCACCCAGTTGACTGCCTGAGCAGGAACTCTGTAACTTGTCTCTTCCAAAACTTCACCACAATCGAGCACAGATTGGTATGACCAAGGGCGTCCCTGGAAGTCAGTGTATTTTGTGTCCAGAGTCTCAGATCTGGCAACTCACACGGTGCCACTGTGTGTCACATGCTTTCGGATCCCTTCACATGGTCACCTGGTGAGGAGTAGAAATCACCAGTGGCATAGCAAGGTCAGGAGGTACCCGGTGCGGAAAATTTCTTGTCACCCCCGGCTTGACAAAATGGCAAAAAGATGTCACCCCATTTTGTCACCCCCCTCAGTGATTACACCCGGGGCGGCCTGCACCCACCGCACCCCACTTCCTACACCACTGGAAATCACACGGTGGCAGGGAAAATAGCTGAAAATCACTGTGTATTGGATTTCGAGCTAGTTTGCAGAGGCAATAAGCAGCCTGTGTCCATGAAAGGTGTGGAAACTCCCCAGGACATCAGTGACAGTCTCAATGATTTTAAAAATTTTCTTTGGGAGGGGCAGGGGCTTCGTGAGGGGCAGATTGCCTCTTAGCTCTCTGCACCAGGTCCCGCCTCCTCCAAGGTCCCGCCCCCTACTCACACTGTGAAAATATTTTGTAAGTTGCCAAGATTTTTCTGACGAAATGTTCTTTGCCGAACAGATCGATCAGGGTAGAGCTGTTGGGGAGAAATCGCAGATGAATTGAGATGTGGAGGAGTGTGGCTCACTGATTAGAGCGGCAGACCCTGATGCAGAGGTCTGGCCCGGGACCAGGGTTCAATTCCTGACGTGGCAGGGTCCTGAGCCCAAAAAATGTCCACGGACTCGATAATTCTCGCCTCGGTGCCTATTCTAATCATGGGGTCCTACGCTGCAACTCTGGGCAATAGTTGCTTAATCTCCACTACGGTGGCCCACCCGCTGCGGGATGCCTGGCTTTCACCCTGGGGATACCCAGTAGGGGTTATCTCACAGGGAAAAGCCAGGACGGGTTCCCAAGGCAAGCGCCCTGATGCCTTCGGGTGATACGTGCGCTATATAAATCGCAATGCATTTACACATTTACATGTCCTTTTAGAAGCTTGGAATTATTAGAGAATGTCTTAGGCAGGAGCAGAGATTCCTGTTGGATACAGGAGCTAGGCCTCCCAGCGCTACACAAACATATTACAATATATTACAGAAACCGGGTTTATTTTCAATCTTAACATAAAAGGAATGAGTTGAACATCTGATCTTAGCATATGAAGTAGTCGGTCCAAGCAGGCGACGCCCTCATTAGAAGGACTCTTCCTCGGCCAAAGTAAAGAAGCAGCCATGAGAACGGAGGCAATAACAACAGGAGGTTATGAGGGTCTGGCAGCCATGACTCCAAAGCAGCAGCTGGCCCTTCCTCTAAAGCGTGGTGCTGACACCACGGAGCAGAAACACCACTTCTGAGAAAACCCAAACTTCGCAAGCCCTGGGTTTTCTGGCAATTTCACTCTAAAACAGAAGGCAAAGCCAGTGCGCGTGGGTCACAGGAGCATGCCGGGTCATTCACCAGAGTCGGGCCAAGAAATAGGGCCCGACAACAAAATTAAAGTGGCCCACTTCATTGAAGCATATAGTTAAAAAAGTGGTAATATATGGGAAATAAACAGTAAAAACCGGCCCACTTGGACATAAAACCGGCTTAAAACTGTTAAAACACCAGCTGGCACACTGATCTGTCAGACCAGCCCCTTGGGCACTGCCTGATTGACCTATGATTCAACCCTGTCATTCATTCACTCCCTGGCACACATCTTTAGTGGTTAATTTGTACAACAATAAGTTCCAGGGCCCTCGTCAGGAGGACACAGCAGCTTGCACCACCCATTGCCCCTGCCAGCTCTGCTAATTACAGTACCAACACAACTACTAACCATCACACTGTTGCAAGTGTGACAATTCAGATTATTCAAGCCCCCCAAAGCTATAAAAATGGCTTGGGTGGCAAGTATTAGTGATTATTGTTAATATGTATCTATACTAATATAATAAATAGAGAGCCCAAACCTTTGAGGCGGGTAATCGCAGGAACCACAGCACCAATCACAACACCCAATACAGCATTGGAAAGGACAGTTGCAGCAGAAGGACATAGGCTATACAGCTGGCCACCATAGACATTATAAGGGGGAAAGAACGTTAGGGGAAAAGTAGTCTGTTGTGGGCGTTCTGCTGGAAAGCCATGGGCGTGTGCATGGGTGTGTGCATAGAGCGATGTGCGCGGCATGCTGGGACTGCCGTACCGATACGAGGGGGAGTTGCATTTACCATTTGGGCGTGTGCATAGAGCGATGGGCGCGGCCTGCTGGGACTAGGAGGGGGCGTTGCATTTACCATTGTTGTGGGCATTGGCCGTTGACGCGATGTGGGGGTGTAATTTCCGTCGGATGGAGCCGAGCCGTCCCAATATGAGTGGGCGTCATCCCAATACAAGTGGGCGTTGCATTTACCATTGTGGGCTTTGCACGTTGACGTGATGTGGGGCGTCTAATTGCCGTCGGCTGGAGCGGAGCGTCAGGTGGAGCGCACAAACACGTTCACGTCTGCAGTGGACACAAAGGTTCCCATATTGCATTGAGGACACGGCTTCACAGTGGACGCATTCTTCGGCGGGGCTGAGCCGGGTGATGAGGCGATTTGGATTCGCGGGGCCTGAGCCGCGTGATGAGGCAATTCAGAGTACGTTTTTAAAAAAACGCGGGGCCTGAGCCTGGTGATGGTGCAATTCAGAGTAAGTTTTTTTTTAAACGCGGGCCTGAGCTGGGTGATGGGGCGATTCAGAGTAAGTTTAAAAAAATACGCGGGCCTGAGCCGGGTGATGGGGCGATTCTGAGTACGTTTTTAAAAAAACACAGGGCCTGAGCCCGGTGATGGGCCGATTCAGAGTACGTTTTTTAAGAAACGCTGGGCCTGAGCCCGGTGATGGGGCGATTCAGAGTAAGTTTTAAAAATAAATTGCTTTGCAAAGTGAAAGCATTGCAGACATTCTATTTCATCCCCGGACAACGTCGGGACGAGCTGCTAGTTAAATTAATAAACAGCTGTTGTGCACAAACCCAAATATGGCAGACAGCGCCACCATGTGGCAGACTGTCAAATGCGCTAATGCTAAGAATGAAGTGCCGGTGCCGAGCACCGGAAACCACCGGCTCAAATTAATCACTTCATAACTCCCTCCTTTGTAGATAGGGGTCACTTTGGCACCATGCAGCAGTCCACTAGTCACAAGAGTGATGAAAAACAGCCATTATGAAAAGGTGAGGTAAAAAGGTAGGCCTGGGCAGTAAATTCCGTTCTGCTCGTGGAATTTGCGGAATTAGGGTATTTCGCATTCCGTGGAGAACGCGGATTTGCCAAACATTCCGCCATCCTCGGCTTCGCGGAATTATTTGCTTGTTCGCGCGCTATCGAACTGTATTTTAAAACGACCCACACGATTCCATTTTGTGTTGCCATGCTCTCGGCAACCTGGGACCACGTCCCTGTTAAGACTTGCCCAACCCTCCCTGCTCCTTGTGGTCGGGCCGATTCCGAGAAACTGCCTGTGTGCCTCACCCCCTCAGCTGTGCCAGAGACTCGGCCGCTTCCTGTCCATTGTTGGTAACACCGGAATGTCACGACCAACTGCCCCGTGACCACACCAACTGATAGGGGAAGCACGAGGCGGTGCACTATAACTACACCAACTGACAAAGGAAGCACAAGGCTGTGCCCCATGACCAAGCCAGTTGGACAAGGAAGCACGAGGCTGCGGACATTGTGCAATCGGAGACAGATGTCCCCCGGCCCCGATTGCACCACACGAGGCTGACAAAGAACTTGTCAGATGAGGAACTTAACTAAATAACGGAACTTGTGTTGTGTAAATGGGCGTGGCTAGCGCTATAAATATGATTAATGCTGTGGAGTAAAACAGCAGTCTCCGTAGAATTGTCTTTGTACCATTCTGGGACCCTGTCCTTAGCTCGAGCTAATAAATTACTTACTTCCCTCCACAGCTGGTCGTCCTGGTCTCTTTGGTAATGTATGATTTATATAAGAAGAACCCGTAGATTCTAAGGTGTCCCCTGCACCACTGGCTTTGACTCTCCTAGTGAGGAGGGGTCTCCGAAAGCCGGTTCTACAATTTGGCGCCTAACGTGGGGCGTCTTCGGTGGTCGTCATCGAGCTTGGGGGTCGTGAGGGGTCCGTGATCGAACGCTAAGGGAGGCGCGCCACTACACTGGCTGAAAAGTGTCTTTGTGGTCCCGAGGTCTCTGATTGCGTGATTCCTCCCTCCAGTGGGCTACCCGACTGCGGCCCCGACTGACGCCCCAGTTCTGGTTCCTAGTTTTGGAGATCGAGATCTTTGTGACACCGCCCGGGTGAGGGAAGATTAATGGTCAGGTAAGAGTGGGAGTGGCCCACTTCTTTGGTGATTTGTATCTTTGTTTTGAGTATTGTTCGACTTTTGCAAAAGCCGAAAACCAAAGGGTAAGTACAGTTATATGCTATAAACATTAGATTTCACCCTTTGATGTTTTGAGCCAGGATACACGTTGTTGGACCCGGTCCTTTGGGCAGGTTCACCCCGTGACTTTTTGCTTTTTCCTAGCCTGTTTTTGGAACCTGGGTTGGTGATTTTTAGGCCTCTGCGCACTTTTTCACTGTGGTACAGTGTAAAGTGCGTGTGCTCTCTGTGTATGGATGGTGAGCGCCCTGCCCTCCCATAGGAATGAATGGGGAATATGTATGCCCATGGTAGATTCCTGATGCATGGGGAGTGCAGGGTCGAGTTTGATATGTATGAACTCGTGAGAATTAATGCTGCAGAATGGTGTATGCGGCATGGCTGTATCTAGTCCAGAAGCGCCACTTTTAGAAGTTGGCATAATTGTGTAGTGAGTCTGCTAGCACGTGATTGGCTGATGGGCCTGGCCCAGGCATGCCTGGGCCTGTTGGTAGATGGACTGTCTGGAGGAGGGGGGTCTGAGTCAAGCCGTAGATGAAAGGCCCCCATCTGCTGTTAGGGAGGAGTGGAAAGAGCTCTGGTGGTGCCGTGCTGTGCCTGGCAGCCCACCCCTGATGGCTCTCCCTCCTGATGGCCCCCTGTCACCTCTGACCTGAGGCTGACAGGAGAGGGAAACCAGATACACCCAGAGCTTAGGGCTCCCTCACACAAAGACTTCAAATGACTTCAAAGCCTTTTCTGTGTATAAGAAGGGGCTCTGCCCCTTCCAAAATGTTCTTGTCTTGTTCTTGTTCGCTGGACTTGAATCTATCAGGGGTGGGCGCTGCCCAGCCCCTGGATGCCTGTACTCCTGGGGGACCCCTCTACCCTGCCTGGGCTGAGGGGGAGACTTGGCTTTACCCCTGGGAAGCTCTGGGACCCTTGGCAGCATGGAGGAGCTGCATTCTCGTGGGGAGATCACTGGAACTGTATTCCTAGTGCCTGGAGGCGCTGAGCCTCCCCCTGAGCGCCTGGGAGCGCTCTGCCTGGGTTCTAGCGCTTAGGAGCGCTTTGCCTATTTTTCTAGCGCTTTGGAGTGCTTTATTGCCCAAGCGCGGGAGAGCGCTTTATTTGTCTTCCCAGCGCTACTTGGCCCCAAGCGCTTAATAGCGCTTCAACTTTGATGGGGTGCTGTTCGTAGCGAGGGTGCCACCCCTCGGATCGTGGTTCCCCGCCTGCCTGCCTAAAGAGGAGGGCCGCTGCGCTGCCCGCAGCGACCCGGAAGTGGTCGGCCGGCCGGCCAATCCTGTCGCGGCCGGCCGGAAGTCCCGCCCCCGCAGTCGGCGGGAAGAAGAGGAAGAAGGCGCGGGAGATGGCGGCGGTGGACGGGGCTCCTCTCGGCTGAGGGAGCCCCAGGGAGACGAGGCGGCCGGTTGGCAGGGCTCCCGTGTGCCGAGGGAGTCCTGCAGAGACAGGAAGTCCGGCCGAGGAGAGGAGCCGGGAGAGCAGCGCCGGCAAAGGGGAGCCCAGCAGAGGAGCCCCGCCGAAGACAGCCCGGTGAGTGAGAGGGCTGGGGGCTCCGTGAGGCTGCTGGCGGTGCCGGTGGGGGGACACCAGGTCCAGAGCGGTCCCGAATGGCAGTGGACCGCTCCCACGGAGAGACGGTGGTGCGGGAAGGGCGGCCCCGGTTAGCAGCGGGTCGCCCCAACGTATGATGAAGCCCCAGATAGGCTGCGGGGCATAGGGTGGCCAGCCCAGCGGTCGCATCGTGGGGCATTGTGTGCTGAGTCCCCCGAGAGGGACTCCCCGCCCCCAGTAGTGCGAGCGCGTGCATCGTCAGGAGGAAGCCCCGAGGGCTTCAAGGGCGGCCCCGGTTGGCAGCGGGTCGCCCCAACGCGACGCAGAGCCTGTGTGGCTCCAACATGGGGGCATTGCCTGCAGAGCCCCGCAGGGGGGGGCATGTGATGCCCAGAGCCTGTGTGGCTCCAACGTCTGTGTAGTGTTGCGCAGAGCCTGTGTGGCTTCTACAGTTTGGCGCAGTTTGCGCCTGAGGGCCAGTGAGGGCCCTGGCGCAGTGTTGATGATTCTCCAGCTGCCCAGCAATTAGTGGGCAGCTGCACCGTTTAGGCGCAAGATGGAGAGTGAGTCCCTGAGAGGGATGGAGTTGGCACAGAGGTGCCCGGCCAGTCACAGCTGCGCAGCACTTAGTGCCAGCTGCAGCGTTTAGGCCCTTGTGAGTGTTCCCAGGGGACCAGCAAGTAGTGGGCCCCTGCATCGTTTAGGTCCCTGACATTGAGACTCAGGGCGTTCTAGCCCCAACAAGGCCAGTTGGCCTAGGGACTGCCACAGGTGGTGGCTTATGTAGGTTTTGCGCAATTGTATGGTTCTTGCACCTCTGAATGTGATTTCTTGCATCATGTCTTATTCCTGCACCTCTGAATGTTTTTAGACATCATGTGACTATTGCGCTACTGTATTATTCTGGTACCTCTGAATGTAATTTTATTGCATCATGTACTTTATTCTTAACACCGCTGAATGTGTAGGTTTATACATTATGTGTTTCTCTTTACTACTCCTCTGAATGTATATCTATGCATCATGGGTAATGTGTTCTTTCTTAGACCCCTAAATGCTGTGTGATACTTAGGTGGTTTTCCTTTACTACTCCTCTGAATGTGTTTCATACATCATGGGTAATGTGTTCTTGCTTAGACCCCTAAATGCTGTGTGATACTTAGGTGGTTCTTTTTAGTACAGGTGGTCCTAGTGAGGTCCTGGTCCCCCGCGTGACAGTCTCCTAAGGGGTTTAGGGTTGCGTAGGAGGTACTTACCTGTTCCCAGTAGTTACTGGATGTGATCTATAACTGTTACTTTGTGGTACAGTGATTTTATACACTTTTATTCTAAGTTCTATAAGTACTATTTCTATATCTGCAAAGTGTTGATTCAGACAGTGGCCCATGTGGCCCTGTCTTGTAAATAATCCCTTGTGAATATTGCCGTGCCAGTTGGCACAATGTACATGTGTGATTTCTATCTGATATGTTTTGACAATACAAATGTTATTTTAATATAACCTTGTGTGGAGTCTCTTTTGTGGTGTGCCTAGAATGTTGTTGCTGTCGTGCGCTGACGCAAATGCTTTACACATCGCCTCCGAGTTTAGCCTAGACTGCCTGCGCCATGCTACCTAGAGGGCGAGCAGGGGTTATCTTGGCGTGTGACTTCCTTGCCCTGACTGGAATGGTGGTTTCTGCCTGGCTTCGGCAACAGCCTTAGCCTACCAGAAATAGCCGGTTTCCAACATTGGTGGGTCAGCGGTTAATGTTAATGTTAATGTTAGTCAGCATTTATTGAGCGCTCGTACGCCCGGGGGCTTCATGGCGCTATAGAAAAGAACCAGGCGCGACAGTCAGTTAGTAGAGCTGGAGCAGCTCAGTAGTGTGCTTGAGAAAAGAGCCAGGTTTTCAGAGAGTGTCTAAAGCTGAGGATGCTGTCATTCAGCCTTAGATGAAGGGGGAAAGAGTTCCAGAGGACAGCTGCAAGATGGTCAAAGCAGCTGCCTCCGAGACGCTTCCTTTTGTACGGAGGTACAGTCACAAGTGATTTATAGGTGGACCGAAGGTGGCGGGAGGGACTGTATCTTTTAAATAAGTCTCTAATGAATAACGGGCCAGTATCATTCAGAGACCTAAACAGAATGCACCCGGCTTTAAAGGCCACGCGTTGCTCAACCGGCAACCAATGTAGCTGCTTCAGACCAAGTCTGATTGATTGCCTCCTGGGTATGTTCAGAAGGAGCCTGGCTGCTTGGTTCTGAACCAGCTGGAGACGTTTGAGCTCTCCAATTTGGAGGCCGAGGTAAAGACTGTTAGAAAAGTCCAGTCTGGACAGAACCAAGGAGATGACAATTTGTGTAAGGGCTGTTGAGGAAAAGAAGCGGGCGATTTTTTTTATTTTCTTCAGCTGAAAAAAACTGGAGGATACAACTGCTCCAACCTGTCTTTTTAACGAGAGATCCTCACTAATGAAGATACCTAGGCTCTTAACCGAAGATGACTTAGATGGAGGAACGCCCATGCTGGGGGGCCAAAAGCTAGAATTCCAACTAAGTGTACTCTGTCCAGGCAGGACCAGCTCGGTCTTGCCTGGGTTGAGTTTCAAATGATTGCAGCTCATCCAACTCAGGATGTGGGACATAGTTCTTTGAAATTCTACCACAGAATCCTTGGTGTTAAGGGGAAAGATGAGCTGCAAATCATCAGCATAGTTGAAAATGGTTGCCTTTGCGTTCCGAAGGGAGTACAGAAGGGGGCGTAGGTATACATTAAAAAGCAGGGGAGATAACGAGGAACCTTGTGGTACCCCGCAGGTCGTGGGTATAGTAGGAGCCGAGAAGGAGCCCAGTCTGACCGATTTGGACTTGCGTTTGCCCAGTGCCATAGCGACAACTGGCTACATTACAAAAACTCTGCGTTTTTCAGATAGTCACATGTTTGGGATTATTGTTTTTTTGATTTTGTTTTTCCTCAAAAGTGTCATTTTCAGATGGTGTTCCTGCGCTTAATGTTTTGTGGCAGATGAGAGAAAATGACAGGGCGGGACGCCAGTAGAGAGGGGAGGTTCCCATAGATTAGGAATCCCTTGCTGGGTCCAGTGTCCAATTCCCGTTCCTGTCCCTGTGGGGGTAGATGGAAGAGAGGGAGGGTGGAGGAGAAATTGCTTGCTCAGGAGGGTGGTTATTTCCTGAGTGTAGTGTGTCTGGATTCCCCAGTATGGTAGGATCCAGTGGTGGCAGCTTAAATGTGTCCAGTGCGTGAATTCCCATTCCCAGTTCCCAGAGTATGGTGCCTGGTGCTCAGTAAGAGGGTGACAGGTCGAGAGTCAGAGGCAGTGAGGAACTGTCTCACCAGTCTGGAGGGGGAGTGTGTGGATGAGTGCTGTGTTGAACTGGAGGAGTTGATGTGAGTTTTTTAAAGGAGCTTGCACGTGAGGTATTCCTCTGGTAGTGTGCAGGAGATCCTGCAGAGGCATTGGACAAGAAGGTGGATGTCTGGCGGTGTGCTGGATGTCGTGCAGAGACATTAGAAAGTGATTCTAAAAGTAGTGGCTTGTGTATCTGATGATCCTGTGTAGGTGAAGAGGTTCATGTGTAGCCCAGCTAGGTCCCATTAGGATGGTAGTGGTGTAGGGGCTCACGTCCTGTCTCAGTGGAGGCGGAGTGAGTGTGGGACGGTGTGTCCCACGTTAGCCCGAAACCCTGTCTCGGGGCCTGGAGGGTTCCCTAAGGGAGCGCCAGGTCAGGGGCCTAGGCTGTACTTACAAGTCATTTGAAGAGGATCTTCCTGTGTCTAGAGGACGGGGAGTTTCTGTAACCAGAACTCCGGCGGTCCTAGTGTTGGGCTGTGCCACTCCTAAGTGGAGGGTGCAGAAGTCCTGGTTCGCTGGGCATTTGACCGTCTAGAGTGCTTGACCATATTTTTTTTTTTTGGGGGCCTCTGGAGGTCGTTCCCCGAGGAGGGGGGAGGCCAGGTTCAGGTTCAGCCTGACCTGGAGGGAAGGGCATCTGTAGTCAGTGTCCTGACCGGTTGTTGGCTTCCAGGGGTACCGCTCCCAGGTGGGAGGGTGCAGGACTCTGGAGGGGGGTGCAGAGGGACGGTGTCCTTACTTCTGACCCCGGTGGGAGGAAAGTGTGTTGCTGATACGCTGCTGGCGTGTGCTCTGTCTAGCCTGGAACATACTGAGAATCACCCTGTGATAGGGAGTACTGGAGGAGAGTATGTCGCTGCTACGCCGCTGGCGTGTGCTCTGTCTAGCCTGAGACATACTGGGCCTGTGATAGTGGAACTGGAAGGGGGTGCAGAAGGACGGTGTACTTCTGACCCCGGTGCAACTTAAGGGTGTAAATCCTAGGTTGGGAGATTAGGAAACTTCTAGGTCAAGAGGTACTCTACCAAAGTAGATCAGCTGAAGAGACCGAGGGGGCTGCCCTTGCTGTGTGTTCTTGGGCCCACCTGCAGTTTGTTGTTTCCACTAAGGTAGAGGAAAGGGGACTTTGCTGTGTGCTGTGTCCCCCCACCTGCTTGAAGAGGGACTGTGCTGTGTGCTTTGTACCTCAGAAGTGGAATCGTTTCCAGGTGGTAGACCAGTGACGGAGTGAGGTCCTGATCTGGTAGGAGAGTTGTGTTCTGGTGAGTGCTTCCCTGTGAGGGTTATTCCTTCACCCTGACTGGAAGCAAGGGTCCCTACTTGGTCTAAGGTACTTACCTCCGCCAACTGGAGACCCCCAGTTCTAACATTGGTGGAGTAGAGGTAGGGTGGGGCATGCTTGCCCGTGACCTCTCGTCAGCCTGAGGGTGTGGTCCCTAGGTTGTAGGATCAGTGGTAGTATAGCTACCCTGAGAGAGAGAGTGGAGATTGGCTATTGTGTGCCAGGGGCTTCTGCCCCCACTCTGTGGATTGGTTAGGACCTGTGATCTTTGGATGGCCTAGGGCCTGGTCCTGACTGTGGATGACTAGTGTGTACCAGTGGGGTATCCTAGTTGTGCCAGAGAGCTGTTGTTGAGGGAAATCTATGTGGGTTCAGAGTGGCGAAAAAAAAAAAACTGGAAGTTGGCCCTGCCGTGCAGGCCCGTGTCCGTGGTTTTTGTCGCCCAAAGCAGTGAAGACCATCAGTGTAGTGATTGGTCTACCTGCGTTTTGGCTGGAAGGGGGATGTGTTGGACCCGGTCCTTTGGGCAGGTTCACCCCGTGACTTTTTGCTTTTTCCTAGCCTGTTTTTGGAACCTGGGTTGGTGATTTTTAGGCCTCTGCGCACTTTTTCACTGTGGTACAGTGTAAAGTGCGTGTGCTCTCTGTGTATGGATGGTGAGCGCCCTGCCCTCCCATAGGAATGAATGGGGAATATGTATGCCCATGGTAGATTCCTGATGCATGGGGAGTGCAGGGTCGAGTTTGATATGTATGAACTCGTGAGAATGAATGCTGCAGAATGGTGTATGCGGCATGGCTGTATCTAGTCCAGAAGCGCCACTTTTAGAAGTTGGCATAATTGTGTAGTGAGTCTGCTAGCACGTGATTGGCTGATGGGCCTGGCCCAGGCATGCCTGGGCCTGTTGGTAGATGGACTGTCTGGAGGAGGGGGGTCTGAGTCAAGCCGTAGATGAAAGGCCCCCATCTGCTGTTAGGGAGGAGTGGAAAGAGCTCTGGTGGTGCCGTGCCGTGCCTGGCAGCCCACCCCTGATGGCTCTCCCTCCTGATGGCCCCCTGTCACCTCTGACCTGAGGCTAACAGGAGAGGGAAACCAGATACACCCAGAGCTTAGGGCACCCTCACACAAAGACTTCAAATGACTTCAACGCCTTTTCTGTGTATAAGAAGGGGCTCTGCCCCTTCCAAAATGTTCTTGTCTTGTTCTTGTTCGCTGGACTTGAATCTATCAGGGGTGGGCGCTGCCCAGCCCCTGGATGCCTGGACTCCTGGGGGACCCCTCTACCCTGCCTGGGCTGAGGGGGAGACTTGGCTTTACCCCTGGGAAGCTCTGGGACCCTTGGCAGCATGGAGGAGCTGCATTCTCGTGGGGAGAGCGCTGGAACTGTATTCCTAGTGCCTGGAGGCGCTGAGCCTCCCCCTGAGCGCCTGGGAGCGCTCTGCCTGGGTTCTAGCGCTTAGGAGCGCTTTGCCTATTTTTCTAGCGCTTTGGAGCGCTTTATTGCCCAAGCGCGGGAGAGCGCTTTATTTGTCTTCCCAGCGCTACTTGGCCCCAAGCGCTTAATAGCGCTTCAACTTTGATGGGGTGCTGTTCGTAGCGAGGGTGCCACCCCTCGGATCGTTGTTCCCCGCCTGACTGCCTAAAGAGGAGGGCCGCTGCGCTGCCCGCAGCGACCTGTCGCGGCCGGCCGGAAGTCCCACCCCCGCAGTCGGCGGGAAGAAGAGGAAGAAGGCGCGAGAGATGGCGGCGGTGGACGGGGCTCCTCTCGGCTGAGGGTCCAACGTCTGTGTAGTGTTGCGCAGAGCCTGTGTGGCTCCTACAGTTTGGCGCAGTTTGTGCCTGAGGGCCAGTGAGGGCCCTGGCGCAGTGTTGATGATTCTCCAGCTGCCCAGCAATTAGTGGGCAGCTGCACCGTTTAGGCGCAAGATGGAGAGTGAGTCCCTGAGAGGGATGGAGTTGGCACAGAGGTGCCCGGCCAGTCACAGCTGCGCAGCACTTAGTGCCAGCTGCAGCGTTTAGGCCCTTGTGAGTGTTCCCAGGGGCCCAGCAAGTAGTGGGCCCCTGCATCGTTTAGGTCCCTGACATTGAGACTCAGGGCGTTCTAGCCCCAACAAGGCCAGTTGGCCTAGGGACTGCCACAGGTGGTGGCTTATGTAGGTTTTGCGCAATTGTATGGTTCTTGCACCTCTGAATGTGATTTCTTGCATCATGTCTTATTCCTGCACCTCTGAATGTTTTTAGACATCCTGTGACTATTGCGCTACTGTATTATTCTGGTACCTCTGAATGTAATTTTATTGCATCATGTGCTTTATTCTTAACACCGCTGAATGTGTAGGTTTATACATTATGTGTTTCTCTTTACTACTCCTCTGAATGTATATGGCGTGTGACTTCCTTGCCCTGACTGGAATGGTGGTTTCTGCCTGGCTTCGGCAACAGCCTTAGCCTACCAGAAATAGCCGGTTTCCAACACACGTCTAGAGATGTCTGGATTTAGTAAGTTTCAGAAATGGTGTCGTTGTTATTGTACACAGGACTCCGCATTAGAGCACCCCTAATCATGAAGTTTACGCTAAACATGGCGTCGGCCCAATTATGTTTTGCTCACTTTGGCACAAATACTCAAAAGGTAATACTGAGTTACAATGGCCAATATAGGGTAGTTTTGAAACTCCTGTGCTAGATAATTTAGAAGAGAAGTTGTTTCAGAGAAAAGCTAGACCTGCAATGTCTGATTTCTTTCGGGTTTGGCAGAAGGAGTTCAAACAGAAAGAAATCAAACTCAAAAAGAACGAAGCTAAAATAATGCATATGAATGTGATCCAGAAAGCCCAGACTCACGATAGTCAGAGAATAGAAGAGGATATAGTAATACATGACAGATTACATCGAATGCAGATAGATGGATGTTACATTACAAAGAAGGTTCCCGAAAAGGGCCGGGACAAGGAGGAAGACCCTCTCATGTCCTCTATGTTGAACACCCCTCCACCCTATACCCCCGCCATGTATCCGGACATTGATACCGCACAATTGACTCCCGCAACTGCTCCAGTTGTTGCCCTGGTTTGTCCGACTCCTCAGCAATTTGTTCCCAACGCCCGACTGTTCAGGATACTGTACCAATACAAGTACACCCTTCCCTTCCCCTTGTTGCCCCTTCCACTGGTTCCGTACCTGCCCCTTCAACTCCTATCGCAACTAACCCGTTCCTTGTTGACAGTCGTCTGACACCTTCCCTGAGTGCAGGGATATTACCGAATGCTTGGTCAGTGGTCCGTGATTCCATCCCTTATGTAACTCCGCCTAGGTCACCGACTCCCAGACGATGCACTTTGCGCAGACTGATAGGGAATACTCAAGAACAACTAGCTATGTGTCAACAGGCTCCTAGGTGAATGGAAAATAACACTATGTACACAGCTCAGGATATATGGATGACGATGGATCAGTGGACACGCATCCAACAGACTGATCATTTTTGTGAAATGTGTGACATACTGATCCAAATTTGGGAAGATTTTGTAGAATTAGGTTCACCCCCACTCCTGTCTGACCTTCGCCATAACGTTGAAAAAGAGGACATACAGGGCCCAGCACTATTATGCGATCTGATAACGCTAGTAGCCTACTGAGATTCCTTATCTGGTGTTATGTTAAATAAGGGTTTTCCAATGAGGGAGGTACAGCCTGTCAGGAGTGATCGCATTATTGGCGTAGATGGCAACCCTGACACTCCGGCAGCTTTTAGACAAATGTGGGTTCATGTCCCTTGAAAAAGGCCTGACGTCCTCCAACTTAAAAGCCAATTGCCTGACCCGCATAAAAATCCAGC
Organism: Lissotriton helveticus; assembly: GCF_964261635.1. Taxonomy (NCBI): domain Eukaryota; kingdom Metazoa; phylum Chordata; class Amphibia; order Caudata; family Salamandridae; genus Lissotriton; species Lissotriton helveticus. Next base: position 1,656,438,021 of record NC_136069.1, read on the forward strand.
AGGTTACTACAAGGAATTAAATCAGACACTCCAATCTTGCGTAATGACTTTAGCAGACATAGACATGTTAATGGGACAAGTAGTACCAACTGAGGTGTGGTCGAAAATACGCCATAATGATCAGGCAGAATTTGGCCATACGTATAAAGATCTTGAGGAAGCTGACAGAGCTCAAACTGGTGGTGAGAAGCCTGACCCCATGATCCTAGCCCTTCCAGTCCAGATACTTACCGCAATGAAAAAGATGTTGACACCTCACCGTATTAATTGGGACAGATTAGCAGCTTGCAGGCAAAAGAAAGATGAAAGTGTATATGACTTTTTCACACGATTCGAGAGCACCTTCACCGACTATAGTGGACAGGACATGACTTCAGAGGGGGGACAGTGACTGTTTGTAGATACATTTGTGTCCAATCTGTTACCGGAACTTGGGACTAAGCTCAAAATGTCAGAAAGTGCGTGGCCCATCTCCACCCCGTCTGGCATTTTGACAATGACCCAGTACTATGAGAATAGGGAAAATGAAGAGCAAGACAGAATGGATAAAAAGACCAAAGACTTAAAGACGAAGGTCTTACTGCAACAAGCATACCCGACCCCGACCCAAAACAGAGGTGCCCCTAAGTTTCAGTGAATAGTTCAGAGACCTGCCCCTGTAACTCCTCGCCCTCCGCTGGGACCCAACCAGTGCGCTTATTGTCACCAGGAGGGTCATTGGCGTGATGAGTGTCCCTTGTTGGCTCAAAACAACTCTGCCTCTGCTGACCGCTTCACAGGCCAATGTCCCCAGAGAGGACGAGGGCGAGGCGGGCCTAGACCACAGGTACAGGACAGGCGCACCCTTATGCAAGAGAATAGATTTGATACCGCTAACAATGAAGACCGTAATTACTTTACTGAGGATTATGAGCCTGAAGAAGGGACGGGATTCCTGTCCCGCTAGGATTGCCAAGGACAAGAGAAGGGACCCGTGCCTATTCCTGTTGACCAGAAGGGACCATATGTCCATTTTAAAACACTGGGCTCCACTGAGAAATTTTTGGTCGACACTGGTGGGACAAAAAGTTCTATTGCTAGGTCTAAAGTCCCTAGGGCTCCCTTGTCTGGCACAAATAACATTTCTGTGGGATTTTCTGGTACCCCAGTATTCAGCCCCGTTTCACAGCCACTGGAACTAACGATAGGACCCTACACAGTTGATTCCCCTTTAGTTTTGACCTCCACATGTGGCAAAAATGTGTTAGGTTTAGATCTATTAAAAAGATTGCATGCAACTATATACTGTTCTCCTGATGGGGCTTACATCACTATGGATCCCCCTACCACACATCCAGTATATTTAGCCACCCCAGATCAAGTTCCCCAAGAACTTCAGAATGTCCCTCCCACTTTTTGGGCCTGAGAAGATACTGATGTTGGCTTCTTGTCCATACCCCATTTTCAGTTACCCTGAAGGAAAATGCTCGCCTTCCCCGACTTCCCCAATACAAGATCCCCAAAGAAGGAGAAAGGGCATTACTCCAGATCATTTCTGAGCTTGTCGACAAGAATGTGATTGAAGAGACAAGAGGAAATGTGTGCAATAGCCCAATTTTGCCTGTCCTGAAACGCAGAGATCCTTCCAAGCCCCCTGTTTATCGCTTTGTCATCGACTTATGAGAGATAAACAAAATAGTAGTTCCCCAGTTTCCTGTGGTCCCAGATATCACCACCCTGCTTACTATGGTTCCCCCGTCTGCATGTTTTTTCTCTGTCATCGACTTGAAAAACGCTTTTTTCAGCATACCAGTTGATGAACAGAGTGGAGATCTTTTTGGATTCTCATTGGCAGGACGAAGTTTTCGGTTCTACAGAGCTCCACAAGGATATACAGAGAGCCCATCGATTTACAGTCAGGCCCTCAAGGGCCAACTTGATTCCCTGACCCTACCCCAAGGTACCGCATTACTCCAGTACGTTGATGATCTGCTTATAGCGGCAGACACCGGGGCATTATGTAAAGAAGCTACAATGAAATTGCTCCTGCATCTGGCACAGTTCAATCATAAGGTTTCCCTCTCCAAACTCCAGTATAGTCGACATGAGGTGACCTACTTAGGTCATCTCCTGTCGAAGGAGGAACGCCGCCTCACCCCTGAAGGAATACAAACAATTAGTAAAATACCCACACCAAAAACGCAGAAAGAGGTATGTGCTTTTATTGGTATCACCTCCTACTGCCGCCAGTGGATACCCAATTTTTCTTTACTCATTAAACCTTCATTGAGCCTCACACTTAAAGACGTTCCCCACCCACTCCCTTGGACAAATGAGTGCCAGCATGCATTTGAAGAACTGAAAACAGCATTGTGTTCGGCCCCAGTGTTAGGCACCCCTAGTTATCAGAAACCCTTCACTCTTTTCGTACACGAGCATAACAGTTGCGCATTGTCAGTACTAAACACAGTATTTTGGTGACAGACAACGCCCCTGTGCATATTGTTCTGCAGTACTAGACCCCGTGGCCCGCACACTACCCAGTTGCTTGAGAGCAGCAGCTGCAGCTGCCATATCCATTCACCAGTCTGCTGGCCTGGTCTTGGATACTGCACTTACAGTTATGGTTCCTCACGCAGTCGACACTTTATTAAATAGGACAAAAACTCAACATCTCACTAGTGCATGTTTGTCCAGATATGAATTGATTCTCTTAGCCAGTCATATCACCATCCGCCGCTGCACTACGCTAAATCCAGCCACATTGTTACCCTTTGTCGATAGTGACACTAATTGGGATCCACATGATTGCGTCCTCCGGACGGAGGAAGAAACTAAAGGCCGTGTGGATTTGACTGACACACCCCTCACTGACCCTGATGGTACTTTGTATGTGGATGGCTCTTGCTTTAAACTCCCTGATGGTAGCACAACTGCTGCCTACGCTATCACCACTTTACAGACAGTAGTAGAAAGTGAGAGAATACCTTACCAATCAGCACAGGCCGCTGAGTTAGTAGCACTAATAAGAGCATGTGAACTGAGTACAGAGATGGCCGTCAACATCTACACTGACAGCCAGTACGCCTGTGGCGTGGCCCATAATTTCGGGCGCCTTTGGGCTGAGAGGGGATTTTTTACTTCTCACGGTACTAAAATACAGCATGGTCATCTGGTCAGCAGATTGTTAGAAGCATTGACTCTTCCTTCAAAGATAGCTGTCATCAAATGTAGCGCCCACAAGAAAGTGACCGATGACATAGGAAGGGGTAATGCATTCGCTGACCAGACTGCAAAGGAAACAGCCAAAGATGGCTGTTTGACGGACCTGTCTGAACAACAGCGATGGTTGTTACCCGATGCATATGTTTTGCCAGTAGTCACTTTGGCTCATGGCCCGGCCCATATTAGTGCAAAAGGGATTTGCAAATTGCTAGCTCCAGTATGGCAAAACAAACACATCCCAAAATATGCTGAGAGACTAGTCAACAATTGCATGATTTGTTTGATGCATAACCCGGGGAAGGGCACACCAACACCTGCTGGGAATTTTGCACCCCCATCTTACCCCCTCGAAGTGCTCCAAATAGATTAAATACAGATGGAAAGATGCAAAAATCTCCGATACGTCCTGGTAGTTGTGTGTGCCTTTAGTAAGTGGATTGAGGCCTACCCCCTTGAGGACAACACTGCCATAAGTACCGCAAAAATACTGTTGAAAGAATTTTTTCCAAGATTTGGAATGCCCAGAATTATCTGGAGTGACAACGGAAGCCACTTTACAGGGGAGATAATGAAGAAAGTCTGTGTAGGGATGGGGATCAGACAGAAGTTCCATGCCGCCAATCACCCCCAGTCAGCGGGTTTGGTTGAACGCCACAATGGAACACTAAAATTGAAAATGGCAAAAATCCAGGCTGACACAGGATTGTCTTGGCCGGATGCCCTGCCCCTTGCCCTCCTATCAACAAGAGCCACGGCACATTCTCGTACTGGACTATCTCCGTACGAAATAGTATTTGGTCGGCCAGCAAATGTTTGGGGAGTACCCCACCCAAAAAGATTTTCTGATATTGAATACCTATTGTTGATTGATTACTTGCATGAATTGACCACTAATTTATGTCTCATTCATCGTCAGGTGCAAGATATTCTGCCACCCAAACCCGAGGGCCCTGGTCACACCATCCTACCCGGCGACTGGGTGTGTGTTCGAAACTTCCAGAGAACTAAGAACTTGGAGGGGAGGTGGAAACCGCCCCAGCAAGTGTTGCTGGCTACCAGGTCTGCAGTAAAGGTGGCAGGAAGAAAAAACTGAGTTCACGGAGTGCACTGCAAGAATGAATGAAAAATAAATTTATAGAGCGCACGATCACCAACAGCTTCTTGGCGCTTAGGAACGGATTAGCAGAGGGCAGTGCAGAGAAGAGTTTAATCAAACGCTTGTACGAACAACCATGTCTTCAGGGCCTTTCTGAATGCCGGGTAAGAAGGAATGTGACGGAGTTCAGGAGGGAGAGAGTTCCAGAGGAGGGGGGCTTGTGAGGCAAATCTCAAACCCCGATCCTTTTTCGCTTAAACGAACAGGTGGCAAGGAGGTTGAGGCCAGCTGACCGAAGCGATCGTGAGGGGGTATAGCGGCGAAGAAGGACACCAATGAAGGAGGGACCTTGGTTGGCTAGGGCTAGATGAGTAAGGCAGGCGACTTTGAAGAGGCTGCGCTGGATTATTGGAAGCCAGTACAGGCTCTTCAAGAGAGGTTTCACAGAGCAGTGTTTAGGCTGTCGGAAGATCAATCTTGCCGCCTGGTTTTGAACAAGCTGGAGTTGGTGAGCCTGATAGAGAGGAATCCCGATGTAGAGGGAGTTCGCATAATCAATGCAAGATATCACCAAGCCCAGCACGATGTGAACCAAGGCATCACGAGTAAGGAACCTGCTGATTTTCCTGATGCGGCGCAGATGGAAAAAGCAGGCTGACACCACAGTTTTAATTTGGGGCTTCAGGGACAGATCCTTACTAATGGTAACTTCAAGACTTTTGACCGAGTTCGCTGGGCAGGGAGGTTCGCCCAGCGAGGATGGCCAGAAGCTGGGGTTCCAAGGGTTGTTCAGTGGTCCAGTAAGCACCAGCTCAGTCTTGTCTGGATTAAGCTGCTGATGAACATCATGGTTCTTTGGAAGTTCTCTATTGAGGAAGGGGAGGTGTCAATATTGAAGATGAGCTGCATGGCATCCGCATAGTTAAATATGACCACAGGTTTCTCTCTCAGTTGGGCGATCAGCGGGAGGATGTAAAGATTAAACAATAGGGGCGACAGAGCGGAACACTGGGGGACCCCGCAAGTGAGGTCCTTGGTTTCGGACTTGAAGGGACCCAGGCGAACCGCCTGCTTGCGATCTTTTAGAAAGGATGCGAGCCACCTAAGTGCGGTGCCCCTGATGCCGGCGTTCTCGACCCGTTGAATAAGGATGGAGTGATCAACGGTGTCGAAAGCCGCCGACAAATCAAGGAGCACCAGGGCCTGTGAGACATTCCGGTCCGCTCCCTGTCTAAGTTCATCATGAACAGCCACCATGACAGATTCTGTAGAGTGCTGAGGTCTGAATCCTGCCTGGTGCTGATTTAGGAACTTAGAGCTCTCGATGAAAGAGCCGAGACAGCTGGAGACATGGGCCTCCAGTAGTTTACCCAGGAATGGAAGCAGGGAAATGGGCCGAAAATGGCAGAGAGATGCAGGGTCTGCCCCAGGTTTTTTCAGGATAGGTGTGACAATGGCTGATTTGAAGGGGCTGGGGACCAAACCCAGGTTGAGGGAGTTATTGAGTAATGAGTGGGGGGTCTCAGGGAGGTCGAGAAATACTTTCGGTGCGACATGAGCTGGGCAGCAGTCAGAAGGAGAGCCGGAGCAAACTTTACGGAGGAGCAGGGGAAAAGTCTCACTGGTAATTGGGGGAAAATTCAGCAGAAGGGCGGGGTTGATTGGAGGGTAGCTGAAGTCGGGTCCAGGACCTGAACTGGGGATGCTAGCTTTGATGAGCTCTATCTTCTCAACAAAGTAGTTGTTTAGCGAGTCACAAAGAGTTTGAGACAGAGGGGGGGACATTGTGACCCGGTCAGGTTTAGCAAGCTTGTTGACTATTTGAAAGATTTCCCTAGATTTATTTGAGGAATTGAGAATTTTCTGAGAGAAATACTCTGTTTTTGCCGCAAGAATGGCGGCTTTGTACTCTTTCAAGGCCGTGATAAAGGCAGCTTTTTGACGGGGCAGTATAGGGTCCTCCATTTGTGCTCCGCTTGTCGAAGGGCGAGTTTCAAATTGGCAAGGTTAGAAATTGACCACCGCTGAGCGTCATGAGGGCGTTTGGTCCTGAATTTTTTTTAAGGGGGCAAACGTGTCTCGGGCAGAAGCCAACCAGTTTTAAATGTTCTCAGCCTGTGCATCCACAGGCAGGGGAAAGTCAGCCTCTCCAGTAAGTGGGGGGATCGTAGTTGCAGTGGAAAGACAGAGCGATGGAAGGTCAACTCTGCCCCAATTAAGGCTGAGTAAGGGACTGCAAGGACAGGATGTTGTGTCTGGGGACTTATACTTGGGGTCCGAAAAAGAAATGAGAGAGTGGTCCGACCAGACACCTGGGGAAATCTGTACATCAAAAATGTCCTGTTTGAGCGACCAAACCTGGTCTAAGATGTGGCCTTTTACGTGGGTGGGTGCTTGGATGAACTGAGAGAAGTTGAGTCCAGCTAGCAGGTAACTGAATTCTTTCGAAAGGGTACTTTCATGTGGGTCATTGGGCCAGAAATTAAAATCACCAACCACCAGGGTGCTGGCATGATTAATTGTTAGTTCAGCTATCATGCTACCAAAGTTGTGCATAAAGCTAGGAGCCAGGCCGGGGGGACAGTAGAATAGGGCAAAGGTAAGGGGGAGGACTTCCAACTCGAGTTTGAAAAGGAGGAAATCAGCGAAGGGTATAGGAGGCATAATCAGCACTTTAGACTTATAGGAGTGGGAGATGATTGCTGCCACTCCCCCTCCTATTTTACCTTGGGGGCGGTTGGCTTGAAGGACATAGTAGCCGTTAGGGACGGCTGCCAAGATGTCAGGAGAGGATTCTATGGTAAGCCAGGTCTCAGACAGGAGGAGGATGTCAGGTCTGACTGTGTCGAGTAGATAGAATATTTGACCTGGTGTTTAACCAGCGACCTGGTATTAAGATACCAGATCGACAGCCTATCGCATCCGCCGTCCAACCTGTCTGGGGTCGGGATGGTAAGTGAGAGGCTCGAACCCAAGTCCTCGAGGGGCAGTGAAGCAGTAGCAGGGAGGCCTGTGGGAGGTAGCGTTTGCCTAGGGCATTCAAGGTTGTGAATAACCGGCATAAGCATTGTAAGGGGCCCTGTGCCACGCAATGTGTGCAGTTCTTCCGCTGAATACCTCCAAGTAGAGGCCCGACAAACAGGGGGACTGGCCCCTGGTCCCGGCCGGGCACGGACGGGCGCAGACGGGCTTGCCTTAGGCACGCCTTAGGCGCGCCATCGGCGCGCCCGCTGTGCGCGTCCGCTGCGCGTCTGGTTATGCATCGGGCTATAAGGAGGGGGAGGAGGTCTGAGCGCTAGACCGCTCACCTCCTTCAACCGGAAGTGAGTGAATAGCCCCTAGCAAATGTCGTGGCCAATGGGCTCCCTCCACATCAATCGAGCTTGTAATCAGCTCGTGGTGGAACGGGGAGTCCAGCGGCACAGCGACGACAGAGAGGTAAGAGGGCAAAAGCGAGGAGAAATAAAAGTGGCAGCGCAGCTCTAGATCAGCTGAGGTGGAATAAAAATAAAAGTACGGTACACAAGTTTAAAAGACACTTCACCACACACACCGGAGCAGCAGCACATCCTACGCGTGTCTGATCTCGCCTGCTTTTGAAGGGGAGGAGGTCTGAGCGCTAGACCGCTCACCTCCTTCAACCGGAAGGGAGTGAATAGCCCCTAGAAAGTGTCGTGGCCAATGGGCTCCCTCCACATCAATCGAGCTTGTAATCAGCTCGTGGTGGAACGGGGAGTCCAGCGGCACAGCGACGACAGAGAGGTAAGAGGGCAAATGCGAGGAGAAATAAAAGTGGCAGCGCAGCTCTAGGACAGCTGAGGTGGAATAAAAATAAAAGTACGGTACACAAGTTTAAAAGACACTTCACCACACACACCGGAGCAGCAGCACGTCCAATGCGTGTCTGATCTCGCCTGCTTTTGAAGGGGAGGAGGTCTGAGCGCTAGACCGCTCACCTCCTTCAACCGGAAGTGAGTGAATAGCCCCTAGCAAGTGTCGTGGCCAATGGGCTCCCTCCACATCAATCAAGAAGGTGCCTCTACCACTACCATACGACCGGTGGGTCAAGGAAGGCCTGGGAAACGACGAATGTGAGAAGGTCACACGCTTTGCACCTTTCAGTGACGCCAACATTGCCTGGGCTTCATTTTGAACGAGAGGATGACGACATCCTGCAATCTGCCGTTCCTCCGCATCTGAGGTTACGGGACACTCCACAGCCAGAGCCTTTGTTCGCTGACCAAACAACGCCCAGGTCTACCCGATACAACCTCCGACCCAGAAAAAGGACTGAAGAGACAAAGGTCCCTGCCCTCTGCTTGACATGGTCTGACAAATCGCTGCAGGGCTGTGATACACTGGCGTACTTTTTGACCGGAGCCGGTACAGCGGACCGGAGCGTGCCAATCTGACTGATGGAATCACTGACCGGCGAAGCAACCACCGATCACAGGCAGCACCTAGGGAAGACCAAGTGAAGCAGACGATGAACAAAATGAACACTGAAAGCTCGAAGAGCAAAGAAATAAGAAAACGAGAGTGCATAAAGACAATATGTGGCCGGTACTCGATCTGTCTAATAGTACTAATGACTATCTCACTGATACTGGCCTGCATCGGGTGGGTAATACATGCTGAAGTACCTGAGTCTCCTACCTCCATGGAAACACCTCATCAACATGTGTCATTACCCACCCATTCGACAAACAGAAGGACAGGTTTCTTCAACAACACCTTCATTCAAATGTAACACCAGCATCAACTTGTGGTGAACACAACAAACTGTTGGGTATGTGGGTTGCTGCCACATACTGCAAACACCGGGAAGTTCCTGATTCCTGCTCCCTTCTCTCGAGCTGGTTCTGCCTACAGCTGGTACACTGTGTTCTTTGACGCATTCTATTCAGGTGACACATTCATACGATCCGTGGGGAAGATCAGTAGCAGACAAGCATTCCGCCACATCATGGCTGCGGAATGGCCAGTCATGGATAAAGACTCAGCAGAGAAAAATGAATATGAGAACAATCATGGGTCCTTTTATCCATCAAACATCTACATTGGTGGGGGAAAGAAAAGACTGCCACCTCTCATAGATCTCCCTTTCTACCCACATCCCGGAAAGTACTGTATAAAAGGCAATGGAACAGTGTGGGTTGGGCGAAGTGACTGCGCCTACACACTCCAACTCAATGAGTCAACTCCCCCAGCTCTCTGGTGTCCTCGCTGAACACGTACTTTGTGTGTGGGAACAAGGCCTACACCTGGCTGACCTAAATCCTGGGCCAGCACCTGTTACATTGCATGGTTACTCCCTCCCACCTACACAGCTGATGCAACACACCACATCCAGAAGAGAGGTGTGATTGACGCTGACGACACAGCTGGCCAAGAGTTTGGGGACTTTGCTAAAGGGTTCCTCCACTTTTGGGGCCCTATGGTCAACAGTCGCAATCTGCGACACCTCACAAGGGTGGTAGAGGCCACCATAAACGTTACTGCCGGTGCCCTCAGTAACATCACGGTGGAACTTCAAGCAGACCGCCTCATGACCTTGTAGAACAGAATGGCGCTCGACATCGTACTGGCAGACCGTGGGGGGGTCTGTACATTGATCAGGACAAGTTGTTGCATCTACATCCCAGAAAATGCACCAACAGTCTATCAAGCAATCCAGAGACTGCATAAAATAGCTTCCGACATCCATCAGGACGAGGGGTCCTGGTCCCTAACAGGCTGGTTTTGGAGCATGGTATCCCAGTGGGGATGGAAGATAAGGATCTTCGTTGCCATCATTGCAGCCACATTGTTCTCTTGCTGCCTCTGTGTGCAATGCATGCCTGCGCTCTGTGGGCTCTGTGCAACTTCTCTGACATCCAAGCAAATGAAACTAAGCCATCCCAATGCCATGATGATGATGGAGAGTGAGGTCCAGGAAATGATGGACATTGACCTAGACAACGATTGATTGTTGCCTCTGCATGGCAAAAGGAGGGAACTGTCGAACTGTATTTTAAAACAACCCACACGATTCCATTTTGTGTTGCCATGCTCTCGGCAACCTGGGGCCACATCCCTGTTAAGACTTGCTCAACCCTCCCTGCTCCTTGTGGTCGGAACGATTCTGAGAAACTGCCTGTGTGACTCACCCCCCCAGCTGTGCCAGAGACTCGGCCACTTCCTGTCCATTGTTGGTAACACCGGCCTGTCACGACCAACTGCCCCGTGACCACACCAACTGATAGGGAAAGCACGAGGCGGTGCACTATGACTACACCAACTGACAAAGGAAGCACGAGGCTGTGCCCCATGACCACGCCAGTTGGACAAGGAAGCACGAGGCTGCGACATTGTGCAATCGAAGACAGATGTCCCCCGGCCCCGATTGCACCACACGAGACTGACGAAGAACTTGTCAGATGAGGAACTTAACTAAATAACGGAACTTGTGTTGTGTAAATGGGCGTGGCTAGCGCTATAAATATGTGTAATGCTGTGGAGTAAAACAGCAGTCATCGTAGAATTGTCTTTGTACCATTCTGGGACCCTGTCCTTAGCTCGAGCTAATAAATTACTTACTTCCCTCCACGGCTGGTCGTCCTGGTCTCTTTGGTAATGTATTATTTATATAAGAAGAACCCGTAGATTCTAAGGTGTCCCCTACACAACTGGCTTTGACTCTCCTAGTGAGGAGGGGTCTCTGAAAGCCGGTTCTACAGCTCTCAAAATATGTGTTTGCAAGATATTTCCCCCCGAGCATGCAAACTGCGTTCACGAACAGGAAAAAAGCATTGTGAACGGGCAGAACAAGCAATTCCGCATGGTCGCTAAACTTTTGCGTGCTCGCTGAGATTTTTTACCATTTCGCGGAGCTTTGCGTAGCGTGACTACGCAAATTCCACCCACCCCATACAAAGGAACAGCTGGACACAATGGAATAAAGGACGTTGTACTCACAGGCTAAGATACCCAAGGAGTAGTTAACAGGAAATCAACTAAACTGTGAAAGAGGAAAGGAAGAGCCCAGTGGTAGTGGAACAACCCTAGTAACCAGGGATACACGGCACGGGTCACTCGTGGCCACCTCTCAGACTTCCATACAAATGAAGAGTCGATGAAGCAGGAGAGAATACAAACCAAGTTATTTATTAGTATTCCCTCGAGCGGAGTCCAGTCTGATTAGCCTCCTAAGATGCTACTGAGGGGACTGACCCTCACCAACATTACATCAGATGTTATACATTTCCATTGAATGCCCAGCAAGACCCGCCCAAAACTGGAAATTTCAAGTTGGAGCAGGTGAACAAAGGAGACACAGAAGATGAGCTACTGGGATCGGGTACATTTTATCTCAGCCTCAAGGTTACTCTGCCCGTGCCCACCACTGTGAGCATGAGAACAGGCCTATCTAACAAGGAAGGTATGCAAAGGCACATTCATGTATTCATTGAGACAACAAATCTCAGCCTTGGAGAAATACAAAAAAGAAAATATCGAAGCTGCTTTTTGCAGAGGCAGACAAGATGAGAAAGAAGTTAGTTTCAATCATCACACAAAATGGCGGCTAAATGCGAAATGGTGCAGCAAATGCTAACTTAAGCATAATGCTGATAGGAGGAGTTGACTGGAAGAATTTTTCTATTCCAACACGAGTAGACCCCTGGTTATCCGGGACTGGAAGAATGACCTAGACTGGTGTCATCTGGCAGAGCGTGAGAGCTATCGGAGCCGAGGATGCCCCCAAAAGTATGAGAAAATATGGGGTAGCTGGATCCAATACAGAGAGCCTTGAAGACGGCCAGGGGTAGTGCGGGAGGGTGGGACGTGGGTAGTCTTCACCTGAACTGTTCATTATGGTTAGGGCTCCCGGTTTTATGGTATTTATTTTTTCAACATTTGCGTCTGTATTTATCCATATTTATTTTTTGCTAATTTTTTCTGTACTCATACATTTTTATTTTGTGTTTTCTGCATAAATTAAGCTGCAATGGGTATTTTTCCACATTTATTTAACTGATAAATGTATACTCGCATTTGAACATCCAACAGATTTCAGCAGTATACAGTGCAATAGCATTATCTGAAAACACTTGAATTGTAGAATAGCATCAATAACTGTAGTTCTGGACTTACTTAAGCTTAATTAGGAAATCTGTTGTTACAAAAAAATCATTCAAACAAGGCCTATTTTCCATATTTTTCTGTATTTATAAATAAATACAGACAGGAAAATAAATAGTTTTCTGTCTGTATTTATCTGTAAAAATCAGTAAAAACAGAGAACCAGGAGCCCTAATTATGGTGCACTGTGCATATGGAAATGTATATTGATATATCTAATGATACAATCATTGTGGGGAACTGATGTGGTTTGCACCTCTCCAAATTGACTCGCTGTGCGTGCCTTTAATTCTGTACACATTGATGTATACTGAGCAACTGTTCACTAAAAAGATTGATGCCATTTTTTTTAAAACTCACCCTTCGAAATTTTTCTTGTCTGGTAACTGCTCTAATGATGAGTGCCCAGAGAGGCAATAAATGCAGGATTTTAGTGTAATGTTTGGCTCTTTCAAAGAAGTAAAAATTTCCCTCCAGAGCGCCAGTGGGTTGCAACGATGCTTGCCTTGAAGGTCATACGCTGAATTAAACACTCACCAACCCAGACTGGACCGACGGCGGCATATATGCCTGGCTTCTGGAAGGAGAAGATACACATAATAACCACACTCCTTTTTAGGGTGTCATTCTAAATTCCCTAAATTAACCTGAGCTCATCCCCCGGTAGCTATGACACAAAGACGACAGGCTTGCATACCAATAAAAATCCCCAAATGAATTAGAAACATAGAGTAAAAGCTAATAAACACGACACAAAAATGACAAAAGTCCAATACGAAGAACCAAAGTTATGAATTTTGAAAGTTTTAAGTGCAAATAGCACCAGGAGGTATATAACGTGCCAATGATAGTCAATGGTCGCAGTCGAACAGGACCTCGCCCCATTCTGAGGCGGACACTCTCACTATTGGGCCATCATCCTTTCACACATTGGGACCATCACTCCTCCAAAAGGGACATCACCCTCCCACAACAAGGACCCTAACCCAACAGGGACGATAGGTAAAGATTGGGGCAAGAGAAGGGGAGAGTTAAGAATACAGGCATGGATTAGGAGCAATAAGAGGGAAAAATGAGTTATAGGAACATCACCAAAGTGAGTTGCAACCTGGAGAACTGGTGTCCCTTTTCCCATGCCTCCAGAAGTCCAGTTCAGATAAATAGGAAACAAGCGCAATCTTTAAGAATATTGCTAACAATTTTAGTTGCGGAAGCCTCAGGTGTAGAGCCGGTGGAGTGGGGAGCCAGGTAATACTTCGCCTTCCCTAGACACCCATAACTCACTAGATATCAGGGTTGCACTCTCCTGAAGACCAGTCACCTGCCCACTGTCAAAAGAGGGAAACAACACTTACAACGCAACTTTTACAACGCACTACCTTTACAACGAAACTTTTACAATGCAACATCCATTACAACGCATGCCATTACAACGCAACCATTATAACGCATGTCACTACAACGCATACCACTACAATGCATGTCATTACAACGCATACCATTACAACGAATACCTACACTATCCAACACTTACCCTACTGTTGCACCCCCTGGAGTTAGAATAGTAATTTTTACCCCTACACTATCCAACACTTACCCTACTGTTGCACCCCCTGGAGTTAGAATAGTAATTTTTACCCCTACACTATCCAACACTTACCCTACTGTTGCACCCCCTGGAGTTAGAATAGTAATTTTTACCCCTACACTATCCAATACTTACCATACATGCAATGTAATGGTATGCGTTGTAAATGTAGTATGCGTTGTAGTGGAATGCGTTGTAAAGGTAGTTTCAAAGAATTCGTTGTAATGGCATGCGTTGTAATGGAATGCGTTGTAATGGATGTTGCGGTGTAAAAAATGAGTTGTAAAGGTATGCGTTGTAACGACATACATCCGTCAAAAGATGATCTCTGCTTTCATCATGCCAGCTCACACCCAAATCTAGCCTGGTTCAGAAGGGATCAAACATCAATCTGTGTCTTTGGCATTTCCACCTGCTGCCAAATGAAGTCCAGAAAATGCCATGCCAAGCACCATGAACAAAGCTGGGCAGCCTTAAGTACTGTTTTCAAAATGACAACAGAAGCCAGGAAACCTTTAACACCATGATCGACACAAAGACACATGGTTGGCGGTCTACCAAAGACAAACTTTCTAGTCTGTGCCAGCCATTCTCCACCCCAGCCTCTCTATCAGCAGCAGGTTCTTTGCCAGCATCTCTGGCATCAGTTGGAAGGGCCAAGAATGTTTGATTTCATTTTGGTTCGCCTCTGTTGGACAGTTTTCTCATTCATAATGTAAGCAAGTGAGGTCACACTGTGACTGATGGTCACTACACTCGCTACTAACAATCTCAAATTGTGCAACTGACTTTGTGCTCCCAACTAGGGGTGGGTGTAACTCGCGTAGTTGCATGTAGCGGAATCTCTCGACAAATCGCGAGAGAAGAGTAATTCTGCATTTAGTGCTATTTCTTAGCGCAAAAATGCCCCCTCATGTACACAATACATGCTAGGGGGCATTTTTATGCTAAGAAATAGCACTAAAGCAGAATTACTCTTCTCTTGCAATTTGACGAATTATTTCGCTACA
Source organism: Lissotriton helveticus (assembly GCF_964261635.1). Lineage (NCBI taxonomy): Eukaryota > Metazoa > Chordata > Amphibia > Caudata > Salamandridae > Lissotriton > Lissotriton helveticus. The sequence goes on from NC_136069.1 coordinate 1,656,453,040, forward strand.
TGCAACTACGCGAGTTACACCCACCCCTAGTTGCCACAGACCACAAATAGCCGCTCACACTCACTAAATATGCTTTTGGATTATGATTTCACCCAACGTACTCCCAGCATTTAGCACTATTGTCTTATCACAAAATGCCCCTGTGCAACTAAAATGGACGTGAGGATGCATTTTTACACTAAGAAATAGCGCTAAATGCAGCAGAACACAAATATCGCTCTCATTAAATGTGCTCAGTGGTCGGATTTCCCCCCACAAATTACGTGGGGCGGTTATTCCAGGTGAAAGAGTAACATAGAATTACTCCGACTACTGCGCAGTAATTGAAATTCCAAACAAGTCTACCCGCAAACCTGGGGACCCCCAACGTGCTTGTCCCCAACAGTACGGCTTCAGTGTACCCCACTAGTCTGGTGCTGGTGTGTTCTTGCATCAGCACCAGGGGCGCCTAGAGCAGCACAGACTACAAAGTTGTTTACTAAAGTGTGAAATATCCTGATGAGCCCTCCAATTTCCCCAAAACCTGCCTGAATGATCCCTTGCACCCATTATAGTAAGCTCTGGGATCTCCTAGGGATTACCTACAGAAAAGTGACACCTACAAGAGCGGTCAGTAATGATGGGCAGACATTAGCGGTCGGTAATGATGGGCAGAATCAAAGGTTCTCACCTTCTGAAGACACAAATATAAGGCATTGCTCTGGTGTTTGGCACTTTGAATGATCAGACTTTAGTATTTGACAAAAGTGTGGAAACCCCACTGTATTTCTTTTATTTGTTGTCTTTATATATCAATTTTTTGATTTTTGTTTGGATTTTCTTTGACATAATTCCCCTCCCCAAGCAAAAACAGGGGCAGCCTCATAGACCAAAGAGCAGTGCATTGAGAGGCTGTCTGACAACTACAGAATGACCACTGCTGGCATCTCCTTCCAGATGGATCTGCATAGACATAGCGGTTGGTGTCACGCTAAGTACACAAGGTATGAAGGGTATGCAGTACCTAAGGGTATGCAGTACCTTGTCTCATTACCTGGAGCATTTATGCTAGACCTTGATGTGCTCCAAGACCTTCTCTTTTGATATATATGCTACGTACACAAGCATCCTTCCCCGGGGGCATTACAAAGTTACTTTATAGTATACAGTACCGGGTGTGCAGGCTTTAGATCCTGGTGGTTCTTGGGTACGTGGTGGCTTGCAGTAGGGTCTCTAGCCTGCTGTTCCATTGCACATGTGACTTTTATTTTATGTATCTATTTTGGCAGAGTTTTATATAGCGCGCACTTGATCCGAATCGGGTATCAGAGCGTTTTACATAGCACCAGTTGCGTTACATGAGGACACATTCATTTTGGCTAGGCACAGGGAGATTAAGGGATTTGCCCAGAATCACAGGATGTTCAGCGTCATTGCCGAGACTCAAACCCAGTTCCCCAGATTCGAGGTCTACCGCCCTAGCCTTTAGGCCAACCCCTCTAGTCCTCTAGTGCCTTTTCTGTGCTTGGAGAGAGCAGTTAACTTTGCCTGAGCCCGCTTGAAAACACACTGAGCCATTCTTGAAGTAAGCACCGCCCACTCCATCTTCCTGTTTCCAAATATAAGTGTGAGGTCAGGGTGTGCATTTCTTTGTCCTCTCGTCCTGCTGTACCCCTATACTGTCTGATGGGAATGGGGTTCCAGTGATTCCGATGAGGTTCTCAGTAAGCTCGTTTTAGAGACCCCAAGCAAGTGGGCAGAGCCAACCAACGAGGCAAAGAGTGACACGGTTTGTTGTTCTGGTGTCTGACAGAGCTCTGTGCTTGTGTAAGGTTGTATTCCCGCCCAAACTGAGTCCGTAAGGACCGGATACTCTTGCCTAGTTTACTTGTCCCAGAACACAACCTGTAGCATGCCTGCCATCTCACACGGCGCCACCGTGTGACACTCAATATCGGCTCCCATCACACCATCTCCCAGTGAGGAGCTCATATCACACGGTGGCAGGGAAAATGAGCTGGAAACAACTGTAAATAGTTGTTTTCCAGCTCGTTTTCCGAGGCATTGAACTGTCGGCGTCCATTACGGGGTGTGAAAACACCCCAGACATTGGTACGAGCCTCAGCAAGCTTTTTTTTTGGGGGGGGGGGTCTTGGATGCTTCCTCGTAGGTTCTTCTCGCCATGAGGCCCGCCCCCTCAATGCCCCACCCACTCCTCACACGGTGAGACTGATCTTCAAGCCGGCAGGTATGCTACAGTCTTTCCCTGAGTTCAGAATTGCACTGTGTTGAAAGAATTCCAGACTGGTAAGACAGACATCTCTTAAAACTAAGGGCCTGGTGTAGGAAATTAAGAATTTGCGAATTGGAAACAGCATTATTTAGAAATCACAATTTCTGAATCGCAAAATAATACGTACAAGGAATCAAGCTCAGTCAATAGTCTGCGTACACAGAAACAGAAATATACTAAAGTGATGTAAACAGTGGAGGCCTGGTCCTGGGTGACTGGGCTAAGACACAGGAGCTGAGCCTTCCAAGTCAGACAGAAACAGAGAGCCAATCCCAGGAACAGTATGACTGCATCCCATATCATTTAGGTACAGCCAGGTAAAAAGGAACAAGCTGCCTCACACCCCCTTGGTTGGATGGTTCTCGTTGGCTCAGTGTGTTCACCTCTAGAATGGTTAGTGAGGATTTTTTCTCTAGATCCTCGGATGGATGGCAACAGAACAGCAAGCCAGGAGTCGCCTGAGGAGGCTGGGAGTTCAAGGAAAATAAAATGTAGTGGTAAAGAACTAGACATTTTGGTGGAAGAATGTGTGATTGAAAATGAGACAATATTTGGAGAGACATTACTAACAATTCTAGAGACAACCAAAACATTTATTTGGAGGCATATCCAAGGAAGAATAAATGACATGGGGGCTTTTATGATCAAACTACATCATATCAAATGCCATATGAGATGTCCCCAAACACAGTCACACAACCACAGAACCCAGACCCCGTCAGCGGAAGAAGCCTCAGCGGTGGAAGCCCTTGCTATGCCTGAAACGGTAACATTTGTCACCCACCAGAGAAGACCTAACAGAAGAAACAGAACCATTACTGTCCATTCCCCTCACACCCTACTTCCACTGAAACACCCCCTCTGAATATGCAGTCAACACCTACAAGTCAAGACTTGAGTCTTTAAGGAGGCTAGGAAGGGTCTCTAGGCAGGTTGTTAGTGGTTTCTTATGGGAGATATCAGCTGGCATCACAACTCCATTCTTTAGAGGCATCTGTGCTGCTGGGACAATGAGAACACTGTAGGGTCGTTTATAAGTTCAGCAGAAGAGCCGGGGAGGTCATGAAAACCATGTCTGAGTCAAATTCAATGTTAAGGTGAGGCATGTCACATACATCAAAGCAGTGAGGGGACTGTGCCAGGTTATTGCTGCTGACTCGAGCAAACAGGCCAAGGCACGGGCTCTCGGTCTGCCTACAGGGTGTAGGGTGCTCAGTTGCAACTGCGGTAAAAAAACGTGTGCAGACGCATAACAAGTATGGTTAGTCAACGTGGCAAAGTAGCCAGAAGTCTTGCATGAATGACACACACACTTGCATCAGTGCAGATGCAGATGCAGGAAATAGGTCTAAAGATGGACCAATAGAAAGTGAAGAAGCCTCCAGTGGAAGCAGAGGGCCTGTAACCCCAGAGCCATGGACTCCTCTAACTACCAGTGCAATGCAACACCACGTGCCATAGAAGGAGCTGCTAGCAGAAGCTCGACACGTTCATGAAAGTTATTGTTTGTTTGCTGTAAATATGTGTTCTTGTATCTAAAAATTAGCTATTTAAAAAAATGTATTAAGGAAAGTCAATTCAACTAAATTCATGACATTTATAGAGCAAACAGATACCTCGAATGAGGCGTCCTGGTGCTAGGGATAGCTCATTAGTAAAAACATTGCATACCTTTTGTTGAATTTGCTTCCTAAAAAACAATCGCTGAGCATCGCCGGAATTTATCGCTGAGATAACTTGCTATTAGCAACGTTTATCTCCAAAGCGATAAATTTTCCGGCGATAGCGGCGAAATGCGTGAATATCGCTGAGAATACAGCGATATTCACGCATTAGCGACAAAATGCTCTTAGCCATGTTATCCACCTCCCATTGGATAACATGGCTAAGAACTGGTCTGGGCAGGTGTTAGTTTTTGGAGATATTTGCGCTTAGCGCAAATATTTCCATCGCTACGCCTGCCTTGCTAATAGCGACAGCTTGCTAATAGGGCGATAGAATTATCGCCGCCTAGCGGTCGAAACGGCCGCTAAATCGGCGATAATTGCCTATCGCCCCCCTTGGTAATATGCCCCAATTTTCGGTATGAGAACATATTTGGCGTATTATCAACAGAACAATCCATCCTGGAACATCAAATACATTGTTTCGCCACATACACTTCAGAAGTAGCGGCTGGTCCCCTCAGCCCTGCAGCGCCTCCTCCAGCATCTCTGCCGCATCCTGCCCTCAGGTGGGGGTCGAAGGGGTGGTCTTCGTTGTCAGAGTCATCAGTGACAGGCTCACCTGGCCGGCCTGTCCTTAGCGCGGTACTGTGCACCATAGAGGACAGGCTGTCCCTTTACATGGGCTAGATTACATTCCAGGACACCCCACTCTTATGCAGCCAGGGCCAGCTCTTGTCTGTCTGTTAGCACAACTGGATCACTTCTGTCTGTCTGCTCCTAGATTAAAGTGAGGTGTAAGTATCCACAGACGTCATGAATACGCACAGGCACCTACAATAAATATATTTCTAGAATTGTTTCAGTGATAAATATAAATATACAAATATTATGGTTTCTTAAAAAATAAGCCGCCAACTCCAAACTCTCCTGTCAATGGCCAGTTATAAAACGCACAGGGACAAAAATGATGAGAGTCGTGCACTGTCTGGAAAATGCGTCACTGTATCAGTGATAAGGCCTGAGGCATTGCATGCCATCTATATATTTAGCAAGTGTTGATTTTTAGTATTTTAATTAATACAGGTACTCTGGGGGGGGCGTATTCCATCAACACATCCAATCACATTTGGAAACTATGCTATAGAATAAAATTGCACCTTTGTAAAATGCAAAACAGTATTAGAAAATGCATTTGTCCACTTATCCTTTCCAGCGTGACTTCTAGAAAGTGCCAGAAGACTCTAGACAGAGAAATGTCCCCAGCAAGTGCTACTGTCCACTGGTAAATACATGGACGTCGAGTCACCAAAATCATGGGGTAGCGGAAGTGACATCACTTGCCCCTTGACCCCCAGTTACATCACAGGAAGTGACATCATATGAACTTTTGCCTGTCGTTCTAGGAAGTGATGTCACATGACATTTTACTCTGATGACATAATTAGAAGTGACTTCAAAGCAGTTACAAACCAAACAATAATTGCATGGCTGATGAAAAGTTACAAGAGCAGATAAATCTCTATTTTAGTTGCGATCCGTATTTCAACTAGGATTCTACACAGCTAAGCAAGAGTCATAGATATCCCCTCCACAGCTGCAGCAAATGGTCAGATGCGAAGTTAAACACATTTTGTAACGCAGACCCCATGACTAGCACTTTCCTTTATCTTATTGGATCGACATCAGAGACAATTGTTATCTACGTACGTTTAAAATGGCTGCAAATGGTCCATTAAAGCCTTAAAAACCCCACAGGTAAGATGACCACTAGGGTTGAAACACATAAAGTAATAAACATGAACCCCCAAAAGTGAGGGCAGTTAGCATACTTGGTGGGACACAGTGAGTATGTATCAGTGAACAGGCATCTATTCAGTGATGTTGTCACAAGGGGCACAGCCAATCCCTGAAAGCAAGGAAGCCCTGGCAATAGAGTCCACCTTCAAACCGAGGCCTGATCCCAGGCTGAGATGCAGAAACAAGGCCTGAATCCCCACACCCATCCCCCAACCCTAGACTGGTTTATTGTATTACATTTTTTAAATTTCAAGAAAAGGTTACTACCCAAACAACATATTTTGTCAAACTGTCAAAGGATATTCAGTTGTTTTATCGCAGCATATTCCCCCATCAATCCCTATAACATTCCATCCAACCAGACACTTGTGTTAAATAGAAGGGGCTGCAGGTGCATGAACAGACCCTTGTTTAAGGCCCATATCTTATGTGCACTTACACTCTTGTCCAATGTCCAGAGGGCAAGCCCTCCTTTCACTGGTGGTGCGCCCCATTCAAACGAGAGAAAACCCTTGCCCTTCAGCTTGCAACAAACTGTGCCAAGTAGAAAGTATCATGTAACTGGGCCACTCCCGAGGGGTTGGGAAGGTCCCTGGGAGTCCCAAGTGCACCCTAAAGGCAGGTGTGATCGTGGGGTGGCAGCGGGCTAGAAAAGCAGGCAAGGAGGCCGGATATAGTGGGCAATGCCGGTTCTTTATTTACAGACTAGAGTCAGTATACCAGGAGGAGGTAGGGAAAACAAAGGAAAGGCTCCGATGTAGGGTGTCTTGGTCTTCTCCGGGATTGCATTGGGGTGATGGGTCTTCGGGGAAGTCCGGAACTGAGGTGGTCCTCAGAGGTATCAGGAAGAGAAAGAAACAAGGAGCCGTTAGTCCTGCTGGACTCGATGTAGGATAAACCATAACCAACACCAAGGTTAGAGTGAGGGGATTGAAAGAACGACCGTGGGGGGGGGAATCGGGACGGAATAGCGAAGGAAGGAGTAGAGAGTAGAAAGAAAGGGTGTCCGGTGAGGGTTTGTGATGGGATAGACTAAGTCTACGGTGCTGTACACAAGTGAAGACGTGCTGTACAATCTTTTTACCGTGAGGGCAGGTCTGGTGCAACTAAAGGGAAATCTATATACAGAGCACCTAGCGTGCTAAGGAGGTGGTTCGCTTGTACTCACACGCTCCGCCGCAACTCTCCGATGAATTGCGGCCGCTCTTCAGCCACCTCCTGGGGACTCCACCAGTCTTCACTCCACACGTCTTCTCCTTCGGTCGCCTGCTCTTCCTCTGCTTCGGTCCGAGTCTCCTGCCACGAGATCCCTGCTCCGACGGTGCTTCTGTCTCTGCTTCCGTCTTTTCCCTGTTCCGGTGCTGGAATCGAGGCGGGGCTTCCGGGGTCATGGCAGTGTGTTTCCGGTGATGGGCCGCTCTGGATTGGTTCCTGGAAGAAAGAGAGGGGTGGGGTTCGGGTTGTCAGGGTTGTCTCCGAGGACGCCGCGGGCTGGTTTCCGAGAAGGGCGAACGTCCGAGGATAGGAGGTTCGGGCGGGGTAAGCGAAGGCGGTGCATCACAGCAGGGCAGTCCACACGCAGTGAGACATGAAGCCCCAGTTCAACCACTGGTCGGCCTTTTACTGCTGCACTATCTCCAGTGTGGGTGCAGACTCTCAGTTCACACCAGGGCCTGATCCATGCACGCCAGCAGACCCGATTAGAGGAAGACTCCATATTTTTAAAGCCAATGAAGGCTTTATTTTTAGCTGTCTTACACTTATTATTTCTGCTGTTTCATTGGTGAAAATACATTCCCCCGATTATTTTCACTCTCTACCTCTTGCTTGTTCGGAAATGTTTGCGTGTGTGCTTATAAAGCAATTTTTAGAAATAGTGGGCCTGATTCACAGAAGTAATCTGAGACAAAATCCTAAACTTACTACTTTTGGTATTCACAGAAGGCATTTAGTAGTAGTAAACTTAGTTTACTACTACTAAAATGCCTTCTGTGAATACCAAAAGTAGTAAGTTTATCCCAAAGTAGTAAGTTCAACCAAAAGTAGTAAATACATTCTGTGAATAACAAAAGTAGTAAGTTTAGGATTTTATCTCAGATTAGTTCTGTGAATTGGGCCACTAGTTGATGGTTATGGTAGCACTGGGCACGCCCAATAAAGGTGCACACTGCCATAGACTGGGACCCTGCCTTTGGTTTTGTAAAGTTGTGCAGAATACATGCCCATCATCTCATAATAGCGGAATGTACAACTGTACTACTGTGCCAGGTTATGAGAAAACTTTTTCGGAAGTGTTGTGGTTCTCGATTACTTCCTTCCACCTCTTTTCTCAAATCTCTCTTTCCTCCTGTAACAACCATCTTGTGTATCTCTCTCTCCTAACTTGTCCAATACATTCTCTTGTTTTTTGTCCCTTTGTTTTTTTTTAATCTTAGTTTGCTCTCCCGCCCCCTTCCTCTTTCCAGATATTTTTCTTTTATCTCCTGTCTTCCCTTCTAACTGGCCATTTTTCTCATCTGTAGACCACCTTTTTAATTCACTTCTCACATAAGGTACTGAAGAAAGCCAGATTTAAGAAGGGGCCTGGCTGAAACAAGTTGCCAGACTGGAGGTGGGAGTTCACAGTTACCTCCACTCACGTCCGCCGCCTTGCTTTTAATACTGCCAAGGGCCCATCCTTAAAATAACCCCTGTGGATACTGGGACCCTAGGACAGTTTTTAACTTAAACTCTCAACACCATCACTGCACACTCACTACACAATACCCGCTTCGCTGTAGCCTGGCATCGTAACACACCCGAGGCACACTCGGTGCCCTGGGTGGGGCCCCATGATGAAGCATGCCACCAAGTAGGTTGGTGGATGAGGGCTTTCATAAAAACAAATGTTTTTTCCTTATTCTTGAAACACACTTCTTGAGCTTCTACTCAATAGCTAGTTCTTTTTGATTTTCATAAATTTTTCGTATCTCCCTTTTCAATACGAGCTGTTATTCCATCCCCTGCCTCCCTCTCAACATCTTTCTTGCTCTTCTGACTCTTTATCCCGTTTCTCTATTCCTCATCTTTCTCATTCATGGCAAGGGGCTCCTTCTCAAATGTATCTGTATTGTTTTGCTACCCCCTTTCCCTCAGCTGCCTCCTTCTAAGTTACTGCTGTGCCTTTACCACCTATCTATCTCACCTGTCTCCCTATCTCAGTTACCCTTTTCTCACTTCTGTATCCTTTACATCCCTTTCTCACATGGCTCCCACCTGTCTCACTTCCTCAGCCATCTCTTTCTTACCTGTCTGCCACACATTTGCCTGTCTGTCTATCAACTCTCTAACTCCCACCTACCCTAATCTCTCCTGTTTGTCTCTTTCTAACATCTCTCATTATCAACCCTGTCTTTCACATTCTCTGTCTCTCTTTCATCTATCTTTCTCAACTTTCTATCTCCACTCCTTTCTGCTGATACCTCCTCCCCAGTCACTGCGTCTTTTACATCTTCTGCTCATCTGTCTCACTTTCTCGTCCAGCTGTTTTTTCCTCATCTATCTGCGTCTTTATCAATGCACTCATATGTCTTCCCCTTTCAACTCTCTCTCAATGCGCTCCATTTCTGACTCTACTCTCACCTAGCTCCCTATCTTGCAGCTGTGTCTGTCACCCGCATAGCACCTATCAAATCCTCCCTAGCTCTCTAAGCTGTTTTTATCTAAGCTGCTCTCTCTTTATCAACCCTCTCTCTCTCACCTGTCTCCCTCTCTAAACTCTTGCATTAGTTTCTCTTTTTCCCCTTAAATTATCACCTACTTTCTCTCTGAACAAAGTCTTTCCCAATTGCCTCTCCCCTCCCAGCCTCTATCTTACCTGTATCGCTCACCTGACCCCTTATTACTTCTCTTGTCGCAGACCTCTGTCTCACCCTCTCACTCATCCATTTTTCACCTCTCTCTCTCTATATAAAATCTACCTTTTACCTTTCTCTTTACCCACCTCTCTCCCAGCTGCCTCTTACCTGTTTCACTTCTCTCTAGATACCCCCCTCTCAGCAGGCTCTTTATAGCTTTTTTCTCCCTTGGGCATTCCCTCGCCTCTCAGTTGTTTCTTCTTCTTATATGTCTCATCATTACCCCCTCTCTCATCTGTACACCCTCTTTCTTTCTGTTTCTCTCTGAGCTCTCTCGCACCATGCCTCCTTTATCACCTTTCTTACACCTGTCTCTGACTCGCCATCTCTCTTTCTCTGTCTCTCTCTCTCTCTCTCTCACCTACCTCTTAGTTGCCTCTTTTTCACCTGTCACCCTTTCATGCTGTATCTTTTCTCTGCTGTCTCTTTTTCACCCCTTCCTCACACCAGTCAGCCCTCTATTTCTCTATTGTGCCTTTCGATTTTTTCTGCCTGTCAAATCTTTACCTTTCCATCAGGCTGTCAGCTGTCTCTTTTTTGCCTATCTCAAACTTTTCTTTTGTCTCTCCCAAACACACCTGTCTGTCTCTATCTCTCCAATGTACATCGCTTTATCCTTCCTGTGAGAAGTTGGCCTGGTATATGATGTTCACTATTCTTGTGAGCACCTTGCACCAGTCCAAACAACCCTTATGGTGATGGTTGTAAGTCAACCTTATAGACCAGCTATCTTAGTGGTAGCGTGGACAGAACAGTCTTAGGCTAAAAGACTCTTGAGGGCGTGTAAAGCCAGCTGTTTTACCATATATAACCCCTTGAATATCAAATGAAAGGACACCACACAGGATATATATAAAATATATATGTATTTATTTACTAACACACTCCTCTGAACTCTTTATGAGATCAGAGGCCAAAGCACATAACAAGATACTTAGTCGGAATACGTTAAGTTGCACAGTTTACGGTTAAGCCCTAGGGGCGAAGCAAACCATATTTTAAGAAAGTGGTATAAGTACCACGTCACAAGAAAAGGAAAGGCCTAGGGCCTAGGGAATCGCTGGGGCTACACTATCTGAACAATAGTTTAGGAGTAGGAGGCCCAAAGGCGGCGTGTGCAGTGTCTTTACACACACGCGTGAGTCAATGCAAAGTCAATGGGAACTTAGAAGTTAGATTTAGAAGGATGTAGGACACTTCCGGTTTAGCTAGGAGAAAACAACTAAAGACTGAGGGGCAGATTTATGTTAACTGGCGCATCCCCAGGGATGCGCCAGTTAATGTGCGCCACAGTGCGCCACAGCTCCGCCACCCATGGTGCGCCGCATTTACAATGCGGCGCACCATGGGGCAAAAACGGCACAGATGCGTGACGCATCTGTGCCGTAAAGGCGGCGCATTGCTGGAGTTGCGTCGTAAGCGCGACGCAGCTCCAGCAAGGCTCGGGGGTGCCCTATCTGACCAATGCTGCATCAAGACCTACGCCTGCTTCAAGCAGGCGCAGGCTTTTGACGCAGCATTGGCCTGAAAGTGACTGAGTGAAATCTTATACATCTCACTCAGCCACTTTTGCGAGGCGCACCTGCCCCGGAACGCCCACCCTGCGCCGGAACGCCCACAAGCGGCGCAGGGCTTTACAACGTGACGCATCTGCCTCGATGCGTCACGTTGTAAATCGTTCGTAGGGATGCGCCACGTTTACGCCGCCTTGCGTGACGCAACAGTGGCGTAAACGTGGTGCAAGGGCCTCATAAATCTGCCCCTTAGACACTTGGATAGTCAATACCCTTGGGAGCACCGAAGTACTCGCGTTACCTCACCCAGGGACGGTGGGTGCATAGGTGTGAAGATGTGTCGGGTTTCGTCGTTGAATCCTATGGAGACTTGAAGAAAGATGCTGCAGGCGACCAGGAGGAAGATGTCCGGGTGGATCCAAGGGTGGATCGAGGATGAAGAGGACCTGAAAGCAGAGGGGACAGAGTCTGGGTCACTAGCCAGTGACCGCGTGGAACCAGGTAGGAACCAGACGACGTCTAGGAGCAATCACGTGCTGTCTTGAAGCTTGTCTTGGCAGCCACGTGGACCAGGAGGCGTCGACGACAACCAGGTGCTGGAGACGGGCTGTCCCACAAAGGTTCTTGCAGATGGAGGAGTCGACTTCCAGATTGGAGTCAACAAGCCTTGGCAAAGGCAACCCACGCAGGATACAACAAAGGCTTCTGGTGCAGACCAGCAAGGTCTGGGGTGCCTCACCTTTGCAGGGAAGCAAGGGCCAGTCTGGAGCAACCAGACCAGCGAGGTGGTTCAAAAGGATTGTCGTCACAGAGGCTACTAGCCAATGGGCCAGCAACCGGACAACGCGTCGAGCAGAACACAAGCAGAAGGGCCCCACGCAGAACTCGTGGAGTGTGGAGAACTGATCTTCAGTGCAGGTGGAGCTCGGGTTCGGGGTTTCTCAATCCCCAGTGCACAGCTTCGAGGGTACCTCAGGAGTTGCACAGGTAGCAAGTTGCAGGCTTTTCAAGATGTCCGGTCCCACGTGTCTCGGCGCCTCCACGGATCTCAGCTATGCTGCAGTCATGAAGAGAGGGTCAGAGAGGTCTGGAAGTCTGGGTCTTGTCAGGCTCTGTGCTCGGGTTCCGGCGGGAACGTCGACAAAGCAAGCCGTTGATTTGCTGGATGGTTCCTGGTTGCCCAGGGTGGTCACTCCTTGGCCACAAGAGAGATTCTTCAGTCTTCAGCTTCAGCAGAATGTCGAAGGTCCAGAGTTTCGTTTCAAGTTTGCAGTTCAGGATTAATCTAATCTCGCAGGACTCAGCTCTTACCTTTATACAACTAAAAGGGGCTGGATTACTTTCTAGGTCCCTCCTATGGGTGGGACCAGGAAGGGGGGTGGTTACACCCCCTTTCCTTTGTCCAGTTTCGCGCCAGAGCTGGGGCTGGGGTGCCCCAGCAACCGGTTTGAACCGGGGTATGCATGGAGCACCTAGGGTGCTCCAGGCAGTGTCTCATTCTATTCAGCCCTCCCTGTCCTAATACACAAAGTCCTGTCTGAGGTGGTGCTCGCACCTCCCCAGGCAGGAAACCTATTGTTCAAACCTCCGTGACTGGAAGGACTCCCAGCAGCAGGAGGTCAGACTTGTGTCGTGGCAGCAGCATCCATTTTGTGATGCTGAGGCTTTGGTTAACTTTAACCGGGATTAGTAGGAACAACATGTCTTCTCCCTCTAGAAGGGTGGAATGCTACCCCTGTCGCCAGAACTGGCGAGGGGGTAGTATTCCAAAGCGTATGACACCTTACACGACATGTTTTGATAACGCCAAACCAAAGTTAGCATTTAACTGCGAGGATTATAATGCACTTAAGAGTATATGATATGGCTGTATCCTAGAACAGCTGTAAGGACATGGTTCCGAAAGCTGCAGACAGGCTCAGCTCATGCTAGAGCCTTATCTCACATACAACCAAGCACTCTGTCTTCAGGATTGTTAAGGCCTGCCATAGGAGTGACTTATAGGTGTATATGTGTCTAGATATAAGGTTAGATATAGGGATACTATATCTAAGCAAGGGGTGATTACACGACCTTGCCCCAGCTGAGTGATCAGCCAGTTGTGTCAGTTTGGATGGCCAGCCCGGGGTGGCATAACACATGCTGCAGCCCCTGGTAGGCCTTGGGTGCACCTATGCCCTGGGTACCTATGGTACACTATACAGGGACTCACAAGGGTGACCCAATATCCAATTGGAGATGTACCTAGAGTACATGGAGTCCATTTTACAGTGAGAGCAGATAGCCTGGGGCCCTGATTAGCAGGATCCCAGGCCAACTAAGTCGAAAACCAGCTAAACACAAGGCAAAGAATCTGGGGTAACCATAGTCAGGTATCCACCTTCCTACACACTCCCCCCCCCCCAAACGAAAGGAGATAAGGCTATCCTTGGCCAGGTAAGCCTATATTGCCTATGTGGCCATATAAGGAAGTACCTGCACTAGCATGGTTACCCCCTGTCTCATGGTCCACTAAGCAATCCCTCACCCTAGGGGTATCAGAGGGTCTCCATCATAGGGAATCTCTACCTGTGGTGTGTTTTGGCAAAGTAAAAGGCTGGTGTTGAGATGGAGTACTGAAGTGAGGCTCCACTAATGTAGGGCTCAGCTTCCTCCAGTCACTATCCACCATGTGTGCCTTTCTTTTCATGACTGAGTTGCACTGTACTCTCAGGGTCAACCTCTGGCTGCCTACAGCTGGAGGCTGGGTCCCTTTTGTTGGCTTACTGGAGGGACAGGTCAGGTCTGCGGCCATCAGGTCCCATGTTTGGCTGTGCCCAACAGAGTCCATCTGGGGGAGGTTCCTAACTAAGTGTAAGGGAGATCCCTCAGGAGTTTTTGAAATTTTCACCTTGCTAGGGCTGCTAGCTTTGGTGCCCCTAATCTGCTGATGTAGGTGTTCTAGTGGACAGGGGGCCCTTTGGGGTCCACTGGCCTCCCTGACCTCTACAGCCCTGGGCTGACTGAGGCAGGGTAGAGAGGGGCAGGTGGCCTGCTCCAGACTGGGTCCCACCTTGGAAGGGTCCACTGACATCAGGGGCTCTGCCAGGCGAGGCCTGACTACCTCTGGGGCAGTTTCTTCACAAGGGGTAGGGTCAGTTCCCTGAGGAGGCTGATTCTCACCTAATGTCTGGTGGGAGGGAGACTTTTCTTCCTCCCCAATACTCTCTGTCTGAGTGGAGTGATCCATAGTTTCAGGCTTCACAACACTAATATCTGTTTGAGTTTGGGCTGTGACCATCACAGCCCTACCAACCTTTTCAGGAAGGAACTCTGTTTGGGTGTGGGCTGTGACCATCACAGCCCTGCCAACCTTTTTAGGGAAGTCTGCTTGAGCCTGGGCGGTGACCATCACAGCCCTTCCAACCTCTTTAGGAAGGAATTCTGCTTGAGCTGGGGCTGTAGCCATCACAGTCCCCCAATAACCTTTTCTGGAAGGCCTACCACTTTGGAATGGGTTTCTTGTTCTACCCCAGCCCAGGCTGAGATCTCTAGATCATTTCCCAGTAGACAATCTACAGGCAAGTTTGTAGACACTGCCACTCTCTTTGGGCCAGTGACACCTCCCCAGCTGAGATTTACTACTGCCATGGGATGATCTTTCTGCACTCCATCAATGTTAGTCACCTGATAGGTGAACCCAGCTAAAAGTTGTCCTGAGGGGACTAGACTGTCAGTCACCATAGTGATGCTAGCCCCTGTGTCTCTGTAGGCTTCAACTTTCTGGCCATTGATGTGGGGCTCCTGTCTGTACTTGCCCAAAGTGTTGGGACAAGCAGTGAAGTTGGCAAACCCCATGCCATTTTCACAGACAAGAGTAGCTGTGTTAGGGGACCTGGTTAGGCCAGAGTCCACATTAGTTCCCAAAGTAAACCCAGCCAAATTCTTGGAGGCACTCCCACCACCTGGGGTATTACTACTAACAGTAACAGGAGGTCTGGGAGTATTACTTGGGGGCATGTTTTCCTTATTGTTGGCCCTTGGGCAACTGCTGTCAGTTTTCCAGTGGCCAGGTTGTTTGCAGACATGGCAATAAGGTTTCTTTTGGTTAGAGGAAGTATTTTGGGACCCACCCCCACCATTGGAGTTTTGGGGCCCTGTGGAGGACTTGTCTTTTGCTTTATCCCCACCTTTCTCTTGAGGCTTGGTAGAATCTTTCTTCTGGTCACCATCCTGATTTTTAGGCCTAATCCTGGTCCTGACCCATTTGTCTGCCCTCTTACCTAATTCTTGTGGAGAGGTCAGACCTGAGTCCACCAGGTGCTGGTGTAGAAGCTGGTTTTGACAATTACTAAGGATCTGCTCCCTCATAATCAAATTATACAATCCTGTAAAGTCCTGTACTTTGCTGCCCAATAACCAGCCCTCCAGAGCCTTAGTAGCACAATCTACAAAATCAGTCCAGTCCTGGGTCTGTGTCTTCTGGGTATCCCTGAGCAACAACCTATATTGTTCAGTGGTTAGGCCACACCCATCAATCAGAGCACTATTTTGGACAGAGTAGTTGTTAGCATCCCCATCACTAACTGTGAGGAGCTTATCTCTACCTTTTTCTGAAAAGGACAGCCATAAGATTGCTGCCCACTGACTTTGGGGTACCTGCTGTACTTTGCAGGCCCTCTCCAAAGCAGTTATCCATTTGTGGATGTCATCCCCTTCTTTGTAGGGGGCACAATCTTGCTTAGGTTTCTATTATCATAGGACCTATCTTTATCCTTAGGGATATTGCTGCCACCAGTGGGTTCTAACCCACTCTCTCTGTGCTCTCTAGCACGAGCAAGCTTCTCTTTGGCTAAGGCAACTTCAAGTTCGTGCCTCTCAATCCTCAGAGCAGCCTCTCTCATTCTGGCCTCATGTTCTCTTCTCTGAGGATAGGTCATCTCTCTCTGAGCAGGGCCATGAGAGCCATTTGAAGCTTGAGATTGGAAAGATTCCCTTGAGTGGGATCTTCCTCTCCTCTGCCTCTGGTTAAGCCCACTTGGGGGTCTGTATGGGGGCTGCCCATACTGACTCCCATGTATGCTTAGGTTAGCCTGGCTAGGTCTTCTGACTGGGACCTGGCTGTTTACCTCACCCTCAGAATCTTCCTCCACTACCCCTCTTCTTCCTCTGGTTTAATAGTATCAGGAGCATCATCTGAGGAGGGAAGGACTTCATCTGCACTACCAGGGGCACCTGGGTTAGGTGCCTGTTGAGCATCATACTCTTCTAAGAGCTCAACCAGGAATCTGAGGGTAGGGTTTGACTCCTGCTTTAGCCTTCTAGAAGTACACAATTGTCTCAATTCTTGGATGGCTAAGGCTTCATATCTCGAAGCAGTCCTCAAGGGATCTACCTCTGCAGGCAGAGAACCACTGGGGTTCACTGTCTGAGACAGTGTTCCTAGTGAGGTGTGGTGTTGCACCTACCTACACTATTTGTTTTCCTAGACCAGCTATCCTAGTGGTAGCGTGGACAGAACAGTCTTAGGCTAAAAGACTCTTGAGGGCGTGTAAAGCCAGCTGTTTTACTCTATGTAACCCCTTGAATATCAAATGAAAGGACACCACACAGGATATATATAAAATATATATGTATTTATTTACTAACACACTCCTCTTAACTCTTTATGAGATCAGAGGCCAAAGCACATAACAAGATACTTAGTCGGAATACGTTAAGTTGCACTGTTTACGATTAGGCCCTCGAGGCGAAGCAAAGCATATTTTAAGAAAGTGGTATAAGTACCACGTCACAAGAAAAGGACAGGCCTAGGGAATCGCTGGGGCTACACTATCTGAACAATAGTTTAGGAGTAGGAGGCCCACAGGCAGCGCGTGCAGTGTCTTTACATACACGCGTGAGTCCATGCAAAGTCAATGGGAACTTAGAAGTTAGATTTAGAAGGATTTAGGACACTTCCGGTTTAGCTAGGAGGAAACAACTAAAGACTTAGACACTTGGATAGTCAATACCCTTGGGAGCACCGAAGTACTCGCGTTACCTCACCCACGGACGTCGGGTGCATAGGTGTGAAGATGTGTCGGGTTTTGTCGTTGAATCCTATGGAGCCTTGAAGAAAGATGCTGCAGGCGACCAGGAGGAAGATGTCCAGGTGGATCCAAGGGTGGATTGAGGATGAAGAGGACCTGAAAGCAGAGGGGACAGAGTCTGGGTCACTAGCCAGTGACCGGGTGGAACCAGGAAGGAACCAGACGACGTTGAGGATCAATCAGGTGCTGTCTTGAAGCTTGTCTTGGCAGCCACGTGGACCAGGAGGCGTCGACGATGACCAGGTGCTGGAGACTGGATGTCCCACGAAGGTTCTCGCTGATGGAGGAGTCGACCTCCGGATTGGAGTCAACAAGCCTTGGCAAAGACAACCCACGCAGGATACAACAGGTCTGGGGTGCCTCACCTTTGCAGGGAAGCAAGGGCCAGTCTGGAGCAACCAGACCAGTGAGGTGGTTCAAAAGGATTGTCATCACAGAGGCTACTAGCCAACGGGCCAGCAACCAGACAGCGCGTCGAGCAGAACACAAGCAGAAGGGCCCCACGCAGAACTCGTGGAGTGTGGAGGGCTGATCTTCGGTGCAGGTAGAGCTCGGGTTCGGGGTTTCTCAATACCCAGTGCACAGCTTCGAAGGTACCTCAGGAGCTGCACAGGTAGCAAGTTGCAGGCTTTTCAAGATGTCCGGTCCCACGTGTCTCGTCCCCTCCATGGATCTCAGCTATGCTGCAGTCGTGAATAGAGGGTCAGAGAGATCTGGAAGTCTGGGTCTTGTCAGGCTCTATGCTCGGGTTCCAGCGGGAACGTCAAAAAAGCAAGCCGTTGATTTGCTGGATGGTTCCTGGTTGCCCAGGGTGGTCACTCCTTGGCCACAAGGGAGATTCTTCAGTCTTCAACTTCAGCAGAATGTCGAAGGTCCAGAGTTTCGTTTCAAGTTTGCAGTTCAGGATTAATCTAATCTCTCAGGACTCAGCTCCTACCTTTATACAACTAAAAGGAGCTGGATTACTTTCTCGGTCCCTCCTATGGGTGGGACCAGGAAGGGGGGGGCTTACACCCCCTTTCCTTTGTCCAGTTTCGCGCCAGAGCTGTGGCTGGAGTGCCCCAGCAACTGGTTTGAACCGGGGTATGCATGGAGCACCTAGGGTGCTCCAGGCAGTGTCTCATTCTATTCAGCCTTCCCTGTCCCAATACACAAAGTCCTGTCTGAGGTGGTGCTCGCACCTCCCCAGTCCGGAAACCTATTGTCCAAACCTCCGTGACTGGAAGGACTCCCAGCAGCAGGAGGTCAGACTTGTGTCGTGGCAGCAGCATCCATTTTGTGATGCTGAGGCTCTGGTTAACTTTAACCGGGATTAGTAGGAACGACATGTCTTCTCCCTCTAGAAGGGTGGAATGCTACCCCCGTCACCAGAACTGGCTAGGGGGTAGTATTCCAAAGCGTATCACACCTTACACAACATGTTTTGATAAAGCCAAACCAAAGTTAGCTTTCAACCGCGAGGATTATAATGCACTTAAGAGTATATGGGATGGCTATATCCTAGAACAGCTATAAGGACATGGTTCCGAAAGCTACAGTCAGGCTCAGCTCATGCTAGAGCCTCATCTCACATACAACCAAGCACTCTGCCTTCAGGATTGTTAAGGCCTGCCATAGGTGTATATGTGTCTAGACATAAGGTTAGATATAGGGATACTATATCTAAGCAAGAGGTGATTACACGACCTTGCCCCAGCTGAGTGATCAGCCAGTTGTGTCAGTTTGGATGGCCAGCCAGGGGTGGCATAACACATACGCAGCCCCTGGTAGGCCTTGGGTGCACCTATCTCCTGGGTACCTATGGTACACTATACAGGGACTCACAAGGGTGACCCAATATCCAATTAGAGATGTACCTAGAGTAGATAGAGTCCATTTTACAGTGAAAGCAGATAGCCTGGGGCCCTGATTAGCAGGATCCCAGGCCAACTAAGTCAAAAACCAGCTAAACACAAGGCAAAGAATCTGGGGTAACCATAGTTAGGTATATACCTTCCTACACTTTCATTGCGCTCTGCTGTTTCTTTATGTTTCTTTCTCTCTATTGCTATCTCTTGCTCACACTCTCACACAAAGACACACAATAACCTGTCTCTCTGTGCCTCACCTGTCTGTTGTACCCTCTTCCTCTTTTCTGGACTCTCTGCCGCTCTCGTGTCCTCTCTTAACTTTTCTTTTTTCTGGCCGTATTTTCCCTCTCCCTGACCTGCCCGGAGACCTTTTTCCCGGGCTCTCTCAACCAGCAACAACACATTTTGTTACTAGTTTGTTCTTTTGATTTTAGAGGCATGCTGCTGGCTTCTTGTTGGAGAAGCAATCTGCAAAACCACTCAGCCCCTGTGACCCGTGTCACAAGAGGTAGTATTGGGTTTACTTGCAGTTCTTTTTCACTGCTGAACCTATTTCTGGCAGTCACTTGTTAGTGTTAGCTGCAGGTTATATATCATTTTACAAAAAGCTCATGAGAGCCCTGTTTAAGGCTTCTGGCAGTGTCTTTGTGATCTGTAGGGGTCTCAAGGGCAGTGCTAGGGGTCGCAAGGACCATGCCAGAGGTCGCAAATGCTACCCCTGCTGACCCCTAATTGATGTCCATGGCTAACTACCAGATGCCAGAATGTGATGGCTACACAATACTTAAATATGTGTGGAGGTAGCTCACTGCACTGGGTGTACCTGCTTAAAACTTCTTTCAAGTTAAAAACCACCTTCCTATTAAAATCTGTATTAATCCTAAACCTCTGTTTTATCAAATGAAATATTGAAATGTATTAAAGCAGCTTTAGGCCAACAATGCTGAAGCTCAGCTGCCTGTCGCACAAGCATTGCTATGAAAATGATTAAAATTAAACAAAATCGTTAAAATTAAAAGGAAAATGATCAAATTATGTCACTTTCTGTTTCAAAATTCTTTCCTTTCTCCTCCTCCTTCGCTCTGTTCTCGTACGTGCATCCTCGTCGACAGGCCATACAGCGCTGCCTTTGTCAGAGTTAGCACTGGTGGAGCTTTTAGGTCTCGCCTGGCGAAAGCAGCGCATGCGCTGCTCTTGCCATGGAGAGGACCTTTTGGAATCGATTCAGCCAAAGCTTAGTGCACGCACGTCCAGATGGACAAAGATGGCTGCTCTCGCCATCCGCAAATCTAAACATGCACGATTAGGGACAAAAAAATGCACGCGCATGTGAACAGCCCGACGCCATCTTTGTTTACTTTCATTGGCATAGGGATGTGCACACAAGCGCATTCTTTTTGTCCCTATGCGTGCATGGCGGCGTGCTTTCTCTTTCCCAGTCAGGCTAAAGAGGCAAAAGGCAAGAGTGCATCACCCCACCTACCACTGAGCCTCACTGTCAGAACTCCGTCCCTGTGAGGGGTTGGGAAGAGAGAATGATCATATATTTCCCACCCATTAGGGGGTAGGGCATGGACTCTTGAGAAAATGTATTTTTGGAGGGGTGGAGGGGTCTTACCAGTTTACCATGCAAGAACTCTACCACAGTGAACATTCCACACTTATCAGAGAAATCACTTCTAGACTCTACAGGGGGCGATCACCTGCCCCGGCCTTGCTCCCTCACCCCACTCTAACCTCTGCCGGGGGCTACACTTCTCCCCTGACTTCATGGAGTATCTTTGACCTGTGTGTGCACTTTTCACCTCAAGGTACTTCCAACCAGAGGCGCAACTATAATCAAATTTCGGGGGGGCGATGAATCTTTAGGCAATCGGCAGAGTCGAGCTGCAGGGGCTCTTAGAAGGGGTGAAACAACAACATAGCCCCATTAACATGCACAAGGTCTTTTAAATACCTGTGAAGTGCTCGGGTGCGGCTGTGATCGGTCCCCGGAAGTGTCTCATCCCGGGCTGGTATACACGACGGGGGGGGGCAAAGCCCTTTGAGGCCAATGGGTATTGCACGCCTGCTTCCAACGCAGACTCCGTACCGGGAGTTCGAAGGTCAATACTCGGGTGCACCTTTCCTTCCTCTGCCCCCCAGGCCACCCCTCGCTCTGACCCCAGCTGTCAAGGTCCACTTACTTGAGGAAGCAGCGCTGGCCGGTGTGGGTGATGGCCATCTCCCAGCAGGGGAGCAGGGGCAGCTCGTCCGTCACATCATAGCTCTGCTGGCATAGGTGAACGTGATGCTGCGGGGTAGCCAAGGTCGGGCCCCCAGCACCCCCCAGCTGCAGCGAGGCCGGGGAGGAGTAAATGTAAATGTGCTGGATTTATAGGACACACAGCTGCCCGTAAGCGTCCCGGCGCTTGCTTAGGGAACCCGTCCTGGTATTCCCCTGTGAGAAACCCCGGCTGGGTGTCCACAAGGTGAAAGCCAGGCATCCCGCCGCGAGGGGCCGTAGTGGAGATTAAGCAAGCTATTGCCCAGAGTCGCAGAGTGTGACCCCCGTGAGTTGAGTAGGCACCAGAGCGAGAATTGTCGAGTCCGTGGATTTTTTTTTTTTTTTGAGCCCGAGACCCGCCGAGGCGGGGAATCGAACCCTGGTCCACGGTCGATCTCAGCTTCCGGGTCTGCCGCCTCTAACCACTGAGCCACGCTTCTCCACAGGAGTGCGAGCGGTGGCAAGGGGGTAAGCCTCGGGCACGGGGGCAGGGCCTCGGAGTCCGTGCTGGACTGCCTCGAATGGGAGCTCGAGTCCGGGTCCATGAAGAACGACTCCTCCACGATCTAGGCTTGGGGTTCATCACAGAGTTGAAGAGCGCCTCGGGGTTCGTGTCCAGGTCCTGCGTGATGTGGATCACCTGCTGACCCTGAGGGGGAACACCGGGGGCTTGGTTCATCTTCAGCCCGAGGGAGGCCGTGCACAATCAGAAGGGATTGTCCTGCGGGGCCTAACTGGAGTCGGACCCCCACAAAAAAAAGAACACTGTTTCCAAACAAACACTGCTGGAACTTCAGATCCACCTGAGAAAACTCAGACGGCCAATAAATTCCCAGACCAAGCCACACAGCAGTGCTGCGGACACAAAACACAGTTCAGATCCACACTGTGCCCGTGCTAGGGAAAGTTGTGATGCACACACAGTGAAAGTCTCCGTGACGTGTGCATAAAAGGGAAGTTCTAAAATGGCCACAACATGTGAATTGGCCCGCACACAGATCAGGCAGCCTGGGTGGGAGATCACCAATTTCTAGAAAGATCTGGGAGTATACCTGTAGAGGCAATCATAATAGTTTTGGTCAGTCTTCTCTGTTCAAGTAAGAGCCTCTGCTGAATGTATATTGCAGCCAGGATCCAGACTGCTATGTTTCTAAGGCACAGTGTTGGGATTTGATCCTACAACAATGTATTTATTCATGTGATTTGTAGAGCGCATGGCTACCTAAACAAGCATTGAAAATGCAATAGGTCTCGCCTTTGATTAAGTTAAAGCCATTTGCTTTGCTAATTGTATAGCAAAGCAAATGGCTTTAACTTAATAAAAGGCGAGACCTATTGCATTTTCAATGCTTGTTATAGTTTTGCCCGAGTACCACCGACTTCCACTTGTTGGCAAATTGCACGCGCTATATACTGTTTTGTGACTAGTCGAAGTTTGCCCATGCTCAGTGCATGTACACTGTGTTACAATTTAGGAAGCACTCGTATAAATTCACAAAATAAGAATTCAGTAAATATTTGGTCCACCGGGCAGTTTTAGGGAGCCAAAGTTTAGCAACACGTGATCCACCGCACCGGCCCATTTTAATGACCATGGGCCACTGTGCTAATGGTTCATATCTTGCACAAACTTTGTAAACGAGGGCCTTAATGCCAGTGGAACTCGATGATGACGATGGAAGCGTCTCCCTCATCTTGGCCAATGAAAACCCGCCCCTTCACTGTGACTCCACCCCCACGCAGGCAGTGACTGTTGTCAGCCCAGATGCTATGATGGATTCACAGGTCTTCGTTTTCTAAGGGGGTGTAAAGTGCCTTCCATCATCCTCACATTGTGAAGAGCACGCTTACCTCTGTGACCTTCCCCCTTAAGGTCAAGGCAGCCTTGCCCCTTCCCAACAGGTCACATGTAGGCTCCCAGCCCCCTTACTATAAATAATGCAACATCATCAGTCCCATTCACCCGAAGACAAGAGAAGCATTAACCCTTCGTATCCAGGCAATGCAATGGGCACCTGTAGAAGAGAACATGAAATGTCACTCTTTGCACAGAGCCTACCTGCACTCCCCAGGAAGGCCCCACCGTCTTCTCCAAGGGGTTCTGTTATAGCCATGAATAGATATTATCGCACATTGTACATTCCCTGGGGTTCACAAAGTAACCTACCTCATGAATATTAATTGGGCAGCTCACAGTCTGCGACTCTCTTTAAACGCAGGGACGGAGGCCTGCAAAGTACAGCAGACCTCCGTCTCTGCATGTTCACTCCCAAGTGGGATTTTTTTAAAGCAGCCATTTTTTTCCCTCCATGGTAAAGGATGAAGCGGCTATATTTAAATCAGATTCGAACACGGTTCCTTGCCTGGCAGCTGCAGTGTGCTGCTGAGGCTTTCTTATACCAGCAGCCCTGTTTTCAAACTCATCTTTGTTGTTTTTCCCTTTTCTCTGTGCTGCAATTTGCCATTTCCCATCCTCGGGGGATGGCAGAGCTCCCAGGTCCTTACCAGTTGATCCCAGCTCCGCACCAGGGATGCTTCTGCACATGTGAGTGGGCACATGATAAACACACGGACATACATTTCCTATGTTCTATGACTTGACTGGCTTGTGGGTCAGGCCTCTGGTTCACATGTGCACTTCTATTCTGTCCATAATGTTACTAGACTTCAGAAAAGGAAAACAAATACGTATTGATGGACGTACTCATTGTAGGAGAGTAGGATCTGCTTACTATGGTTACCCCCACTTTTTGCTGGTGTTTCACTGGTTTTCGACTTTAGTCTGGCTGGGTCCCTGCTATCCAGGACCACAGCCTAGCTGCTTCCTCTCTAAAATTATTGCATGTACTTTAGGTACACTCCAGATTGGTTACTGGGTTACCCTTGTGAGTCCCTGGTATATTGTACCTTAGGTACTAAGGTCATGGGTACTCCAGAAGCCTACCAGGGGCTGAAGCATGTATTATGCCGCCCCTAGGAAGCCTTCTAAAATTGCACCACAGGACTGCTACTACAGCCTGGGTAAGGTGGTGCCTGCACCCCTTACTAAGATATAGGTTACCTATATCTACCTTTAATCACTGATGCATATAACCCTATAAGTCACTCCTATGGTAGGCCTTGACAATCCTGGAGGCAGAGTGCTTGGTTTTGTGTGAGAGGGTGCCCATGCATGAGCAGGACCCCTCTGCAGCTTTTGGAATCTGTTCTCTGGGGCTGTTCTGTGATGCAGCCAGACCATACACTCTTAAGTATATTATAGCCCTGCGGTAAATGCTAACTTTGGAATGGCTGCATGGAAACATTTCGTGTTCGGTGTCAAACACTTTGGAATACTACCACCCCCGCCAGTCCTGGCAGCGGGGGTAGAATTCCACCCTTCTAGAGTAAGAGACATGTACACACTGGTCTAACTGGAAATAGTTTAACCCCTTCAGCGCGGCGCGAATTTTCGCGCTGTGCTGAAGGTTCTAATGAGCCTATGGGATCATGACGAAACGGTTCCGTCATGAGCACAGCTCAACCGACGCTCATGACGGAACCGTTCCGTCATGAGCATGGAAGGGGTTAAAAGAGCCCTGGCATCACAAAATGAGTGCCACAGTCACAGACATGGGTATGACCTCCTGCTGCTAGATGAAACTCCGGCAGGGGAGGCCTAGACAACAGGTTTCCTGTCACAGGGAGGTGTAACCACCACCCAGACAGGCTTTAGTGTATTGGGACTGGGTGGGTGCATTAACCCCTTCGACGCTCATGACGAGCTCAGCTCGTCATGGAATTTCCATTGATTTCAATGGAAATTACATGGAATGTCCACGCACACCTTAGCATCCAAGTGGTTAAGAGAATGCTTTTCAGACAGTGCTGGGGGCACACTTGGTGTCCCTGTGCATACCCCAGTTCAAACCGGTTGCAGGGGCACTCAGCCCCTTCTCTGGCGCAAAACTGGGCAAAGGGAATGGGTGTAACCACCCCTCTTCCCTGACCCTCCCACAGGTGGGTCCCCAGAGTATGTCCAACCCCCTAACTTAGTATAAGTATGGGACCCCAGCCCTTAGGACTTCAGATTACACCTGGATGAAACTCTGCAACATATATCCTGGAACTTCGACATTCTACACGACTAGAAGACGGAAGAATCTCCCTTGGGGTTAAGGAGTGATTCCCCTGTTCAAACAGGCACCATAGAAGCATATTGCCGGTCTGCATTTCCAAGGCTTCCACGGATCCCGATGGATTTGTGACTCAGGACACAGACTTCCAGACTACTCAGAGGCCAACATGAGATCCCTGAAAAGCTGAGACCTGCAGCCCTCACGAGTGACGTGGAACCGGAACTCCTGGACACCGTGCACATTTGCAAGTGAATCAACTTCCCGAGCTTTACCGAAGTTGTGCATTGGTCTACTGGTAGTCCAAGCCCCGAGCACCATTTGCACTGAAGATTGTGGGCCTACACTTCACGAGTGTTCCGTGGGCCCGCTTCTAGCATTTCCGCTCGAGGCTCCTTTGCGATCCCTGGGCTGTCAACTGGTGGGTCTCCACGAACGTAACTCTTCTGTTTCTTGGGCTTTCTTGGTTGCTCCAGACATGCCCTGACTTCCTACCAAGTGGTGAGTCCGTCAGACTTTGCTGGTCTGCACCAAAGCCAATCTTTGCTTTCTTCATGGGTTGCTGCTGCCAAGGCTTGTTGGGTCCAATCTGGATACTGACACTGCAGCACTCGACATCCTTTATAGTCCAGCTCGAATCCAGCTCCTGGTTGTCATTGATGCCTCCCGGTCCTCGTGGCTGAAGAGTCAAGCTTCACCTTCTTCACCTGAAATCACCCGACATCAGTGGGCATCTGCTCATCGCCTTCCTGGTCACTGGCTAGTGACCCAGACACTGCCCCCTCTGATTTCAGGTTCTTTAGACCTTTGATCCACACTTGGATCCACCCGAACACTTTCAACTTGGTCGCCAGCAGCACTTTGCAGCATATCGCCATTGAAAACTACGACGAAACCCGACATCAAAAGACACCTATGCACCCGGCATCCCTGGGTGAGGTAACTCAAGTACTCCGGTGCTCCCTTGGGTAATGACTCTAGAACTGCATAGTTCTAAAGGGGTTTGCTCCAAGTCCTCTTCTAAGTGTCCTTAATCTTTAAAATTCCAACCGCGACTTTTCCCATAGGTGCTAATGGTGATTCGCTGCTGTGTTTAGACCCAGCACGCGTCCCTCGTGGGTCCCCCGTGTCACTACCATGGGTGGTTCCTGGTGTCCCCAGCGGTTCTAAAGGCTCTAGGCCTTGTATCTATGTCAGTCGTGGTTCTTACGCTACTTTCTTAATATATGGTTTGGTACGCCCCTAGGGCTCTACGTATATTGTGCTAATTTACTGTGTGCTAAATACGTTTACTGAATGTACTTTTGCCTCTAGCCTCATAAAGAGACTAGAGGGGTGTGTTTAGAATGAATACATATATTTTTATATATACCTGGTGTGGTTCTCCTTTCATTTGGTTATTCGTGAGATTATAGACTGGTAAAACCAGCGGCTTTACATTCCTTCAAGGCTTAGCCTGAAGGCTGCTCTCCACAGCTACCACTAGGATAGCTTTATATATAGGTTGTCATTAAACCTACCATCAATAAGGGTTGTTTGGACTGGTGCAAGGTGCCCACTAGAATAGTGGACAGCATATGCCAGGCCAACTTCTCACACTCATGAATATTTTTACTATAATGTTTTTAAATAGTAAGCATGAATCTGTTTTTTTCACAGGATGATGAACACAAATGAAGCAGTGGTGCAAAGAAACGTAAATGTTCAACCATAACTGAGAATGTGAGAACCCTTTAACTATATGATGAGCACAGAGATCCAGAGGTGAATGATGTATTGTAAAGAAAAGGTTTAGTTCTTCCCATATGTTTTGGCAACAGGCCTTTCAATTAACCCACAACCTACTTTAAACGTACGTCTGCAACTCACACTACTTGCGCTCCATGTCTAAAAGAAGAAATGCTTGTATTTAAAACTTTAATTGTGTCTAAAGTGTACACCATTGCACTACTGTACCAAACCGAATCAGACTTGTTTCCAATATGACATTGTTTCTATTTCATACATGTAAATGTGAGTGTTTTTTGGATTTTAAACATTAGTTTTTATATTATTTCAACAACTAGCTACAATGTCACCTTAACCTTTGTTTTTTCAGTGGATATATAAATTATGTTTTTGAATACATGGGGGAGGGGTCGCAATCTCTTTGTAAAAATCAGTCTCTAATTTCCTTATTGCAGGTGACTTGTGGCATCCCTAGTTGCCTGTAATTTAGAACCATTGTAGCTACTCCACTGTTATAACTTATTACAGCTGAGTTCTGATGTCACAATACCCACTGCCAGAGCCGGCTGCCGAGGGGAAAGGCAGGTCATTGAGCGTAATTAAAACAGCAGTTTAAAAAACGAAATGTGTATTTTGTGCCAAGGCAAGGGGGGCAATATTATGCCTGCCCTCTTTATTGCCAACTCATAGCAACAACTTCAACAAACAATAGAATTTAGAAAAGGAATCTTAGAACATTTCAATCCGATTTAATCCCATGTCAGGCAGCCATCTTCCTTCTTTGTTACTGCTCTCTTTCAAGATAAGTTCCTGTGTAATTATCCTTGAATTTGAATGTGTGTAATGTAAAGTTTTTCTTTGGTGAATGCTGGCAGAGAGAATGTTTTAGCTTGAAATGAGTGATATGGACTTTTAGTTCCAATAATATATAGTTTTAGTCAGTTTCATTTAGTTTGAGTCTTGGGGCCTTGAATTGATTGGAGGTTGTTATGGAATGCCATTTTAATTGGTACCGCATTTGAGAGGGAAATTCAGAGGTCTTTTCGGTGGGGAACGTAACTACACAGGCGTCGCTTCTGACTATTTTTGGTATTTTTAATTTCTGAAGCGTATCGGTGAGATCAGTGCTTTAAATGGGGAAAAATAAGTGCAGGTACTCATTAAAATAAAGGTGAGGCAAGTGGGTGGAGCTAGGGGCGAGGCTAAGGCCTAAAAATAATCATACATAATGAAGTGCCAGTTGCAGCACATATTAAAACACATGAGAAATGATTTTATAAAAAAATTTTTTTTTTACTCATTACACAAAATGAAAGCCACGATGGCACTTTCACACGAATGGTCGCTGCACACCTGATTGACAGTGTGGGGTCTGTCTAGAGACCCTGTCCTGTTACTCACAGTGTGACATACGCCCTATCAACCCCCTGCAGTTTGAGGCCTTTCAAATGGGCGCTGCCAGATTCTTTACCAGCAACTCTGCAAATGGCTACTTCAGCTGAGTTAATTACAAGCTCCTCGGAAGCAGAGCGGTCTCTGCTCTGCACTGAAGGAGAAAAGTTACCAGTACTCTCCCTGGCTACAGAGAAGTGCCGGTACTGACGGCAAAAAAAAAACGGAAGTGCCGGTACTCAGTACCACTGAGTACCGGCCCATTTAAAGCACTGGGTGAGATCGAAAGTTATTGCGCAGCACTGAGCCCAATTGAACAGTTGCGCGTTACTGGTGTGGAACCTTTGTATATTATGCGCATATGTGGGATTTTACAAGCCGGGAATTGTTTACCCGACGAGGCGAGGAGTTAAAATGGGATCACACTAGTCGCGTGCAGCAGGTGCCGTAAGCTGCTGGACCGTTGATGAGTTTTGGAATGGATGCACCCTATTCACGCTGCACGAACAATGTAATTACGGATAGGTCACAGTGGTGCATATTAATATAACACGTCCAATATGTGCACATAGGTAGGTGGTTATGGTTAGGATAATAACTTACTAGACTTTGGTCTTTCAGATCTAGAGTTGGGACGTGTTATAGAGGCTCCGTTTTCAGTGTAAGCTGTCGGGGCTGCTGTACAGGAGTCAGGTGATCTGTAGCCATTTTGAATTGGGCTACTTTTTGGAGTTTTGGTACTATGTCGAGCGCCCATATTTTGGGCAATTTTGTTTGTTTCTTTCTGAGGCCATTTCTAGCCAGTTTATCTTGACCTGGTGAAAGGAAAACAGGGGATTTCGGGTAGGGGAAGTATTTGAGAGTACCTTGTGGAATATTAACTGAGGGTGAGTAAACACATTTTTAGGAAGATAGACTTTCATTCTAGAGCATTTGTGTTGCACTTAAAGGAAGAAGAATGGAAACAAATACTGTATCAGAGCAAAGTTTGGAAGGAGTGTGCAAGTAGGGCAGTATCTACTTTGGCAAATCAGCCTGGCAAAAAATTGGATGATTGTCTGCAGAAGCTGGACGGAACATATGGAGAGAGTAAAGTGGAGGACGAGCAGTTTTGGTCCGTGTAGAAGGCTGCTGCGGCAGGTGGTGTAAAAGAAGGACGTAAGGTAGTGCAGAAAAGAAAGCATCTGCAGAAAGAACAAGCATTTACAATGCAATGGTTTCGCCTTTGGAAAAGTTAGAGTTATTGGCATTGTAAATGACAAAATTTGTATTTATGTGTTGGTTTTGAAAACAGATAAATAAATGGCATTGTCATTTACATTGCCATTAGCTTAATCTCTGCAGTCACTCTGCACTCTCTAGCACTCCATACTCACTCTGCACTCTCTAGCACTCCCTAGAACTCCCTACTCACTCTGCACTCTCTAGCACTCCCTAGCACTCCCTACTCACTCTGCACTCTCTAGCACTCCCTAGCACTCCCTACTCACTCTGCACTCCCTATGCACTCTGCACTCCCTATGCACTCTGCACTCCCTATGCACTCTGCACTCCCTATGCACTCCCTATGCACTCTGCACTCCCTATGCACTCCCTATGCACTCTGCACTCCCTATGCACTCTGCACTCCCTATGCACTCTGCACTGCCTATGCACTCCCTATGCACTCTGCACTCCCTATGCACTCTGCACTCCCTATGCACTCTGCACTCCCTATGCACTCTGCACTCCCTATGCACTCTGCACTCCCTATGCACTCTGCACTCCCTACTCACTCTGCACTCTGCACTCCCTATGCACTCTGCATTCCCTATGCACTCTGCACTCCCTATGCACTCTGCACTCCCTATGCACTCTGCACTCTGCACTCCCTATGCACCCTGCACTCCCTATGCACTCTGCACTCGCTATGCACTCTGCACTCCCTATGCACTCTGCACTCCCTATGCACTCTGCACTCCCTATGCACTCTGCACTCTGCACTCCCTATGCACTCTGCACTCCCTATGCACTCTGCACTCCCTATGCACTCCGCACTCTAGCACTCCCTAGCACTCCCTACTCACTCTGCACTCTGCACTCCCTATGCACTCTGCACTCTGCATTCCCTATGCACTCTGCACTCCCTATGCACTCTGCACTCCCTATGCACTCTGCACTCCCTATGCACCCTGCACTCCCTATGCACTCTGCACTCCCTATGCACTCTGCACTCCCTATGCACTCTGCACTCTGCACTCCCTATGCACTCTGCACTCCCTATGCACTCTGCACTCCCTATGCACTCTGCACGCCCTATGCACTCTGCACTCTGCACTCCCTATGCACTCTGCACTCCCTATGCACTCTGCACTCTGCATTCCCTATGCACTCTGCACTCCCTATGCACTCCCTATGCACTCTGCACTCCCTATGCACTCTGCACTCCCTATGCACTCTGCACTCTGCATTCCCTATGCACTCTGCACTCCCTATGCACTCTGCACTCCCTATGCACCCTGCACTCCCTATGATCTCTGCACTCCCTATGCACTCTGCACTCCCTATGCACTCTGCACTCTGCACTCCCTATGCACTCTGCACTCCCTATGCACTCTGCACTCCCTATGCACTCTGCACTCCCTATGCACTCTGCACTCTGCACTCCCTATGCACTCTGCACTCCCTATGCACTCTGCACTCCCTATGCACTCCCTATGCACTCCCTATGCACTCTGCACTCCCTATGCACTCTGCACTCCCTATGCACTCTGCACTCCCTATGCACTCTGCACTCTGCACTCCCTATGCACTCTGCACTCTGCACTCCCTATGCACTCTGCACTCCCTAATAATAATAATAATAATAAATCCACATTTGTAAAGCGCACAATCACCCGTAAGGGTCTCTAGGCGCTGGGGGCCGTCGGGAAGATTAAGCAAGCTATTGCCCAGAGTCGCATGGTGCTGGGCTAATCTGCCGCCGGTGCCGGAGATCGAACCGTGATCCCCAGATTCCGGAGTCAGTCACCCTGGCCGCGGCGCCACACCTCTTCCTATGCACTCTGCACTCCCAATGCACTCTGCACTCCCTATGCACTCTGAACTCCCTATGCACTCTGCACTCTGAACTCCCTATGCACTCTGCACTCTGCACTCCCTATGCACTCTGCACTCTGAACTCCCTATGCACTCTGCACTCCCTATGCACTCTGCACTCCCTATGCACTCTGCACTCCCTATGCACTCTGCACTCCCTAAGCACTCTGCACTCCCTATGCACTCTGCACTCTGCACTCCCTATGCACTCTGCACTCTGCACTCCCTATGCACTCTGCACTTCCTATGCACTCTGCACTCCCTATGCACTTTGCACTCTGCACTCCCTATGCACTCTGCACTCCCTATGCACTCTGCACTCCCTATGCACTCTGCACTCCCTATGCACTCTGCACTCGGCACTCCCTATGCACTCTGCACTCCCTATGCACTCTGCACTCCCTATGCACTCTGCACTCCCTATGCACTCTGCAGTCCCTATGCACTCTGCACTCTAGCACTCCCTAGCACTCCCTACTCACTTTGCACTCTGCACTCCCTATGCACTCTGCACTCTGCATTCCCTATGCACTCTGCACTCCCTATGCACTCGGCACTCCCTATGCACTCTGCATTCTGCACTCACTATGCACCCTGCACTCCCTATGCACTCTGCACTCCCTATGCACTCTGCACTCCCTATGCACTCTGCACTCCCTATGCACTCTGCACTCCCTATGCACTCTGCACTCCCTATGCACTCTGTACTCCCTATGCACTCTGCACTCTTCACTCCCTATGCACCCTGCACTCCCTATGCACTCTGCACTCCCTATGCACTCTGCACTCCCTATGCACTCTGCACTCCCTATGCACTCTGCACTCCCTATGCACTCTGCACTCTGCACTCCCTATGCACTCTGCACTCTGCACTCCCTATGCACTCTGCACTCCCTATGCACTCTGCACTCCCTATGCACTCTGCACTCCCTATGCACTCTGAACTCCCTATGCACTCTGCACTCTGAACTCCCTATGCACTCTGCACTCTGAACTCCCTATGCACTCTGCACTCTGAACTCCCTATGCACTCTGCACTCTGCACTCCCTATGCACTCTGCACTCCCTATGCACTCTGCACTCCCTATGCACTCTGCACTCCCTATGCACTCCCTATGCACTCTGCACTTCCTATGCACTCTGCACTCCCTATGCACTCTGCACTCTGCACTCCCTATGCACTCGGCACTCCCTATGCACTCTGCACTCTGCACTCCCTATGTATTCTGCACTCCCTATGCACTCTGCACTCCCTATGCACTCTGCACTCTGCACTCCCTATGCACTCTGCACTCCCTATGCACTCTGCACTCCCTATGCACTCTGCACTCCCTATGCACTCTGCACTCCCTATGCACCCTGCACTCCCTATGCACTCTGCACTCCCTATGCACTCTGCACTCTGCGCTCCCTATGTACTCTGCACTCTGCACTCTCTATGCACTCTGCACTCCCTATGCACTCTGCACTCCCTATGCACTCTGCACGCTGCACTGCCTATGCACTCTGCACTCTGCACTCCCTATGCACTCTGCACTCCCTATGCACTCTGCACTCCCTATGCACTCTGCACTCCCTATGCACTCTGCACTCTAGCACAGTCTTGTACATAGCACTGAAGCCAGTTATGAGGACCTCTGGGAGCAGCGTGTGGTGTTTCATTCTTGTAAGCAGTGCTGAAGCCGGTGAGGGGACCTCTAGCTAGGAGCAGCGTGTGGTGTAGCAGTTTTGTACATAGCGCTGGAAACGGTGAAGCGGGCCTCTAGGAGCAGTGTGTGGTTGTTAGAAAGGCGATTCCAGGGGAGACAGAAGATGTCTGACTGCCGCCCCGAAACCCACCTTTCCGTATGGAATTGGCCGAGCGCCGTCGAGAGGCCTCTTTGGCGAGGCTCCTCTACTACTATCGTAACAGCCGAGCAGTCACACCACCACAGAGAGACACCACACAAGAGTAGATTTAAGAGTCTTTATATAAGGAATAAAGGCAAGGTTCCGCAGCAATATGTACAGGGGGGATCGAGGGATCCCAACAAAGTCTCAATGTCCGGGGAAGGGGGTAGCGGGACAGTCTTGGTACCAGCTGGCACTAGGAAACCCTGCGCACAGCTCTCAATCCTCGAGCTGGGGGTGTGCCGGGAGCCGTGACAGCGTCAACAGGGCTCGGCGGATGGTTCAGCTTGGTAGAGCCGCGACAGCGTCGGCAGGGCTCGGCGGATGGTTCAGCTTGGTAGAGCCGCGACAGCGTCAGCAGGGCTCGGCGGATGGTTCAGCTTGGTAGAGCCGCGACAGCGTCAGCAGGGCTCGGTGGATGGTTCAGCTTGGTAGAGCCGCGACAGCGTCAGCAGGGCTCGGCGGATGGTTCAGCTTGGTAGAGCCGCGACAGCGTCAGCAGGGCTCGGCGGATGGTTCAGCTTGGTAGAGCCACGACAGCGTCAGCAGGGCTCGGCGGATGGTTCAGCTTGGTAGAGCCGCGACAGCGTCAGCAGGGCTCAGAGGTTCCAGGTTCCAGGTTCAAGAGTTCTTATCAGGATCAGCCGCGACGAGGTCAGCAGGGCTTCGACTCCCAGATACAACTGCCTTCCTGATCCAGGGCTGGCCCAGATATAGGACTGGAGTCCTTTGATGTCCGGACCCTCGCGCCTGGGGGGCAGAAGGGCCGGGATGAAGGTGTCCAGACACCCAGCAGGGGGGTGGAGCCAGCGCCCAGGGAGGCCGGAGGGCGATCGATACCAGGCGTCCGGGGACGGCTGGAGGGCCATCGAAACTCCTCTCCTCCGGGATCCGCCAAGTGGCCACTTTACCACCTGGGTTGATCTTGGTGCCACGATGTTGGGGCTTCGCTGGGGCCGCGGCCGGGGTCGGGCCGAGGCCACGTGCTCGGGACGCGATGGGACCAAGATGGAGTTGGCCCTAAAAGGGTGGCCCGGGGTGGTGACCGGACCTGCAGAGTTGGGGCGAGCTGGGTACGCCGGGTTCCAGGGGGGGAGAGCCGGGGTTTGCCAGGGGGGCGGCTCTCGTCGAGAGTTCGTTGAGGGTGGTGTCCGGGGGGCAACAGCGGGTCGATGGAGGGCCGATGTCGTCCAGGGCCCGCCATGCGGGAGGGGTAGGACCACGCCACGAGGCCGGGTCCAACAGTGGTGTTTCATTCTTGTACATAGCGCTTTAGTCAGTTATGGGGACCTCTAGGAGCAGTGTGTGGTGTTGTCGTCTTGTACACAGCTCTGAAGCCAGTTATGGGGACCTCTAGGAGCAGCATGTGGTGTTGCAGTCTTGTGCACAGCGCCAAAGCCAGTTATGGGGGTCTCTAGGAGCAGCGTGTGGTGTTTCATTCTTGTACATAGCGCTGGAGTCTTGTACATAGCGCTGGTGACGGGACCTCTAGGAACAGCGTCTGGTGTAGCAGTCTTGGGCACAGCACTGAAGCAGGTCTTGGGGACCTCTAGGGGCAGCGTGTGGTGTTTCATTCTTGTACATAGCGCTGAAGCCAGTTATGGGGACCTCTCGGGGCAGCGTGTGGTGTTTCATTCTTGTACATAGCGCTGGAGCCGGTGAAGGGGGCCTCGAGGAGCAGCGTATGGTGTTGCAGTCTTGTATGTAGCACTGGAGCCGGGGAGGGGACCTCTAGGAGCAGCGTGTGGTGTTTCATTCATGTACATAGCACTGAAGCCAGTTTTGGGGACTTCTAGGGGCAGCGTGTGGTGTTGCAATCTTGTACACAGCGCTGAAGCCAGTTATGGGGACCTCTAGGAGCAGCGTGTGGGGTTTAATTCTTGTACATAGCGCTGAAGCCAGTTATGGGGTCTCTAGGAGCAGCGTGCGGTGTTGCCGTCCTGTACATAGCGCTGAAGCCAGTTATGGGGACCTCTAGGAGCAGCGTGTGGTATTTCATTCTTGTACATAGCACTGAAGCCAGTTATGGGGACCTCTAGGAGCAGCGTGTGGTATTTCATTCTTGTACCCAGCGCTGAAGCAGGTGAGGGGACCTCTAGGCGCAGCGTGTGGTGTTTCATTCTTGCACATAGCACTGAAGCCAGTTAAGGGGACCTCTAGGAGCAGCGTGTGGTGTTTCATTCTTGTACATAGCGCTGCAGCCGGTGAAGGAGGCCTCTAGTAGCAGTGTGTGGGGTTTCATTCTTGTAAATAGCTCTGAAGCCAGTTATGGGGACCTCTGGGAGCAGCAAGTGGTGTTGCAGTCTTGTATATAGCGCTGGAGCCAGGAAGGGGACCTTTAGGAGCAGTGTGTGGTGTTGCAGTCTTGTATATAGCGCTGAAGCTGGGAAGGGGACCTAGGAGCAGTGAGTGTTGTTGCAGTCTTGTACATAGCGCTGGTGACGGGACCTCTAGGAGCAGCGTGTGTGTAGCAGTCTTGTACATAGCGCCGAAGCCAGTTATGGGGCCTCTAGGAGCAGCATGTGGTGTTGCAGTCTTATATATAGAGCTGAAGCCAGTTATGGGGACCTCTTGGGGCAGCGTGTGGTGTTGCAGTCTTGTATATAGCGCCGGGGAGGGGACCTCTGGGAGCAGCGTGTGGTGTTTCATTCTTGTACATAGTGCAGAAGCCAGTTATGGGGACCTCTAGGGGCAGTGTGTGGTGTTGCAGTCTTGTACATAGCACTGAAGCCAGTTATGGGGAACTTTAGGAGCAGCGTGTGGTGTTTCATTCTTGTACATAGCGCTGAAGCCAGTTATGGGGGTTCTAGGAGCAGCATGTGGTATTGATGTCCTGTACATAGCGCTGAAGCCAGTTATGGGGACCTCTAGGAGCAGCGTGTGGTGTTTCATTCTTGTGCACAGCGCCGAAGCCAGTTATGGGGACCTCTAGGAGCAGCGTGTAGTGTTGCAGTCTTGTACATAGCGCTGGAGCCCGTGAAGGAGGCCTCTAGGAGCAGCGTGTGGAGTTTAATTCTTGTACACAGCGCTGGAGCCCGTGAAGGGGGCCTCTATGAGCAGTGTGTGGTGTTTCAGTTGTGAGTGCCACCTCTTATTTTATGTCATTTCTTCAACTATTCTGTTTGTATCCTGTAACTTTGTAAATCTCCTCTAGTAACATACTTGGCTATATTGTAAAGCGCTCTGACATGGGTAAAGTCCGCGCTATATAAAATTGGATAAATAAATAATACACAGCGCTGGAGCCGGTGAGGGGACCTCTAGGAGAAGCGTGTGGTGTTGCAGTCCTGTGTATAGCGCTGGTGATGGGACCTCCAGGAGCAGCTTGTTGTGTAGCAGACTTGTACACTCAAAGCCAACGTTGGGTAAAAGGGACCTCTAGGAGCAGTGTCCGGTGTTACTGCTGCGATCGGGACATATATTCGCAGAGCGTTGTACTGCTGCCTCGCACACTTCTCTTGTGCTGGTGTGTGACCTCTAGTCACTACTGATGCAACTGCACCAAAGCACCTAACTATTGGGCAATAAACATAACATTAAGAGAGTATAGTGAAATCCGGTTAACATGTTTGTATGGCCATCCACTGCTTTTTATAAGACGTCTGACGAAAGCTCCAAAATTCATTTTCAACAAAGAATCGGAGCATTAATTCTGGCGAGAGACTCCAAATTTTTTAAAGCTAAAAATGTTTTGATTTTAGACATCTCCTGCCTGAAATTTTCTCAGCTTCAGTGGAAGCCCCGGGGAAAAATGCATTCCTCTAATTATTTTTTCGAAATCCACGAATTTCTCGCTCTGAAATGTTGGCATACATAGACTTATTGGGGTGATATGCGAAAACATGAAAGAGGGGGGTCTACCTTCTTGTTTCCCGAGTATTGTATTTTTGAATGTGGGCTGGAGTGTCGAGATTAAGATGTGCATAACATGTAATAGTTATGGTGCAGCAAAAAACGACTGTATTAATTTACCAAATTCTGTAGCTGTTACATTTCAATCGTATGATAGTGCCACGCTCTGAAGCATATGCTGGCATAAATGCGCTACGCACACCATCAATCAAGCGCGGCTATTCTCCAGTGAGGCGTTGAAGTGCTTTAAGCTGGGCAGCACGCTGCTCTGAAATCCAGACGGGCACACGGAGAGCGGGAGGGGGGACGGGCACACGGAGAGTGGGAGGGGGGACGGGCACACGGAGAGCGGGAGGGGGGACGGGCACACAGAGAGCGGGAGGGGGGACGGCGGTAGGGGGGACACGGAGGAAGGCAGGACAGCAGCAAGCACTCACCAGAGGTCAGGGCAAATGACAAAATGAAAGGCGGCCCCAAAAAAAAAAAAACACACGCCCACAGCCGCATGACGTTGTCAGAAGGGGCAGGATGAGAAAAACATCCCAGGAACGCCCACGAGTCGCCTCGCGGGATGACGGACGCCTCTGTTTGCCAATGGCTAGCATCCATTTATGGAGCTAGCCAATGGGAAACAGAGGCTGTCCGAACATCCATACTGTAACTCAAAAGATTTCGCCCTGGGCGGGGCACTGCGTGCCTTCGCCAGGTCGAAACCTAAAAAGGGTATATGGCAAAAGGGCATTACGGTAGAAAGAAAAACCAAAATGCAACTAGGATAGAGTTGAGTGGAAAAGCTACAAAGACTGGAAAAGGGGATCCCAGAGCAGTGGCCTGTGATGAATTCATCAGTAGTGGCGATGTTGTAATATTGTGTTCTTCTGGTTTAGAGGACACAGATGATGATGAGGTGAAAAGAAAGAAAGCAAAAAGAGAGGACGAGGGAAAAGATCAAGTGTATCAGGTTAATGTTTCATTGGATAAATACATATTTGACTTTCATACCATTCAGCATCCTTTGTCACCTCAGTGGGTTGCGCACGGCATGTGGCTGCGTATGTAGAATTCTGGATTAGGAGAGAAAAGCCAAAGGAAGTCAGAACTAGACTTCGGTCAGAGTGTCCTAGGCCGTCTTTAGCCAATAAGGTGGCTTATACTCCAGAATTAGAATTATGGATGTTGAATTTTTTTACAAAGCCAGGAAGAGATCCTAGAAGAGGATTAGATAAGGGCCTGAAGGGTTGTCCGGATCGTTTGCTTGATGCCTTTGGTCCCTTAACCAAGATACTTGATACGTGTGAAAAAGCATATCTGCTGGCTACTGCTGTAGATGTTTTGGAGCTACAATAGTGGGTGCAGCAAGCAGTGTGTTTGTTATGAAACACTAACGCACCTTTGTATAATGAGCGCAGAAAAAGTCTTCTTATGAAGATAGACCCAAAGCTAGCGGAGCTGGCCAATAAGGAGTCTGGTCACGGGGCGAAATGCCTGCTGTTTGGTGATGAATTTGTCAAGGAAATGGCAAAATATGGAAGAGCAATAAATTCAATACAAACGGATATGTGAAAGGCTTTTGGTGGGGCCAGGAAAATGCACGATCGATTCCCCGAATTAGGTTTTGGGATCACATGGGCTTCCTTCACGCGAGGATATAGACCCTCAAGATATAAGTTGACAAGTTTCTATCCCCAGAGACAGAGGGAAAGAGGAAAAGCAAGAAGAGACAGAATGGCAAGAGGCAAGCAAGGTGTGTTTGGCAGGAGACCCTTTGTGTATCTCAATAAAACTGAGCTGCAGACTCACCCATTTTTTAGAGAGATGGAAGGAGATAACGGCCGATCCTTGGGTTTTGCAAACTGTGCAGGGTTATCAGATAGTACTGGTTCAGGAGAGTTGGCCAAGGACCCTGAGGTTTTCAAGGGAAGAAGAAAGAATGGTGGATCTGGAAGTAAAAGAACTAGTGATGAAACGTGCAATAGAAAAAGTAGTGGGTGTGACACAAGGTTTTGTAAGCCATTTATTTTTGGTAGAGAAAAAGGACAAAGGGATGAGACCTGTAATAAACTTAATGGAGTTGAATGACTGGTTTCAATACCATCACTGCAAAATGGAAGGGATTCATATGTTGAGAGATATGTTAAGGAAAGGGAACTGGTTGACACGTCTGGATATGAAGAATGCGTATTTGATGGTCCCTGCTTGCAAGGAGCAGAGAGATCTTTTGAGATTCATTTGGCAAGCGGTAATGTGGAGGTTCAAGAGCCGTCCATTTGGTTTGACATCAGCACCCTGGTATTTCACCAAGATAATGAGACAAGGGGTGTAAGACTGATAGTGTACTTGGGCGACATTTTGATTATGGCAGAAACTAAAGAGCTGGCATAGGAGCAGACGAAAGTTCAGTTAGATGTAGAGGCGTTGGAGTGGTGGCAGGAGACTTTGGAAGCCTGGAATGGAAGGGATATTTTTGGCAATGTTCCGGGTGTGTTGTAGAATCAGATGCCAACCTCCAGGGTTGGGGGGCAAGGTGTGGTCCCTTTGCAATGGGGGAAATGGACAAGGCAGGAGCAGGAGATGCATATCAACTACCTGGAGTTGTTGGCAGGATTGTTTGCGATAAAAAGTTTTGTAAAAGAGCAGGCGAAGTGCTGTGTTTTATTAAGAATGGACAATGTGTCCGCAGTAAGGTATGTGAACAGGTCGGGAGGTGCTCGGTCAGAGGCTTTAGCGGACTTAGAAAAGGAGTTCTGGCACTTTTGTTTGAACTAAGACATTATAGTGCAAGCACAATATAGTCCAGGAATGACCAATTCAGTAGCAGATTGGAATTCAAGGAAACTGAAGGATTTCAGCAAATGGATGCTGGACAGGGATTTTTTCAGGGTATTGAACCACAGATGGGGTCCATTGAGTGTGGACTGTTTGCGAACAGGGGGAATGCACAAGTGACAAGGTTTTACGGTTGGAGACCGGATCCAGAGGCAGTGGATGCCTTCCTGCAGCATTGGGGGAATGTACGCAGTTATACTTTCCTCCCGTTTGCTTTGATTCAAAGTTTATTGGTGAAGAAGAGGAGAGAGCGAGCGGAATATATATAATTACGTCTCAGAACAGGGCTAGTGAGAACAGAGCCAGGGGTCTTAGAAGGTAAGTTAGGGGTAGCAGCTTATACCCATGGCTAACATTAATTCCTTACTTTTCAACCTAAGTGTGTAGGTGGCAGGCGACCTCTGTTTTTGGGACTAACAACCACCAATAATAGATTTGTCTGAGTCATTCACCCTCTGTTAAGAAAGCTGTGGTTCATCAGTACGAGGTCAGAGTCCTCAGACAACCTCTAAAATCCACACATTGTTTTCAAATCTTGCCTTGTCACTGTTGCTGAAGTTGTTGGTATGTTTGCTGATGAAGAGATGTGCTAGCTGATGCGGGGTGATACCCCAAAACCAAACCCAGGATGATTGTTTCCGGTCCAGGGAGTAACTGGCTTGGCAGTTCAGGCTGGACTGAACTTCCAAGGAGGATCACGGTCAAGACTGATTTGCATATGACTGGGTTCAAACTGGAGTGGCATGGTGAGCAAAAAGAAACGATGGATGAAACCCAGATCTGTGACTGGAGTGAATGTTTGATTTGTTCAGCATTCCGTCCATCATTTGTTCTTTTTGTGATGTGTTATCGAGGCAGAACTTGCCACCTTTACCATACCTCATTTATTTCTGCATCAGAAGCCACTAGGTTTTTCAATCTGACCTTGACCCTGTTATATAGGGCTCGCGCCCATGCACCACGATGGCTCAAGGATGCCTCACGCCTCGAGGGCTCATGGTCAACAAAGGGATGGAATGCGGGAGTTTTGATTATGTGAAGAAGAGGTTGGTTCTAATGGCTATGTAGTTTGTTGTACCGGCCAAGGGAGGAGTCCGCTCTTACCTGTGTCATGAAAATAAATCCATGTACTCAAACCATATCGTTGTCCAGCGTCCTCCATTTCATAACAGCCTTAAGGCATTTGACGGTCATTACTGTGATGTCACAATTGTGCGAAAGGTCATGTGATGTCACTTATGCAGATGTCATCATAATATGGTAATCAGTAGTTTCAAATCTGAAACATCCTGCCTCCTCTTGCCACCAGAATGGCTGAAATTGGAACGACTAGTAAAGAGGCTAATTGATCCAAGGTGGAAATTGTGGCTGAACACCTGAAAATAATTTGATGCAGGAAGTGCTGGCTCCGTGGACGGGTCTATACACAATGGTGAGTTGTGAAGGCCTCTCTTACGTGTGTTGCTTTGCTTTTATTACGCTCCTGGTGGCTTTCAAAGACGTCTATGATGTCTGGTGGCTGCAGGTACCAGGAGACCGGCCCAATGAAGGCTGCAGGTGGTGGTGGTGGACCACCACATCCACCACCACCACGTCCACCACTACATCCACCACCATGTCCACCACCATGTCCACCACCACCATGTCCTCCACCACTACCACATCCACCACCACCATCACCATGTCCACCACCACGTCCGCCACCACCATGTCCACCACCACCATGTCCACCACCACCATGTCCACCACCACCACGTCCACAACCACCACGTTCATCACCACGTCCACCAATACATCCAACACCACATCCACCACCATGTCCACCACCACTTCCACCACCACATCCACAACCACCACGTCCACCACCACTTCCACCACCACATCCACCACCATATCCACAACCACCACGCCCACCACCACATCCACCACGTCTACCACCACGTCCATCACCATCACCACCACGTCCACCACCACCACCACGTCCATCACCACCACCACTACCACGTCCACCACCACCATGTCCACCACCACCACGTCTACCACCACCATCACCACATCCACCACCACGTCTACTACCACAACCACGTCCACCACCACCACGTCCACCACCACCACATCTACCACCACCATGTCCTCCACCACCACCATGTCCACCACCACCACGTACACCACCACATCCACCACCACCATGTCCACCACCATAACCATTACCTCATCCACAACCACCCCATCCACCACCACCATCATGTCCACCACCACCATCACGTCCACCACCACCATGTCCATTACCACCACCACTACGACATCCACTACCACCACCATCACATCCACCTCCACATCCACTACCACCTCCACATCCAACACCACCACATCCACTACCACATTCACCACCACTACGTCTATCACCACCATGTCCACCACGTCTACCACGTCCACCACCACATCCACCACCACCATGTCCACCACCATGTCCACCACCACGGCCACCACCACGGCCACCACCAACACATCCAGCACCATGTCCATCACCACGTCCACCACGTCCACCACCACCACATCCACCACCACTACCATGTCCACAACAACCATGTCCACCACATCCACTACCACCATGTCC
This sequence comes from Lissotriton helveticus, assembly GCF_964261635.1. Classification (NCBI taxonomy): domain Eukaryota; kingdom Metazoa; phylum Chordata; class Amphibia; order Caudata; family Salamandridae; genus Lissotriton; species Lissotriton helveticus. The sequence goes on from NC_136069.1 coordinate 1,656,495,871, forward strand.
ACCACATCCAACACCACCATGTCAACCACCACATCCACCACCACTAGGTCCTCCACTGCTACATCCACCACCAGCACCACGTCCACCACCACATCTACAACCACCACCACGTCCATCACCACCACCTCCAATACCATGTCCACCACCACCACCACGTCCACCACCACCATATCCACCAGAACATCCACCACCACATCCACCACCACCATGGCCACCACATCCACCATGTCCACCACCACCACGTCCACCACCACGTCCACCACCACATCCACCACCTCGTCTACCACCACCACGTCCACCACCACCATGTCCTCCACCATTACCTCATCCACCACCACCACATCCACCATGTCCTCCACCACCACGTCCACCACCACCACGTCCACCACCACTATCACGCCCACCACCACCACGCCCATCACCACCACCACTACCACGTCCACAACCACCATGTCCACCACCACCATGTCCACCACCACCATGTCTACCACCACCATCACCATATCCACCACCACATCCATTAACACCACCATGTCCATCACCACCACATCCACCACCACGTCCACAACCACCACGTCCACCACCACCACATCCACAACCACCACATCCACCAATACGTCCACCAATACATCCACCACCACCACATCCACCACCACATCCACAACCACCAGCACCATGTCCACCACCACATCCACCACCACCACATCCACCACCACATCCACCACCTTCACCACCACGTCCACCACCACCACGTCCATCACCACCACCACTACCACGTCCACCACCACGTCCACCAATACATCCACCACCACCACATCCACCACCACATCCACAACCACCAGCACCATGTCCACCACCACATCCAACACCACCACATCCACTACCACATTCACCACCACCACGTCTATCACCACCACGTCCACCACGTCAACCACCACATCCACCACGACCATGTTCACCACCATGTCCACCACCACGGCCACCACCACAGCCACCACCACAGCCACCACCACGGCCACCACCAACACATCCAGCACCATGTCTACCACCACGTCCACCACCACCACGTCCACCACCACCACATCCACCACCACTACCATGTCCACAACCACCATGTCCACCACATCCACCACCACGTCCACCACCACTAGGTCCTCCACCGCTACATCCACCACCAGCACCACGTCCACCACCACATTTACAACCACCACCACGTCCACCACCACCACCTCCAATACCATGTCCACCACCACCACGTCCACCACCACCACCACCATATCCACCAGAACATGCACCACCACATCCACCACATCCACCATGTCCACCATTACCACATCCACCACCACGTCCACCACCACTTCCACCACCACGTCCACCACCACCACGTCCACCACCACCATGTCCTCCACCATTACCTCATCCACCACCACCGCATCCACCATGTCCTCCACCACCACATCCACCACCACCACATCCACCACCACTATCATGTCCACCACCACCACATCCATCACCACCACCACTACCACATCCACAACCACCATGTCCACCACCACCGCGTCCACCACCACCATGTCTACCACCACCATCACCACATCCACCACCACATTCATTACCACCACCATGTCCATCACCACCACATCCAGCACCACGTCCACAACCACCACGTCCACCACCACCACATCCACAACCACCACGTCCACCACCACATCCACCAATACATCCACCACATCCACCACCACATCCACAACCACCAGCACCATGTCCACTACCACATCCACCACCACCACGTCCACCACCACATCCACCACCTTTTCCACCATGTCCACCACCACCATGTCCATCACCACCACCACTACCATGTCCACCACCACCATGTCCACCACCACCACGTCCACCACCACCATGTCTACCACCACCATCACCACATCCACCACCACATCCACAACCACCAGCACCATGTCCACTACCACATCCACCACCACCATGTCCATCACCACCACCACTACCATATCCACCACCAGCATGTCCACCACCACCACGTCCACCACCACCACATGTACCACCACCATCACCACATCCACCACCACGTCCACTTCCACCACCACATCCACCATGTCCACCTCATCCTTCCAACACCATGACCACCAGCACCACCACTTCCACCACCACCACGTCCACCACCACATCCACCACCACCATGTCCACCACCACATCCACCACCACGTCCACCACCACCATCAAGTCCACCACCACCACGTCCATCACCACCACCACTACCACATCCACCACCTCCATGTCCACCACCACCACGTCCACCACTACCATGTCTACCACCACCATCAGCACATCCACCACCACATCCACTACCACCACCACGTCCACCACCACCACATCCACTACCACATCCACCACCACCACGTCCACCACCACCACGTCCACAACCACCACCATGTCCACCAACATGTCCACCACCACCACTTTCACCACCACGTCCACCACCATGTCCACCACCACGTCCACCACCAACACATTCAGCACCACGTCCACAACCACGTCCACCACCACGTCCTCCACGACCACCACATCCACCACCACCACATCCACCACTACTACCACGTCCACAACCACCATGACCACCATATCCACCACCACCATGTCCACCACCACCACATCCAACACCACCATGTCCACCACCACATCCACCACTACGTCCACCACCACTAGGTCCTCCACCGCCACATCCACCACCAGCACCACGTCCAGCAGCACGACCACCACCACATCCACCACCACCACATCCACCACCAATACCACATCCACCACCACCACGTCCACCACCACCATGACCACCACACCCACCACCACCATGTCAACCACCACCACCACATCCACCACCACGACCACGTCCACCACCACCAACACCACCACCACATCCACCACCACGTCCACCACAACCATGTCCTTCACCATTACCTCATCCACCACATCCACCATGACCTCCATCACCACATCCACCACCACCATCACCATGTCCACCACCACATCCACCACCACCATGTCCACCACCACCACATCCATTGTCACCACCAGGTCCACCACCACCATATCCAACACCACCACCACCATGTCCACCACCACATCCACCATCATGTCCACCACCAGATCCACCACAACCACGTCCACCACCATGTCCACCACCACATCCACCACCACCATGTCCACCACATCCACCACCATGTCCACCACCATGTCCACCACCACCACGTGCTCCACCACCACCACATCCACCACTACCATCAGCATGTCCACCACCACGTCCAACACCACCACATCCACCACCACTATGTCCACCACCACCATGTCCACCAAAACATCCACCACCACGTCCACCAAAACATCCACCACCACCACCTCATCGACCACCATGTCCACCACCACATCCACCACCACATCCACCACCACCACGTCCACCATCACGTCCATCACCATCACCACCACCACGTCATCACCATCACCACTACCACGTCCACCACCACCATGTCCACCACGTTCACCACCACCACGTCTACCACCACCATCACCACATACACCACCATGTCCACTACCACCACCACGTCCGCCACCACCACATCCATCACCACCACATCCACCACCACCATGTCCACCACCACCACCACATCCACCACGTCCAACACACCACGTTCACTACCACCACATCCACCACCACCATGTCCACCACCACATCCACCACCACATCCACCACCACCACAGCCACCACCACCATCACGTCCACCACGTCCATCACCACTAGGGGTGGGCAGAATTTGAAAAATTGCCTTTCGTAAAATATCCCGAAACGGCAAACATTTCAGGGGCAGGCGTCTTTGTGAGTTCACATGCCTCTCTTGTTTTTAAATTATAAAAGGTCACAGACCGATCAGAGCAGCAGGCGAGGAGAAAGAAGCTCCTGGTCACAGGAACTGCACAGGGATTGCGCTTGTGAAAATCAAGGATGCAAAGGCCTCCATCAAGCATCAGAGCTAATTTTCGATGGTAGATATGGGGAGAAGAAACCCCTGCCTAGCCTCGACAAAGCTCACGATTTTTGGGGGCTGATTAATGAGTTACTGAATTTGGGCTGCAACTCGGGCACCTGCTTCATTTATATCTGTAAGTGCTTCCTGTTGAGGTTTAATTTTTGTGACAGGAGCACTGTGCCAGAAAGAATCCTGCCCTGCATTATTTATCCAAGACGCCACCATTGCAAATAATATACCATTCCGTTCCGCCGCGGATCGCGGAAATTTTGACATTTTCGTGTTCCGTGCAGAACTTGATAATGCTGAATTTTCGCAAATTCCGCGAGTGGAACAGAATTTGCCGCCCACCCCTAATCACCACCACCACTACCACGTCCACCACAGCCATGTCCACCACCACCACGTCCACCACCACCATGTCTACCACCACCATCACCACATCTACCACCACATCCACTACCACCACCACGTCCACCACCACCACATCCACTACCACATCCACCACCACGTCCACCACATCCACCACCACCATGTCCACCACCACCACTTCCACCACCACGTCCACCACCAAAACATCCAGCACCACGTCCACCACCACGTCCACCACCACCATGTCCTTCACCACCACCACGTCCACCACATCCACCACCACTACCACGTCCACAACCACCATGTCCACCACATCCACCACCACCATGTCCACAACCACCATGTCCAACACCACCATGTCCACCACCACATCCACGACCATGTCCACCACCACTAGGTCCTCCACTGCCACATCCAGCACCAGCACCACGTCCACCACCACCACCTCCAATACCATGTCCACCACCACCACCTCCATATCCACCACCACATCCCCCACCATGTCCACCACCACCATGACCACCACATCCACCACTACCATGTCCACCACCACCACGTCCACCACCACCACATCTACCACCACCACCACGTCCACCACCACGTCCACCACCACCACATCCACCACCACATCCACCACCACGTCCACCACCACATCCATCACCACATCCACCACCACCACGTCCACCACCACCATGTCCTCCACCATTACCTCATCCACCACCACCACATCCACCATGTCCTCCACCACCACCACATTCACCACCACCACCATGTCTACCACCACCATCACCCCATCCACCACCACATCCACTACCACCACCACATCCACTACCACATCCACCACCACCACGTCCAAAACGTCCACCACATCCACCACCTCCATGTTCACTGTGGAAAAACAGCTATTCCAGGTTACCTTCTTACACGCTGTTTTGGCGTTAGCCACCTCTAAACCACTTCGACGATTATCAAATAAAGAGGCAGGCGCTGGAAACCGGAATACGGAAAACAGAGTTTAATTCGCTCCGGAACAGAACACGTCAGATCAGACAAGAGGATATCTTCTCGAGGTGCTCTGTCAACATCTCTGAGGCCTGGCTTCTTATACACTGGTTTATTGCTTTATTACATACAACACATTCTTGGTAATGCTTTGATGTACGGAAAGACATCCCCGAAACCCCCGCTCCAGGCCCGTTCCCACACACATCTACAGTAGAAGTCCCCATCCCGATCTCAGCATGATGGCTATCGCGCAGCTGGGCATTCCGCTGGGAACAGGAATATGTGTGATTGGTCGGATATTGAGGTGTGAGGGCATTGATTAATCTCGGCCCCCTTTGAAGGGAGGCGAGTTTCTACTGTAGGGGGGCAATAAACTGCAATCGCAGGGCTAGGTGATGGCCTGGGATCGGCTCGGACAATCGGGCACAGGGGAAGGGGGTTTATCAGAAGCCCATCTGTGTGAAAGGTATGAAAGGGTAGGTGGGTTCCGCACGGGATGTGGCTCTGGAGCAGGGTCGCGCTGAAGCTGTTTATGGCTCCGACAGATGTTTGGGAGTTGCCAGCGCGCAGGGGACGATCGCAAGGCCAGGGAGACGTGCAAGCGATCGGCAATGTTACAAGAGTGGCCATGGTTTCAAAATGGCTGCTGCTTACGTGTTCGTAAAAGGTCTGAAATGTGACAAGATGGCGTTGGTAATGTTTACTCTATGATCTAATATTCAACAGTGTACCCTTTGAACATAACCCGGTATCTTGTTAATTTATGTCAATGTTCATTATGTGGTGGATCTCTGTTTCGTGCAAAACTTTCATGTGCTCAAATTGATTGTCCAGAGTCTTGGGGCATAATGAATTAGCAAACAGAGAGCACAAGGGCGGTATGCATTGTATCCCCAGACAACACCCACACAATGCAAGAATCGGTACTAATGCAATTATTAACAATTTCCAGCCCCAGTCTTTCAAAGTGGTCCAAAACCATCCTCCGAGTGTCCAGCCATCTTGTTCCTGATGGATTTCCGAAGATAGTCTGTGGAGGTGTTCTATTGCCTTGTAAACGGAAGGTGAGTAGTCTGGGACGAAGGTACAACAGCTGGCACCGATGATGCGGCATGCTCCTCCGCGGTCCGCCAGCACCACGTCGAGCACAAGGCGGTTCTGCAAAGCCACGAGGCGGACCGCCTGCAGCTCAGCTGTGTTGTTAGCAAGGATGCCTGCCGTGACGTTCAATGCTGTTTCAACTGCTTGGGTCAAATGGCGGATGGCCCGACTGTTTGACATCGGACCCCAGAAAGGAATGAGTCCTTTTGCAGCATCAAGGAACTGCGAAGAGGTGGAATCTGCTCGTTCCGTGTCTAAAGAGCGTTTCTGCCTGTGGTATGCTGCCGGTGCCACATAGGTGGGAGGAAGGACGAAGGAGATGTAGCAGGTGCCTCCCCAGCCTTTAGGGAGCCAGGTGTAGGCTTTGGTGCCGCAGACAAAGTACATGTTCGGGGATGCTACAAATTAAGGGGGATCAGCAGTGTTCAGAGTTCTTCTGATAGGACAGAAGCTGTGGCCCACAAATTTGGTCCCCAGGCCCTCGATGCAGACGAGGCCAGAGACATTCACCACAGATAGGGCCACAGTCAGAGTTGCAGCAGTTCGCTTACGTAGATATGAAAAGGTGGGTCTGGCCGGATTGTTGAAAACCTGCATCTCGAGTCGTTCTTTCTCCGGAATGTTCAGCTGGAGTGTTGCATTTGAGGTTTGAGGACAAAAGGGAGTGGATGCTTTTCCAGTTTTTCCCAGCCAGAACCCATCGCAGAAGTGTGAAAAGGTTTCGCCAGAAGTTGCATTTTCCTTGTAGCTCTCCTGCAGGAGCATCAGCCAGGCAAGGCAGGACCCATGAACAGAGAAAGGGGAAGGGATGAAAGGGATAGAATGTTCAGTTGCATGTGGCAGCAGTCCACAGATCCAGCAGTTGGTGGCATTGGCAGCGAGGTTGTGCTGGTGTAGCAGTTGTACAAAGGAATTGTTCCAGAACTCCTTATGCCTTTCTCGGAGTTGGGGTGGAAGTGAAAGGAGATAGTGTTCTCTTTTGGTGATGGGCTGCACAGTAGGTATCAAAGTCTCATGGGCTGGTACATTTTCTTCCACGATCCAGAGGGTGGCCATGAGGAGGAGGCAGAAAAGAAAAGAGATGAAGAGGGCAATTGTCTTTGTTCGATTCAGCTTTTCAGTCTTTGGATTCTTGTAGTGGATCTGCGGGCGTCCGGTTGCTTCCATCACCTTCATGTCGAGGGCTTCCATCACCTTCAGGAGGGCCCGGTAGCGGGCAGTACCACACACTTTGTCGGTGTCTCTCCCGGCAGCCTTTGTAGTGTTAGCTGCCGTTCTGAGACTGTGGATTCAGTTAGTGGCCTGCTTTGCCGGAACCCACCCCTTTCCTCGCAAGTTGTACCCTTCCCTGGTTGGTACAGTGGGATCGGGAGACTCAGTCAGTTCAAGTGTCTCTGGGTCAGGGTAACAACTCAAGGCTGGTCGGTCTTTCTTCAGGATTTCCGTCGACAATGATGCGCGTGCAGCCAATTCTTCTTGCCTTCCACCCGGAGTGCTGTTCGAGTGGTGATCAGGACTTGCCAGGGGCCCGTCCACCTGGGTTCCAGACTCTTTGTCCTCTGGAAGTTCCGGATGAGCACGAAATCGCAGGGTTTGATGTCGTGCCCGGGGCCCTTGGACGTGTCCGGGATGGCTTTCTGCACCTGTTGGTGGATAACAGTTAGTGTTTTCGTCAAAGTATGCAAGTAATCAGACATTAGGATGGCTGGGACGTCATGGATGGACGTCGGCTTCGGCGCGGCCCATATGTTCATAGGCCGGCCGAAGACAACTTCGTAGGGGGTTAAATAGTGCTTGGTGGGAGTGGAGCGCATAGATAGCAATGCCAGAGGGAGAGCGTCTGGCCATTTCAGTCCTGTGGTGGCAACTATTTTTGCCAGCTTGAGTTTCAGTGTGGCGTTATGTCGTTCTACTAGGCCTGCTGATTGGGGGTGGAAGACCGCGTGAAACTTTTGTTTTACACCCAACCCTTTCAGTATGAGTTGGATAACTTCGGCTACGAAGTGGGGGCCATTATCGCTCCACAGAATTCGACAAAGGCCGTAGTGGGGGAAGAACTCTTTCAACAACACCTTAGCAGTGGTGATGGCGGTGTTGTCTCGAGTGGGGTAGGCTTCCACCCATTTGCTGAACGCACACACAATAACCAGCACGTATTTTAGACCATGGCACCTTTCTAGTTGAATGTAATCCATTTGGAGGACTTCGAAGGGGTGGTCGGGGACCCCAAACCCTCCCCGTGGTACTACAGTCCCTTTCACCGGGTTGTGTTGTAGGCATATCATGCATTGTTGAACCAGACGTTTTGCTGCGTCAGCTATCTTGTCGTTCTGCCAAACTTTAGAGACGAGTTCAATCATGGGGGTGGATCCTATGTGTGCAGGGGAGTGTGCCATGGTCAGTATGGGGATCAGATAGGAATTGGGTAACAACCATTTGTCAGTGTCTTTCATTCGCCAGCAGCCTTCATCATCTTTTAGTCCCACCCGCGCCCATTCAGTCAGTTCCTGTGGTGTGCTAGCCGTTTGAATGTCTCTTATGGTCTCTCTAGCGTCTTTCCATTTCTCTCCTTGAGACCGGGTTATGTACATGCAGGTAGTCGTCCTATTCCCAGCTGTCGTTCGTGCAGTGATGTCGGCTAGTGCATTCCCTTGTCCTATGATGTCAGTAACTTTCTTGTGTGCCTGGCACTTGACTACCGCTAGCTGTTTGGGGAGGAGGACTGCCTCGGTCAGTGCAGAGACTAGGTCTCCATGTAAGATCGGTGTGCCATGTGAGGTCAGGAATCCTCTCTCCTTCCAGAGGAGCCCAAAGTGATGAATAACCCCGAAGGCATACTGGCTGTCTGTGTATATGTTAGCGGTCGTTCCTGCTGCTAGGATGCATGCTCGTGTAAGGGCAATCAGTTCTGCTGCTTGAGCGGATCGTTGTGTGATGCGAGCTGTCTCGACAACAGTTCGGGCTGTGGTCACAGCGTATGCAGCGGAAGTGGTACCGTCAGGGAGTTTAATGCATGAGCCGTCCACCCACAGTTCACCGTCAGGTTCTGGGAAAGCAGTATCTCGGATATCTACCCTGCTCCTGGTCTGTTCGTCAGTGAGGGTCACACAGTCATGGAGGGGAGCGGCATTGGGGTCATTCTCGGGCAAGGGCAATAGGGTTGCTGGATTCAGAGTGGTGCATCTTTTTAGAGTTATGTGGGGTGCCAGCAAAGTCAGTTCGTACCCAGTCAGTCGTGCGCTAGTCAGGTGTTGGGTCTTGGTCTGGTTCAGGAGGGTATCAACAGAATGAGGTACCAATACGGTGAGGGAATTAGAGAGTACAATTCCTTCACTCTGTCGGATGGAGGCTGCAGCGGCAGCTACGGCTCAGAGGCAGGCAGGCAGACCTCTGGCTACAGGGTCAAGAGTGGCAGAGAAGTAGGCGCAAGGGCGTTGCTTGGAGCCAATGGGTTGTGTCAGGACAGACAAAGCACATCCCTCCCTTTCGTGAGTATAAAGGGAAAAAGGCTTGGAATAGTCTGGGGTTCCTAAGACAGGAGCTGAGCAGAGGGCATCTCGCAATTCTTTGAACGATGCTTGGCATTCGGGGGTCCAAGGGAGTGGGAAGGGGACATCTTTGGCTAGGAGGGAAAGTAATGGTTTGACAATGAGGCTGAAGTTTGGTAACCACTGTCGACAGAAGGAGGTGAGGCCTACCAGGGAGCGGACTTGCTTCTGGGTTTTAGGGACGGGAGTTTCCAAAATGGTCTGAATTCTGTCAGGCGTAAGTTTCCTCCCTTCTTTGGACAAAAGGTGGCCTAGGTATGTCACTTGGGGCTGACAAAACTGCAATTTCTTTTTGGAAACCTTGTGACCATTCTCTGCAAGGAAGTGTAGGAGCTGGATGGTGGCTGTGACTGCAAGGGGAGTGGTGTCGGCTGCTAAGAGGATGTCATCTACATATTGGATTAACACCACTCCATCTGGCAGCTGTACTGCGTCTAGCTGCCTCTTGAAGGCTTGGCTATAGATGCTGGGACTTTCGGTGTAGCCTTGGGGTGCTCGACAAAATATATAAGAGCAGTATTTTAGGGTAAATCCGAAAAGGTAGCGGCTGTCAGGGTGGATGGGGATGGAGAAGAAGGCATTCTTGAGATCAATAGGATCAGGGTCAGGATGGTGGTGATGTCGGAGACCACAGGGTATTGTGGCACGACTACCTTGTTAACCTCTCGGAGGTCGATGATAAAGCGGTACGCTTTTTCATCTGCCTCTCCTTGTTTCTTGATGATCGGTAGGATAGGGCTGTTGCAGACGTTGCTGACCACCTCCTCTACCACTCCTGCATCTACTAAGGATTCAATAATCTTTACCAGTGCCTTCTCGCCTTCGGAAGATATCCTATATTGAGGGAGCGTTGGGAGCGTTGCGTCCTGTCGTACAGTTATGTGCACAGGGTCGATCATCATTCGTCCTACGTCTGAGTCAGTCTTTGCCCACAAGTACAGGGGTAGGGTGTCAAGCAATGATAAGTCGGCGTCAGTCACAGAGAGCATGTGTCATGTGGGACAAAGTCTGGGCTGGTCAGGATTGTCGTAAAGGATGACTCGGACTCCGTCCGGTGAACATCTAAGGGTGGCTCGGAAATGCTTCAGTAAGTCAAGACCCATAATGGCGTCGGGGGTGTTGGAGGACAGCAGGAATGTCGTGTCAGTAGCGTGGTTTCCTAAAGCAAAAAGGATTGGTGTGGACAAGGGATTAGTGGAGGGCGTTCCATCAAAACCTATCGATGTTACATGTGAGCCAGACAAGGGTGCCCTTGGAATCAGTCGTTTGGATAAAGCACTACGTGTTGCTCCTGTGTCTACCAAAAATGGAGACTTCTTGCCTAGGACCTTAGCGGTGACATAAGGGCCTTGTTGGTCAACATAGAGCTCGACTAGATCCCTCCCTTGCCTTTGGCAGTCCTATGCAAAGTCGTACGTGTTGTCGTGGTCAGACTGTTGGCACTGATTCTGTCTGGGTCGGTCAAATGTATTTGTTTTACCAGGCCTGTCGTAGTTATTGTCGTTCGTGTACCCTCGCCCTCGTCCTCTATTTCTTGGATCGTTCGTAGAGTCCCTCGTCTCCTTATTCTTGATCATTTCTAACAGAATCGGGCACTGGAATTTCCAATGTCCGATCCCTTTACAAAACGCACATTGGTTCTCGGTCAAATCCCTACGTCCAGCATAGGATGTGGATGCGTTATCTCTAGGAGGCGGGTTTCTAGGGGCAGTCAGTTGGTAGTTTCCTTTGTAGGGTTCCCTTCCTATCGTAACTCCCTGCAATTGTGCAATCATAACTCTTTCTTTCAGGTCTTTCTTCTTCTTTTCGGATGCCCTGTCGTTTTCATTCTTTTGCTGCTCATAGTACTGGGCCATCTGAAGGTTTGGAGGCCGCCCAACTACTCTCGCTAGTCTGCAATTTCTGCAAGACTTCCTGTAACAGACCTTTAACATAATTTTGGACAAACAGGTGATGTCCGGTTGCAGTGGTCATGTCCTGACCACTGTAGTCAGAAAACACTGTCTCGAAATCGGGAAAAGTATTCGGAGACATCTTCTTGGGGTTTCTGACGGCAAGCAGTTACAATTGACCAGTCTACCTTTTTCTCAGGGATCAGTGTCTTTAGTTTTTGAACAATTTTGTCGGGGAGTTCTAAAATGGCCTTTAAGGGTTTCTGTCCGGGATCTCGTTGCCTATCTATGTCATCGAGTTGCTTCCAGGTATGTCCGAACAGCTCAAGGTGGTTGACTTTCCGGATTTGCTTCCACACATCAGCTGGTAGATATGACCCGAAAAACAAGTCGATGTCCGCTAAAGTCATGATTGTGGAACCTAGGGCCGTACCTAGTTCTGTATAAAAGGCTGTGGGGTTCCTTCGTAGGTCCGGTAAGGTTTTTCGGAATGTCAGGATGTCCTGTCGATCCCAGGGTTGGTATACCCAGTTATAAACTACCCTTCCCTTTGCGTCCTGATGGTTAATGTCGTCATGAGTTCCCTGACCTCGTGGAGGGACCCAGTAGGGAGCGGCCTCCTTTATCGGCATCATGGTGTCAACTCTTCCTACCGGGGGTTCGGTCACTGCATGAGTCGTGTTTTTAGCTACCGGTCTTTGTTCAGTGAGATGGCGGAAGACTTCCAGCGTACGCGAGAAGAGCTCTGTCACGTCACACTCGCTCTCATCTCCTACATCTATCTTTCGATACAAGTTCGCAAGGCGTTCCGGTCCCTTATCCTGATATCTCTCCTCATAGGCTGTGAGGGTATGGTAGCAAAATCGTACAATAAAGTGTCGTTTATGGCTGCTAGTATATGTGCTACATATATCTGAAATATATTCTTCCGTCTCTTTTCGGTCTATTAGTGTTTTCTTCTTTGATAACTTTATTTCGGTCAGAGACCATAAAAGTGCAATAAAAAATATACAAGCACAATGATAAAACATAGATACATTAGAATTAAAAGTTATTAAACTTTGGTTATCAAAGGTATAGTAAAGAATAAAAAACAGCAGTCCGTCTATTCCTTATGAATAAAAACAGTTCTTCTCCGCCACATGCCTAGTAAAAACCGGGAAACGGCAAAAACAATGAGGGGGGCAGTGTCATAAGTTAGCACTCTACAAGCGTGTGCACAGTGTCTGAAACCAAGATTTTTGCATAATGGGATGATCCAGCATTTTCGAATTTCACTATATACTGGACAAAAGAAAAGAATATGTGCAATGTCTTCTCTGGCATAATTACAGGCAGGGCAGTTGGCCTTCGTCATTTTTGCCCATCTGGATGTCAGTGCCCCAACCGGTAAAGAGCCGTGCCTCAATTGGATGTATAATTTTCTTGCTAGTGGAGGCTGCACCAGGTCCAGAAACACCTCCGTCCTGTATTCGACTTTTATTGTAAGGAACTCAGTTGACAGTCTGCCCAGGGAGGTAGAACAATGTAGCAATTTAAGATTGTACGATTTTACAGCTGCCACCAGTACAGTCCTTTGCCTCCTCATGCAGCTGTCCTCCGGTGTGTCCCAAAGTTGGGGAAGGCCAATTTGATAAAGCAGAGTCTTGACATGGACCAGCCAAGGTATATTCTTGTTCTTTAGCTGCCCCCAAATAGTATTGAATTCTGCTCTAAAGGGTTCGAGCTCCGGCACAGACCAGAGCCTTCTCCAATAGAGCTGGGGTCGTGCAGCCACGAAGTCAGTAATAGGTTCCAGACCCAGGTCCAAACGTAGTGGTAGGAGTTGTGTGCTTTGTGGGAGACCAAACAGGTGTCGCATGAAGGACTGCTCTACTTTCATTAAGTTACATGCATTAGTGTGTCCCCAGAGTTCGGCAGCATACAAAGCAGCAGACCTGACCTGTGTTTTGTATATCTCTAGTGCAGGGGTAGCCGGTTTCAAAGTTGAGGCATTATGGAGTCTGCCTACACCACCCATGATCTGTGCAAGTCTCAAAGAGGATTTAGAGACTTGATGGTCCCATGTAAAGTGCTCAGTCAAAGTCACCCCCAGGTATATAAAGGTCTTGACTCGCTCAAGTGGGGTTCCATTCAATGTGGGGTTTGGACGGGTGTGCCTCGGGGGGTTGGAGTGTAAACAGAAACAATTCCCAACAGGTGTCAATAAAAGCCAGTTAGACAATGTATGCAATCTGCATTACATTAGCAAGAAACAAGGAGTCTTGGAAAAGTTTTTTAGGGGGCTTGTTATTCACCAATTAAAGGTCTTTCACATGACAATACAGTTAAACAGCACTGTACAGAGCAAATCATGTGACAACCCGAGGGCACTTGGTGAGTGGTGATATATACAGTAGGTGAACGTGCAAGTGCTAAAGTGAACAGCGTGAACGACGCAAAGTGACAAAGAAAAATACAGTAATGGCTCCACAAGTTCAAGTTGTAATCACTTAAAGCATGATAAAATAAATTCACAGGAACGGGGGGTTGGAGATCATGAACTTGGTTTTCTCCAAGTTGATCTCCAATCCCCGCGAGGCACAAAAGGAGACAAAGCCGTCCAAAACCCGCTGGATACCCGATGATGTCCGCGACAACAACAGGGTGTCGTCCGCAAACATCAGAGCGGGCACCCTACCAGTAGCTAGGCGTGGAGCATCGTTATCCCTGACACAATTAAGTCTATCTATCAGGCCATTAACATACAAACTGAAGAGAGTAGGGGCCAGTACGCAACCCTGGCGTACGCCCCGGGTAACAGGGAAGCGGTCAGATAATTCCCCGTTTTTCCCACACCTCACCTGGGCGTAATTCCAAGTATGAAGTCGGGTTAGGGCATCTAATAAGTAAGGAGGGAGACCAATTTCCTCCAACACCGTCCAGAGCCTCTCCCTAGGAACCAGATTGAATGCGGCCCGCAGGTCTACAAAAACAAGGTAGAGGCTGCCACCCTCTACTCTTGCAGTTTTCCAATATAGGACCAGCAGGCGAAAGATCTGGTCCAGAGTCGAGACCCCTGATCTAAATCCGGCTTGGAGGGTGGTCAAGATTTTATTTTCCTCCATCCAGCCCAGTAATCTCTCCAGTAGGATTCGGCCCATCAACTTCTGGGTCGTATCGAGTAAACTAATTGGTCTATAATTTGATGGAGCGAGCGGACAGCCCTTTTTAAAAATTGGAACAATCTCGGCTCCCAGCCAGGTCTTAGGTACTGGGGAACCCTGTAAGACAGCATTAAACAGAACCATCAAGTATGGGGCCCATATTTTTGGCTGGGAACGAAAAAGATCTCCAGGGAGCTTGTCGAGACCCGGAGCCTTATTCGGGAGCAATTTCTCAATTGCCAATTCAACTTCCCTGAGTGTAATATGGACTAAGCTATTAGTGGAAGTCCTGTTATGGGCATCATGACTCACTTTAGAGAATCCAGGGCCCGGGGCCTCCAGCAGTCTACACTCGTGCGGGGGGGTCTGGGGCCGTAGGAATCTCGGGAGCTTGGTTGGAACTGTGATTTTGACAGGGGGAAGTCCCTGAGCCCGGGGCCCCCAGCAGTCGACACTCGTGCGGGAGGTCCCGGGCCGTGCAGGTGCGTGGAACCGAGAACCCAGGTCCCAAGGCCCCCAGCAGTCGGCTCTCGTGCCGGAGGTCCTGAGGCGCACAGGCTCGAAAATCCAAAACCAGTTGTGGCAACCTATCCTGGCCTTGGCACCCAGTTTCCTCCATCTCAGGACTTGTATACAGTGACTTGAAGTGTGCCTCCCACACTATAGGAGCAATATTCGAGACCCCAGCATCTCTCTCACCTGCCGCTGAGGAAGTAACAATTAACCAGAAGGACTTGGAATCTTTTAGGAGTAGTGCCTGTCTCAATTCATTCCACCTAGATTCCTCCCACTCGCTCTTTGCCCTAGTGAGTACCTTCTTGTACAGCAATCTGGATGCTCGAATTTTAAGGATATCCCTAGATTTAATTGCCTTAAGAAGGGCTATCTTTGAGTTTTTACATGCATGGTTGTGCCAGGGGTGTGTTTTGTTCCGACGCAACTTAGTCCCACTGACCGGATAAAATACATCCCCTAGATTCTCAACTAACTTTCTGTGGTTCTCTATGGTCAGCCCATGGGAGATGGAATTGCCCATATCGCTAATTAGTGGGATAGCTATCTGATAGATTTTTGCGAGACGGGTAGGGGAGTCTAGGCAAGAAGGCCATTTAACTCTTCTCCTATTATTAGATATAATGTGTGGGGGGACTGTCAGGCTGGAGCCAAAGTCAGGGTTAGTTAATCCAAATGCGCCGGGTTTGAGCGTTAGGACCAGCGCATCTTGGTCAACCGTGTCGAAAGAATGGGCATCCAGTCCACCGCGAAAGATCTACTGACTTCCTTCCTGGCCAATAGAACCCAGGCGGTCACTCTCGGCCCATTCCAATCCGCCAGTCGGTCGTTACCGTGTGGGGTTCCTCAAGGCTCATGCCTAAGTCCGACACTTTTTAATATCTACGTGTCGGACCTTGCTAGTGTCATCAAAGCACATGGGATGAGCCTAACCTCATACGCCGACGACACGCAGCTGGTTCTGGCCATCAAGGGTGACGGTCAGGAGGTGGCCGAACGGTTCAAAGCTGGTATGACGGCGATAGGTGAATGGATGGCAGGTAACTGCCTAAAGCTAAACTCCGACAAAACGGAGGTGGTCATCTTTGGCAAGCTCTCACCATCTTGGCCCACAGCTTGGTGGCCATCAACTTTTGGCACCCCACCTTGTCCCGCCTCCAAGACCAGAAATCTGGGAGTCTTGTTTGATGACCAACTCAACTTTATGGCCCATGCTAACAAGGTAGCCTCCACGGCCCATTACAAACTCAGGATGATTAGAAAAATCTTGCCTTTTCTACCTGACACGGCCGCCAAGACCCTGGTCACATCACTGGTACTTACCTCCCTTGACTATTGCAACGGCCTCCTTCTAAATGCACAAAAAAGAGTCACCAAAAAATTACAGACTGTACAAAACGCGGCTGCACGCCTGTTATCCAAAAAACCCAAATTCACCCCCATCTCAGATACTCTGAGAACCTATCACTGGCTGTCTATCCAAAACAGGATAAAGTTTAAAGCCATGTGTATCGTGTATAAGGTAATGCAGGACCAGGGGCCTCGCTTCCTTAAAGATCAACTAAAGCCCTACAATCCAGTCAGAACACTCCGCTCCTCCACACTCAATCAACTAATCACTCCACGCAGCAGAACAGCTACTTGGGGCGACCGTCGCTTTCCTGCTGCAGCTTCTAAGATCTGGAATTCCCTACCTTACTACGTCAAAGCCAGCTCATCACTCCTACAGTTCAGGAAACAACTAAAAACCTGGTTGTTTGACCAGTAATTCACATCCTCAGCCCACCGTACCTACTTCTTAGGATAGACATTACTGCAGTCTAGCGCCGAGACACCCACGGGTATTTGGTTGCGCTCTAAAAATGCCAGTAAATAAATAAATAAATAAATAAATAAATTATGGTCGCTATCGTTCCTAGGAACAACCCCAAAGTCTTTAAACTTGTCCCAATGTTTTGCTTCCAGCATAAGATAGTCAATGGTGGAGCTACGATTTATCCTATTATATGTGGGCAGGCCGGAACTTTCGTTATTGCCCCTTCCATTGCTTGCCCACAGAGACATTGCAAGGGTCAAGGCTTTGATTTGTAATACTAGCGAGGTCCAAGCCTAAACCGGGGCGATTCTTGGGGCTGGAATGTGCCAGAGCAGGTCGACCTCATCCTCCTCACACAGCTCAGATCCACCCAATGGTTCGAACTGACAATTCAAGTCGCCACCAAGAATAATCAGGATTGCGGGGTCAAGTGTCTGAAGGAAGTGATCGAGTGCCTTAATAGTACTCGATTCTTTTCCATTCACGGTAGGCCTGGAGTAGACATTAATAATAGCCAGTGTGGATTTACCAACAGATGTTAGCAAAACACATTGGATATCTGGGGAGTTTGTATCCACTTGTGTGGCCTGCACGCCTAAGTGTATGCCTACCCATATGGAAAGACCACCCGAAGGGCGGCCTTTCCCCCTGGAGACTGCAGGAATGTCATAACTTGCAAAACCGGGGCTAGCGCTCACCTCAAAGGACCAGGTTTCTTGCATCAGGCAAATATCGTGGGTGGTCATAAAAGAGGACCACTCTGGTACAAGTAACTTGCTCTTTAGGCCTGCCACATTCCACGAGAGGATTTTTATACTTCCTTCCGTAACCTTTACTTTATCCCTCCCTTCCCCTTGTTCTCTAGGTAATACCTGGTCCAGGCTCTGTTCTGCCCTTGACTCCTCCCGCTCTGGTACATAAAGACACGGGTCCTCACAACTAACAGAGGATAGTGTCTTTTCCTGTATTACAACACCCTCATCTAAATTACCCTCATTATGCTCTCGTGGGGGCATACCAATCTGAGTAAGTCAGTCCACCTCCTCGAGGACACTAAACCTGTTCCAATGGGCTTGTAGCGGATACATCGGGGTGGGTGGTAGAAAACCCTCCCTAAAAGGCTGCCAGTGATGAATCCTGTTCGGGTGTGAGAGATGATTTCTCATATACTGTGGTCTCCTTTGATAAGTCGATTTATGGATTGGAGTAGGATAGAAGTAGGACAAGTGCAGAGGAAAAAATTGGGACTCTCTGTGGATAGAGGTTCTACAGATATGATCTACAGCAGAGGAGTCCCTAAAATTAATTGTAACAACATCCCCTGCCACAGTTTTAGGACCCCTTCCAATCCATTTTACTCTTCTCACTGCCAAAATATGACCTGAAATGCTAGGAGGTAAGGGTCTGTTTAGGTTCAGCCACTGTATGCACTTGTTGTATAAGTCTACCTCCTGTTCTCTCTTCCCCTCACTAAGGGGCGGAACACCCACCAGGGCAACTACATATGATTGTGCTTCAGGGGGCAAGTTTATTGACGGCAATCGGTTAAAAGTTACCGTAGATGGGGGGGGTCTCGATGTTGGCGCAGCATTTTTAGGTGCCGTATTTTTACCCTCCTTAAGATGTTGACTAGATTTGGTAGTTTGGCCCACAGCGGGATATATGGTAGGACCTAGTGGGTTGGCTACAGATGTAGGAGGAGGTGCAGGGTTTGTGAGCTTGGCAGCAGTAGTTGCTGGTCCTAGTTTTTTAGGTTTTGCCTGGCGAAAAGATGCGCTCTGCGCATCTTTTTCGCGCAGGCGAAAACCTAATGAGAACTGTAGTGTGGGTTTGGGTCGGCCCTCGTCATTCATTGGCTGGCTCCATAAATGGAGCCTAGCCATTGGACGAGGGGCCTGTCCGTCAATGCCGGACCAGATTCGGGGGCGTTCCCGAGATTCTTTGGCTTTTGCCGACGGCACGCTACGTCAGCCGAAAGCCGATTCTCGGGAACGCCCCCGAATCTGGTAAGGCACTAGTGGCACCCCGTGCGCTCGGCCGCCTCCTACTACGGTGCAAACGCTGCCTCCCTGATTGCCGCCGCTGCCCGGGGCCGAGAATAACTTGAGGATCTCGCCGGGGCCGCGGAGAGCAAGAACGAAGGAGGCTGCCCTCCCATTGGCTGAGGCGGTCGAGCCCCCTCAGTGCCGCCGCGCTAGGAGTGGTTATTGAGCCGCCACGTCATCGCTGGAGCCGCGCTGCGATTGGCCGCAGCTTCGCCACCATCGGAGGCTCGCCCTGAGAGCGGCGCATCCATCGGGAAACTTCGCCGCCCGCCTGCCTGAGCTAGAGACGGGCCGCCGCGCTGCCCGCGGCGACCCGGAAGTGACTAGCCGGCCGGCCAATCCTAGCGCGGCCGGCCGGAAGAGCCCGCCCCCCCTCCCACCCCCCCCCCCAGCCCGGGGGAAGAAGGAAGACGGCAGCCCAGGAGGAGAAGAAGTATGGCGGCCCACGCGGGGCTCCCGTGGCCTGGAGGGAGCCCCGGGAGAAGCGGAGGACGTTGCCGGTCTCCCATGCTGAAGAGGGAGACCGGAGAAGTGCCCAGGAGATTGCCGCCATCGCAAGGAGCCCCCGCCAGGACGGCGGCCCAGGAGAAGAAGTATGGCGGTCCACGCGGGGCTCCAGTGGCCTGGAGGGAACCCCCGGGAGAAGCGGAGGACGTTGCCGGTCTCCCATGCCGAAGAGGGAGACCGGAGAAGTGCCCAGGAGATTGCCGCCGTCGCAAGGAGTGCCCGGTAAGTTAAATGGGCTACCGAGCGCAGCAGCACCACCACCAGAGGCTTGGGGGCTCGGAGCCGCACCATGGTGGACCTGGGCGGCTGCCCCAGGAAACACCTCTGCGAGCCCCTGCTGCCCCCCGCCCTGCTCTGCTGGGCCCTGCTGCTGCTCTGCCAGCATTTGTATGGGCACAATACTCACATTCCGAGATAGCACACTTGGTAAGAGCGAAAGTACAGTGTATTCCCGCAGTATTCCTAAATAGGAGGCGCAGAAACCAGAATACGTTAAACCCACCCCTGGGTAATAGGACACCCATAATATCTGTATTTACCAGGTGCGGTATTACCGCACCAAAATACCGAGGCAGATCTAACGAGGCTCTTAGTAGGGCCTACGCCTGATAGGGGAGAGGCAGGTGTAAATCACGGGTGTCATCCTAAACGCTTTACATAGTGCATAACAGAAAGAACCCCTAAATCATTCTGTATCCAGTGAAGAAGGCCAAGTTAGATCCAGGCATACAATGTACAGCGCTGCGAGGCGTCCTATTATAAACTAGGCTCTTTATAAGCATACACGTGAGAGGGCCTGGTGGTCTGTCATGAATTAGAGCACCTGGTGTATCTAGCACAATCTATTAGTGGGATAAGGCGAAGGAATGCCATATTTCCTCTCAAATGACCTAGGCTCGTTCCTCACAATTAGCAATGCACCGGCTGTGCACGAGGAGCTAAGCAGCAGAATGAATGCAAACAGTTACCATGACAATGTGACATGGCATTCCCTATTGTTGGCATTATTGTTTTCTTTACAATGTTTGTCTTGTTTTCCGCTGACTGGGCTGAGGTCCCTGGCTGTGTTTGCTAAAAGCCACTGTCAGGAATAACAGCTGTGGCATCTGACAGCCTTAGACGGGTGTCTGAGGTCCCGCCTGGGGAGCAGTGTATCTGACACGTCACAACGAGAGAGAGGGCGAGGGAGGGAGAGAGAAAAAAGAGGGACAGCAGGAGAAAGGCAGAGAGAGAGAGAGATAGAGATTGAGTGAGAGACAAGAAAGACAAAGATGGCGAGACATAAAGTGAAAGGGAGGGGTGTGTAAGTGAGAGGACAGAAAAGAAGCAAGAGGAGGGATCAAGATAAGTGGTGCATGTGAGAGAAATAATGAGGGAAAGAAAGAGAGCGGAGAGAAACGAGACAGAAAGGGAAAATAAATATCGAGAGGATGTGGCCTAATGGCCAGACCTGGCGATTTTGGCGCCGGTAAACCAGATTCGTGTCTCGGCTTCGGCTCAACCTCCAGTGATTCTGGGCACATCACTTAATCTCAACTTGCCTACCTAAAATGAATGCGTCCTTGTGTAAGGTAACTGGTGCTCATGTAAAGCTCTCCAATACCTTCTGGTCGAGTTCGCACTATATAAAACTGCAACAAAAAAAGAGAGAAGGGGACAAAGAGGTGAGTAGGTGAGTGAGGGAGTGTAAGAGCAGGGTTAAAGAAAGAATGTCAGAGAGAAAAAAGAAAGGAAGAATGATAGATACAGATCAAGAGAGGGTCCTGTTAAAGAGAAACACAGAGAGAGGTAGAAAGAGGGAGGAGAGAGAAAGGGAGAAGAAGAATGAGAAGGAGAGAGAGAGAGAGAGAGGTATAAGGAACAAAAAGAAAACGCAAATGGGTGGGACAGGTAGATGGAGGGGGAAGAGAGACAGACTGAGACGGACTGAAAAAGAGAAAGAATGAATGTCAGGTAGCTAGATCGATCAATAGATAGGTCGATAGATAGATAGATAGATAGATAGATAGATAGATAGATAGGAAGATAGATAGATAGATAGATAGATAGATAGATAGATAGATAGATAGATAGATAGATAGATAGATAGATAGATAGATAGATAGATAGATAGATAGATAGATAGATAGATAGATAGATAGATAGATAGATAGATAGATAGATAGATAGATAATGCGGAAAATTCAGAGAGAAAGAGTGAGAGCAAAATAGACAGAGATAGACACAGAGAACAAGACAAGGAAAAGGAGCAAGAAGGAAGTTGGAAATCTCCCAACAAGCATTTGTATTTTGCTGAAGGCTGCTTGGTTCTGTGGTAGGTTTTAATGACATTCTGCACTCCAGCCTGCAGCACTCTTCACCGATGCATCAATGCTCTGCTGGTAAATGTACCAAGATGAGAAGAGCGTGGAGAAATCGGTCGGTCTGCTTAAGGGATTTGATCTATATATGGATGAAACAGAATCAAGTTGACTCATAGTTCAAGATTTAGGTTTCTTGTACAGGGAGTGCTTTATTTACTTCTTTATTTTAGTTAACATACTGTACATTTCTTCATAAATATAAACTTGAAAACCTACAATAATATTTAAAATTTAAAATAATCAATCGATAACAGATCTAGTCGTCAACAACCCTCGTAATCACACTATGTATTTTCTCCTGTGTCTGCAAATCCCTCTCTCCTGATTGGTCACATTAACTTTGATCGTTGGGCATCTAAAAAGAATAAATTGCACATATTCTATCTCCTGTCACACAACCTACTCATCTAGTTTGCATACTTGAAAGCCACCCCAGAACCCTCAGTTTCACGAACTGGAATCAATCCCAGTGGGTACCAGGTACAATCATGTTGCTTCGACAGAGTGGGCCATTCAGAGCAGAGAACATGAAATAACTTCTCATGATTATATTTTTACAAGATGGTCAATGTTTGATGATGAGCCATAAAATAGCAACTTGTCTCATTAGCAATTTGCAGCATCCTCCAAGTTATACCCAAATCGCAAGACCCGATCAACCAAGGGTGTCTTACAACACCTAGTACTCCTTCACTGCTTGTTTGCCACCATGAGCCATAGTCTCTTTCAACTAGTAAACACGTAGGCGGCTATTGAGAATTTAATTGTATAAAGACAGGAGATGCTGCACCACCATTGTTGTACAAGAAGTGAGTCCCTTTTCAGATCGAATCAGGGCACAGCTGGTCTTGCGTTGCTTCTTTTCCAGTTCGGGGAGTACCCGTCCTGGCAGTTCAGGCTGGACTGTTCTTACTGATTTACATATAGCTGAGTCCAAAATGAAATGGTATGATGAGCAAAGAAGGAACGATAGATTGGGATGCAAGCATTCCTCCCATCATCTTTGGTGTGTTTATTTTTGGTTACTGGCATTAGTATTGTGCTCCCAAGGAATTACTTTTATGCATTTGGTCCTGTTTCCTAGTGGTAGATTAGATTAATAGGCGTTGGGTGTGATCAATAGTGGGGGTTGTGTAAGGTCATGAATATGGTTGGTGGGATGAGTAGATAGGATGGAGATGATTATGCACTGTAAGAGTGCAGGATATAGTCCCCAAAAGGGGGTGGTTGAAGGTTTTCAGCCAAGTTTACATTTTTATGCAGGGTGCCTCCGTGTGCCCCTGTTGCCTGCTTGTGCTGTGTGGGTGTGTGTGGAAGGCTCTGTGTGGTTGTGTGGAGGGCTCTGTGTGGCTGTGTGTGTGGGGGGCTCTGTGTGTGTTTGTGTGTGTCATTTGCGAGAGATAAAGCTAGTGGGATTGTAAATGACAATGCCATTTATTTATGTTAAAAAAAACATAAATAAAAATAATGTCAAGAGCAATGCCAATAGCTCTAACTTTAACAAAGGCAAAACCATTGCATTGTAAATGCTTGTTGTTTGATACCACTGGAACGGTGGACTTAGCTGCTTCAGGACAGGGTGCCTTTGTAGAGGCACCGGCTGGAGCAAACGGTGCCAAGTTACCTTGGGAGTTTTGTGGCTTCGTTGTCCCTGTAGCCCTATTATTTAGCATGGAAGATAGTCTATCCAATTTTGAGACCAGAGGTTTAATGTGGGAAGCGATAATTTGCTCTAAACTATTCTGAAGATCCGTCACCATATTGGTGACCCAGCATGGTATCCCTGTAGTTGGGTGTCGGGGGTATTCGGATGGGGTTACTAAATTGTGGTTAGGCTGTTTCTTAGTTCCTAAATTCTTAGGAAGACTATCCTTTTTTTTCTTGGAGCCCACCCTACCAAGTTTGGATTTTGCCACAGGAGAGGGGGAAATCAAGATACAAGGTTGATCATCGTTATTATTAGTAGGGGAGTCAACTGGAGCCGGTGGTAAATCATCAACCACTGAGGTCTCAGCCGGGATCTGTGCACAAGGCAGTTCGGCATAGGTGGATGTTAAGTAAGAGTCCAGGATCGTGGGATCAATGGCAATAACCGAGCAATCTTCTGCATGGTCTTTAGAGCTTATTATGGGTGGGAAGGATAATCTTCTTTCGGTATTTTCAATTGCGTTGGCAACCACCCCTATGGTTTGTTGCAACATTTTATCGATGGCCGTCAGTGTTGGGAGGGACTGCGGCATTGTTGCCTGAAGTCTAGTATTTGGGCGAGAAGCAGTTAATTTAGATTTCTTGCCCTGGATACTCATTTTGCTTGGGGGTGGTTCCTTAAATAACGATAAGGTACAGTAGAAAGTACTTAGAGAAACGAATAGTCCCGCACAAGAGAAAATGTGTCACTCACACTCTTAAGGGAGGCAGCTGGCTCAATAGCCCACAGTTAAAATGCAGGGAAGAGCAAATAACAGTACCTTATTAGTGAGTTCCGAGAGCTTTCAGGTTTAGATACCGCTGGTAAGGGGGGGTGGCCCGTCCCGTCCCCTGTTATCCACGGACGGCCACAGACGGCCCGCCCTCTGCCCGGGCTCAGCCCGGCGTCGCCTGCGCGCGTCCCGCGACGGGGGAGGTGCTGCTGCTGTTTAAGCGCCTCCGGGCGGAAGCAGCAGGCGTGAGGAGGCGGCGTCCCGGTGAAGCAGGGGGCGCTGGGAGTTGTGGTCCCGGGAGGCGCTGCACGTCCCCACTCGGCGGCCGGAAAGGACTTCGGCGGCAGGGGAAGCAGTCATCTGTTTTGCGCCTCGATATGACCCCTGGGTCCAGCGGTGAGTGATGGTTCAGCAAATGCCCTCAAAACACAAGATTAGGCCCCCGCTCCCCCAGAGGTGCTGCTGCTGTTTAAGCGCCTCCGGGCGGAAGCAGCAGGCGTGAGGAGGCGGCGTTCCGGTGAAGCAGGGGGCGCTGGGAGTTGTAGTCCGGGAGGCGCTACACGTCCCCACTCGCCGGCCGGAATGGACTTCGGCGGTGGGGGAAGCAGTCAGCTGTTTTGCGCCTCGATATGACCCCTGGGTCCAGCGGTGAGTGATGGTTCAGCAAATGCCCCCAAAACACAAGATTAGGCCCCCGCTCCCCCGGAGGTGTTGCTGCTGTTTAAGCGCCTCCGGGCGGAAGCAGCAGGCGTGAGGAGGCGGCGTCCCGGTGAAGCAGGGGGCGCTGGGAGTTGTGGTCCCGGGAGGCGCTGCACGTCCCTACTCGGTGGCCGGAATGGACTTCGGCGGACTTCGGCGGCGGGGGAAGCAGTCAGCTGTTTTGCGCCTCGATATGACCCCTGGGTCCAGCGGTGAGTGATGGTTCAGCAAATGCAAATGCCCCCAAAACACAAGATTTTCACAATTTTGTCAATGCCCGCTCGTTCATGGCTGTTCAAGCGGCTTGCTCTCGCAATTTCCTTCCCTACAGCTTCAGACTGGTTTGGAGCTTCAGTTGATGTGGGATTTAGTACGAGAGGCTCAATCGGTGCGGAGGCCGTGGGTACCGAGGCCCTGGTACTACCTTCATTAGGGGTCGGAGGTTGTTGGTGTTGAGCTATAGGATGGGAAGGGGCATATGGAGGGGGCATATAGATGATTGGGGGACCTAGGAGTAAATCATCGTTTGCCTTTTGCTTCGGTGGTAGCTCAGGGTAAAGTGCGCAGGGTGTTCTAACGGGGCATTGTCCCGATGTTTCGGACTCCCGTTCTTTCTTTATCCTTTCTCTTTCTTTAATCTCTTCTTCTAGTCTTTGTCCAGCCAGGTGGGCTGCTTTTCGCATTTCTTTTTCTACCTTCGCTTCGTCTCACTTTTTACGCTGCATTGCTTTTTTCCGCCACATGCCAAGACTATCGAGCATGGTTGGCGTGGTTTTCTGTTTAAGAAGGGCTGTCTCTAGTGCTTCTATTTTATTTATATCGAAAGATCCCATCAGTGGCCACTGACTTTCTCGATCTTTCTTGGTATTTTTATGCCATAGCTTACTGTAGGCTACGGCGACTAATCCATACTTTGTAAACATGTCCTTATTAGGGGTTCCCTCCAGTGGAGCTGGATGATCTACCTCTAATAAACGGTCCGGGCTGAACCAACTACCAATCAGTGGGGAGAAGATAGGCATGACGTATAGCGGTCAAAAAATACTACAAACAATGGTGGACAAAGGTCCGCACTACCTATCCTTCGCTATTTGCAAAGACTAGACAGAATATTCCTGTTCTTCGTTATTTGCAAACAGGGAATATCTCAAGAGAACCAATAGAACCAAACAATCAGTGGGGAGAAGATAGGTGCGGCGTATTTATCAGCCCTTACTGATATGGACAAAAAGTCCGCGCTACCTATCCTTCGCTATTCACAAAGGGAGAGGGAATATTCCTATTCTTCACCGTTTGTAGACAGAGAATGTCTCAAGAAGAACCAATGTCACTTAACAACCGAGGTTAAGTGATTCAATCAATAAATATTAACTAGTATTTTCAAACAATCAAACAAACAAAGAGAGCCGTGCTGCACGACCTTACCCGGACCGTATGGACAGTTTTCTCGTCTTCCACTTCCAGCGCCCGATCGTCCTCTTTTCTCCGTTAGTGCCCCGGCGCTCCTGAGGGTCCCCAGTCAGGACCGTAGATCACTCGAGAGAGGTCTGTTCGGAACCAGCGAAGTTCGGATGATCGGCCGCCAGACGAGGGTCTATCAGGCGGGAGCTCTTCCCGATCGTTGCAGTCGTTAACTCTGTCGTCAGGACCTCTCCCACTGGATCCACGTGTCGCTGATGGGCCCCACGTTTGGGCCGCCAATTGTGGAAAAACAGCTATTCCAGGTTACCTTCTTACACGCTGTTTTGGCGTTAGCCGCCTCTAAACCACTTCGACGATTATCAAATAAAGAGGCAGGCGCTGGAAACCGGAATACGGAAAACAGAGTTTAATTCGCTCCGGAGCAGAACACGTCAGATCAGACAAGAGGGTATCTTCTCGAGGTGCTCTGTCAACATCTCTGAGGCCTGGCCTCTTATACACTGGTTTATTGCTTTATTACATACATCACATTCTTGGTAATGCTTTGATGTACGGAAAGACATCCCCGAAATCCCCGCTCCAGGCCCGTTCCCACACACATCTACAGTAGAAGTCCCCATCCCGATCTCAGCATGATGGCTATCGCGCAGCTGGGCATTCCGCTGGGAATAGGAATATGTGTGATCGGTCGGATCTTGAGGTGTGAGGGCATTGATTAATCTCGGCCCCCTTTGAAGGGAGGCGAGTTTCTACTGTAGGGGGGCAATAAACTGCATCCGCAGGGCTAGGTGATGGCCTGGGATCGGCTCGGACAATCGGGCACAGGGGAAGGGGGTTTATCAGAAGCCCATCTGTGTGAAAGGGATGAAAGGGTAGGTGGGTTCCGCACGGGATGTGGCTCTGGAGCTGGGTCGCGCTGAAGCTGTTTATGGCTCCGACAGATGTTTGGGGGTTGCCAGTGCGCGGGGGACGATCGCAAGGCCAGGGAGACGTGCAAGCGATCGGCAATGTTACAAGAGTGGCCATGGTTTCAAAATGGCTGCTGCTTACGTGTTCGTAAAAGGTCTGAAATGTGACAAGATGGCGCTGGTAATGTTCACTCTATGATCTAATATTCAACACCACCACCATGTCCACTACCACCACTTCCACCACCACGTCCACCACCATGTCCACCACCATGTCCACCACCACATCCACCACCAACACATCCAGCACCACGTCCACCACCACCACATCCTCCACCACCACCACGTCCACCACCACCACATCCACCACCACTACAATGTCCACAACCACCATGTCCACCATATCCACCATGTCCACCACATCTAACACCACCATGTCCACCATCACATCCACCACCACGTCCACCACCACTAGGTCCTCCACCGCCACATCCACCACCAGCACCCCGTCCACCACCACAACCACCACCACATCCACCATTTGCGCTATATAAATTCCTGTACATTTACCACATCCACCACCACGTCCACCACCACCACCTCCAATACCATGTCCACCACCACCATATCCACCACCACATCCACCACCACGTCCACCACCACCATGACCACCACGTCCACTATATCCACCACCACCACATCCACCACCACCAATACCACCACCACATCCACCACCACATCCACCACCACGTCCACCACCACATCCATCACCACATCCACCACCACCATGTCCACCACCATTACCTCATCCACCACTACCACCACATCCACCATGTCCTCCACCACCACATCCACAACCACCACATCTACCATCACCATGTCCACCACCACGTCCACCACCACCACATCCACCACTACCATGACCACCACCACCACGTCCACCACGTCCACCACCACCACGTCCACCACCACACCCACCACCACCATGTCCAGCACCACGTCCACCACCATGTCCACCACCACCATGTCCACCACCACCATCACGTCCACCACCACCATGTCCATCACCACCACCACTACCACGTCTACCACCACCATGTCCACCAGCACCACGTCCACCACCACCATGTCTACCACCACCATCACCACATCCACCACCACATCCACTACCACCACCATGTCCAACACCACGACATCCACTACCACATCCACCACCACCACATCTATCACCACATCCACCACCACCATGTCCACCACCATGTCCTCCACCATGTCCACTACCACCACTTCCGCCACCACATCCACTACAACGTCCACCACCACCACATCCACCACCACGGCCATGTCCACCACCACCAACACCACCACCACATCCACCCCCAAGTCCACCACCACATCCATCACCACATCCACCACCACCACCACATCCACCACCACCATGTCCTCCACCATTACCTCATCCACCACCACATCCACCATGTCACCACCACCACATCCACTACCATCATATCCACCATCACCATGTCCACCATCACCATGTCCACCACCACCATGTCCACCACCACCACGTCCACAACCACCATGTCCACCACCACGTCCACCACCACCACGTCCACCACCACCACATCCACCACTACCATGACCACCACCACCACCACGTCCACCACCACCACGTCCACCACCACCACGTCCACCACCACGTTCACCACCACCACGCCCACCACCACCATCACGTCCATCACCACCACCACTACCACGTCCACCACCATGTCCACCACCACCACGTCCACCACCACCATATCTACCACCACAATCACCACATCCACCACATCATCCACTACCACCACCATGTCCACCACCACCACATCCACTACCACCACCTCCAATACCACATCCACCACCACCAATACCACCACCACATCCACCACCACATCCACCACCACGTCCACCACCACATCCATCACCACATCCACCACCACCATATCCTCCACCATTACCTCATCCACCACTACCACCACATCCACCATGTCCTCCACCACCACATCCACAACCACCACATCCACCATCACCATGTCCACCACCACGTCCACCACCACCATGTCCACAACCACCATGTCCACCACCATGTCCACCACCACCACGTCCACCACCACCACATCCACCACTACCATGACCACCACCACCACGTCCACCACGTCCACCATCACCACGTCCACCACCACACCCACCACCACCATGTCCAGCACCACGTCCACCACCATGTCCACCACCACCATGTCCACCACCACCATCACGTCCACCACCACCATGTCCATCTCCACCACCACTACCACGTCTACCACCACCATGTCCACCAGCACCACGTCCACCACCACCACGTCTACCACCACCATCACCACATCCACCACCACATCCACTACCACCACCATGTCCAACACCACGACATCCACTACCACATCCACCACCACCACATCTATCACCACATCCACCACCACCATGTCCACCACCATGTCCTCCACCATGTCCACTACCACCACTTCCGCCACCACATCCACTACAACGTCCACCACCACCACATCCACCACCACGACCATGTCCACCACCACCAACACCACCACCACATCCACCCCCAAGTCCACCACCACATCCATCACCACATCCACCACCACCACCACATCCACCACCACCATGTCCTCCACCATTACCTCATCCACCACCACATCCACCATGTTACCACCACCACATCCACTACCATCATATCCACCATCACCATGTCCACCATCACCATGTCCACCACCACCATGTCCACCACCACCACGTCCACAACCACCATGTCCACCACCACGTCCACCACCACCACGTCCACCACCACCACATCCACCACTACCATGACCACCACCACCACCACATCCACCACCACCACGTCCACCACCACCACGTCCACCACGTCCACCACCACACCCACCACAACCACATCCACCACCACGTTCACCACCACCACGTCCACCACCACCATCACGTCCATCACCACCACCACTACCATGTCCACCACCATGTCCACCACCACCACGTCCACCACCACCATATCTACCACCACAATCACCACATCCACCACATCATCCACTACCACCACCATGTCCACCACCACCACATCCACTACCACCACCTCCAATACCATGTCCACCACCACCATATCCACCACCACATCCACCACCACGTCCACCACCACCATGACCACCACGTCCACTACATCCACCACCACCACATCCACCACCACCAATACCACCACCACATCCACCACCACATCCACCACCACGTCCACCACCACATCCATCACCACATCCACCACCACCATATCCTCCACCATTACCTCATCCACCACTACCACCACATCCACCATGTCCTCCACCACCACATACACAACCACCACATCCACCATCACCATGTCCACCACCACGTCCACCACCACCATGTCCACCACCACCATGTCTACTACCACCATGTCCACCACCACCATGTCCACCACCACCATGTCCACAACCACCATGTCCACCACCACCACGTCCACCACCACCACATCCACCACTACCATGACCACCACCACCACGTCCACCACGTCCACCACCACCACGTCCACCACCACACCCACCACCACCATGTCCAGCACCACATCCACCACCATGTCCACCACCACCATGTCCACCACCACCATCACGTCCACCACCACCATGTCCATCACCACCACCACTACCACGTCTACCACCACCATGTCCACCAGCACCACGTCCACCACCACCACGTCTACCACCACCATCACCACATCCACCACCACATCCACTACCACCGCCATGTCCAACACCACGACATCCACTACCACATCCACCACCACCACATCTATCACCACATCCACCACCACCATGTCCACCACCATGTCCTCCACCATGTCCACTACCACCACTTCCGCCACCACATCCACTACAACGTCCACCACCACCACATCCACCACCACGACCATGTCCACCACCACCAACACCACCACCACATCCACCCCCAAGTCCACCACCACATCCATCACCACATCCACCACCACCACCACATCCACCACCACCATGTCCTCCACCAGTACCTCATCCACCACCACATCCACCATGTCACCACCACCACATACACTACCATCATATCCACCATCACCATGTCCACCATCACCATGTCCACCACCACCATGTCCACCACCACCACGTCCACAACCACCATGTCCACCACCATGTCCACCACCACCACGTCCACCACCACCACGTCCACCACCCCACCCACCACAACCACATCCACCACCACGTTCACCACCACCACGTCCACCACCACCATCACGTCCACCACGTCCATCACCACCACCACTACCACGTCCACCACCATGTCCACCACCACCACGTCCACCACCACCATATCTACCACCACAATCACCACATCCACCACATCATCCACTACCACCACCATGTCCACCACCACCACATCCACTACCACATCCACCACCACCACATCTATCACCACATCCACCACCACCATGTCCACCACCATGTCCTCCACCATGTCCACCACCACCACTTCCACCACCACATCCACCACCATGTCCACCACCACGTCCAGCACCAACACATCCATCACAACGTCCACCACCGCCATGCCCTCCACCACCACCACGTCCACCACCACCACATCCACCACCACTACCACATCCACAACCACTATGTCCACCACATCCACCACCACCATGTCCACCACATCCAACACCACCGTGTCCACCACCACATCCACCACCACGTCCACCACCACTGGGTCCACCACCACATCCACCACCAGCACCACGTCCACCACCACGACCACCATCACATCCACCACCACAACCACCACATCCACCACCACGTCCACCACCACCACCTCCAATACCACATCCACCACCACCACCACCATGTCCACCACCGCCACCATATCCACCACCACATCCACCACCACCATGACCATCACATCCACCACCACCATGTCCACCACCATGTCCACCACCACCACATCCACCACCACGACCACGTCCACCACCACCAACACCACCACCACATCAACCACCACATCCACCACCATGTCCACCACATCCACCACCATGTCCACCACCACCACGTCCACCACCACCATGTCCTCCACCATTACTTCATCCACCACCACCACACCCACCATGTCCTCCACCACCACATCCACCACCCCCATCACCATGTCCACCACCGCCATGCCCTCCACCACTACCACGTCCACCACCACCACATCCACCACCACTGCCACATCCACAACCACCATGTCCACCACATCCAACACCACCGTGTCCACCACCACATCCACCACCACGTCCACCACCACTGGGTCCACCACCACATCCACCACCAGCACCACGTCCACCACCACGACCACCATCACATCCACCACCACCACAACCACCACATCCACCACCACGTCCACCACCACCACCTCCAATACCACGTCCACCACCACCACCATGTCCACCACCACCATATCCACCACCACATCCACCACCACCATGACCATTACATCCACCACCACCATGTCCACCACCACCACGTCCACCACCACCACATCCACCACCACGACCACGTCCACCACCACCACATCCACCACCATGTCCACCACATCCACCACCACGTCCACCACCACCACCATGTCCTCCACCATTACCTCATCCACCACCACCACACCCACCATGTCCTCCACCACCACATCCACCACCCCATCACCATGTCCACCACCACATCCACCACCACCACGTCCATCACCACCATGTCCACAACCACCACATCCACCACCATGTCCACCAATACATCCACCGCCACCACCACGTCCACTACCATGTCCACCACCACATCCACTACCACATCCACACCCACCATGTCCACCACCACGTCCATCACCACCACCACTACCATGTCCACCATCACCATGTCCACCACGTCCACCACCACAACGTCTTCAACCACCATCACCACATCCACCACCATCACTACATGCACCACCAAGTCCACCACCATGTCCACCACCACCACATCCACCACCACCATGCCCACCACCACCACCACATCCACCACCATGTCCACCACCACCATGTCCACCACCACCACGTCCACCACCACATCCACCCCCACCATATCCACCACCACATCCACCAATACGTCCACCACCACCACGTCCACCACCACCATCATGTCCACCACGTTCATCACCACCACTACTATGTACACCACCACCATGTCCACGACCACCACGTCCACCACCACCATGCCTACCACCTCCATCACCACATCCACCACCACATCCACTACCACATCCACCACCACCACGTCCACCACCACCACGTCCACCACATCCACCACCACCATGTCCACCACAATGTCCACCACCATGTCCACCACCACCACTTCCACCACTACGTCCACCACCATGTCCACCACCACGTCTACCACCACGTCCACCACCAACACATCCAGCACCACATCCACCACCATGTCCACCACCACCACGTCCTCCACCACCATCACGTCCACCACCACCACATCCACCACCACTACCATGTCCACAACCACCATGTCGCCCACATCCACCACCACCATGTCCACCACATCCAACACCACCATGTCCACCACCACATCCACCACCACGTCCACCTCCACTAGGTCCTCCACCACCACATCCACCACCAGCACCACGTCCACCACCATGACCATCACCACATCCACCACCACAACCACCACCACATCCACCACCACGTTCACCACCACCACCTCCAATACCACGTCCACCACCACCACCACGTCCACAACCACCATATCCACCACCACATCCACCACCACGTCCACCACCACCATGACCACCACATCCACCACCACCATGTCCACCACCACCACATCCACCACCACCACATCCACCACCACATCCACCACCATGACCACATCCACCACCACCACATCGATCACCACATCCACCACCACATCCACCACCATGTCCACCACCACGTCCACCACCACATCCACCACCACATCCACCACCACCACATCCACCACCACCATGTCCTCCACCATTACCTCATCCACCACCACCACATCCACCATGTCCACCACTACCACATCCACCACCACCACGTCCACCACATCCACCACTATATCCACCACCACCACATCCACCACATCCACCACCACCACCACATCCCCACACCACGTCTACCACGTCCACCACCATGTCCACCACCACCATGTCCACCACCACAAAGTTCACCACCATCACCACCATGTCCAACACCACCTCATCCACCACCACCATGTCCACCACCACCACATCTACCACCACGTCCACCACCACCACATTCACCATCACCACGTCCACCACCACCACATCCACCACCACCACCACGTCCACCACCACCACGTCCACCACCACCACGTACGCCACCACCACATCCACCACCACATCCGCCACCATATCCACCACCACGTTCACCACTACCACATTTACCACCACCACCACGTCCACCACCATCACCACCACGTCTACCACTACCACATCCACCACGTCCACCACCACCACGTCCACCACCACCACACCCACCACCACGTCCACCACCACCACATCCACCACCACCATGTCCACCACCACCATGTCCACCATCACCATATCCACCACAACGATGTCCTCCACCACCACTATGTCCACCACCACCACATCCACCACCACCACATCCATCGCCACCACGTCCACCACTACCATGTACACCACCACCACATCCACCACCACGTCCACCACCTCCACCACCACCACCACGTCCACCAGCACCACCTCTAACTCCACCACCACCACATCCACCACCAAGTCCACCACCACAACTTCCACCACATCCACCACCACCATGTCTACCGCCACGTCTACCACCACATCCACCACCACCACGTTCACCACATCCACCACCACGTCCACCACCAACATGTCCTCCACCACCACCCCATCCACCACCACCCCGTCCACCATCACCATGTCCACCGCCACGTCTACCACCACATCCACCACCACCACGTCCACTACCACCACATCCACCACCACCAAGTACACTACCACATCCACCAACACCACCTATGACAGTTAAAGTGTCACTGGAGGGCAAGGGTAATAGGAGAGTCAACCCTGGCTGTACATGGGACATTTAATAATGCATTGGGTGTGAGAGGACAGAAGTAGGGGCTAGAAGTATTACACCAGACCCAAGATACATTTTGAAGAGGCGCAATGTCACAGGGGCTCCTGTAAAAGCACTCGCAGCATCTCTACCTCACAGTGGCATACCTGCACGAGCCACTCACTCAAAACAAGCATTGGCATAGCCAATAGGTCACACCTTTGGGACCTTATAAGTGTTTAGCCATGCAACACTCGATATTGTTGCACCAAGGATATTGTGCTGCATAACTAAACACTTATATAAGGTCCCAAAGGCGAGACCTATTGGCTATGCCAATGCTTGTTGGAGTGGCATTCAGTTGGGGTTCTCTGATCCCCTGCAGACCTTCTCTAAACCACAGAAAGAGACAGGAGTGTGAGAAGAACTTGTGGCCTTACCGGCCGTCTGTTGGTGGGTCAGAGACATTTTGCACCTGGTTTAAAAACCTTGACTCTGCTTCCCCACCAGGTACAGGTCTATGGTGACAGGAAGAGCCAGGCCCGCTACAAGTAAGTGGGAAACCATTCAGGGATCTCTCACTAGTGATAAAAGAGC
Organism: Lissotriton helveticus; assembly: GCF_964261635.1. Taxonomy (NCBI): domain Eukaryota; kingdom Metazoa; phylum Chordata; class Amphibia; order Caudata; family Salamandridae; genus Lissotriton; species Lissotriton helveticus. The sequence goes on from NC_136069.1 coordinate 1,656,532,483, forward strand.
ACACCAAATGGCTGAGCACCGTGGCCATGTACTGAGAAGTCTAGCATGCACTTACTTCATTGACTTGGCAAAGTAGGCACTTGAATCTAAAGGTACACCCTCCAACCCCCTAGCAGACATGCTTTACAACCCTCATGGGAGCTCCGCTCCAGCAGTGACGGCCTTCCATACCATAAGGACCCCGCTGTCCATCACTGCAGTATTCTAGGTGGGGGGCCTCTTTTAGGCGCTGGTTGGGACTAGACTGGCAAGGTAGGCCTCACACTTCCACAGGTAGAGACTGGAAGGGGGGCGAGTGCTAGCTTGCTCAATCAATCAATCAAGGCATTTGTAAGGCATGCTACTTACCCGAGAGGGTCTCAAGGCGCTGGGAGGGGTGGTGCTGCTACTGCTAGAACAGCCAGGTCTTGAGTAGCCTCCTGAAGGTTAGTAGGTCTTCGGTCTGTCGTAGGAGGATGAGGAGGGTGTTCCAGGACTTGGCTGCGACTACCTACCTTGGTCAGGGGGGGCCTTCTCACATCATGACGATACTCACCCACCTTCCTTTCCCATGCTGCGGTTACATGGCGCCTGAGCGCCTCCTGCTGCACAGTCCTGGGGTTGCACTTTCTTTCCGTGCTGCTACCTACCTTGGGGGGGCAGGTTCCACTCATATTGCAGTCTCTGGCACCCCTGGGAGGCTGTCTCCCTCCTTCTAGTGCTGTACTCTGGCACCCCCTGCAGCACAGGCAGTGAGGTGCGCTCCCTACCAATAGTGCTGTACTCTGGCGCCCCCTGCAGCACAGCCAGTGAAGTGCGCCCCCTCTAATGCTGCACTGTGTCGTCGTCCCCCAGAGAAGTCCTAGGCTGGTGCTGCCCTCTAGCGCCTCGTTAGTAAACTGCACGTAACATGCAAGGCAGCACATGCTGGTTCTGATGTGAAAACCTTCCCGCGCCTCCTCTGCACATCATGCTGCGCTCACTGCCGAGGTTAAGTCAATAAGGCCCGCGGAGCCAGCCCCTGGGCCTGGAATACCGCTCACTGCCGCGGAGTGCAAGCTGAGCCGGCAGCGGCGGCTGCAGGAGGAACCGGCGGGATTAGCATCCGAGGGGCTCCCGAGCCACCAGCCAAATGTCAGCTGCAAATTGCTTTTCCATTTCCGAGGGATACATCGGGGCTGGGGGGAGCCGGGGAAGTTTCCAAGTCAGAAACAGGCCTGGCCGAGAAGACCCTTCATCCAGGGCTCGAGTGATGGGGAAAACAGGCCCCGCTCGCTGCCGTCTGCGCACGAGAAGACGAGGCCTTCGGAGGAATAATGACGCTGGGATTTGGGGATGCTTCCCCTGGGGCAGCAACCACATCCAGCCCGGGAGGGGGTCTGGGGAGAAAATTAGCGCTCACCGCCGGGCCTTCTGTGGCACGTGGACATCATCACATCCTTCCGGAGCCCGCGGCCCCCACCCGGGAGCTTTAGTAAACAACCCCCCCCCCCCTTCTGATTCCTCCTGTATCAGTGGTTCTGTTCATTTTGAGGTTGTTCTCGAGGTTTCCCTTTAATTTAATAATGATGAACTGAGCTGCACGCACTGTATTAATAGTTTTCAAGTTTCCCCAATCCGTCCTTGTGGGCCTGGCACTGAAAATGTCCTAGACTCCATTCTGTATTTCCCTCACCTTCTATAAAAAAAATAAAAGTCCACTTATTAACTAGGGGGCCGATTCACAGAACTAATCTGAGATAAAACCCTAAACATACAACTGTTGGTATTCACAGAAGGCATTTAGTAGCAGTAAAGTTAGGACTCCTAACTTTACTACTACTAAATGCTCTCTGTGAATACCAAAAGTAGTAAGTTTAGGATTTTATCTCAGATTAGTTCTGTGAATCGGCCCCTATGTGCAGAACAAAGAACTAACAAGACACGTGTTCACGCGCCTGCTTCTGCTTACCTGCTTTTTGCGCTTTCCCTTCCACTGAGCTCTGACATTGGAATGTGCCCTCGTAAAGAGCTCCGTTTATAGGCCTCGGCTAGTAGGCAGCCCTAGTGTTTTCAATAAATAATATTCATATACTTACAGTGAGTGGGCTTTTTGGTCAGCTGCTTGCTCATGATTGGATGATTTGGTTGTCCATCTCTGTTCTATTCTCTTGATTTGATGATTTCCCTCCCTATTCTTGTGTTTGTCCCACCCAGGAGCAGTTTGAAGGCTGCATTGTTCTGAGTGACTGTGTTGTATCCTTCCATAACATACTAGAGTGGGCTTTTTTTTTTAGGTCTAGCATTAGCCAACACCTTTTGCTTTTATTAAAATGATATGTTTAATATATTTTCTTACAGGGGTCTTCAGCCAACCCTCTCGCTCCATTGGTTAGTTATTGTGTCATTCACTTTTGTTATCCTCCCACTACAGAATACATACAGCATGGGGCACTGTGTCAAGCTAGTTGACTTCAGCCATTGGCTGACTTCACTCTGAGCGACGGCTTTTCAGCCTTTCACAAGGAACACATCAAAACACAACGTATTTACCTTAAGTACCAGGGACTAATATGGCAATATATCCTTTTTCAGACCCAAAATTATACATTGAAGAGGGCCTGGCAGCTTCCTAACAATAAAGCTTTTTAAAAATCATAACAAAAGAAAACAAATATTGAGAAAGCCAAAAAGATGGCGGTCGACGCTAGACCTATTGGCTTTCCCAATACTTGTTTTTATTTGTTATTGAGCACTTCATGGGAGTGCATGAATTTCCTTATTACTACGCCTTTTTGCAAGGTTGCTGCTCATAAATGCACTTGCACGTTCATTCCTAATGCATACTGTCACTTACCAGTGAACAATGGTGACCTATTGGCTTTGCCAATCCTGGTCATTACAAGTTCCATGTTGAAGTGTTCCATGTCTTGTGGAAGGGCTGCCACCAAAAGCTATTCATCTTTTGGTATTGCTTTTGCAGTCATCCTCATGGGAACAGTCCAGCCTGAACTGCCAAGCCAGGTCTTTCCCTGGGTAGGAAACAAGCATCCTGGGACCTTTTTCGGGCTAACACCCCTTATCAGCCAGGCTAGCTTGAATCCAGGGGCAACGTGACCAAGGGACCCACGTCTGGGCATACCCTGCCAACTTAGGGCGAACAACGCAAACACAAGGAGATGATGGAGGGAGCGCTGAAACTTTTCAGACATTCACCCCCAGCCACTGATCTGGGTTGAATCCATCATCGTTCTTTAGCTCACTTCACTACCCCAGTTCAGACCCAGCTATATGAAAATCAGTCTTGACCCTGTGCCTCATAGGAACAGTCCAGTCCAAACTGCCAAGCCAGGTCTTCCCTGGACCAGAATGAAGCATCCTGGGACCGGTTTTGGGGTAACATCCCATATCAGCCAGGCTAGCTTGAATCCAGTGGGAAAGTCCAGTCTTGACCACCACCGAGGGGGACTTCGGAGGCTCCGGGCCACTCCTAAACTGAGCTGTTGGGGCATCCCTTCTGATCACCCTTTACATAGGCGCTCCATCCTGGGGGCATTTCAAGGACGTGATGTCTACTGTACGATCGGGCCAGGAAAACACCTGAGTCTTAGATGGTACCCACCCCCTGCCCCTGTTCGGCCCGCTGTCTTCTCCAGCTCTCTGGCGTCTGCCTCTCCCGGCTATCGAGCCTCCTGATGATGGCACTTTGATAATCACAGAAAAAATATCCCCATGCCCATCTGGATTTTGTTTAGGCAGTGGGTTTCTCATCTCTCCAATACCCAACCGGCCATCCGGCTCAGCCTCTCCCCATCTCGCTGTTTTGTCTTCCTTCCCCCCCACCCCCTGACAGGGGAGTCTGAGCATTATGGCCGATGCCCGGTGCCAGACAGCTATAGAGGAGATGGGCACTGGTTCATCCCCTTGACCGTCATCTACCCAGCTGGACAATGAGCACAGTTTCTCCCCGTTCTCCCTGTTTTGTCTCCTTCCTCCTCCTCCCCCCTTTGACAGCGGAGTCCAAACATTATGGCCAACGCCCGGTGGAGCTGCCAGACAGCTATAGAGGAGATTGGCCCTGGTTCTTCCCCTTGGCCGTCACCTACCCAGCCGGACATTGGACACAGTTTCTCCCCGTCTCCCTGTTTTGTCTCCTTCCTCTCCCTCCTCTGACGAATGTACCTTAACACTGCTTTTTAATCCTATGTTTGATTATGCTTTGTAACAAATGTAACTTGTAACCTGTAATTCACAGATCCTCATGTAAAGTGCATTGATACCTACGGGTCTAGCCAGCGCTATATAAAACTCAATATCAATAAATAAATAAATAAATAAAGTGAGCAAGGGGCCCTCCAACCAAGTGCATCCTCAGCAAAGTGTAATGTGTGGAGAGAAGTGACGAAGGGTCATGTACTTTCTAAAGAAATAGGTACTGACCTCTGAGTTGTGGAGAAACTTCGCTCTAAATAAGTTAATGGATCAGGGCCTCATTTAATTATTGGCCGAGTAGGGTCATTAGAGGTGCTGGAACCACTGGTTGTGCGCCAGTAGAGTCTCTGTCATTGGAGTAGGTCCACTTGCGTGCCAGTGACCCGTCCCACAGGACAACCGTAGTTATTTGATGCTATAAATGTATACAGTGCACAAATACCAAATGGTGTTTTGGTGCTAATAGACAAGAAGCGAGCTGGAGCACTATTCATTAATTAACCAGGTCTGAATGGCTTTCCTGAAATATGTCAAGGAGGAACGTTTTCTGATGGGAATGCGGAGAGTGTTCCAAAGCTTCGTAGCACCCACTGTGAAACTTCTGCCGCCCCAGTTAGACTTAGAAAATTACTGAGAAAGAACCAGTTTCACCCCTTCTAAACGGAGGCGTCTCTTTGGTGGGTACCAGTGCAGTGACCGCCTCAGAAACTGAAGACTGGTACCTTGTAATGCATTGTATGTAATTCACAAGGCCTTGAACTTGATAGGACTCTTGACTGGCAGCCAATGCAGACTCAGAAGGTGCTTTCCCACTGATTGAAATTTGGGGATCCCCAGGAGGAGCCTTGCAGCTGCATTCTGGGTCATCTGAAGCCTATGTAGCTGCTTCTCGGGTATACCGAGATATAGCCCATTACAATATTACAGTTTGGAAAGCATTAAAGATGTTACTACCGTTTTCCTGCTTTCTGTTGGAATCAGAGGTAAGATTGTCTTAATCGCTTTGAGTAAAAAGCAGCTGGATGAAGAAACTGCCTTGACTTGAGCTTCGAAGTTCAGTCTCTCATCTATAACCACACATAGATTTTTAGCTTTAGGGAATGGGATCGGGACACTGTTCCCAGGTCATCCGGCCACCAAATCTGAGAGCAGGTGGAGGAGTAGTCGCTGAACAGGGTTACCTCAGTTTGGTACATTCGGACCTCCACCGCGGGTAGGATAGACCTCTTGAGACAGATGTTCCGTGCCTTGGTCCACCAGGAAAGTCCTGCTGGATCAGTCCAAGGGAAAACAAAAAACCTTTTCTTTGGAGGATTGTTTCTCGAAAACAAGACAGAATGTCAATCAGCTTGCAGCGACAGACAGCCGCCTAGCATTCAGTGTTGCCACAAGTGCTTCCGATGTCCTGGAGGAAGCAATTTTGTAAATTGGGCAGGTGGTCCTTTACTAGCGACAAAGAGGGCCACTGTCAAACTGGCAGTAACTCTGATCAAAATAGGCATGGACCAGTAGCAGCCCGTGGTGGGAGTGCTGCTGGGCGCTGATGTGGGTCAGGGGAGGAGCAGGGGGGGTTGTAAACTACAGATTGCGGCTAATTGGAGGTAAGTAAACTTATAAATAAGTAAAACAAATGTATTTACACGCGCTGCATCACATTTGACGATGCAGCGCGCTCAACGAAATTCATTTTATTTTTTTATCCCACAATTTTTATCAACAAGGCAGTATCGAAGTGACTGTATAACCTTTGCCTTTACCTTTACCATTACTGAACTACACTTTTCCTTCAAAATAGTTACATCATAATCAGCCCCAAGTTCTAGAAATAGAGGAAAAATCTAAATCGGGGGTGAAGTATATATCACAACACGTGGTTCATGGTAGCATCAGTATAAGGAGAATTCACATTTATCCACCCTTGAGCCCCTCACTCTGAGGGCACATATGGTCTTAATATTTTATTTTAAAGGTCTCAGGCTACTAGAGAGAGTACATCAAGCTCCCCCTCCCCGAGCACATGGCTCACTGCCATTCTTTCTCCAAAATCATAGGAGATTAGAGGAAGTGATATCACATGCCCATTCACCCACCTGATAACATTCCATGAAGTGATATCACATGTTTCTTCACCCATCTGATAACATTCCAGGAGTGAGATCACATGCTCCTTCACCCACATTATAACATTCCAGGAGGTGAGATCACGTGCTCCTTTACTCACACGATAACATTCCCGGAAGTGATTGATATCACATGCCCCTTCACCCACCTGATAATATTCCAGGAAGTGACATCAAATGCTCCTTCCCCCGCCTGATAACATTCCAGGAGATGAAATCACATGCTTCTTCACTCACCTTATAACATTCCAGGAAGTGACATCACATGAACATTTACCAGAGAAGTTCACATGAAGTGATATTTATGACCCCTTTGGCGGCACTGGCGGAGTCTTTTGGGGCGCAGATCGTATCCTATGCCGATGATACCCAGCTCCTCTTTACGTGTGGGAAGGGAGCAGACTTTGACGGAGAGAGTATCCGTGGGTGCCTTGGGGCTGTTTTTAATTGGTTCCAGCTAAACAGCCTCAAGTGCAACTCAGATAAATCTGAGGTACTCTTTTCGGTTGTCGGTCTGATCCAGACTGGCAGGAATGGTGGCCTGTTAACATGTTCCCTCCAGCAGGCTCTTCCCAGCTAGCCAAGAATCTGCGGGTGAAGATCGATAACGGCTTGACGTTAAGATCCCAGATTCTGGGCCTAACGGGAACATGTTTTGGCCTCCTCAGGATGCTCCGCAAGTTTCTTCCTCTGCTCCCGGCAGAGCATAGGAAGATCACGGTGCAGGCCTTAATTGGCTCGAGATTGGACTATTCCAACGTCCTTTATCTCGGCCTGCCGGAGTATCTCTTGCAACGGCTGCAGGTGGTCCAGAACTCGGCGGCGCGGGCCATTTTTGGCCTACGCGGGCGAGCCAGAACATCTGACCTCCTGCAGTCACTCCACTGGCTACCTATCCGGAAGCGGATAGTTTTTAAGGCCTTGACGTTGGCTCATAAGGCTCTCTATGCCTCTGGAGCGAAATATCTTCAAAAGAGGCTAGCTTTCTACCACCCTGGCTCTCTATGCCTCTGGAGCGAAATATCTTCAAAAGAGGCTAGCTTTCTACCACCCTGTCCGATCCTTGAGATCCGAGTCTTTGTTCTTGGCCGTGTTTCCTCAGGTAAAAAGGGCACGCATTGGGGGCCGGTCTTTTAGGCTTTTGGCTCCACAGTTGTGGAACACTCTGCCCGTGTCACTGCGCAGCACCTCCAACCTACTAGCATTTAGGAAGGGCCTTAAAACTTGGCTTTTTTTTCTCTAGATTTGCTCTTTCTTTTGATTTCTGGTCTTTTTTTATTTTGCCCCGTTGTGTTTTCTGTTACAGGTTATAAATAAAAGCGCCGGGACACTCCTTGGAGTAGCCGAGCGCTATAAAAAACACAGTTAACATAACATAACATAACATATACAGCCTTTGGCCTGGGAGAAATAACGAGGTGGATAAAAAAAAGCCTACAATATGTGTCAAAAAAGGTTATTTACTATTTTACAGAAACATATAAAAATACAGACAAAGAAGCCCCAGAGAGGATGGTACTAAATTATGATTTATTCATACATGAGTTTTTCCCTGCAAGATAGTCCATGGAGGACAATTCAGGGAAGTCTTCCAAGTGAGGCCCGGAGTCTGCTAGGGTTGTTTGCTTTTCCCTTTTCTCTTCCTGCTTGTCATAGTCTGGTTCATGACGACATCCACAACAAGGAGAAGAAATGGGTTCCAGTGGACACCTAGGAAGTAGATCGACTGTAGGAAGATGGCTCTGTATGTGATATTATCACTACGTGGTAATACCGTGCACAGAGTCCAGGGGTTCCCCGAAAGTGAACAGTGCTCAATGTAAAACCCAAAATGCTCCATTAGTGGGCGTGCAGCCTTAGGCGTAACACAGTGTAAGACATTTATTGCACACACAGGATCAATAAAAAAAAACGACTCAAGAAGGCGATCTAGTCCAAATGTAGAAAAATTATTCTTTCTTTGTGTTTTTTTGTAAAAGCAAGACCTTTTAGCCAAGGTAAGTACATCTCAATTAAAGATACTTTTCACATTCAAAAGTCGACAGTGCAATATTCGAGCAGTTCAAAATTATCCTGTGGACGAAATTAATGGAGGGATGGATCAAGTGAGTATACAACTTACAGTTCCAATCTTCAGGTGGTCTGACCCACATTGATTGCAGGGTCAGTCGAGGGGGAATGGAGCACCCGCAAAATACGGATTTCCGTATCTTCGCCGAGGCGGTCGATACCGTCAATGATCTTTACCCTCGCGGTCGGCAGGGGCAATGAGCGGAATAGGTTTCGGTTGGAGGCCAACACAGTTATCGTCACGGTCGCTGGTGGTCGGTGGCTGTAGATCGGATAAGGGTTCGCCATCGTAAGATTGTCTTGCAGATATCACAGTCGGGCAGAAGTTGCAGGATGCAACTGGCAGGGCAACTACCAAGAGGGCACAGGCTCTCGGGCACAGAGCTGTGGGTAATTCCGGTCCTGGGACCAAGAGGATTGGAGTCTTTGTCGAAGGCAGCAGTCCTCCCAGGGTTTCAGAGGTCGCTGACTCAAGATGGGTCACAGGTTCGCAGAAGCTGGAGACAGGTCGGTAGGGCTGGGCCCATGGCAGTCGATGTCTTCAGTCTTCTCTGCCTACTAAATTTAGGAGGCGTTTTAGGGTAGTAGCAGGTAGGGCCAATGGGCACCTTACCTGGGGTGGCTATACCCTCTATTATGCCACCCTCTTAGGAGAGGGGGCATAGACCTCGCCCTGATTGGAGGTGTCTCCCTATCTTCAACATGGCGGGTACTCAAGGTTGTGCTTCACCTCGCTTTCCCCCACCCTAGGGTAGGGGTTGGGAGGGATGGGCACACTTCTTACCTTTTTTTTCCCACTGGATTTCCTGCCCAAAGTGGGCGTGTAAACCAGGGGTTGCCATCTGCTGCTAGCAGCAGAGAATGGGTTGTATTACAAAGACGGCAGGCCTTCGAAGCTTCCCTCTTCGAACACTGGCCCGTCCTAGGGGAGAAAGCATGACACCTCTGCCCAGGATGTGCATTATTTCTGGTGCCAGAGAGCAGGGGCTCTCTACCCAGGGGTCCAGAAACATGTTTGCTGGTGGCTGGCTGCATGCAGCCGGTCAGAGACCACATCAGATAGAAAAAGAAATGGTGGCAGTGGAATATTCAAAACAGCCAGCACCTCCGCTATGTTTGCATTAAAGTCAGTTTGTACCTCTTTCTTTTAAAGCGTGCTCTATGTCTTCATACCGTGCCACCCACAGTATCACCTAATACATAGCGGACATCTCCGTATATATTAATAAACTTAGAAACATAGACAGAGCACAACACAAAGTAAGTAAACAGCTGATTGGTCCCAACCAGCAGAATTATTTTAATACAAAATTCATGGAGTAAATTCTGTTCAGCAAGCAATCTTCATGACAGTTGTTCTGTAGTTACAACATTGATACAGCTACAGCCGACACGTGTTTCGTCGCCATTTGCAACTTTTTCAAGGCTGTTAACAAGATCATACAGAATATTACTTTGTAGGTATTTATCAATCTGAAGGAGAGATATGTTGAATTTATCCTAAAACATTTTTTTCATAATTTCAAAATTTTAAATAACCCTAATTTGCTTGTTCAGAAGTCCCTCTCCCTTTTGCTTGAGTGATCATTCAAGAAAGGCAAACAAGACTAGGAATCTCCTAAAGATTATTATGAGACTCCACTCAGTTTAAGAAGTAAGATCAACAAGAATAGTGTGCGATACAAAAAATTATGGAGAAAAAGAGAAAAGAGAAACAATCAAAATACCCAAGAAGAACACCCGTGTTGGTGATTCGAGTAGACCGTGTTAAAACAAGATTATAAATACCTTCTACAGAAAATGTGGTCAAGATTCAAATATCCCATCTAGTTTGATGGATCAAGCACAAGAGATCTGGATACGGTAGTCCAAAATAAGAAGAATTGTGGCCTGGTAATGTAAATCACATCCGCACGTCAGTTTTCCTTTACAAGTGTAAAAAGATAATAAATCATGGAATTGGATCTAAAAGCTGATGTTGGCCAAAGCCTTTAAAAAAAACACGTCAGGGCTGGTAGGGATTCAGGGGGCACATTTGAGGGACCCTGTACACTACATTTGAAACAACCTCAAAACCAGGCTTCAAGTAGGGGCTAACCACACAGAAGAGGCACTTTCTCACATCGACCACCTGGACTTTCTAGATGACCTGGCCATACTTTCCCATACCAATGGGAAACATCAGGTCAACGCCGTCTCCTCCGCCTGCTTCCACACTCTCCACATGTTCTGCAAAGTTTTCCAATGGCTCCCCATCAGCACCAGGAAAACGGGGACTCAATATAAGAACATTGAGCTATTAACTGTCATCAAAGAGCTGCATGCAAACTGCAAGAGCTATATGTTTTTTTGCCCAGTCTTTCATCATCCTAATCTTGCGAAAAGGGTTAATTTGGGTAGAAAACAATTCATTATTAAAGAGAACGCCTAACAATGATGTTGTTTTAAATTCTGAATTTGTGCTTTTCCAGAATAAGTACTCTTTCCCCATAATGCCCACCAGTATCTATGGCATATCACTCCCACACTACACATTACACCTTGTAGTCATGTCTGATGTAACATTTCCTATACACTGATTTACACACGCATGATTGATTGTCTATTTGTAATGTGTGTGTGATGTAAAGTGCTGCGACACCTTACACTCGTATGAGTAGTGCTTTAAAAATAAATGAATCTGAGAGACAGTGGTTATGGAGACTTGGGGGGCACTGAAGAAGGGTGCTAGTGGGGAATCAGTGGCAGACGTGGCCATTGGGGGGGCGCCAACAGACATTGTAGCTCAGGGCGCAACCAGTGTTAAAGCCGGCCCTGGGTAAGATGTTCTGATCACACATATCAATTTCCTCTATCAAGTCCATATTTTGTAGCTCTCTGATTGACCCTATCTGCTTTATCGTGTTTGAAAGTGAAACTTGATTGCTCAAATTTAGGCATGACTGGAGTTGGGAAGAGGCCAGCCTGGAAAACCTGATTGGTTTGTGTGCTTAGGGAGTAGCAGAGCTAGCGATGGTGATCCTTCTCGTAAACTAGCTTCTTGCCCTGTCGCTTGATATCTACGACTCTGTTACTCTATTGTAAAAAAAATTCTTTTATAGCTCATCACCCCATCTGCCTTTCTAATTCAGTGCACCCCCCACTGAACGTACATTTATTTCCTTTTTTGTAAATGTGATAAGTTAGCTCCATGAAGTTTACCTTCTACTTCACAGGTGGGTGTCTCACCTGTCCTACAACACTAGTTACATTATTTCTGTGACAGAAAGTTTCCTAAGTACTATGGCATCTTCAGTTCCATGACAGAGAATCATGTAGTTTCACACAAGTCTTCTAATGCTCTGGCCGATAGTTTGTGAGCACTGCCTCGGCAGACAACTTTTATGTTTTTTTGTAAAAATAGGGGGCTGAAGATTAATTTGCAGAAAAGCAAATACATGGTATTCAATGCAGGCAATAGCACCCGGCCAAATCCTTGTTTAGATGGGAAACCCATTGAGAGGGTTCCGTTTTTTAATATCTTGGAATCACGATCACAGAAAAAATGGACAGGGGTGCTAAAATTAAGAAAGCAAGCTTAAAGCTGGCCAGACAATGGGGGTCCGGCAAAGGTACACAGGAGTTGTATCCATAAGTCCGTTGGTGGAAATTTATAAAGCTCAAGCAAGGGGTGCTGCCCTGTATGGAGCTGAAATTTGGGGTCACGTCCATCTGGCTCTAAATCAAACATTGAGAATTCCTTTGCCAGGCAACTAGTGGGCCTTCCCCCAAGCTCCCCGCTTACACTGCTTCCTATGGACCTTGGGATACGACCAATTGCAGATGAAGCTTCTCTTATTCTGGCAACGACTTTAGAGTACCCCAGAATTGGCGGCATACAGGGAAGAGCTGAGTGAGGTGTTGAGCTTACATGGTGCGAGCAAATTATCATGGTTGGCTTCCATTAAGAACACTTTTGTGTCCATGGGAAGGGGCAATTTGTAGAATATTGCAGAAGAAACCTACTTGTTAACATCTAGGAAGGACCTGATAGAGAGCTACAGGGAGTATAAACAGTCTCGGTTACAGGGGAGCTCTATGTCAGGCCCACTGACTATAGTGTTTTTAGAAATAAAAGATCAGTACAGACTAGAGGCTGCCATGGATGATATCCAGCCGGCCCTTGACAAGAAGTTATATCTGCAGATTAGGCATGGGGTACTCCCGCTGCGTGCTTTTACAAACAAATGGGCGGGTCCATCCAATTTGGGGTGTCCGACCTGCAGCAATGCAGCGGAGACGGAATATCATGTAATATTTTTCTGCCAAGGGTACAAGAAGGCGACACACTGATGGCTATTGCATTTATGCATAAATCTGGGATCTAAGCGCTGCACTGAGGTTTTTAGGATACTGAAATATGACACCCACATGCCCATTGTGTTTTCAATATCGCATTTCTTATCTTCTATGTCGCGTTTATGTAGAGCTTTCCTAAATACAAGCCTATAGGTTCTGCCTGACCATTCTATCATATTTTATTAACTGGGCCTGGTACATTTTTAACAAGTATGAAAGTATTTTAAGACTTTTAAATAATATTTTGTATTCAAATTATGTTGTATACTTCGATTTTTGTACCTTCTTATCTGCATATCCTGTTTAATGTGATTATGTGACGGCTGTGATGTTAGTAATATGAACCCTGGTTTCTGGAAAATTGCTAGGGCTTTAATACTGCTCATGTATTGCACACGCACTTTATTGGATCTTTTACCCATGGGACAATTTTAGGACCTTGGAGGGTAGCATGCTGGATAGTAGAGTGTTTTTTGTAATACCAATGCAATGCACACATACTTTTTGAGTTATTCTGCCCCTTATTTAGAGCAATGATAGTTTTTATCTTTTAGAAAGAAAAATTGAATTGAATGAAATGTATTGTATTTTTACCTGTGCTTTTATGCTCATATTGCCCGAAATAAAGATTTTTTGATGATGATGACTAGTTACTTTATTTCTGTGACAGAAAGTTTCTATGTACTATGACATTTTAAGTTCTATGACAGAGAATCATGTAGTTTTGCACAAGTCTTCTAATGCTCTGGCTGATAGTCTGTGAGCACTGCCTCTGCAGATTCCTTCGCTGAGAGTTTAAGACAACTAACGAGTTTGCCATCTTTTCTGAACTCGAGTGCTAAAGGTGCAGCCAAGCCACATCAATTTCTCTTTGACCTTGAGCTTCTTGTGAGTGTTGGCTAAGACAAACAGCATTAGTCCTTCCTTAATTTCTATGGCCGAAGTTTTGTAGAACTACGTGCCCGATTCACAGAACTAACTTAAGACAAAATCCTAAACTTACTACCATTTTGGTATTCACAGAAAGCACTTACTCATTTTGGTATTCACAGAAGGCACTTACTCATTTCGGTATTCACAGAAGTTAGGAGTCCTAACTTTAGGACTCCTAAATGCCTTCTGTGAATACCGAAAGTCTTAAAGTTAGGATGTTTCTCAGTTTAGGAGTAGTAAAGTTAGGACTCCTAACTTTAGGACTCCTAAATGTGTTCTGTGAATACAGAAAGTCTTAAAGTTAGGATTTTTCACAGGTTAGGAGTAGTAAAGTTGGGACTCCTAACTTTAGGACTCCTAAACTGAGAAAACTCCTAACTTTAAGACTTTCGGTATTCACAGAAGGCATTTAGGAGTCCTAAAGTTAGGACTTCTAACTTCTGTAAATACCAAAATGAGTAAGTGCCTTCTGTGAATACCAAAATGAGTAAGTGCCTTCTGTGAATACCAAAATGGTAGTAAGTTTAGGATTTTGTCTTAAGTTAGTTCTGTGAATCGGGCCCTACAAAAGCAGCATTTAACATGGCACCATACTAATATTTCTATAGCTCAAGATCTGAGGATGATGGCATACAAGTGCTATCTTTATATCCAGTCGTGTGTGGGAGGAGATAGGTAGCCCTTGTGGTCATAAAATGTAGGATGCTAAGACGCTAGGCATTCCGTTACTGTGTCACAATTGCCTTGTTATTCTCGGTCGCCCCTAATGCACTCAACACCCAGTGCCTGAAGACTCTTCTAGAGATTGGGTGACCACTCTTCGGTGGATCAGCGCGTCGCTACTTATCTGGACATTAGACGTGCTGGATGAATCCACGCCTCACTGTATGGTTGTGAGACGGGTTGAGTGTAAGAGTCAAGTGGGTGATGTGAGGTAAGAAAAAAATAAAGCAATGTAGGAAGAGAAAAGGAGTATTATCCGAGAGAGAAGCATGAACAAGGAGGCGCCCACGAAAAAGAACTGCGTAGGTGGGTGGTGAAGAGGTTGGGTGATAAGCGTAAGGAAGTAGTCACCAGGAGAGCTAGCGTGGTGTATGTAAGAGAAGGAAGAGAGTGGTAGGCTACAAAGCGATAGACCTCACTCTGATGGTGTGGTGTCGATTCTCCTGTTGGAATCCCTGCAGCCTAGCCAACAGGAAGTGAGCCTGAGGAACCCGGAAGTGCTCATTAGGACAGAGTCCAATTGTTCACATGTCAGCGTCCATCTTGGCCTGGTTCTCATGGTGCTGTGGCAGCATGTCGTTCATTTTGTTTTTAGCTCACTAAGAACTAATACAAATAAATATTTGCGTCAGAGGGTGGGGAGAATGAAGAGTTGGAGCTGGAAGGGGCACGTGAGTGACTCCCCTCTCTTCTGGAAGCCACCGCCCCTCTCTGGGCCCGCTCCAGGCTCCCCTGCTGGGACATGGCTGCTCGGTTTGACTCCCGGGCTGTACGAGCCGTGTGAGGCCCGATACACAATGTTAATCATTTTAAACATCTCGCCCTTCGGGAGTGCGCCCAGTGCAAGGCCTGCTGCCTGCAAAGAATGTCTCGGGGCTCGGGGTGCACCCGGCCGCCCATAAACCTGCGCTCCTTTCTTACACGCGCGCATATTTCCCGCCCATAAATCACGGAGGTATTTCTGGAGGGGAGAGAGGGGGGCAGCCCCGCTGACAGCCCGAGCCCAGGGATGACTCATGACGGGCCCGTGACCTCCCCTGACCTCGGAGGTGAACGAGTTAACCCTCCCCTCCTTCCACGCGCACCTTGTAAACTTCACTGCCGCATATTTCCCCCGCACCTCATTTCCAATGTACAGCCACGACCCGGGCTTTGAAGTTTGACTTTCCACATAAACGCGCCCTTCAAAGACATCGGAACAGAAGTTTGAAAAACTCCGCCTCATGGTCCATAAAGCTCCACCTGGCTTCCATTTGCATGCAACGCGGAGGGTTCAAAGCCAGGGGGTCCCGCGTACACGCGGGGTTAATAGGATGTACTGTACTGAATATTCAGAATTTAGGGCTTAAGGCTGCCAGATTCAAGGGGCTGCAAACCGTGATGTGCCAATACAAAGTAGCCCGGATTGTGGGGGTCTGCTGCCAGGAATAAGGACGTTCCTGCCCAAAGCAAGCCGTATAACTAGAGCTGGCACGACCCTCGCCACGGACTTGCTGCTATTTTGTCACCTGACACTTTTATTTATTTATTTAATGCTATTTTATATAGCGCAGACTTTACCCAAAGGTGTCAGAGCGCTTCACAATAGAACCAACTACTCCACATGAGGAAATTTACAAATGTACACTTTGCCAGCCTTGGCCGATGGCATCAAGTACAGCCAACGCTCCCAGAAGCTGGGCAACTGAGGAAACCTGCAAGTGAACCACTCATTGACCATGGCACAAGGGCAGCGCCTGGAGGCACATGCTAACACACTGTCAAGGGTCTAGGCGCTAGGGCAGCCAAAGGCTGCTGGGCAGCGTCAGTGTCTTAGGACCAGTGTGTTCGATTGTGTGAGCTAGTTTGTCCCTGTGGACCCTTAGTGTTCCTAGGGTAGAGAAGACGAGCCGCAAGCGGCAAATGCTTTAAAGTTCACACCAATTATGAAGCAGAAGTACTAACATAAACAAGAGAAGAACTGACCGGGACGAGCTGTTGCCAGGATCTGTTGTGGTGTGTTAAAATGGCGGGCAAATGGAAACAAGTAGCATAGACAGTCAGTTGGCCCCATACAGCCTGGTATATTATGATGGCGCGCTGTCCGTATGAATCTCGAGGGAGGTCTCCAAGAACTAGATGGCGTATTGTTGGACTTGGTATGAGACCTGGCTGGAGAAATGACTCAAGACAATGGATGACCTCTACAGAGGACATCGTGGTCATGACCTACGAGACAGGACATCGGGGTCATGACGATGGTTGACCTCTACGAGAGAGGACATCGGGGTCATGACGATGGGTGGCCTATACGAGAGAGGACATCGGAGTCATGACGATGGCTGACCTCTACGAGAGAGGACATCAGGGTCATGACGATGGGTGGCCTCTACGAGATAGGACATCGGAGTCATGACGATGGTTGACCTCTACGAGAGAGGACATCGGGGTCATGACGATGGGTGGCCTCTACGAGAGAGGACATCGGAGTCATGACGATGGTTGACCTCTACGAGAGAGCACCTTGGGGTCATGACGATGGGTGGCCTCTACGAGAGAGGACATCGGAGTCATGACGATGGGTGACCTCTACGAGACAGGACACCGGGGTCATGACGATGGTTGACCTGTACGAGAGAGGACATCGGGGTCATGACAATGGGTGGCCTCTACGAGAGAGGACATCGGAGTCATGACGATGGGTGACCTCTACGAGACAGGACATCAGGGTCATGACGATGGGTGACCTGTACGAGAAAGTACATCGGGGAAATGACGATGGGTGGCCTCTACGAGAGAGGACATCGGAGTCATGACGATGGGTGACCTCTACGAGACAGGACATCAGGGTCATGACGATGGGTGACCTGTACGAGAAAGGACATCGGGGTCATGATGATGGGTGACCTCTACGAGACAGGATATCGGGGTCATGATGATGGGTGACCTCTACAAGAGAGGACATCGGGGTCATGATGATGGGTGACCTCCACAACGGACTTGAAAGGGTTCATGATGAAGAGTGAACTCTACGTGGGAGGTGAAAGGGCTCCTGATGATTAGGGACCTACACGAGAGGCGATAAAGGGCTCATGACAATGGGTAACCTACCTGAGGAAAGACAAAGGGCTCATGATGATGGTGACCTGCACAAGGGAGAAGAAAGGGCTCATGCCAAAGGTACCCTGCATGATGGACGAGAGAGGGCTCATGAGGATTAGCTACCTACACGTGGGCAAGAAAGGGCTCATGAGAATGGGTCACCTGCATAACGGAAGAGAAAAGACTCGGGTGATGGGTGACTTGCACGAGGGATGAGAAAGGGATCATAGCAATGGGTGACTTGCATAATGGACGAGAAGGGGCTCATAACAATGGGTGACCTGCATGATGGACGAGAAAGGAGTAATGATGATGAGAGACCTGCATGAGGGACGAGAAGGGGCTCATGATGATGCGTTACCTGCACACAGGATGAGAAAGGGCTCATGATGATGAGTGGCCTGCCTGTAGGACAAGAAAGGACTCATGAATATAGGTGACCTACACAAAGGACGAGAAAGGGTTCATGGTGAAGCGTTACCTGCACAAAGGATGGGAAAGGGCTCTGATGATGCGTTACCTGCACAAAGGATGTGGAAGGGCTCATGATGATGAGTGGCCTGCATGTAGGACAAGAAAGGACTCATGAATATGGGCGACCTGCACCAGTGATGACAAAGGGCTCATGATGATGAGTGACCTGCACGAGTGGTGAGAAAGGGCTCATGATGATGAGTGACCTGCACGAGTGGTGAGAAAGGACTCATGATGATGAGGGACCTTCACGAGTGGGGAGAGAGGGCTCATGATGATGAGTGATCTGCACAAGGGAGGATAAAGGGCTCATGATGATGAGTGATCTGCACAAAGGACGAGAAAGGGCTCATGATGAGGAGTGACCTGCATGTAGGACGAGAAAGTACTCATGATGATGGGTGACCTGTATAAGGAAGGAGAAAGGACTCATAAAAATGGGTGACCTGCCCCAGGAAGGAGAAAGGACTAATGACGAGGAGTGGCCTACACAAGGAACAAGAAAGGAGTCATGATGATGGGTGACCTGCACGAGGGGGAAGAAAGGCTCATGATGATGGATGACTTGCACAAAGGATGAGAAAGACTCATGATGATGGGTGACCTGCATGATGGACAAGAAAGAACTCATGACGATGGGTGACCTGCATGCTGGACGAGAAAGGACTCATGATGATGTGTGACCTGCACGAGGGACGAGAAAGGACTCATGACGCTGGATGACTTCTACGAGGGAGAAAAAATACTCATGAGGATGGGTGAGCTGCACGAGGGAGAAGAAAGGCTCATGATGATGGGTGACTTGTACAAAGGATGAGAAAGTACTCATTATGGGTGACGTGCATGAGGGAGGAAAAGGGCTCATGGCAATGATTGGACTGCAGGAGGGAGAAGAAAAGTCTCATGACTATGAATCATACTCAGGTTCATGGTGGCAGGAAGAGGAGCTGTGGCACGATCCAGCTATAGAGTGTTGTTTCAAAATAAACCACGCTGCAGCTGGATGCCTGGATTGTGCATGTCTAATGGGGTAGTTCAACCACGATCCCCTCGCACAAACTCAATCTCTTTTATTTAGCAGATGTACTGCCCCTGCCTCAGGCAGCACTGTATATTTAGTACAATGTGGCTGCTGTGGAGCTTCCGAGTTGCCAGCTAAGTGAAAAAGGTAAGTAAAAAAAAAAATGTCTCTATGCATGTGTGTATGTGCTTGTGAGTGTGTATGTGGCAGGCTAGATTTTGCTGAAGGTGGTGGACCGCGAGGCATGCCTCACTCCCACGGTGGTAGGTGCAATCTGTAGTGGTGGTTTCTCCTTGCGGTTTCACTCGTGGTGGTCTTGCTGTGTCCACACGCATGCCTGGCATGGGTAATGAGCAATCCCATGCCACTGTGTGCCACTGCATTCCTTGAGAGGGATCTTGGCACATACTCTTCTGGAACAGTCAAGGCGCCTTCTTCAGGAGCTCCTTGATGAATGCCTGCAGTGCCTCAGGCCGCTTCAGGTTTGTCCCTCGCCCATCACTCGTGCCCGGGGAATGGGCAGCTCGCCATAGACCAAGCGTGAAAGAGGCGAGCAAAATTCTACTGCTCAACTTTTTGAGGTCCGTGGGCCCAAGCGGGGGCTTATTCAGTTATGAACCTATGTCATCCAGAAACCCCACAAATTCTACCACATCATGGGCAGCGAGGTACAGACGCCGTGAGAGCGGTCCACCTCACACTGTATTTTGATACTTTGGATTGAAGTACACACCTATTTACGGTGTATTTCGTCACCTCGGTGTTAACCCAATCAGGCTCTATCCTAACCCGCCGCTCCGGAACATTCTCCAGGTGGCCACGGTGCAACAATAGCCCCCGCAGCCCCCATGGTGTGGGGAGGCCCGAGCTCCAGGGGGCTCTCTCTGGCACTGTGCAGAGGTGCGGGCCCCTGGCCTCATGGCACTTGACTGGGTTCAGCACATGGGGGGCACCCCCAATTCAGAACACTCCTTGAGACCCTTCTGTTTTCTCAGGCATATGAGTAAGCGTCTGTCATTTATACGACTGCCGTCCCCTGCTCACAGAGCCATGATTCTGCCTGGTGTAAGTGCGCTCCACAAACATTTTTAACATAACATAACTTTGCAGAGGGACCCCCTCAAGTTTCCTTACACCAAGTGGCCATTGTACGTGGCACCTGTCAGGATCTGTGTTTGTGTCCACACAGCTATCTGTGGAGCAGTTTTGGAAGTGAAGCACCCCCACTGGAGCCTGGGGCGGGACTGGGGGTGTCACAAAACGAAAAGCATTGTACCTTCTAACCCTCACTCGAGTCTTTGACGAAGCACAGAGCGCATCCAGGCGGTCCCTGTTTGCTGACATTTCCTTCCCTCCTCGGTGCACACGTTTCCTTCTTCCTCCCTCCAACCTGTTCTGTTTTTCCTCCTTCACCATCCCCGGTGCTTTCCTCCACCTCTGCGCCCCCGGGGGACGCCCAGGGCCCTCCCCTCTGCCCAATGGGCGCGGAGAGTCCGTGTCCAGCACAGATCCTTTTGCCAGATTTCCAGCCCCACGACGCCCACGCGCATAGATCACCCCGACATGCAGCGGGCGCCCCATAAATCACGGGGCGGGTCACCGCGGTGCCAGACGGATTTATGGGTTCCCAGTGAGAGCCCTGTGCTCGAGAGGAGAGGGCCGAGCCTGGGAAGGACGGCGCGGGGTCTGCTGGGTGCAGCCATGGCGGGCTCCCAGGCTGGGACCCGGAAACGCGCGTCAGATCCGCTGCCAGGGCCCTCCCCAGTGAGCACGAGGCCCAGGCCAGGCCTGCACGTGAGGGCCACACAGGCTGAGTGGCTCGAGGTCCCACTGCGTGCATTACAGCACCGGTGCCAGGGCGAGCTTTAAAAGGCACAGCTGCACTCCAGGAAATGCAGGCCTGAGCCATCCATGGCTGCCGCGCAGGCGTGCCAAGCCAGCGCGCTAACATTTCATAACATTGCGCCATCTCTTCAAGAACCAACCGCCATCACATGTACTGTGTTTGATTCTTAGGTCAGGTTATTTTGCTTTTAAATAAAGCACATTTCCCCTAATACAGATGTATTTCACCAGTAGTTTTGCTAAGTTCCAGTACATATATATATATATATGTTTCCGCTGAGCAAAACTACCCGCTTCGTGAGCTGAGAAGAGTGAGGACAGAGATTAAAACTGGTGAACATATTTCCTTTACAACTTAATAAAGTTTTCTAAAACTTTATAATCCCTTGTGAACTTCACTCAACTTTAAAGTTTAAAGAAAGGTAAGGGAACTGGAGGAACAATATTTCAGCTAAAACTAATTTGGAAGGAGACAAACTGGGTAAACTACAAACAGCTTTTTCAAAGAGAAGTGTCTTTCCAAAAGGTTTTGTAGCAAATTTGTCTGGCAAAAATCTGTTTTTTGTGCTCAACACTTGCGCTTGCACACTATACAAAGTGGAACGCATGCCACCTCCGCCAGACTCCACCACTAATTACTACAAAAGAAGGCTTTTGAGAAATTGTCTCATGTGACGTGGAAGGGAGAGCTTCTGACTAGAAACAGAGCTGCGAAGCCTGGTCCCAGATGAGCTAGAGAAGGGCTTCCCAGTTCTTGGTACTTGCAACTGGTGGCATGTTGGGCTCCACAGACCCTGTGGTTGGCCATACCGCTGTCACCTGTTTGGCAGGAAGAGTTGTTTGCCTGTTCTTGATAGTCCTGGGAGAATTTTATATTTTTTTGTGAAGTGCAAACTGAGACTCAAACAGCAGTTTGTTTGCATTTTACAGCATCCTTGAAAAGGCAGCAATTAAGCTGGTTTGTGAGTTCACATGGGCATAAAAATGGTGAAAATCTGATGAACATTGTGAAATTCTTTAAAATTCTTAAAATTCCCTATACTGGAACAAATTAGAGAAAAAGTTCACCTCGGGGAATTTTATGGTTCTGCAGGAATGTTTCACCCTTCCCTAGTTGTAGGTTAAAGTAACATGTTCACTAACTCACAGGAAGTTGGCAGGGAATCTGAGCAGCATCACCACACGCTGCAGTTATATCAGTAAGCCTAGATTAGCAAGGAGGTGGGGACATTGGGGCATATTATCAAGCAGGGTGTTAAAAATTATCGCAGTTTTAGCGGCAGAAAACTGCCGCTAAAGCGGCGATAATGGGCTTGATAATATGGCCTTCCAATAGAAACCCATGTTTTGGTGTGAACATGGGCTTCTATTGGAATTCTCCAGGGCATATTATCAAGCCCTTTATCGCCGCTTTAACAGCAGTTTTCTGCCGCTGAAACGGCGATAATTTTAACGCCCTTCTTGATAACATGCCTCATTATTCCTTCTGGCCTTTAGACAATCTTTCACTTGGTCTTGTATGTTTTAAATGCACAATTGTGCTTATCGTGCTTACGAAGGATGCTATTATGTCGTGGTCTTGGTTTCAAAACAATAAAATTCGGGGGCATATTATCAAGGAACGCGTTAAAATTATCGCCGCTTTAGCGGCAGGAAACTGCCGCTAAAACAGCGATAATGGGCTTTATAATAAGCCGTAGAGAATTCCAATAGAAGCCCATGTTAACACTAGAACAAGGGGGCATATTAGCAACAAATAGCGATAATTATTGCTAAATGTGCTTAGCGCATTTTTTTTATCGCCGAATATTATCGCGGAGATAACGTGCTATTAACAACGTTTATCTCCAAAGCGATAAAATATCCGGCAATAGCGGCTCAATGCGTGACTATCGCTGGAAATCCAGCGATATTCAGGCATCATCGCTAATGGGGACTTGACCTGAATATCTACCTGCCATTGGATATACAGGCTAAGAAGTGGTCTGAGCAGGCGTTAGGTTTTGGTGATAATCGCGCTTAGCGCAAGTTTTTTCATCTCTTCGCCTGCATTGCTAATAGGCGATGGCTGTGTTAGCGACTGCTTTCAGTCGCTAACAGGTTGGGTACGCCCACTTTGCATGTCATTAGCGATAAATATCGCTGACATGCAAAGCGGGCCCCAAAACTGTAGCTATCGCCTACAAGCTGTTGCTAACTGCTGTTAACGACAGCTTACTTATAAGGCGATAAAAATATTGCCGCGTTCGCGGGAAAAAGTCCAGCTAAAGCGGCGATATCGCCCTTGCTAATATTCCCCATGGAGTTCTATTGGAATTCTCAAGGGTATATTATCAAGCCCATTATTGCCGCTTTAGCAGCAGTTTCCTGCCGCTAAAGCGGCGATAATGTTAACGCCGTTCCTTGATAATATGCCCCTCAGTTTTTTTTTTTTTTAAAAAGCACAATTTTGCACCAGTGCAAAAATACAAAAAAACAAATAGAGAGCAATCCCCGTTTGTACTATTTTAGTTGAGAGGGTATGAGAGGAAAAATGTTACAAGTTATTCTGTGAACTTGGTCTAGAAATATTCGATAAAGATGTGCACGGGACAAAAATGGTGCAAAGTGTGTTGACACTCTCTGTGCTCCTTTTGCCCAAAACAGGACCCGGAGACCAGCAATTATGCCCTCGTGAACGCTTCTATTAAATGAATACTCGCATTGCTCCAGCCCTCCTGTTTAAGCAGTATTCATCCAAACACGTGCAGAGTACGGTCCTGCGGCTGTGGCCTTGTGCAGAGCTCCAGCGTGCAGAACCGTCGGCCCGTTCCCCATCACACCGGCAGCCACAGTGGTGCACAATGGATGCTTCTCCAGGGACGGTGCACAGGCGCCTGCAGCACGAGGGTCGCCTTCCGGGGCCCCCATGCAGGCCAATGAATATTGGTGAGGTAGGGAGGCACAGGGACCCTCATCTCATCCTGGAGGGGCCCAGGGTGCAGCTCGGGAGTCCGCACTGGTGCAAACTCGACACAACAGGCCCTGAAATGTCCTGAGGGTGCGCTCCGCTCTGCACCAGCCTCACCAGAGGGCCCTGGAGGAGGAGGGCAGGGTGGGACAATGCAGCTCGGCTCTGCTCCTGATGGTAAGCAGATGGGGGCTGGGGCAGGGTGCCTCCACCGACCCTTAATTCCAAACCACAACAACAAAGCACTTAAGAGAAGGATATTTACTTCAAAATGCAAAAATTCGTCCCTAATGCAGTTTTAGGAGCTCTGAGCCCATGTTTTCTCCAAAGCTTTGAACATATATTCAAAATATTTACCTCTCGAGTATGATGCGAGTTTTTGAGGTCAAATGTTACTCAGAAGCAGACGGAGCCGCTGGGCGGTGGCGTGGGCACTGCAGCTGGGCGCAGCTGGCTAGGCGCTGCCAGGGAAGTGATTCCTGCTGTTTGCTGTAAATCCGGAGTGTCAGGGCGCAACTCAGTCTCTGAACACACTCGGCTGTAGATGTGAGCCTGGCGGTCGTGCAGCGAGTGAGCGAAGGACCTGGTGGTGGTGCAGTGAGTGAGCTAAGAACCTGGCGGTGGTGCAGTGAGTGAGCAAAGAGCCTGGCGGTGGTGCAGCTTTGTCTCTGAACACTCTTCTGTAGATGTGGGCCTGGCGGTGGTGCAGCGAGTGACCGAAGAGCCTGGCGGTGGTGCAGCGAGTGACCGAAGAGCCTGGCGGTGGTGCAGCGAGCGAGCAAAGAGTCTGGCGGTGGTGCAGCAGCGCTGGAGAATGACTGATGGGGAATGTCAGGGGTGCAACTCAGTCTCTGAACACACTCGGCTGTAGATGTGAGCCTGGCGGTGGTGCAGTTAGTGAGCTAAGAGCCTGGCAGTGGTGCAGTGAGTGAGCGAAGAGCCTGGCGGTGGTGCAGAGAGTGAGGGAAGAGCCTGGCGGTGGTGCAGTGAGTGAGCGAAGAGCCTGTTGGTGGTGCAGTGAGTGAGGGAAGAGCCTGGCAGTGGTGCAGAGAGTGAGCGAAGAGCCTGGCGGTGGTGCAGAGAGTGAGGGAAGAGTCTGGCGGTGGTGCAATGAGTGAGCGAAGAGCCTGTTGGTGGTGCAGTGAGTGAGGGAAGAGCCTGACGGTGGTGCAGCGAGTGAACGAAGAGCTTGGCGGTGGTGCTGTGAGTGAGCAAAGACTCTGGTGGTCGTGCAGTGAGTGAGCGAAGAACCTGGCAGTGGTGCATTGAGTGAGCAAAGAGTCTGGCGGGGGTGCAGTGAGTGAGCGAAGAGCCTGGCAGTGGTGCAGTGAGTGAGCAAAGAGTCTGGCGGTGGTGCAGTGAGTGTGCAAAGAGTCTGGCGGTGATGCAGCGAGTGAGCGAATAGCCTGGCAGTGGTGCAGTGAGTGAGCGAAGAGTCTGGCGGTGGTGCAGTGAGTGAGCGAAGAGCCTGAAGGTGGTGCAGTGAGTGAGCAAAGAGCTTGGCAGTGGTGCAGTGAGTGAGCAAAGAGTCTGGCGGTGGAGCAGAGAGTATGCAAAGAGCCTGGCTGTGGTGCAGTGACTGAGCGAAGAGCCTGGCAGTGGTGCAGTGAGTGAGCAAATGTCTGGCGGTGGTGCAGTGAGTGTGCAAAGAGTCTGGCGGTGATGCAGCGAGTGAGCGAATAGCCTGGCAGTGGTGCAGTGAGTGAGGGAAGAGTCTGGCGGTGGTGCAGTGAGTGAGCAAAGAGCCTGGCAGTGGTGCAGTGAGTGAGCAAAGAGTCTGGCGGTGGTGCAGTGAGTGTGCAAAGAGTCTGCCGGTGATGCAGCGAGTGAGCGAATAGCCTGGCAGTGGTGCAGTGAGTAAGCAAAGAGTCTGGCGGTGGTGCAGTGAGGGAGGGAAGAGTCTGGCGGTGGTGCAGTGAGTGAGCAAAGAGCCTGGCAGAGGTGCAGTGAGTGAGCAAAGAGTCTGGCGGTGGTGCAGTGACTGTGAAAAGAGTCTGGCGGTGGTGCAGTGAGGGAGGGAAGAGTCTGGCGGTGGTGCAGTGAGTGAGCAAAGAGCCTGGCAGTGGTGCAGTGAGTGAGCAAAGAGTCTGGCGGTGGTGCAGTGAGTGTGCAAAGAGTCTGCCGGTGATGCAGCGAGTGAGCGAATAGCCTGGCAATGGTGCAGTGAGTAAGCAAAGAGTCTGGCGGTGGTGCAGTGAGGGAGGGAAGAGTCTGGCGGTGGTGCAGTGAGTGAGCAAAGAGCCTGGCAGAGGTGCAGTGAGTGAGCAAAGAGTCTGGCGGTGGTGCAGTGAGTGTGAAAAGAGTCTGGCGGTGATGCAGCGGGTGAGCGAATAGCCTGGCAGTGGTGCAGTGAGTGAGCAAAGAGCCTGGCAGTGGTGCAGTGAGTGCGCAAAGAGTCTGGCGGTGGTGCAGTGAGTGAGCAAAGAGTCTGGCGGTGGTGCAGTGAGCGAGCAAGGAGTCTGGCGGTGGTGCAGTGAGTGAGTGAAGAGTCTCGTGGTGGTGCAGCACTGTATCTGAACACACTCTTCTGTAGATGGTGCAGCGCAGTCTCTGAACACCCTCAGCTGTAGATGTGGGCCTGGCGGTGGTGCAGCGAGTGAGCGAAGAGCCTGGCGGTGATGCAGTGAGTGAGCAAAGAGTCTGGCGGTGGTGCAGCGAGCGAGCAAGGAGTCTGGAGGTGGTGCAGTGAGTGAGGGAAGAGTCTGGTGGTGGTGCAGCGCTGTCTCTGAACACTCTCTTCTGTAGATTTGGGCCTGACAGTGGTGCAGCGCTGTCTCTGAACACTCTCTTCTGTATATGTGGGCCTGACAGTGGTGCAGCACAGTCTCTCAACACCCTCAGCTGTAGATGTGGGCCTGGCGGTAGTGCAGCGAGTGAGCGAAGAGCCCGGCAGTGGTGCATTGAGTGAGCAAAGAGTCTGGCAGTGGTGCAGTGAGTGAGCGAAGAGCCTGATAGTGGTGCAGTGAGTGAGCAAAGAGTCTGGCGGTGGTGCAGGGAGTATGCAAAGAGCCTGGCTGTGGTGCAGTGAGTGAGCGAAGAGCCTGGCGGTGGTACAGTGAGTGAGCGAAGAGTCTGGCGGTGGTGCAGTGATTGAGGGAAGAGTCTGGTGGTGGTGCAGTGAGTGAGCAAAGAGCCTGGCAGTGGTGCAGTGAGTGAGCAAAGAGTCTGGCGGTGGTGCAGTGAGTGAGCAAAGAGTCTGGCGGTGATGCAGCGAGTGAGCGAATAGCCTGACAGTGGTGCAGTGAGTGAGCAAAGAGTCTGGCGGTTGTGCAGTGAGTGAGCAAAAAGTCTGGCAGTGGTGCAGTGAGTGAGGGAAGAGTCTGGTGGTGGTGCAGCACTGTGTCTGAACACACTCTTCTGTAGATGTGAGCCTGGAGGTGGTGCAGCGAGGGAGCGAAAAAGAGTCCGGCGATGGTGCAGTGAGTGAGCAAAGGGGCTGGCGGTGGTGCAGTGAGTGAGGGAAGAGTCTGGTGGTGGTGCAGCACAGTCTCTGAACACTCTCAGTTGTAGATGTGGGCCTGGTGGTGATGCAGCGTATCAGCGAAGAGCCTGGCGGTGGTGCAGTGAGTGAGGAAAGAGTCTGGTGGTGGTGCAGCTCTGTCTCTGAACACACTCTTCTGTAGATGTGAGCCTGACAGTGGTGCAGCACAGTCTCTGAACACACTTGGCTTTAGATGTGGGCCTGACAGAGGGGCAGTGAGTGAGGGAAGAGTCTGGCAGTGGTGCAGCGCAATCTCTGAATACACTCTTTTGTAGATGTGGGCTTGACAGAAGTGCAGTGAGTCAGCAAATACTCTGTTGAGCCGGAGTTGTTGGTGGGAACCACCAGCACTCATTTTTGGGAACTGGAACTTATTTGTCAGCATCAGACATTTATCAAGTGGGAGAGGCAAAAACAACCATAGCAGAAAGACGAGGAAGAGAAAGACATAAAAAGTGTCATATAGGGAGAAAAGAGGAACCTGCAAGTGTGAGATAAAGGGACAGGGAGTGTCTGGTGGTGGATTAAAGAGATTTGAGGTGGATTCAAGACAACACAGCATTGGCTTTGAGTGCCTCAACATGTAATTGCACCAGCCACAGGCTTCTAAGCCGAACACTGGGCACCAGTGCTCATTCATTTACAAATTAAGGACCAAGGACACCCTTTTCAACTGGTATGAACCGCTGGGTCCTGCAGGAAAATGAAATTTTTTCAAAAATATTAAGATCAAAACTTCAAACAAACAATCCTGTCTTAACAAACCTAAGCAGCCTATCAGCCCTTCAAAAAAGGAAACAACACAACAAAAAGCCCCTGCATCCGGCACACGGGGCAAAATAAACCCACAGATTGTACCAAGGGCGATTCCCTTGGACGCCGGTTGGTGTTGTAAAGAGTTTTCTGGTCGTGCGTAGTGTGCCACTAGTGGAATCTCACAGCTGTGAGATTTCATGGCATTAGTTGAGTGTGGACGGTCTTTGAGGGGCAGTTGACCAATGGCCAGCAAGGGATGAGTCTGCTCCTAATTGGTGTCTTCCAATAAAGTCACTGTAGTGGTCTTGTCTTAATAGATTCTATTACAAGCTTCCTCATGCCAGATAGCTGTTTGTTCTTATTTTAGAATATTTAAGGTGACTCATACCTTTGAGTCAGTTGCTTTCTGATGTTCCCCCCTGCCGGTAGCTGTGTGGCACCTGTGACAAATAAAGATAATATTTCTGCAATTACAACTTGTACAGTGCCTACTTACTACAGAAAATTGTGGCGACGAGGGTGGGATTCGAACCCACGCATGCAAAGCACAATGGATTAGCAACCTACTTACTACAGTCACTTACCTGTTTGAATTTGCCTCCGGAGTCTCCTTCCCAACATATTTGGTGAGGAGCTGACCAGTGAGGTGCCCGGACAACAGCAGCCTGTGTACAGTCTTTACAGGCAGAGAGTATAACAGCTGAGATGCGGAGCCAGAGAAAAGGACCTGCCGGTGAGTGAGTAGCGGTGTTGTGTCGCTGTCGTGCGTCACTGCCATCGTCTTGTAGTCTTTCGGTGGCAAGCATTTGTCTCCCAAAGTAAGTGGGATGGTTGAGGGCCCTACTTTCACCCGGTACTGTCAGAGAGTTCTAGCCGATGTCACGCTTAAACATCGGTCTTGATGGCCATTTTGGGATACCTGGTGGTGAGAGACAGTGCGGACTAGTTGTTATATTATGCAAGATCCTGTTCAAACATAGCAGCCATCTTGGGGGATGCACATCCACCAGACACAGCACAGTACAGGTGATTTCTGATGTAAGACGTCCTTACAACATGGCGACCATCTTGGTGAGATTATACTGGATCTCTACAACACTGCCTTTTTGTCATAAGGGGGGTCTGGCCCCGGTCCAAGAAGTAGCAGCAACAGTGCCTTTTTATGTGTTGCGCACACCCTGTTGACATCATTTTCAGTGTGCCATTTAGCAGCATTCATCAATGATGCACACACCTTGTTGCTAGTGTTTCAAGGTACACCCACCCATCAATTGTCAAGATTGCAGCAGTGCACATAATGGTGATATGCACACCTTCTTCCTATTAGAGTCTGTGCTGTGCACATACTGAAGTGCTCATACTCAACGGTTTCCACTCTGGAATTCAAACTAGTGCCAGGTAGAAGTGCACCTTTGGACACTGTGTTTTACATCAGTGATTTCAACATACTTTTATTGCTGTATAATGTTATTTTTAATGTCCTGTAGAATGGAATCTTCAGAAGTGATGTTTCCCTGTTGTCCCTTCCTCTCATGTGTCAGTTATACTTCCCTCTGCTGGATCACCACCAATTCCCTGGGAGGATCGGATTTTAATGTTTGACAACTATTTAGAAGCTCTAGATGGGCAAGGTTTCTGTGCATTAAGGAAGACAGCTTTGTTACTGAGTGCACTGGGAAAAGGGGGTCAGCAGTTTTCAGATATTTACTGCAGGCCTTGGAGCCAAATTGTCTTCCATTTCAGGATGTATTTGAAGAGGTCAAGCATAGGTTGGAGATTAGATTCGCCAAAGAGGAAAATCTAGTAATGATGAGGTACAGGTTTTATACTCAACACCAGAAGGTTGATGAGTCTATAGATGAATATGTATCCAGATTATGGGAGTTACCGACCAAATGTAGGTTTGGCGGCATGACAAATGAATTTATCAATGAAAAAACAAGTTAATCCAAGAAAGGTTGTAGGTGGCAAAGAATCCCACATCAATAAAAGTGATAGATATAACCAAGGTGTTGGAACAGTCAGATTTGGAAAAGAAAAGTCAGGATAGCCAGATATCAGAAGTTGGCACTGCACATAAACCAGTTGGAGAATCAGTCACAGTGTCAAAAACCAGTACAAATTCAGCAACACCTTGTGCCAGTTAAACAAGTTGATAAGGCTTGTATTTGTTATGGGAGTGCCAGTCATGCTTCTGACTGGAAGTTCTGCTTTGCAAACAATAAGGAGTGCAGGAAGTGTGGCCATGCAGGTCATTTTGGGTGAAGGAGTAGAATGAGTGGTCGCAGCAAGGTAGAATTGGTATCGGAGATTTTTTCTGGGCCAACAGAATCGAGCGATAGAATTTTGAGTGTAGGGAGTGAAGAATGGGCGGCTGGTGAAGGTCAAAGAAGAATCCATGCAATTTTACAGGAGGGTATTATAGTACCAATGAAAGCATCCCATTGAATTTCTCCAGTAGTTGTTCCACAGAAATCTGATGGGTGATTGAGGTTCTATGTAGATTTAAGATTGCTAAATCAGAACATTTGGCAGACACGTATCCATTGCCTAATGTTAATGAACTGTTCTTGTTATTGAAAGTAGGAAGGAGGAAGGTACTTTTCTAAACTAGATTTAAAGAGTGCATACCATCAGATAAAACCATGAGAATTCAAAGTCACTCAAAGCGTTCATCATAGTGAAAGGAACTTCCAAGTTTACTCATATGCCATTTGAACTATCATCTGAAGCGAGCATTTTTAAACGTATGATTTCAGAAGTGTTTAAAGGTTTGAATGAATGAATGGCTGAATCCATAAAGCGATACATTCACTCCAAGGAGCATCTTGGCTCTGGTGGAAAGACTTGGAACTCTGAGGTGGGCACATTGGGGGAAGACGGAATCAGATGAGAGATATCACAGTATGCTCGGGGGCAGCAAAGATCCAAGTCTTTAGAAGTGTTTTAAACATTTGTTCGGATTGCACTAATCTCAACTGAGTGGGCAGGCTGTTCCAGGCTTTGGTTCCGGGGACAGCCATTGATTTCCCCCCCCCTCTAGATGTCAGATGAAATGGGGGTGATACTAAAATATTTTTCGATGTAGGCTGCAGGAGTCGTTGGGTAACATAGGGTCTAATTCTGGATCTTAGGTATATGGGCCCTATTTCCCTGATGGCCTTGAAGATGATAAGACGGATTTTGAAAGGATCCTTTTGTGTTTAGGTAGCCAGTGCAGGGTTTTGAGTGCCGCTGCTGAGGATGACCCATTAGGCAGTTTGAGTCCCAGCCTCGCTGCTGTGTTCTGGACTACTTGTAGTCTTTTCAGAGCAGCTTTTAAGGCACCTGCATACAGACTGTTACAGTAATCCAGACGTGATAGGATTAGTGCTGTTGTGACTGGTTTCCAAGCAGTGATCGGAAGTAAATCAAAGAATTTTCAAAGGGTTTTTATCGTGTGCAAACACATACCTGCCACCGCAAGAGCTTGCTTATGGAAAGATAGTGTGGGATCGAACCTGATCCCTAAATTCCTCACATTATCTACTGTGTTGGGCTGTGGAGCCATATTCGGTGGCCACCATTGTGTGGGTATAAAGAGATTAGATTTTCCAAGCAGCATAATTTCGGTTGTCTGGCTGTTACACTTGAGATGGTTGAGTTTCATCCAGTCCATAACAGCGGATAAACAATAGCGACATTTCTCCTCAAGCTGCCGTAGACTTTTTATCAAGAGTGAGAATTATTTGCGTGTCGTCTGCGTATGGGATGGATTCAATGTCGAACGGGTAATCAGAGTGAGTAGCGGCAACATATAAAGGTTAAAAAGAGTTGGGCTCAAAAATGAGCCCTGTGAAACCCCTGATGGCAGATGATTTTCTATTGAATTGTAGCCTCCTAATGTTACTATTTGTCGCCTAACTTTCAAAAAGGATATTAGCCAGGCCAACACCTTGTGAGTGATGCTAGTGTTTGCAAGCCTGTCTCCCAGAATGTTATGGAAGACCATGTCAAATGCAGACGATAAATCCAACAGAATAATCACTGCATCTTTGCCCTGATCTAGGGCAAATTTAAAGGGGCAGATTTATGTTGGGAATGCGCCACATTTGCGTCACGCAACTGTGGCGTAAACGTGGCGCATCCCTACGACCCATTTACAACGTGACGCATCTAGGCAGATGCGTCACGGTGTAAAGCCCTGCGCCACTTGTGGGCGTTCCGGCGCAGGGTGGGCGTTCCGGGGCAGGTGCGCCACGCAAAAGTGGCTGAGTGAAATCTATAAGATTTCACTCAGTCACTTTCAGGCCAATGCTGCGTCAAAACCCTGCGCCTGCTTGAAGCAGGCGTAGGTCTTGACGCAGCATTGTAAAGATGGGGCACCCCCGAGCCTTGCTGGAGCTGCATCGCGCTTGCGACGCAACTCCAGCAATGCGCCACCTTTACGGCACAGATGCGTCACGCATCTGTGCCGTTTTTGCCCCATGGTGCGCCGCATTGTAAATGTGGCACACCATGGGTGGCGGAGCAGCGGCGCAAAATAACTGGCGCATCCCTGGGGATGCGCCAGTTATCATAAATCTGCCCCTAAGGTTTCAGTAGTATGGAGCAGCACCGATTCTGTTGAGTGATGAGGTTCCGTGAATTCTGAACCCGTGTTTTAGATGTCATGGGTCCGTTACGATTTTGGTAACAATGAACCGTAACTAATGAGTTCGGCAAGTACGAGTGTTTTCGCCATGTTACACACAAGGATTCACAGTGTATCTGAAGATTCCGTTCCGAACCATAGTTTTCATTTTGTGTAAGGCAGCCATTTTGTGGTTGCCCTCACATAGGCCGATGACTACTAGTCTTTAAGACTCACGCCCTTTTGCTGGGGTTTGTGCTGACTCTTACATGACCCGAAGTGAACTGACCTCGTTGCCTGAAGCCGACCTTGCTGAGCCAGTTCTTGCCCGCTAGCTGATCAAAACTAAAATCAGAGCGCAGAGCATCGTAAAGTTTTACTACACACAAATATGCCTTATCCTACTGTTACCTGTTTCTGTTTCTTTCTTTATGGTCTATTTATGATATGGGTTGTGGCCTCTTTTATTATGGGTTCATTCGGCCTGTCTAGAGACGAATGTTGGGTTTGTCCGATGATTGATCATGGGCTGGACAACTGAAAAGTGGGTTTTACCGTCATGCGATACTTTTGGTGTGGATACATGTGATTGGACAGTTTGTAAATGTTAAGTGTTTGTCTGGAATGTGATTTTTGGCATAAAAAGGAATGACTTGCTTTGTAAAATTGAGCAGTCTCCTGAGAACTCATACTGTGATGATTTCTAGGACTTTTGTTACTGGCTGCAGTCAATAAATTCGATCTTTGACCTCACCACGAAGAGTCCCGTGTCTCTGTATTCTAAGATAGGTGAACCCGAAGACTTTGGGCGTGCCCCTGGCGCCACCGGGTCCTAAATAACCCGGTTCTTCAGTGACCAGGTCTAAATCCTGATTCTTTGGGGTGTAAGATATTCGCTTCCTGCAGAAAGTCATTAAGCTGCATATTGACCACTTTCTCTGCTATCTTACTCCGATATGGTAACAGCGAGATAGGTCTGAGATTTGAGAGAGTAGTTGGGGCTGGGAGTTTCTTTTTTTGAAGGGGTTTAACAGCGGAAATTTTCCAGTTGTCAGGTACTCTCGCTAGTTTAAAAGAGGAATTGATTGTTTGGTTGATGATGGGGTTTATGGTTTTCACCAATGCATGTAGGATTTTTGGGGGTATGGATAGAACAGGTGAGCCTGATTTGCAAGCGAGCATGGCTTGCTGGGACTGTTCCAAACTAATCTCCTTGAAACAACTGAGCTTACCTCTATTTCCTGAAGTTTTTGCTTCACAGGACGAGGGGATCCTTACTGTGAAGTCTTTTTTTAGATCAGTGAATTTATCAAAGAATTCAGCTATCTGATCACATAATACCTGTCATGGAGGGATTTCTTGAGCTAAAATTTTCAGATCCGTGAAAGATTTAACAATGTTAGAGATGATTTAGATAACATCTTGTACTTTCAGTATGATATATTAATATTTGGCAAGACCTCTGGGGAACATAACACCGTCTTGAAACAACCCTTACATCGGGTTGCTGAAGTGGGACTCACTCTGCGTAAGGACAAGTGTTTTTTGAAAGAGCATGTGGAATATTTGGGGTATACTTTGTCTGCTGATGGGGTCAGAGCAAAAAAACAATGTTGGAAGCAATTGAGTTGGCTCCAAGACTCCAAGACAAGGATCAGTTAAGATCCTTTAGGGGACTTATAGAGTATTATGCAAAGTTTTTTCCGAGGTTTGCTGGTAGAACAGAAGTGTTGATGGCACTGCTGAGGAAGGGTCAGAATTTTATGTAGACACGAGCAGGAGGAATGTTTTAAACTAATAAAGAAAGATATTTGTGAGGCCGATATTCTAGTGCAATTTGATATGAAACTCAAATCAATTGGGACGGTGGATGTGAGTGCAAAAGATGTGGGTGCAGAAACACTGCTGTTTAGAGAACGGTGGCTTTTGCATCTAAGACTAGAACTAATGCCGCAAGAAATTACTCTGTGATTGAGAGTGAAGTGTTGGCAACTGTAGGGGGTGTGGAGTATTTTAAGGAGGTTGAGACTCGACCCATTTGGGTTGAAAGGAGGAATGTGGATGTGCTGGATTATGGAGAGGGTTAGAGGACGGAAAATCGAAGATCTCTTGAGTATTTGAAAGCTCTTAGTGGAATCTCCTAGTTGGTGTCTTCCAATAAAGTCACTTACCTATTTGAATCTACGTTATCTCCAGAGTCGCCTTCACAGCACTGGGCATCTGAGGTACAGGGGTCCACTGGGGAATTGTCCCCACAACCAATGTTAGTTTCCTGGTTACTATCATTTGACACTTGCATGGAAGGAGGGATGATCTCATGGCCTACATGCTCCAGTTCTGCAGACCTTCATCTTCACCGGAGGGTTCCGATATTGGCCCAATAAATCTTTTGAAAGGTGAGATGTTTCTGGTGACTTTTTCTCCTTCATGCCGAGCAGTTACCATGGTACCCTGTCAATGAGTCACTTTCCAACTCGGATAATGTGGAATGGTAACCCCAAACAACTAGACCCTAGTTTGACATTGGTTTGTGTCCTGCCCAATGTCTATCAGTTTTTTCACAGAAAATAATATATGGTCCAATTGAGAGGTGCCTGGCGGGCAAGTGCAATTCAATTTACTTTGTTCATAGTTCGCATGATGCATTCTACCTCTCCATTCACTTGGGACCAGCTAGACATCACTTTCAATGATGCAGACCCCAGGTAGTCAGCTATTTCCCATCCATGGAATGGAGGGCCATTATCAATGTGAAGTTCTTTTAGCAGGCCATCTCTAATTTAGGTATGACTTCTGTGGCCAAAGTAGTAGAAGCACTCTTGACCTGAGGATATCTTGAGTGTCCTCTACTATCACCAGCACTTATCGACCGTCAGGTTAATGCCCAAAATCGACGCTTGTACACCTAAGATTCCTGGGAATTGTTTTCATCATAATGGCAACCAGTGGGTCAGAGTTCCCAGGAACCTCACACATATGGCATGACATTACCATCATTTCTACCAATTCATCCAGTTGTGGAAACCACACCTTGCTTCGTATATGGTTCATGGTTTTTATTACCCCCTGCTGTCCCATGCGAGCCAAATCGAATCATCTGTTTAGCAAAATTCTTCGGGATATCTAACCTCTGGCATCAGAGAAGACAACCTGCACTGGTGAACGGCAATGCATTTTGGATTTTGTACAGCGAGTTCAAGGTTTGCTGGGACTCCGGGATCAAAGTAACAAATGTACCCTGAAGGATTCCCACTGTCCCATTTTCACAGTTATCAGGGCTATTTGTAGTCAATCGGCCTCTTTGTGGGCTCTAAGATTTTGTCCAATAATATTGGCAATGGCCATGATTGCTCAGCCACATAACGAACATACTCTTCTGTCTCTTGGGCAGCTTGATCCTCCTACCAAGTAACCGCTCAGGGTGCCGTTAGACTAGTCCACCGGGTTCTGAGAGCCAGGCTTATACTCTACTTTGATCAATACTTTTTTGCATTTGAAGGACACTTTTCTCTATTTGGGGCAGCAGCTTAGAAAACAACCTTGGAACAGCTGATTCAGGTTTTTATGGTCTGTGTGTACCACAAACACGTGCCGTACAGATATAAATGGAAGTGTAGACACCCTCAATGTAATGCAATGACTTCAGGCTACATTTGTGAGTACCGCTGCTTGGTGAGTGTGAGCACAATAATTCAACCTGTCTCCAGGGCCATTTTCTCTTAAGGGACCTGATTAGTTCCCTAGTAGACGAGGAGCCGGCTGGCCCTCCCATTTGAACAGTTTCCGCAGTTTCCTCACTAGAGAACTGAGCAGTCCAGGTTGCTCCCCTTTATTCTAAACGAGTCCTGATGAACACCCGCTGGTGAGGCTATAATTGCCCCTTCGACCGGGTTGAAACGCCAACATTTTACCAAGCCTGTATTGGATAGTTGGTCCACGTAAGGGCAATTAAGATTGAAACAGTTACCCTTTCTCAAAGAGATCACATTCATGTTGTGCAATAATTGTGACTGGCAGGCTTCTCTGTATTCATTTTGACATATTTATGATATCTTCCTTTCGTTCTCAATTAAATTTCACCCCCAGGCACTCTTTTTTGAGCACTTCCTTTTCCCTATGCGTTCTGTCTGGGGAAATCATATCTAAAATAATAATAATAATAATACGTTTATACTGCCACATTTGCATATATAAAACAAATCTATGCATTTACACCTTTGTGTGTGATAAGTATTGACATTGACATATTCATTTTGCTGTTTTGATATAAATAAACAGTGCAGTGATGTGGTGTAGAGTGTAATGGCATAAAGTGTAGTGGCATAGTGTAGGTTGTTTCAGAGTACTGTGAAGTAGCGTGGAGTAGTGCAGGGTAGAGTGCAGTGGCATAGAGTGCAGTGGCGCAGAGTAGACTAGAATGGCATAAAATGGATTTGCAGAGAGTGCAGTGGCATAGAGTGGAGTGATGCAGAGTAGAGTGGCCTCGAGCGCATTGGTGCAGAGTAGAGTTCAATGGTACAGACTGCAACAGTGAATAGCAGAGTGGCATAGAGATCAGTGCTAGAGAGTGCAGTGTGTAGAGTGTCATAGAGAACTATGGTGTAGAGTTGAGTGGCATATGGTGCATTAGCGTAGAGGAGTGCAGAGTAGAGTACAGTGGTGTAGAGAGCAGGGGCATAGAGTACAGTGGTGCAGAGTGGAATAGAGCATCATAGAGCGCAGTGACATAGAGTGTAATGGTATTTAGTGGCATAGAGTGCAGTGGAGCAGAGTAGATTGGCATAGAGTGCATTACTTTTGAATAAAGTGTTGTAGAGTTCATTGACGTGCAGTGCAGTGGTTTAGAGTAGAGCAGCGTAGAGTAAAGTGATGCAGAGTAGAGTATAGTGGTGCAGAGTGTAGTAGAATATGGTGCTTTGGATTTGAAAGCAGTAGAGTGACATAGAGTGGTGCAGAGTAGAGTGCAGTTGCATAGAGTGCAGTGTTCCAGAGTAGAGTGATGTAGATCAGTGTTTCCCAAACTGTGGTCCCAGGGGTCCGTGACACAAACCCAGGGGGTTTGTAGGCAACAGTTTTAAAAGCACAGAAACGTTTCTTGTATAATTAGCAGCTTTCCAGCTACAATAAAAGTGTCAAGAGAATGCCAGTGATTAATGTACCTGCTGGAGAGCAAGGAAAGTTTTGTTCAGTGGCAGCTTTGATTTAACTAATGTAGCACAGAGGGTTAATGTGCCTACTGCAAAGAACGTGTAACATGCATCTTAAAAAGCAGTATTTTATGTGCCTAGGTTCGTGGTTACTGCTTTTGTCACAGAAATTCTTTTGCTACTGTACACTTCATAAGTGACAATCGTAATCTAGCAGAGGAACCTATAAACTGTCATCAAAGAGCTGCTTGCAAACTGCATGGTACCAGTTAGTAACTTATATTTTGTCCCAGTTATTCATTATCCTCATGCTGCTAAAAAGATATATTTGGGTGGAAATACATTTTTAATGTTAAAGTCAATGCTAGCCACTGTGTTATGTTCTGAATCCTGAGTTTGTGCTTTTCCAGACCAAGCACTCTTTAAACATTTTATATACACACTGATTTACATGTATGATTCAATGTCTCTATATGTGTGTGATGTAAAGTGCTCTGACATCCTACAATGGTATGAGAGATGCTATAAAACAAATGAAATACATGTGACAGAGGGGCTATTACTTCAATATAAATACTAAGGGCCAGATGTACGATCTGTTTTTATATGCGCGAACGGGTTCGCGAACCCGTTTGCACATGCAAAAACCTATTGGGCCATGTACATAGCCTATTTCGCGAGTCACAATTTGTTTGCGACTCTCTAAATAGGTTTTGCACCTTGCTATTTGGAAGGGGCATTCCCTTCCAAATAGCGAGTCTCAAAACCATGTACAAATGTTTTGCGGTCGCAAAACAGTCAAAATTACCACCTACTTCAAGTAGATGGTAATGCATTCGCAAATGGGAAGGGGTTCCCAGGGGACCCCTTCCCCTTTGCAAATGCATGCAAAATTATTTTCATTTTTTTTTTTAATGCATGGTAAACAGGCTGCATTTAAAAAAAAAAACTGCTTTATTTAAAAGCAGTCCGAGACATGGTGGCCTGCAGAGCCCAGCAGGCCACCATCCCTGGGAGGGCTGGCATTCCCAATGGGCTCGCAAATTGCGAGAGGCTCATTAATATTAGTGAACCTCGCAATTTGCGACCCCATTGGGAATCCCAAACAGTGTTAAACACACTGTTGTACATTTCATTCAGCAACTCGCAATTTGCCACTTGCAATGTGTCGCCAATTGCGAGGTGCTAAATGAAATGGTCGTACATCTGGCCCCAAAATCCTTAGTACTTTGAGTATTTGTTTTGTGTGCACATGTGTGTATTTTTTCGAATTACTGTTTTAATGTTTAAAATTTAACTCATACAAATTGCTTGGGGGTCCCCGGCTTCCAGTGGTGACTCAATGGGGGTCCTCAGGAGTCAAAAGTTTGGGATTCACTGATGTAGATTACAGTATAGAGGCGCAGAGTGTAGTTGTATATAGTGCATTGGGGTTGAGTGCAGTAGACTGATATCGAGTGGTGCCGAGTAGAGTGCAGTGGCACAAAGTGCAGTGTTCTAGACTAGAGTGGTGTAGATTACAGTGGCTTAGAGTACATTGGCTACAGTGCAGTGGCATAGAGTATAGTGATGTAGAGATGTAGAGAGAAGGGGTGTACAGTACAGTGGTACAGTGTAGAATAGAGTGTCATAGAGTGCATTGGTGTAGAGTGTAGCTGTGTAGAGTAGAGTGGAATAGAGTGGAGTAGTGATGAGTGGATTGGTTTTGAGTAACGTGGTGTAAAGTGCAATGGCATAGGGTGCAGTGATTTAGACTAGAGGGGCGTAGAGTAGAGTGATGTAGAGGACAGTAGTGTGGTGAAAAGTGCAGTGGTACAGTGTAGATTAGAGTGGAGTGGTGCAGAGTAGAGTGATGCAGAGTAGAGTAGAGTGGGGTAGAGTTGAGTGGTGCAGTGTGGATTGCAGTGACATGGAGTGCACTGTCAGAGTGCAGTGGTACAGAGTATATTAGACTAGTGTAGAGTGCAGTGGAGTGGAGTGGAGTGGTGCAGTGCAGAGTGATGTAGAGTAGAGTGGCGTAGAGTTGAATGGTGCAGTGTAGATTGCAGTGGCGTGAAGTGGAGTGGTGCAGAGTAGATTATACTGGTGTATATTGCAGTGGGATAGAGTAGAGTGGTGCAGTGTAGAGTAGAGGGGCGTAGAGTGCAGTGACATAGAGTAGAGTGATGCAGAGTAGAGTAGAGTGGTGTAGAGTTGATTGGTGCAGTGTAGATTGCAGTGGCATTGAGTACCGTGGCATAGAATGCAGTGGTGTACAGTAGAGTGGTGTAGAGTACAGTTTCAGAGTGCAGTGGTGCAGAGTAGGTTATGTGTTGTAAGTGATGTAGAGTGCAGTGGTATAGAGTGGTGTGGTGCAGAGTATAGAGATCCAGAGTAGAGTAGAATGGCTTAGAGTTGAGTGTTGCAGCATAGGGTGCAGTTGAATAGAGTGCCAGGACATAGAGTTGAGTGGTGCAGAGTGGAGTGGTGCAGAGTAAAGAGATATTGAGTAGAGAGGCGCATAGCTGAGTGGTGCGTTGTAGATTGAAGTTGCGCAGAGTAGAGTGGCATAGATTGCTGTGGTGTACAATAGAGTGAGAAGAGTGCAGTGGCATAGAATGCTGAGGCATAGAGTAGAGTGGTGCAGAGTGGAGTAGAGTGAGGTGGAGTGGAGTGGTGCAGTGTAGACTGCAGTGGCGTAGATTAGAGTGGTGAAGAGTGCAGTGGCGTAGAGCGCAGAGGCATGGAGTGGAGTGGTGTAGAGTAGAGTAGAGTGATGTAGAGTGGTGCAGAGTAGGGTGGTGCAGAGTAGAGTAGAGTCGCGTAGAGTAGAGTGGTGCAGTGTGGATTGAAGTGGTGTAGTGTGCAGTGTCAGAGTGCAGTGGTGCAGAGTATATTAGACTGGTGTTGAGTGCAGTGACGTAGAGTGGAGTGGTGCAGTGTGGATGCAGTGGCATAGAGTGCAGCGGCCTAAACGATGATGATGAATTGTTTACTCTCATGAGGAAATGAAGGGGTTCTGCTGGTCTCATCTGACAATGACCTGTAGTCCTCTTTTAGGGATTCCAAGCTTAGTCTAAGGAAATGCTTCATCATTGTATACCATTCTTACTATTACAAGCTCTCTACACAAACGCTGGACCTTCCTCAAATGTGAGAGAAGAGTTGGGATGATTATACCCTGGATAGTATTGGCGCTCACAGATTATGGTAATATAATGTTGTTTAGTACTATTTCGTTATTGGGTGCTTAGGGAGGGGGTAATCATCCAACTCCCCCTAAATCGGATCAGCAGATCCCTAAACTTTATGCAAAACCCTATCACACCAATGTACAGATTATCACAAGTAACAAAAACTTAAGATTCAAGATGAGCACAACAGTATATAAGATGCTTTCATGTTAGTATCTTGCTCCGAATCCAGCCAACACGTATTTCGTCGTTCGGGACAAGACCCGCGACTTCCTCAGGGCTGGGAAAGAATACAGAAAGCATAAAGTAAGCCCACATTTTGTCGGGCAATGACATTACAATAAACATTAGCATAATTCATGCATGATATCACAAACATGTTGACATTACGATGAATCCCCGCCACCTGTTATGTGTGCCAAGTGGGGAAAATGAGGGACAAATACAACCATAAGTACTGGAAAATCCTAAGTCCAAAATAAAACAACGGTTCAAAAAATAGACAAACCAAGAAAGTCACAAATAAGAAGTGATAGTGGTAGACCGTAAGGTGAAGGGAAACCAAGTCGAATGGTGAGGCACTATTCCATGTCTTGGAGACTACCTTCTGTCTGATACCTTGTTAAGATACCTGACACTAAGAAGGGATAACAAAGCTATGTGTACACGAGTTATGCACACATGTGAAACGTCTGGCTTGTAAGTCGGTATCTCTATACAGAATACCAAGGTATTTTGATGCATTTCAGCTGTATTTGTGACGTCATTGTCTGTGATCACATCCGCTAGCATAATGTTGTTGTTTTAATAAAAAGGACTGCATGTTTTGTCTGCAGTGTGTACAGCATTGTTTGGAATTCAAGGACACGGTGTAAACAGAAATATGCCCCCTCAGGCTTCACTGTGGGGGAGTGAGGCTCCTATGTGAGTCACAAGCAGGCTCTGTGGCTTCGGCTATGGGAGTTGTAATAATAATAAAGAAGTTTGTAGAGCGCTATGGCTGCGCCATCCCGGCGTGTCCCCGCGCTGTAGAACTGTGGAGCCAAAAAAAGACATAAGAGCTAACCAGCAGCAGATACCAGAACCCATCTAGCATGTAAACAAGTGAGTTTTTAACAGACAGCGAAACTTCCTTTCTGTTTGCTCAAGACGCAGGTTAAGTGGAAGTTTATTCCAACTTATGGCAGCAATCACTCTAAAAGAGCGACCTCCCATTTTTGCCCTCTTAAATCGATGGGTCACCAAAGTGCCCATTCCACAGGACCGAAGTGCTCGCACTGGCTCATATCTGGTGATCAGGTCAGCCAGATATGGGGGAGCCTTCTGCCACAAGTTCCGATGACAAGTCAAGAGGGCTTTAAACAGTATTCTTTTTTTAACAGGCACACACACAACACACATAGGCATGATAGAGTCATTGCTGTAATGTCCACTGATTCATCCCCTCAATGGCCTGCGTAAGGTTGATCCCTTATGTGCCCCTGCAATGCCTTCCACTTGATACACCATGGGGAGGTTTCCTTCCAATATGGTGCCCCCCTCGACAACCACATGGAGCCCCACAGAGGCGAGGCCACACTCCCAGCATGCCTTGCGGCCCGCACTGCTTAGTGGCATCCTCCTATGCGTGAGGAAAACAAGTAATATGGGGCCCGATGTAGGTAAATCCCATTTACCGATTTTGAAATACCGAATTTTACCGATTCGGTATTTCAAAATCGGTAAATGGGATGTAGGTCCCAACATCTGGATTCGTTACCGAATCCTTAACAATTCTTTAATTACCGATTCGGTAAATACCGAATCGGTAATGCCCATTCATTCCTATGGGCTTTGAAGCCCATAGGAATGATTAGGCATTACCGATTCGGTATTTACCGAATCGGTAATTAAAGAATTCACAAGGGTGCAGGAGGTGTCACTTTGACACCCTCTAGCACCCCCAAAATGGGCATGTGTGCAATGTGGCACACAGACATGCCCTAAGGGCACGTCTGTCTGTCACATGGCACATGTGTACATGCACAGATGTGCATGTACACAGGAATCGGTTTTTTACCATGGATTTGTATTCCATGGTAAAATACCGATTCTGTAAGCCATGTGCTGATGGAACATAGGCTACCTACATTGCATTTTCGGTAATTTTACTGATTCGTTATCATTACCGAATCGGTAAATATTACCGATTCGGTAATGATAACGAATCGGTAAAATTACCGAAAATGTGCCCCTACATCTCAATAGCCCTTTACCGATCGGAAACGGCCGAAAATCGGTATTTTCGGCCGATTCCGATCGGTAAAGGGCTACCTACATCGGGCCCCTGGTGTTCCTGTTAGGTAAAAATGAGTCAGTTAAGGGGATCTGGAATTACTCGCCCATGGATGGTTCAGAGGTGGGAATCCATTTTATTGGAATATAATGCCCTCACACACCCAGATGGGTGTCATGCTTCATCATCGGGCTGCTCCTCGTCGTGTCGGCGCTACAATGCCCGACGGGCTCCCAGTGAGGGGCACTTTGGCAGAGATCTTTTTTCCAATAGCAGTTTGGTGCCGTGGAGGTGGGGGAGCTAGTGAGTGAAGATGTCAAAATGTGTAGGATAAGTGAATTAAAACAGGGTTGAAAGTACCAACAATGATCATTTTAATGAGTAGGTCTCCTACCCTGAGTAAAAACAAGACAAAAGGCACAAGGCTGGGATTTATGTCTCAGATGGGCGCTCTTTTGTGTGACTGGTCAACATGTTTCTCACCTAATTCTAAGTCTAGGGGCAATTCATCAGGACATAAAAACTATGTGTAATCTATCTTCACCTAGGGTTGTGATGTGGTCACAATCTCACACTACTGTCCACCCTAACTACTAATTGTGTGACATACCTAGTAGCTGCGAATCTACCTGATAATGTAGGATTTACCTGTTTGGAGAGAA
This sequence comes from Lissotriton helveticus, assembly GCF_964261635.1. Classification (NCBI taxonomy): domain Eukaryota; kingdom Metazoa; phylum Chordata; class Amphibia; order Caudata; family Salamandridae; genus Lissotriton; species Lissotriton helveticus. The sequence continues at coordinate 1,656,576,314 of NC_136069.1, forward strand.
ATTGACACATATGTTAATTTGTACACAACATATAGTGTAGGTGTATTGACCCTCCAATCCCCTGTGCCACTGACTCACAACACATGAGTGATACTTAAAAACAAGTAAAAGCAAGGTGTCCCATGCTGTGATTTACACAGGTGATAACTCAGGAACACAGGCACCTCCAGTGAAGAACAAAGTTGCAGAAATAAAATGTGTAACTCACCCTATTAGGTTTATTAAAAAGCTTTCTCAATGCACGGCAAGTCATACATGAGGGAATTCCTCATGTGCTGAAGGCGTATGAAAGAGAGAGAAGTATGTAATTCGTGTGCCAGCAAGTAGCGTCCGCACCCCCAGCAGAACTGATAGCACACCATAAGGTTTTCGCTTCATCAGGCACCTGTGAGGGATGATCAGTCTTTGGTCCCTCGCTCTCCCCTAGGAGTGACATGAGATCTTTGGCTCAATCCTGCCCTCCTTGTTGTTAGTAGCTTCATCTACCCCTATAAATTGGCACCCACAGGAGTACTACCAGTGGCACACCTCGTAAATCAAGCATAGTAGCTTCCAGGCGCATCACCATCCACCATGTCACCAGCACAGCTACAAGAATGAGTCTAACCCTATCGAACGTACCAAAGTTCGGAGGACGAGCTTCGCGCGCAACCAAGATGGCCACGTGAGCACAGGGCTCTCGAGACCCTCGTAACCTCCCGCATATATCCTGTCGTTTATCCAGATTTTTATTGACGTCTTCGTACAGATGACCCACAGGAGAAACTAAAGCTGCAACGTGCGTCCCGATCGGACCCCGGAGTCCGGAGCTGTGGTGTTGGACAGTTTGCAGCCTGGGACTCGGGGATGCCCAGCGCTGAAGTCGGCAGTGTGCCCGGGGTGTAATTGAATAACATCGGCCTGAGGTGGTGGTTAACATCCGGAGCGGGTCTTACTTTCACTTTCGATTTGGCCACTTGGACTAGATCTCGGGCCGGGAGCGTCCCCCCTCTTTCATCAAGGACACATGCCCAACCTGACATTCGAGTGAGACACATATTGCTGAAAGTGCTGATCCTTAGACGCAATGCTGGCCGTCTCTCTCGGCTGACTCTGGTGTGGCACCCAGGTGCCATTTTTTGGGCCTCCTGATTTTCTGCTTCACAGCCGTTTAGCCGTGTTGGTCAACATCCCTGGCAGCCGGGTGTTGTCTATTGTTCTTTGGCTGTCTTCTTGGTTGGTTTTTCCCCCCCTTGATCCTGCCTTGGACTCTACTTGGGTATCTCCCGTAATGGCGGGGAAACCAGAGGAAGACAAACAGAAGTTTAAAACTACCAGGCGAGGTGGGTATACCCAAACCAATGTAATGGTTCGGTATGCCCAGTTCAAGGGGTTGCCCAGTGGATCGGGTAGGTCACTGGAAGAGACGAGGGATTCGATACCTCCGACAACCGACCCAACTCTGCAGGACATCATGGCCGCCATCGAAGGCATCAAATCGTCCCTCGGGAAGCAAATGGAGACTCTCGCTCATAAGCTGGACACGGTGGCGATCGATGTCAACTTGATTTGTACGGACTTGACTAAAACCAACGAAAAAGTTAAGTCCTTGGATATAAAAACATCAAGTTTGACGAACGATGTAGTAGATCTACAGACTGAAGTCCGCAACTTAAGGGCCTCTAATGATCTTGTTACACGTCGCCTGGAAGATTTCGAAGGAAGAGCTCGGCGGAACAACGTCCGTATCGTCGGAGTTCCGGAAAAGGCGGAGGATCTGGCAGCTGACCTCTTTGTGGAAGACCTTATTGCTAACCATCTGGCGCCCAAGGGACTGAGTACATTTTTCACTGTTGAACGAGCCCACAGAGTCCCGGGTGGTAAGCCAAAGGTGGGTGCCCCGCCGCGGCCTATGATAGCGCGAATTTTTAACTTTCGGGACAGAGATGCTATCCTTCAGGCCTCACGAGTGGGTGGACCCTTGAAATTTGAGAACTCTACCATCAGCTTCTATCCTGACTTCACCCAATCGGTCCAGAAGCACAGACTACGTTTTCTTGGGGTAAAAAGGAGACTCCGTGTTATGGGCCTCAAGTATGCCATGCTTTTCCCCGCAAAGTTGCGGATTGAACATGAGGAGCGGGCCTATTTCTTTGATAAGCCTGAGGTGGTGGGTGATTGGCTGGACACTCTGCCGGCCCGACAAGACCCGGAGCGGCGGTCCGGTGGAGCAGAGGGAGGTTTGATGGAGCAGGAATGAACATCATCTATCTGGTTTCTGGGGACGCTTCGGAGACTAACACTGTGGGGTTCCAATATTGCTGTATGACCATTTGTAGATAGCAGGGGGGTGTATGGGGTTTCTGGTGGGTCTCTTTCCTCCTCAACTCGACTTTTTGTAGCTTAGTTTAGATGTGGGGGCGACAGGCACACTGCAAGTTGGGGTGGCTTTTTAGTCTTACGCAGGGGTGCAGGGTAGGGGGTGTTCTGTGGGGTTGTTTCAGGGGGGAGAGGGGGGGTTTGTTGGGGTTTCAGTTTCTTTTTTCGCAAGGCATCGTATTGCAAGACTCTTTCATTGAAGTGCTGGGCTCTGGCCGCGGTTGGATCTTTTTCCTTTTTCGTGATGGGGGGTAGAGGGTTGAGATTGATGAGTTGGAACGTAAATGGGTTGGGGGACGGGATCAAGCGTGGGGTTGTATTCCAATTGTGAAGACGTCATTCCCCTGATGTGGTCTTGCTCCAGGAGACCCACTTGATTGGGAATACATGCCATGCCATGAACAGGAAGGGTTATCGTTTTGTCGTCCATGCAGGGTTCTCCTCTGGGTCCCGGGGGGTAGGAATCCTGGTCAGGAACTCTCTCCCGCTTGAGGTTGATGCTACAGTCCTTGTTGATAGGGGGCAATATGTTGCTGTGTCTGGGCATTGAGAGGGTCGGACACTTTCCCTGGTCTCTGTCTATGTTCCTCCGGGCTAGCAGTCTACAACTTTTGCTGATCTGGGGTGGGTTTTACTCGATCTCCCTGGGGGGTCATTGATCCAGGGTGGGGATTTCAATGCTGTGGTATCTGGTATGATTGATAGACATCCGTCTAGAGACCTTAGAGGGGCGCAGGGCTGGCTGCCTGATTTCATTGACACCCTAGGCCTGGTGGATTGTTGGAGATTAATACATCCTACCCAGCGGCAATGCACGTTTCACTCTGGTGCACATGGCAGCCTCTCTAGGATAGATTATGTGTTGGTACCAGCAGCGCAGGCTTCCTCTGTTGCGGAGGTCAAACATATAGCTCGAGGTATTTCAGATCACTCCCCTATATTGCTTCGGGTCGAATTGGCGTCGGGGGCCGAGGGACGGGTAGCCCCGATTAACCCTTGGTGTCTCCGGAACCCTAAGACCCGTAGTGAACTTAATTTTCAGGAGAATGAGGGTTCGGTCTCTTCCGCGCTATCACTGTGGGAAGCCTTCAAAACTGTGGTGAGGGGACAAGCCCTGTCTTTGATTGCTGGAGTCAAGAAACAGAGAGATGAGAATGTAGTGCGGATAGAAACTGAGATAGCGGACTTGGAGCTAGATCTAGAACAAGAAGTAACCCGCGCCAAGATGAATGTTTTGCGGTTGAAACAGTTGGAATATAAGACGTTAGTTACTGACACTGCAAAAACTCTTGGTCGGGAACAACAGGGGCATCTTTACGATGTCGGGGACAAAGCGGGTAAGTTGACAGCATGGCTAGATAAAAGAGATAGAGCGAGTCGCGTGGTGCCTGAGCTTGAGATTGAGGGTGGGACTCGGATTACCGACCCGGCGGAGATAGTGGCATGCTTTGCTGAACACTTTCAAGCAGTCTACTCTCCAGTGTCGGATAGGCCGGAGGAAGACTCTTACTTATTGCTGCGAGATATCGCCCTTCCGTGTCTATCTGACGCAGACAGGGAGCTCTTGGATAGCAAAATAACTGCAGACGAGGTGGCTCTGGCGATGCGTTCCCTACGTTCGGGTAAGGCTATGGGTCCAAATGGTTTGCCGATAGAGCTATATAAGCTCCGGCCTGATAAGATCGCTCCTTATTTACGGGATATGTTTCTAGAGTCTCGAGAGCAGGGTCTTCTCCCCCGCGATCAGCGGCTTGCGACAATTGTTGTGATATATAAGGAAGGGAAGCCGAGGAACAGATGTGGATCGTATCGGCCGATCTCGCTTTTGAACGCCGAACCTAAAATTCTCGCTAAGTTATTGGCCAATAGATTGGTTAAGGTTATAAGTGACCTAATCCATCCAGATCAGTCCGGTTTTATTCCTCATCGCAACACAGCATTGAATCTTAGGCGTCTGCACGGTGCTCTCGCGAGGGTTGCGACGTTGCGTGAGCCGGCCATTTTGGCATCACTGGACGCCACTATGGCTTTCGATACTATGGAATGGCCGTATTTGTGGGCGGCGTTAGCTAAATTTGGTTTCGGGCCCGAATTCATTCGATGGGTGCGGCTTCTCTACGAGGACCCCCTCGCACAGATAGTTGTTAACGGTCGTGTTTCTGCTCCGTTTGGTCTTGTGAGGGGTACCCGTCAGGGTTGTCCTTTATCACCTCTCCTGTTTGCATTGGCCCTTGAGCCTCTGGCTGCGTGGATCCGTTGGGAACCCTCTATGAGGGGTATTCAGTGGTCCCCGGAGTACGAAGATCGTATCTCGTTGTATGCGGACGATATTTTATTATATCTGACTTCACCCAGAAAGTCGTTGATAGTATTGTGCGACGTATTGACCTCTTTTGGCAGGAACTCGGGCCTGGTTATCAATTGGACAAAATCGTATCTCTACGTGCTCTGTGGTGACGCCCCTCTCCTTCCGCGTAATTGTCCCATCCAAGTTACACAGGAGGGGCTTAAATATCTGGGTATATATGTGTCTATGGACCCCTTAACTCGGTATAAAAAAAATCTTATCCCCCCTTTAGATCGTTTGAAACAGGACGTTGCGGGTCGGCGTAGGCTTCCGCTTTCTCCGCTCGGACGTGCGGCTCTTTTTAAGATGATGTCCCTGCCCCGTTTTTTGTACGCTCTTCAGAATACGCTTGATGTTGTTTCCGCTAGTTATTTCCGGACGGTAGAGGGTCTCCAGAGGAAATTACTATGGGACGGCAGGCCTCGCATAGCGCTTGCCAAACTTACGCTCCCATGGTATGACGGAGGTATAGCTCTTCCCGATATTAAACGGTACTACTGGGCATCTCAATTAGGGGCAATTAATCATGGGATGTACGGCCCGGAGTTGAACCCTGGTTTTGCTATGGACCGGTGGCTACTGCCTGGTGGTGATTATTATAGGGCGTTGTACACTAAATCGGTGGTTAGCTCCCTGACAGGGCCGACGAAGACGGCCGTACTTATTTGGAAGGATGCTACTAGCTCGTTGGGGTGGAAGGATCGTTTGACCTTAGCGACCCCGCTATTTGGCTCTGATAGACTAGGCAAATTGTGGAATACTAAGTGATTCGATAAGTGGGATCTCATCGTCATCACGAAGGTGGGAGACCTATGGGCCAAGGGGCAAATGAAGCAGTTTTCAGCCTTGCAAGCGGAGTTTGACTTGGGAGAAACAGAGTACTTCCGCTATGCTTAGGTCCGACATGCCTTGATATCAGTCTTCCAGGAAGGGGAAGTAATACCGGAGTCTACCCCGCTGGAGGATCGGGTGTTGGATAACCATGCGCCCGATAGTACCATCTCCCTGATTTATAAGAAATTGATTAATGATAGGACAGACCTTCTGCTCCATTTGTGTGATCTCTGGACCCGTGATGGCCTTGAACTGGACGATGAGGACTGGCAGTCTGCGATCTCCTCTCCTAAGGAGGTCGCGATTCCAGCGTGACTCAGATTGGTTCAACTAAAAATCTTGCACAGGGTATATGTCACGGGTCCCCTTCTGGTTCAGATGGGCTTTTCCGAGGAGGGTTTGTGTAAACGGGGTTGTGGATTGTTGGGTAAATTTCTTCATATTATTTGGGAATGTCGGGAAGTTGCTGACTATTGGAAACGAATCCACGAAGTGATGACGGAGGTTACAGGTGTCGCTCTCCTGCCCGAGGCTAGGCGCTTTTTACTGAATGTTTGGGAGCCGACTGATCACAATGCTGTTCTGACTCAGTGGGTGACCTTGGGGGCCATGATCACCAAACGTAATATTGCGCAGCTATGGGGGTCCCAGAGGCCTCCTACTCTTGATGTGTGGATGGAAAACATGGACTGGTGCATGTTTAGGGAGAAAACGGTATATCTGGCCCGGGGTCGCCCCCGGAAATGGCATAGAATTTGGGGTCCCTGGAACCGATATCAGGGTGACATATGTGTTCCACCAGCAACTACCATCATGGATGTTCCGCTTTCCCCCTGACCCCATGTTGATTCTGCTTCGTTCTCCTCTTCTCCTCCCCTCCCCCATTGCTGTATTATTTGTACTATTGTATGCTAAGGGGGTTTTCCACCTCGGTACGAGCTATGCACTCTGTATTTGGTATTCATGCCTCGCTTGTTACTTTTTTCAAATAAAAAGAAATATAAAAAAAAAAGAAAGTACCAAAGTTCAACTACAATATTATTGACTGAACGGCTAGTTTTACAGGTGCCTGGGCGGTACAGTTTCGTTGTGTCTTCTTGGGACAAATGTACTTTTAATGTTAGGGTCCTCAGTTGCACAGGCTGTACTCATAGATCAAAACTAGAGCCGCACAGCGATACCCCCTTGTGAGAAATTGGGTTGCTGGTTGAGGAGGGTGAAACCCTACTCAAGCATCAGCCTCAATCCTTGTCAGGTTGAACCAGAAAAAGCCTTTAAATAACCCATGCTTAACCCTCTGGTAGCTTGGCACAGAGTAGTCAGGCTTAATAGAGGCAATGTGTAAAGTATTTATGCAGGGCTTAAATAGTAATAAAGAGGATACACAACACAAGCGATATCCCACACCAATTTGGAAAAATAGAGAAAAACTCAATGAAAAAAGGGAACCAAAATAACAAAGGTCCAATCAGTAGAACAGGAGTTATGAATTATTAAAGTTTAAAGTGTAAAATAGTCCCCAAAAGATCAAAGCGCCAACCGCAGACATGTAGTCGTGAGAGACCGGGGCAAAGTTGAAAGTTATGGCAGACTGCGCTGGAGCATAAGACGGATACACCAAGCAGGTTGGACCTAGTCTCCACTTACCTTTGGACTTAGAAAGTCTTTAGAAGAAAAATGTATGAGAAGGTAAAGTTCAGAGGGGTAAAAGAGCGAGCTGTGTCTCCCCCTCCCTCCGCTACCAGTCAATACTTCACTACCAGTCAACACCCCACTCTTAGACAGCGTCTCCATGTGCACCTACCTGGGACTTGACACCTGTCAGTAATTTATCACTAGCCTAGACTCCACTCATAGTCAGCGCCCCTACCTGTAGCCTCTGTTTGAGACCTGAGACACCTGACTGCCCCACACCTGTACACCTCCTCTACACTGTCCCTTGCATTTACAGCGCTTCATGCTACTCCGGTGCCGCCCTTCTCCCCCATCCCTCTAACTCCCGACCCTTTTCCATTTCCCCACACAGCACTGCAATTAATTGACAACCCTGTCCTGATGATGATCCAGAGTCATTGGATCGAAACCCCGTCGATCCTTCAGCGCGACTAAAGGCGCATCCGTCGTGGTTCCAACAAAATCATTCTCGAATTTCTCTTTCAAACCGTACATTTGTGTCTGGAACCACCCCAATCACTGTACATTAATACTCTTCTTTTGCGCCGTTTTCCTTCGCTGATTCACCAATTGTCACTTGCGTCGCCACTTCTTGTGTCACTTTCATATTGCCGCACCAAGGTCAATTTGGGTTGTTCACTCTTTTTTGCTTACAGTGCTGCTACAACTGTATTCTTGCTCATGTGATTTTCCCCATGTTTTTAAATATATGAAGCTGTATGCACATTCTAAAAACGTACTAAGAGTCTCCTGGTTTGTCGGCTTGTGTAAAGTTTTGGACTTACATACCTAACCATCCTCCTTACCAACACCGGTTGAGATATTGTTGTGTTTTTTCATGTACCTACCCTGATCTCAACTAGGTCTTTGGGTTACACTCCTGTTGTTTCAGACAAATGTCTGAGGAGGAGGCATCATCATCATGGGGAGTTGCTGCACGAAGTTGCGTTGAAGATTTGTACATTCAGACTTGGTTTTTTTTATCGAAGATGAAACTCTCCAGAAGGAGGAAGCTGCAGGCTGTAGCCAAGGAGGGCTCCACAAGGTCAGATAAACCTTTTGCAAGGAGCCATTCAAGATGGTTTAAGCCTTTGCTTTCTCTGAGGCTCTGATCAGGAGGCCAGCCAACTAGCCCAGGAGTCACTCAGGAAGTCTTGGGTTCAAGCAGGAAAGCAGGTCTCAAGCAACAGGGCAGTACTCTTGATGTGGCTGGGCAATCCCCTGAAGTACACAGCAGGTCACAGGCAGCAAAGCAGCCCTCGGAGAGTCCTTTCACAGCCCCAGAAGTGAACTGAAGAATGCATCTCAGGGTCCTATTTTTATACCCAATGTCATCATTGAAGTGGAATAAACGTCTGGAGTTTTACCTCCATAGAGGTGTTTGGAATTTCCTGCCTTCTTACCCTGGTCCCAACCTGTCTGCAGTCACAATATACTAATGTGAAGTTGTTTGTGTTTGAGCTGAAGCAGTGCCTTTGAAGCGCAAGTAGGGCTATGCACAGCCCCCCTCCCCCATTCTGCATTGGATGAGCTGCCTTGCCAACACCCAGTCCCTCTATTGTGTGGCTATCTGGGAAGAATACACAAATGACAACTGTCAACAGCACCTAGTTGAATGATCCAGGAAACAGACTGCAGGCACCAAGAGGCTAGGACAAGAAAATGCCAACTTTCAAAATTTGGCATTTTCAGAATTATGATTTAAAGTCTGACTTCACCATTAAAAGGGATTTTAAATTAAAATTTCCACCAAACATGAAATTTGTCCTGCCCCCAAACAAAAGTTATCATGTATTAAAGGCAATAAGGTAATCCAATGTTATTCCAGGGCAGATGTAGGCCTCACAGTAGTGAAAAAAAATGTAGAAGTTTTTCATTGCTACCAGGACATATAAAACTTAAAAGTACATGTCCAACTTTTTAAACACAATGCACCCTGTCTTATCGGTTGTTTGAAACCTTCCCTATGGATGATTATATGTATTAATAAGGACGTTTTAGGCTTGGCAAAGGGATTAATTTACCAAGCCAAATCGGCAGTTTAAAACAGCACACAGGCTGCAATGGCAGGCTTGCGGCATGGTTAAAAAGGTTACTTAAGTGAGTGGTACAATAAGTGCTGAAGGCCCGCTAGCAAAATGTACTTTATAGTACCTGGGTACAGGTATGTAGCAGGCTGGCTTGGTATATGGTGCACACTTATTCAAGTGGTGCACCCTGCACTAATCCAGACATCCCTTAGAGAACTTTCTAAGGTAGTCTAAACAACATCATAAGTGGTAATGGGGCAGAACAGCCTTCAGGCTTAGTCTAGGAGGAATGTAAAGCCGCTTGTTTCACCAGTATCAAATCTTGTAGTGCAAATTAAGTGAAAAAGAACCACACAGATGATAAAAATAGTTATTTATTACAGATACTCACTAACTCAATGCAATATCTCCTATCCGGAGATATAATTACAATACACTTAATACTTTGTTGATACGACAGGTAAGTAGCACGAAAATACAGTGGGGGGAGACCAAATTATATACAAAAATAATGGAATGCAACTAACGACCGAAGTCGAGAGTGGACCGAGAAGACTTAGAAGTGCTGGGAAACCAAGGAAGGACCCAGGAACCCCCCGGAGGCCGTGTGCGAAATGAATACACAACTGCCTGCTCAAGGTAAGTCAATGGGGAAGTTGCTGTTGCAATTCTTAGGAAAAAGGACTCTTCCCAGAGGACTTTGAAGACACCCCATGGTAGAAGGATGGTGCAAGAGTCACCCCAACCATGGATATCCAGGAGACCAGGTTACCTGCCCCAGGGAAGCCGGGTGCATAGGTACAAAGTGGCATCGGGAACTGTCATAGATCCCAAAGGAGGACTTCAAGCAAGATGCTGCTGGCGAGGAAGCTGGAAGAGTCCGGTGGAATCCAAGGGTGGATTCAAGGAGAGTAGTACCTGCAAGCAGAGGGGACAGAGTCTATGTCACTCAGGAGTGACCAGGAGGCACGGGAGTCGGGTGCCCACCAATGTCAGCTGTTTCCGGAGAGTTCAAAGTGCCCTTGTCTCTGCAGCTACATGGACCAGGTGAAGATGATGACAACCAAGAAAGGTGTATGAGCTGTCCAAATTCGGCTGTCGATATCCAGGGGGTCGGTGTCCGGCGAGAGCACCAACAGGCTGTGGCAACGCCCACCCGTGGTAGAAGACGAAAAAGGTACTGTGTCGGGGCAAGCAAAGTCCAAGAGACTCACTGCATTCAAGTATGTCAGGGAAGGCCCCGAGCAAGCAGGGGAGCCTACTGGAATCAAAGAAGACCCTCGACAAGGTCTGAAGATTTCGGGAGTCGCCCAGCCTTAGCAATGGCCAGCCAACCTGGTCAACAGGGACTCGGTTCCTGCGGTGTCGATGAGGGATCCTGGCCTCAGACTCGGTCCGACTAATCAGTAAAACATAATAGCACCAGTTCAAAAAGTGGGGGTGACCATGAAAAGCAGATCCTACTTTCCTACAATGTAGTACTACTTTACTAGGGGCTTATAAGTATATTAAATGTGCCAATTGGGTGTGAGCTCATTTTTCCATGCTGAGAGGGTAAAGCACAAACACTTTAGCATTGGTTAGCAGTGGTAAATGTCAGAGTCCTAATGCCAAAAAAACACAAATTCAACAAAACAGGAGTGGGAAAGGCAAAATGTTTGTGGGGACCTTGCAGAGAGGGCCAAGCTCAACCCCCAATGACATTATTTGTATACAACACAAGAGAGGGAATTTTGAAATGATATAAATACAAGAAGTTCATTAGCTACACAACTCAGAGCTCACGAGGCTCAGCAGTGACGTAGATGGGGTGTGCCCGGCACCGTGTTTTGAGCCAACTGCACTGTATTAATATAATCTACCAGGCTTCCTTCTACATGAATGCATTACAAGAGGTTCTGGTATTTTTGTATATTGATCTATTCAGCCAAAGATTTATTGTTACAAGATGTGTTTTTTAATGAAAATTATTGGTTCTTATAGAGAACTTATATTTGTTTTTTATGCACATTTCTGGGAAAAGTCAACACACAACTTGTAACTGTCCTGAGGAGACCTACTTTTGCAGACCGAAACATGCCGACCTTCTTACAACAGGAGAGCCGATGTGAATCATTGCAAATCTGTCGATTGATTATCAAGGAAATATGAGACTGTAAAAAACAGATGTGGAGTTACAGTGCTGTTTTTTTTCTATTTGAACTACCTCTGGGTGTATGATGGACACTGTGACAACATTCCCATGTAAAAAATGCGTGCTCACCTGGAATCATTTATTTTTAAATATAAGTCTGCTCTGTGCAATGTGTAAATGATTTTGTTCATGACAGATTCCAATAGTGCTCTCCTTGAATCTTTAAGTTTAGAACAAACGAGCAGTGCTGTTGTCACTGTGGATGGATAATTGTGCCTGTCGTGTATATTAAGTATGATGTGCAAAATATGTTGTTTGCAAACTTCCAATAATGTCTAAAGCATTATTGTAGATTTGAAATGCCACTCGGGTAGATTTTTCCCTTTGGGGTACCCATTTCTTGTTGATGTCTACGGTAAATAACCCAAAGATTGTACCTCAAGTGCAAGCATTCCATAAGTTGTATTTAAATAGTTTCGAATAACTATATTAAGAGTAACTCTGCTCACACTCTTAAAGAAAACAGAATGATATTCATCATACTTTGCATGTAACCACTAAACTTTAAGTACATTTGCGAGCCCTGAAAGTGAAACTTAAGTCTACATCTGACATTTGTAAACTGGAAATCACCATGGGGCATATTATCAACAGCCAGCGATAATTATCGCTGGCCGTGCTTAGCGATACATTTCTTTTCGCAGGCTATCTCTGGAATTTATCGCCCTGGTAGCGCATTATTAACAACGCGTTTCTCCAGGGCGATACAATTTCCAGAGATAGTGAGTTTATCGTCGTTTTGTAGGGAACATCGCTGGTTTTCCCTGCAAAACGGAGATAACCTTGCTGATACGACCCTGTGGTCCCGTCCATCACCACCCCCTTTTGTACCCCCTGTGGTCGCATCAGCATAATCCACCCCTATGTCAAACATTGTCAGCTAAAATCCTGTGGGCTGCCTTATAAATATCTCGATGTGAACATCAGCGATATTTGCAAGGTAGTACATCCGGGGTACGCCCAGTGACGCCCACTTTGCATCTCATTAGAGATGTGAAGGGCGGTGTTGGGAAAAAGGGTGCTAACATGCGATTATGCATGTTTGCACCCTCTTCTAATCAGGGTGATCGTTTTATCTCAGCTTTTTGGGAGTTTTAAGCCAAAAAAGCAGAGATAAAGCCCTTGTAAATATGCCCCCATTTTCTTTGTTTCCCCTTCCTTCTTTGCCGGCCCCTGCCTTATCTACTCTCCTCCTCAGTGAGTCAAACATGAGAGTTCTCAGACACGAAAAGGCTGTGGCTCTCATAAAGCTGTCCAGTGTGCTCTGCATGCAGCTCTACCCTGCAGCTGAACCTGTTTCTTGTTGAACTGTGATCTCTCACATAAATTCAGCACAGGAACCATTTTATAAATATATTTCAGGAACTGGTGTGATTAAACTTCACTCACTCATCCCCCTAGAGAGTGGGTGCGAAGCTTAGGGGAAGTCTTTGGGTGAAAATGGTGATTGTGTTTTTTTAACTAACCTTTAAAAACAAAAAATGATGGAAATTCACAATTTATAGTTTACTAAGCTAACTATAACTCACAACCCCGCCATGCTCGGTTTATGAGCTCATATTACATCACTCATGACTTGTTAAATGCCTTCATTGATGATTTGTTAAATGACATAATTGATTACATCACTGCTGACATCTCAGATGAGGCCAGGCTTGCACCCAAACCCTAAACAGGCAGCCAACTCCCTGCTGCACATAGCCTTCAGCTGGTCGTGGCCAACCCTGCTGTGGCCAACCACCTGTGAGCGCCCAGCCACCCACCCCCATGGGCATCCAACCTGCATTCTCTTTTCTGTTTCTTCTTTGAATTTTTTTGGGGGGGGACCACAGCAGTCTCAGAGTACTAACCGTGCAGGCTTCCACCCTATGGCTCCGTGCAAGCATCCTCTGGGAAGCTTGCACTGTCCCACCGTACTATGGAGGGAAAGATTGTACAGCGGCTCCCGCAGGTGAACTGAGGTACCTCATTTTAGGGTACCGCTGCAGTACCACGGTACCCAAGGCCTGAGAATTTAGTTTCATTTTTAACCTCTGGGGTTCATCTGGGTTCTCCCCACAAGTGCCTAGAGGTTAGGGTGCCCCTACTATACCCCTTAAACCCTTTTCAGAAACACTTTGTCAGGACACGAAGACTGAGTCCCCGAATCCTGTAATGCTGACTGCAAATTTTGTTCACGGTTGTGGCTGGCCAATCAAATTGCTTAGTACGGCACCAGTACCAAAATGGCAGACAGAGGAAAACACTCCCATGACCAATCAAAAGGGCTTATTTTTTCATCTTTGGTACCGTGGGGCTCCCACAGGACCAACCATACAGATACACCTAACTTTTAACCCCTTCATGCCTAACTCAAGCCCCACTCTCAATAATTTTCTAAAAATGGCTGAGTGGATTTACAACAAATCTCAAAACTAGGCGTTCTGAGTAAAGTTCCAACTTTTTGCCATAGTTGGTGTAAAGTCTGTGCAACTATTTTTTCCGGTATCATAGAGCAAATTTCCAATGGGAATTAACATGGGAAATCAATGTTTTGGAATCCCCTTTTTCTTGGCCCAGGACAGATTGGGGTGAAATTATTCATGAAGGCGCCAAGGTAGATGAACCCTTTTTTTGGAGCGTTTTGTGCAGATGTGTCAAACAGTGCCAACGTTATTAGCAAAACAAAAAGATGATCTTTGGACTGACACCCTAACCTAACTATCACTACACAGTGGCGACCACCACTGTGAAATATATAGCAAAATGTAAGATTTTACATTTTAAAATACTCTGTAAATTTTAAGGAATTTTAATTTCGGGGCTAAAAAATATAGTTGGTATCCTTATCTTAATTTGTGTGAGCAGACCAAATACAGGAAATAGAATCTAGTGTGGACCATTGGAGGCCACAAATGAAGCACCGGTATGGCACCGGTATGCTGTCACAAAAAGAGAGCTTGCATTAGGAGTAAAAAACACAGTGATATGCTAGTGTCATTTAGAAATAAAATCAAATTTGAAAAGCTCAAGCCTTCCTAGTAAAATTTAGATTTTTGAATATTTTGGTTTGTGTATTATAAAACATATTTCATAATATTCGTATTTGTTTTTTGTGTACATGCTTCTGTATTTTTGTAAATTGTTTTGAGGTTTAAATCATAGTAATGACCAGTGTTAATCAAGAGGTGTCCACAAAAGTCAAATTGTTACGATCCGTTGATCGAGATTCTTAACTTAGGGATCGGGTGGGGGGTAGACGGACTCCTCGATGAAGAATGGTGAGGGCCAGAGAGGGTGCCCATGAGAACCTGGCCTGGAGGCTGGCAGTGAATGAGACATGTGAGTACTAAAGGAGGGGCTTGTAAATGTGAAGAGAGGAGCCCACCTGAAGGGTCTTTGACTGGTGATGAAAGATAAATACAGGTGATCCATGTTGGACTTGGCCCTTCTTGCAGGGTCATCCCTGAACTTTTTTTGCCTTCCTCCTCAAGTGTAAGCATTCCATAAGTTTTATTTAAATATTTTGTAATAACTATATTAAGAGTAATCGTGCTCTGTGAACAGTCACAATATCGAATTTTTAATATCGAAATCGCAAAATATTGAGTTTTAAATATTGAGTGGACATAATATCGAGTCACAAAAAAATAAAGTGGTGCAGAATATCGAAATTCAGGTAAGAAAGATCAATTTTCATAATATCGAAGTTAGTAATATCGACAGTCATAATATAGTTGTTAAAAATATCGAATTTTTATAGTGTTTTAAGTGTTAGTATATCTGTTAAAAGTAGGTATTATTGTTGTAATGTATGTTTGAATTGTTTTAAAGTAATGAATTTTATGTTATTTAATTTTTTCGTAATGTAATTCCGTAGTTATAGTAAACTAAATAGGAATTTTTAGGGATTATTAATTATTTTGAATTTATTTTTGCGTTTTAGTTCTGTAGCAGGTTGTGGATTTATAGGGGAATAGGGTGGGAAGTCATTTAATTGTAATTAAGTAAATATTATTTTTTATTTATTGTTATTGATTATTACTTTATTGATAATTAATTATTAATTGCCAACTATGTTTTATTAATTGGTAATTCATTTCTGTTAATTGATTAATTGATAACTATATTAATTTTTTTAATTTATTATTCAGAGTGGGTTGTGGGTTTATAGGGGAATAGGGTGGGAAGTAATTTTTTTGTAATTAAGTAATTATTGAAATTACGTTTGTGTATTAATAAATAATTTACTGTTAATTAATTATTAATTGGGATTTTTTTATTACTTATTAATTGTTAGTATTGAAAATGTATTTGTTGTTAATTAATTAATAATAGGTAATTACTTTTTAATAATTACTCTTTTTGGTATTTATCATTAATTAATTATTAAATAATTTGTAATTGGTAATTAATTTTTATATTGTTTTATTGGTCTTGATAATTAATTTATATATATTTAATTATTACATCATTACTTTCCCTACTGTTGCACTCTCTGGAGTGGGAATAATAATTTTTACTCCTACGACACTTTCCCTACTGTTGCACTCACTGGAGTGGGAATACATGGAACACCCTCCCACTGAGCCTATGACAGACCCAAGACCTGCTGATTTTTAGGAGGATACTCAAGTCCTGGCTGTTCGATCAGTAGCGCCCCCCCCCCCCCCACCCACCCAGTGCCTTGAGACCCTCGCGGGTAAGTAGTGCGCTTTACAAATGATTGATTGATTGATTGATAGTAATTTTTACCACTACACTATCCAACACTTTCCTTACTGTTGTACTCTCTGGAGTGGGAATAGTAATTTATAACCTCCCCTTATCCAACACTTTCTCTACTGCTACATTTGGTGGAGTGGGAATAGTAAAAGTAATTTTTACCCCTACGCTATCCAACACTTTCCCTACTGTTGCACTCTCTGGAGCGGGAATAGTAATGTTTACCCCTACGCTATCCAACACTTTCTCTACTGTTGCACTCACTGGAGTGGGACCAGTAATTTTTACACCTACGCTATCCAACACTTTCCCTACTGTTGCACTCTCTGGAGAAGGAATAGTAATGTTTACCCCTACGCTATCCAACATTTTCTTTACTGTTGCACTCACTGGAGTGGGACCAGTAATTTTTACACCTACGCTATCTAACACTTTCCCTACTGTTGCACTCTCTGGAGTGGGAATAGTTATTTTGACCCCTCCCCTCCTGAGGCACAGCCGGGAGATAGCACAGCTCATTTGCACATTGTTGTTCTTAAAAATCATTTGTAACTCGCTTTTAAACCTGTTTTTAAACATCCTTGATTGTACCTGCTTTCCTGCCTCTAGCATCCCCTGTAGCGGATTCAACGCTCAGAGGGAGTGCTTGCAGAAGCCCTGACTCGCCGCCATCGGCCACGTGAAAGCGAGGGACACGCCCCCTCGAGGCCACGCCCCCTTCTGGCAGTATAAACAAGCGCTGACCTACGAGCGCGCCAGATTACCCCCACCCCTTCTGAGGCACAGCCGGGAGATAGCACAGCTCATTTGCACATTGTTGTTCTTAAAAATCATTTGTAACTCGCTTTTAAACCTGTTTTTAAACATCCTTGATTGTACCTGCTTTCCTGCCTCTAGCATCCCCTGTAGCGGATTCAACGCTCAGAGGGAGTGCTTGCAGAAGCCCTGACTCGCCGCCATCGG
Source organism: Lissotriton helveticus (assembly GCF_964261635.1). Lineage (NCBI taxonomy): Eukaryota > Metazoa > Chordata > Amphibia > Caudata > Salamandridae > Lissotriton > Lissotriton helveticus. The sequence continues at coordinate 1,656,593,418 of NC_136069.1, forward strand.
CCACGCGAAAGCGAGGGACACGCCCCCTCGAGGCCACGCCCCCTTCTGGCAGTATAAACAAGCGCTGACCTACGAGCGCGCCAGATTACCCCCAACCCTCCTGAGGCACAGCCGGGAGATAGCACAGCTCATTTGCACATTGTTGTTCTTAAAAATCATTTGTAACTCGCTTTTAAACCTGTTTTTAAACATCCTTGATTGTACCTGCTTTCCTGCCTCTAGCATCCCCTGTAGCGGATTCAACGCTCAGAGGGAGTGCTTGCAGAAGCCCTGACTCGCCGCCATCGGCCACGCGAAAGCGAGGGACACGCCCCCTCGAGGCCACGCCCCCTTCTGGCAGTATAAACAAGCGCTGACCTACGAGCGCGCCAGATTACCCCCAACCCTCCTGAGGCACAGCCGGGAGATAGCACAGCTCATTTGCACATTGTTGTTCTTAAAAATCATTTGTAACTCGCTTTTAAACCTGTTTTTAAACATCCTTGATTGTACCTGCTTTCCTGCCTCTAGCATCCCCTGTAGCGGATTCAACGCTCAGAGGGAGTGCTTGCAGAAGCCCTGACTCGCCGCCATCGGCCACGCGAAAGCGAGGGACACAACCCCCTCGAGGCCACGCCCCCTTCTGGCAGTATAAACAAGCGCTGACCTACGAGCGCGCCAGATTACCCCCACCCCTCCTGAGGCACAGCCGGGAGATAGCACAGCTCATTTGCACATTGTTGTTCTTAAAAATAATTTGTAACTCGCTTTTAAACCTGTTTTTAAACATCCTTGATTGTACCTGCTTTCCTGCCTCCAGCATCCCCTGTAGCGGATTCAACGCTCAGAGGGAGTGCTTGCAGAAGCCCTGACTCGCCGCCATCGGCCACGCGAAAGCGAGGGACACGCCCCCTCGAGGCCACGCCCCCTTATGGCAGTATAAACAAGCGCTGACCTACGAGCGCGCCAGATTACCCCCACCCCTCCTGAGGCACAGCCGGGAGATAGCACAGCTCATTTGCACATTGTTGTTCTTAAAAATCATTTGTAACTCGCTTTTAAACCTGTTTTTAAACATCCTTGATTGTACCTGCTTTCCTGCCTCTAGCATCCCCTGTAGCGGATTCAACGCTCAGAGGGAGTGCTTGCAGAAGCCCTGACTCGCCGCCATCGGCCACGCGAAAGCGAGGGACACGCCCCCTCGAGGCCACGCCCCCTTCTGGCAGTATAAACAAGCGCTGACCTACGAGCGCGCCAGATTACCCCCACCCCTCCTGAGGCACAGCCGGGAGATAGCACAGCTCATTTGCACATTGTTGTTCTTAAAAATCATTTGTAACTCGCTTTTAAACCTGTTTTTAAACATCCTTGATTGTACCTGCTTTCCTGCCTCTAGCATCCCCTGTAGCGGATTCAACGCTCAGAGGGAGTGCTTGCAGAAGCCCTGACTCGCCGCCATCGGCCACGCGAAAGCGAGGGACACGCCACGCCCCCTTCTGGCAGTATAAACAAGCGCTGACCTACGAGCACGCCAGATTACCCCCACCCCTCCTGAGGCACAGCCGGGAGATAGCACAGCTCATTTGCACATTGTTGTTCTTAAAAATCATTTGTAACTCGCTTTTAAACCTGTTTTTAAACATCCTTGATTGTACCTGCTTTCCTGCCTCTAGCATCCCCTGTAGCGGATTCAACGCTCAGAGGGAGTGCTTGCAGAAGCCCTGACTCGCCGCCATCGGCCACGCGAAAGCGAGGGACACGCCCCCTCGAGGCCACGCCCCCTTCTGGCAGTATAAACAAGCGCTGACCTACGAGCGCGCCAGATTACCCCCACCCCTCCTGAGGCACAGCCGGGAGATTGCACAGCTCATTTGCACATTGTTGTTCTTAAAAATCATTTGTAACTCGCTTTTAAACCTGTTTTTAAACATCCTTGATTGTACCTGCTTTCCTGCCTCTAGCATCCCCTGTAGCGGATTCAACGCTCAGAGGGAGTGCTTGTAGAAGCCCTGACTCGCCGCCATCGGCCACGCGAAAGCGAGGGACACAACCCCCTCGAGGCCACGCCCCCTTCTGGCAGTATAAACAAGCGCTGACCTACGAGCGCGCCAGATTACGCCCACCCCTCCTGAGGCACAGCCGGGAGATAGCACAGCTCATTTGCACATTGTTGTTCTTAAAAATCATTTGTAACTCGCTTTTAAACCTGTTTTTAAACATCCTTGATTGTACCTGCTTTCCTGCCTCTAGCATCCCCTGTAGCGGATTCAACGCTCAGAGGGAGTGCTTGCAGAAGCCCTGACTCGCCGCCATCGGCCACGCGAAAGCGAGGGACACGCCCCCTCGAGGCCACGCCCCCTTCTGGCAGTATAAACAAGCGCTGACCTACGAGCGCGCCAGATTACCCCCACCCCTCCTGAGGCACAGCCGGGAGACAGCACAGCTCATTTGCACATTGTTGTTCTTAAAAATCATTTGTAACTCGCTTTTAAACCTGTTTTTAAACATCCTTGATTGTACCTGCTTTCCTGCCTCTAGCATCCCCTGTAGCGGATTCAACGCTCAGAGGGAGTGCTTGCAGAAGCCCTGACTCGCCGCCATCGGCCTCTGAAAGCGAGGGACACGCCCCCCTCGAGGCCATGCCCCCTACATGCCCTATAACAAGATGCATGCACCGAAAGCGCAGCGGACGAGCGCAGCGGGCGCGACGATTGCGCGCCAAAGGCGCGCATAAGGCTAGCTCGTCTGCGCTCGTCCGCGCCGAGTCCGGGCCTAGGGCCACCCCCCCTACCCCGCAGTCCATATATCCTATCCACTACAGTGCCGAAACCCTCCATAGTCTCAGGGCAAACCCCAGCAATTGCAGCCGACACAGCTATCAAGCGGACACCCTGCCACCCGTCTGTCCCAAATGTCATAACTCCCTCAAACCCAATATAATAACTAAACCGCTACACGATTTTCGTATGTTCTTATTGAACTGCCGTTCACTTCCCAAACATTCGGCTGAGGTTGCGCTCTTGATAGAGGAACACTCACCCGACATTCTGTTCCTAACAGAAACCTGGCTATCCCCTGACACTGATCCAGCGGTCTTGGAAGCCCTTCCATCAGGCTTCCAAATATCTCGCCAAGATCGGCCTAAAGGGAGAGGAGGAGGCTTGGCGATAATCCATAAAGAACAACTTCACTGGCGAATAGTATCTGAAACCATTCCGGACTGTGAAAGCCTTACTTTTAATATCGAATTATCACCTAATAGATGTATCTCTGGCACTCTCATCTACCGCCCTCCAGGCCCCCCGAGGCAGTTCCACGTCAGCCTACCTTCAAACGTGGCTGAACGTCTTAATTCCACCTCCAATTTCATCCTGCTAGGCGATTTTAACTTTCATTTCGATTCATCCTCAGATCACATTGCCATGACCTTAGCAGAGGATTTAGCAGCTCTGCAACTCTCCCAGCGGGTTAACTCTTACACCCACGTAAAGGGCCATTTGCTGGATCCGGTCTTCAGCAACTGCCCTGGCCTTCTAACCAGCCCACCTATTCCCCTGCCTTGGACGGACCACCTCCTGATCCCCATTAACTGGACCATTTCTAAACCCCCTGAATTAATACCCACTACAAGACACATGAGAGTCTGGTCTCACCTACCAGTTGACAACTGGACTAACAAACTTATTGAGAATCCTCCCCTGATTAAAGATAATCCCACCCTAGCAAATCAGGCATGCGCCAATTGGATCACCCAATCTCTTGACGTTGTCCTTCCTAAAAAGAAAATCATGCTCAAACGCCCCCAAAAAACTGCTCCCTGGTACACGGAGACTCTCAGAGAGAAAGAACGTTTCTGCAGGAAAGCGGAAAGACGCTGGCGATCCGACTATTCTACAGACAATAAAATCCTCTACCGAGAAGCTATCGGTGATTACAAAACCTTGATAAAAGAAGCTCAGGCCTCATACTTTTCCGAGAAAATTCTGCTTGCCAAATCCAAGCCTAAGGAAATTTTCCATATCATTAATAAACTAACTAAACAACCTCCTAGCGTACAAGTGGACAAGTTCACCAACCACTGCAATAACGTCGCCGAATTCTTTCATCAAAAAATAAGTTCGATCTATGCTGCCTTTCCCCCGAAAAATTCCACTCTCTTAGCCCCTCCTCTATATCCCTCAGTCCCCTCCTCCAGTCAACAGCTACCCACGCTAACTCACTTTCCTCCTTTAGATCTTGCCACCCTTGAACCCTTAGCACGGAAAGTCAAATCCGGCTCCCCTGTTGATCCCGCTCCACCAGATATAATAATGGCAGCCTCGTTTACCACTCTGCCAATCATTAGGGATGTTTTAAACTCCTCCATCTCTTCGGGCATAGTCCCTACCGCATGGAAGCAGGCTATGGTTAAAGCCTTGCTGAAAAAGCCTAACCTGGACCCCACGGAACTGAGTAACTACCGCCCCATATCCCTCCTCCCATGGGCAAGCAAGATTTTAGAGAAATATATAAACCAACTCCTCATAAACTTTCTGGAAGATCATCAACTACTGGACCCCACCCAGACTGGCTTTAGACCAAAACATGGGACCGAAACCGCCCTCCTCATGGTCACCGAGGAGGCCAGAAAAATCCTAGATCAGGGAGGTTCAGTGGCAGTGATCCTCCTTGATCTCAGCGCGGCTTTCGATACGGTCAGCCATGACACTCTGCTGTACCGTCTGTCCCAGGTCGGGATTAAGAGCAGGGCTTGGTCTTGGTTCCAGTCTTTTCTAGAGGACAGATCCTTCCGTGTGTTCGATGGTGAGTCTACATCCACCAGCAGACCTCTGAAATGCGGAGTCCCCCAAGGCTCCTCTCTAAGCCCTGCACTTTTTAACCTGTACATGAGGCCACTGGCCGCTGTCGTCCGCCCATTTGGGATCAAGATCATTTCTTATGCGGACGACACGCAGTTGGTGGTCTCCCTGACACAAGAAGCCAATCCACCTGGACAGGGCGGGCTTAGGGAGTGTCTGGAGGCAGTGAAGACCTGGATGTCCCTATCCTCCTTAAAACTGAACGGAGACAAGACCGAGCTTATGGTCTTAGGCCATACGGATCTTAGCTTCCCCGCTTCCCTGTGGCCATCCAGTCTGGGTCCCCCCTACCCCCAAAAACAGCATTAAGAGATTCGGAATTTGGCTGGACAGATCTCTGTCCTTTAATGTACAAGCTACAAAACTGTCGGCCACTTGCTTTGGCATCATGAGGATGCTGAAGAAAATCCTCCCCCTCCTCCCCATGGAAGCCAAACTAATAGCCGTACAAGGTCTGATCCAGTCACGCCTTGATTTTAACAATGTACTATATCTCGGCGCTCCTGATTCCACTCTGAGAAGGCTTCAGATAGTCCAGAATTGCGCAGCTCGCATTCTACTCGATCTCCCCCGCAGACAGTCAGTAAGGGCTGGACTGGCAACCCTTCATTGGCTGCCGGTGCGCCAGAGAGTAATGTTTAAAGCTATGTGCATAGCACACCAGTCATTCTGGAACACCGGTCCCAGGATCACCCGGGACCTAATTACTCACTATACGCCTAATAGAAGCCTGAGCTCTAGTCAGACCTTCCTTGCATTGGCCCCCAGAATTAAAAGGTCTAGATCAGGAGGCAGGACATTTTCTCACAATGCTGCCAGGCCCTGGAATGCCCTCCCTCTGCACCTAAGAGCCAACCCCAACCTCACGACCTTCCGTAAACAGCTGAAAACCTTCCTATTTCATCCAGTTTAATTAATCCCCTTTCTCTCCCTTCTGAGCCACTGGTCGGATCTGCGGTATTCTTAGCGCTTGGACGCCTCCGGGCAGCAATTCGCGCTATATAAATGCACATCCTATCCTATCCTATCCCTATGCTATCCAACACTTTTCTTACTGTTGTACTCACTGGAGTGGGAATAGTAATGTTTACCTACCCGCTATCCAACTCTTTACCTACTGTTGCAGTCTCTGGAGTGGGAATAGTTATTGTCACCCCTATGCTTTCCAACACTTTCCTTACTGTTGTACTCACTGGAGTGGAAATAGTAACTTTTACCCTCCCGCTATCCAACATTTTCCTTACTTTTGCACTCACTGGAGTGGGAATAGTAATTTTTACCTTCCCGCTATCCAACACTTTCCCTACTGTTGCACTCACTGGAGTGGGAATAGTAATTTTGCATGTTTACCTTTGGCATGCACAACTTGGCAGGCACCGCGTGGTGCCTGCCACCATGTGCATTGCCAAAGCACCATGTGCACCCCCCACCCCCCAACACCCTGGGGGCTCGCAACAGGCCCCCAAAAACAAAAGACCACATGCTTTTCCACGGAGGAAAAGCAGCTGTGGAAAAGCATGTTTCCGCCTGCATCGTAATATGGCTGGCGGTTTCTTGCAGACACCGCCACCATATTTGCGTACACCCACCGCGGATCAGCGGCGGACGGACTTGCCGTCCGCCGCTGATCCCAACGCCATCATAATCTGGTGGTGGGTGTTTGCTATGACCGCAGTGGTGAATCCCCATCCTCCGGGCCTGCGGTGGCTTCCGCCGGCCCGGATGATGCGGATTCACCGCCATCGTAATTGACCCCTATATTATTTACAACAATATTTTGGATTCAATCTTTTTATACTTACCTGTTTGTAGATAGGAAGTCAATATTCTGTACTTCTATATTTTTTCATCAATATTTTGGCAGGTCGATATTTTGCTCCTTGATATTCTGTCAATGATCCACTGTGCTCACACTCCTAAAGAACACAGAATGATATCCATCATACTTTGAATGTAAGCACTAAACTTTAAGTACATTTGCTAGTCCTGGAAGTGATACTTAAGACTTCATCTGACATGTGTAAACTGGAAATCACCAATTTCTTTATTTCCCCTTCCTTCTTTGCCAGCTCCTACCTTATCTACTCTACTCCTCAGTGAGTCAAACATGGGAGTTCTCGCCTCGCCAGTCCTTGGAAGTGGGGATAAAGATGTTCTGCCGGCCCAGCAGTGGTCCCCTTTAGAACCGACGCAGCAAGATGCAACCCAATACAGCCGCAGCCATTGCAGCTCCTCATAGAAACCGATGCATTGCAATGCAACTCGAATCTCGGGCTTTGCATCTCATGATCGCATCCACCCAGATCAGCCCTTGCAGCTCCTCATAAGTGATCAACACAGCATGCATGCTACCGACCTCGTATCATAGCCTTCGCAGCTACTCATGGGACAACTCAACGCAGGCACCAGCATTGCTCCCCAGAAACGCAGCTGTGCAGTGCAACACCCTGCATCAAGGACAAAACGTACAATTCTCAGCAGGCCTAACCTGTTCCCAGGATCAGGGCCACACTCCATCGCAGTCGGCCTGAACTTGTGACTTTATCCCAGTCCAGTGCGACCAGATAATCATGGTAAAAGCTTTGTCCTTTATAGCATAATTTGCACCTAAATCTTTAAAATTGCATATCTCTAGTTCTACTGATTGCATGTTTGTCAGTTTGGTATCAAATGATTTATTACAAGTTATTCAATTTTTCTATAAATTGGTTTGGGATTTTTCTTGTGTTGTGTTTTCACTTTAATAAGGTTTGTGTGCGACATTAATACTTTACAAATTGCCTCTCGGTTATGCCTGACTATTTTTGTGCCAAATTACTAGAGGGTTAACCACAGGTTGATTCAGTGACTTTTGTGGTTCACCTTGACAGGGATTGTGGCTGTTGCTTGAGAAGGACTCACACCCTCCTACTCAACCAACAACCCAAATTCTCACAAGGTGCAACTGCAACCATTAGTTACACTCTTTCACTTGTCTAAATGTTTCCAATTCCCCTTTCTAGGTGCCATCCAAAGCCACAGGCACTTTATCAGTAAACACGAAGGGAGTGGGGGTGGGGGGAGAGGGGTTTCTCAACAAGAAAGAAACCTGTTTCCAATACACTAATGTATTTTTGATTCATAAAAGAGCTTGGTAAGTTGCCAAAAGGGCTTGTGACGTGCATGTCTTGCAGCTGTGAACTCCACCTGGCAGAGTGTGTTTTGGTTCACACTCCCATCATCTGACATTCTGCTAAGGTTTGTTTTCAGCTCTGCCCTCCATGCGCGCTGCGCTCTAGCCGCCACCTGTTGTACCCCTTTCCATTTCCCTGCCATATCTTTCTCCATATTAACGTTCTCAGAGAACGGGAAACATCCTTTACAACGGAACCGTTACAACGCGGTACTGTTACAACGCAGGATTTACAACGAAAGTCGTTACAACGACTTTCGCTGGAGGGCGCTCTAGGATAGGGGATAGTTTAATTTACTATCCAACACCTTCCCTACTATCCACGGGGACTGGAGTTGGAATAGTAAATTAAACTATTCACTATCCAGCGCCCCCCCAACGCAAGTCGTTGTAACGACTTGCGTTGTTAAACCTGCGTCGTAAAGGTACGCGTTGTAACGGTATGCGTTGTACCGTCATACATCCCAGACAACACACCATCATGTAGCCCTTCCCTGATTTTCTCGAATGCTATCCTCTTCAGCCCTGTCGGATTGTCAGCGCTCTAGTTGCTGGGGCGCGTCCTCTCCCCAGCGCAGTGACGCATGTGGGAGTGCCTGCCGCTTTGTACATGCAAATGAAGGGGGGTACCATAGGTACCCCCCATGTGCACCCCCACCTCTGCCTTCACCAGGGGGGCCCACAGGGGCTCCCCAAAGCAAAGACCGCCTGCCTTTCCGTGGCGGCATCGCCGCAGCGGAAAGACACCTATTTGCACGCATCATCCATTGGACACCGCCACCATATTATGCCCTTTCCGCCGCTGTCGCAAGGCGACCAGGGCGGAAAAGCGGCGGACGGTCTTTCCGTCCGCCGCGGTCCCCTCCGCCATACTAATATGGCGGAGGGAATTAGGGAAACAGTGTCAGGCGGATTGCCTCCGCCAGGCAGGCGGTGGCTACCACCAGCCCGACATTGTAATGTAAGATAAAGACAGGACGTGTAGGGTGGTGGAAGAAAGAGGCATGAGGTGGAGTCAAGAGTAAGTAGCCATGGTATCTGTGAGCTAAACACCGGAAGTGTAGGGTGGAGGAAGAGGCATGGAATGGAAGATGACATACAGGGGCCTTGCACTTATTTATTTATTTTCAATAAGATCTGCATACGTGTTTACTGACAATGATTTGTCTTCCAGGCGCATGCGCCTCTACTAATGACCCTGTGGGATTTAAGTGCACCACTTGCGTGCTTGTCAGTCATCTGCTTTAAGTCTCGGGTCTGAAATTCACTTTCTCTTCCTCATACACGGGCACATTCCTCTGCTCTGAACCCGCTGCTGCCAGCAGGAGAGGAAGCGCGCGGGCGCCACCTAGTGCCGCCTCTCTGCATAGAGCCCTGCTCTGGCCTTCAACATACAATGTTGATACGTTCATACAAACGAATGGAATGATGTTTGCACCTCTGGGGCCAATCATCGTGGCGAGGTGAAGCCGAGGTCGGAGTGCGGACCAAGGGCGGCCCTGCTATAAATCTTATATACAGTGCGACTGGAATTATGTGATTCTGCGGCCGCTGCCTTTTCCGCATAACTATGGATGTGCCACATAATCCACAATCTGATGCATAATCTGCAGATTTTTTTTAAAAAAATCGTTTCTAGCTCAAATGGATAAAAAGTGACTCAGATCACAGTGACCCGTGCTGTTGGCAGGGGAAGGCCCCATGCAAAGACTGACAGGTCTTTTCTTTCAGTTGCTTGTTACTATATTTTTAGATGTTTCGCTGGTACCAATGAGGTGACACTGTCCAGATGTAGCGCCACAAGGAAGAATTGTGACCAGGCTGTACTGTTAGATGTTTTTAACTACTTGTGGTTTGTAACTCACGTTTTCAACTACTTGTGAATGATGTGTCTACACCAGTTTATTACAAAAGCAATGGTCTCCACGTTGGGAGAGTTAGTTGATGTCTTTCAAACCTCAGGTCATCAGAATCAACTGTCTCTTTCTCGCTCCTAGGGTCAGATCCCTAAGCAGTAGGAACTAATTGGAAATTTAGAGCATTTTATAAGGTGAACTATCCGACAATCTGTGAACTATTTGACAATCATGCTGGTGCACAGAGAGTGTGAAAGGAAAGGCTGCAGGATGCCAGTTTTTTCTAAAACACAACACAATTTTAATATCTATAAACGAACTACACATATTTCAAAATATTGGAGTGTTTTACATGCGCACCAGTTACATTACACAAGGAACTGGGAGATTACGTAATGTGCCCAGAATCACAGGATGTTGAACCAAAGCTGAGACTCGAACCTTGGTCCCCAACTTCAAAGGCAGCGGCTCTGGCCATTATGTCACATGCTCACCTATTTTGGCAAGAGGGCAACTAATGTTTTTTCTAGCCTGGCCTCTTAGTGCTGATATCGGCAACCCTCCCCTGCAAAATGGTAAATGCCTACTGCAAGATGCTGGCCTGTTATATGATGTCCACTTATGTAAGTGGGCACCTTGCATCAGTCCAGACAAACCTTATGGTGATTTTAGAGGTCTTAGACAACCTTAGAAAGCTCTCTAAGTGGTAGCTGTGGAGAGCAGCCTTCAGGCTTAGTCCAGAAGGAGTATAAAGCAGCTTGTTACCAGAACACAATCTTAAAGGTATAGATTAAATGAAGCATAACCACACAAGGTATTTATGAAAAATATGTATTTATTATTTAATACTCTCTAACACGTTTAGGTATCTCCTACTCGGAGATAAACACAATGCACACAATACTTTGCAAAGAAACACAGTAAATAGAACAGAATAGGGAGTGGACCCCAGGGGGGGACCAAACCATATACTAAAAAAGTGGTATAAGAACCCCGACTCGGGTCAAGACAAGGTCGAGAGGATGTAGAATTGCTGGGGACCCCAAGGAACCACCCAAGGTGAGTAGATAGGGACCCCATGGAGGACGGGTGCAGTGTGGGAACACAACCATGTGCTCCATACAACTCTACATGTAAATCAGGATTGGGTTTTTAAAGATTAAGGACCCTTCCTTGCAGACCCTGAAGAAACCTATTGGAAGACAGAAGGTTGGAGAGCCACCCCACCCGTGGATACCCTAGGACCCGTGTTACCTGCACCAGAGAAGCCGGGTGCATTTTTGTGAAGTGGTGTCAGAAACCGCTGTTGAACCCATTGGATGACTTCATGAAAGTGTCGCTGCTGAAGAAAGAGAAAGTGTCTGGTGGAATCCGAAACTGGGCTCTAGATGATAGGTACCTGCAAGCAGAGGGGACAGACTCTATGTTACGAAGGAGTGACCAGGCATCTTGGAAGACGAATGCCCTCCGATGTCGGGTGTTGCAGGATGGATGATGATGACCATGACTCTGCAGCTGTGAGGACCAGGCAATGCTGAGGAAGACCAGAAGCCATGCACAGACTGTCCCACAAAGGGTGTCGAGTGCTGAGGGTTCGGTGTCTGGAGGGAGCACCAACAAGCCTTGGGAAATGCAACCAATGCAGGACTTGACGAAGGGGCAACGTCGTGACCAGCAAGGTCCAGGGGACTCACCACAAGCAGGGAAGTCAGGGCAGGCCCCGAGCAATCAGGGAAGCCCAAAAGAAGCAAAGGTGGACCCACAGTCTGGAGGCACTGGAGTCGCGAGAGGACCTCAAGCAGCTCAATGCACACAATGTGGTGTGGCTGAAGATTCTGGTCACTGGAGGTGCTCGAGGTGGGGGCTACTTGGAGCCCGAAGATCTTCCTGGAAGGAAACCAACCAGCCTTTGCAACTGCAAGTTAACACAGTGTACAGGGGTTTGGTTATTGCAACCCCCACGAGGGATACTGGCCTCAAACTTGGTGAGAGGGCAGGGCGACCCTCAGGAGCAGTGGAAAACCACCACCTGTGTTGCAGAACCTTATGGTTTCCAGAGGAGCTTAGGATCAGCAGACTGGTCGACATAGTTGTGGTGCCTGCGAATGCAGGGGATTGACTCCTTCACTTCAAGGGCAATTTCTTCAGGTGTCTTTGATGCCCACAGGCCTTGGAAGGTTCCTGAATGGTGCACAAGCACAGACAATGCATCAGACTGGAAGGGCGACGAGGTCGAGCCCAAAAAAAGTCCAGAGAAGTCCAGAGCGCCCAGACAGAAGAAGAAGAAGTGGTGTCTGATCTGAATCTTATCCCGCAACGAATCGAGGGGCCCACCCACAGGTAAGCCCTTAAGTACCCTTAGGAAAGGGTTGGGACAATTCAAGGGACCCTCCCAGGGGGGAGGTTACTCCCATGTCCTTTGTCCAGTTTCACGCCAGAGAAGGAGCCAACGGCTTGCAGGACTGGTTTGAACTGGACTTTGCACGGGGACCCCAAATGTGCCCATCATGTAGACTTAGTGGCGCTGGCAAGCGCACCCACCCAGTCCCAATACATGAAATCCTGTCTGGAGGTGGTCACACCTCCCTGTGACAAGATGCCTATTGTTCTGTCTTTCCCTGCTCGAGCTTGGCTCAGCAGCAGGAGGGCAGACATGTGTCTCTGATCGGCAGCAGCCATTTTGTGCTGTCCGGGTATAGAAGATTGGCACCGGGAACACTGAGAGCCTAACGGAGGACTCTTCCAGTGCGTGGATTCATACCTCCCACACAGTTTATGGTGTGGGGATATGATTCAAACACGTTTGATACCAAACATATTCAGATTTGTTACAGCCGTTTTCGAGCTGGTCATTGCATAATTACACAGTGCCCCTCTATGTGGTATATGGCGGCTTCACTGACAACCCAGGAGAATGGAATCTGCGGGCTGTAGGGGTGTCCTGCTCATGCAGGGTCACCCTCTCACTTTGAAACAAGCACCCTGCCTTCAGGATTGCAAAGGCCTGCTATAGGGGTGACTTATAGGTTTTAAGTGCAGTGACCCTAGATATAGGAACCCTATATCTTTAGTAAGTTGTGCTAGCACCAGCTTACACAGGCTGCAATGGCATGCCTGTAGTTCTATTTTGAATGGTCTCCCAGGGGAGGCATAATGCATGCTTCAGCCCATGGGGAACCTCTGTGGTGCCTATGGCCTGGGTACCTTAGTACCATATACTAGGGACTTATAAGGGTACACCAGTATCCAATCTGAGATGTACCTAAGTACTTGCCATAATAATTTAAGGGAGAAAGCAGATAGACTGGGGTCCTGCTCAGCAGGATCCCAGTCAGACTAGTCAAAACAGCTTAGCACCAGGCAAGAAGTGGGGGTAACCATGCAGAAGGATCGTACCTTCCTACACCTACTTAGCACACATTGAATCAATCAAATAAATCACACAGCACAGGGTTTAGTGGAAACAGTTTTCTGCAGGTTTATTTCATAAATGAAATATGCCAATGTGTTGGGTTAACTTATGGGCGATCCAAGGGCAGGCACCGATGAGTTACCTAACCTGCCTCCCTGCCTGACGAGCCTAAAGGTACCGAGGGCAAACCCCATTCGGTGTTACAATTTTATATGGGGAGTTTTTTTCGCCTTAAATACTGTGGACCGCCAGACCGGGATTATTACTCATGCCTTTGTTAAGGGCGGAGCATCGCCAGGCAACCCCCCGTTGCTCAGGCTTGCAACTGCCCAAGGGACTAATGGGGTACCATTGCTTACATCCCTGGGTCCTGCCGTAAAAACTCCAAGGGGTTTGGCATAGTGCACCTCTGCTGTGCTCCCTGAGATGGTACCCATGTGGACCCAACTGCCTCCGGATCGCCCTGTAACTCTGCATGCAACACAAATAATTCATATGCTCAGAACATGAAACCACTTCTGCTGCCGGCACGCTGGATACGGGATAGGGTGAGTGACAGTGTGGCGAGCGGAAAAACAAAGAGGGCGGCAACTGTGTGGAGCAGGTATAAATACCTGGCCCCAGCCTGCTAGGCACTGGATATGACGCGGGGTGAGTGCCGGAAGCAAGGGACTCCCCCTGGGGTCCTGCAGACTAGCCTGATGGTGCGGGTACCAGAATACGGCAATAAGGAGCCACCCTCTTAGGAGGGCGCACTGCTTGTCACTTTTTGAGCAAAGGAAGACTCTGTGTGCAAACATAAATATTTGCTCAAATCCAATTTGCTACTATTGTTCTTTGTGTGACGCTTGGATTTTTCACAATCTCTAAGACTTCAGTGATGTAACATTGACGGTAGCAGTGCCGGCTCTAGGGCTCTGCGATCGGTGCCACCACACCGAATGCTGACTTTGGGGGGGCACCATGTTTTCAGCTACAATATGGTTTTAAAAGAGCCTGCTGCCGAGTTCCTTGCCTCCAGCAATTTTCAGGCAACCATAAAAATGTCAAGATAACTCTGGAGATTCATGGATCTGCTGTACAGTGTTTGGAGTTTTGTCTAGTGGAGGTTTTGACTCATAAAGTAGGCAGGATGTTAAAATGCCTGCTGCTAAGCATGTGTACCATGCAGATCACAAAGAGCACATAATGTAAATAGGTCAGTAGGTTACTGCTTCTGTCAGATACATCCTTTTGTAACTTGCAGTTTATAAGTTAAAATCCTAAAATAGAACAGTGAGCTATTAACTGTCATCAAAGAGCTGCATGCAGGGCTTTAAGTGGTCCGGGTCTCACCGGTGCTGAGCATCGGCATTTTTTTAAAGAGGTCCTTGAAACGGGTCTCTATTGGGCTTTGTTTTGTGTCCTGGCACAGGCGGTCTGTTTTTTTCCTGGACTGCAGTGACAGCGGCACATGGATGTGCGCTGCTCACACTGCTCACCTCTCACTAGTGGGGAAGTTACGGCATGACGTCATGCCAGGGGAGTGTTGTAGGGGAAGGGAAATCCTTTAAAGAGAGTCATTTTCTCTCTGAATTTCCCTTCTCTGTTTGAAACTCAGGAGAAGCAACATTGTCGTGGTGTCACCAGGGCTGTAAGTGGAAGCTTTTTCAATATTATATAAAAGCCATAGTTGCTGCTTATTTATCTTATGCAACGAACAACCACTGACAAAGCCAATAGTCCTGACTTGTTGTAGGTATGATGTTACTTGTTGTGTCATATATCTGGATGCAATGACAGAAACAGCAAAATGCAAGTCGGGTCGGCAAACTATGCTAAGCACAGATTTTTACCTTACGTGTGTTAAGCCACGCCCTTAATACTTTGACCACGCCCCTTTGAGAAACCCCCAGTTTTTTCATCCCACTTAAAGCTCTGGCTGCATGTACACTGCAAGGTATAGATTAGAGCGTTATGATTTGTCCCCTAGTGTTTCATTATCCTAATGTTGCAAAAAGGGTTCACTTGGGTAGAAATCAATTCCTATTAGCAAATCCAACCCACAACCATGGTGTTAAGTTTGAAATCCTGGGTTTTTGCTTCTCCAGAGCAAGCACTCTTAAACTGTACTGTCTCCGACACCTTGTAGTCCTCTGTTTGATTTTAACATTTTGTATACACTGATTTACACACTTATAGTTCTTTGTCTCTGTGTAATGTGCATGTGATGTAAAGTGCTCTGACACCTTACACTGGTATGAGTGGTGCTATAAAACAAAAGGAATGCACGAGAGAGAGAGAGAGAGAGAGAGAGAGAATGGTTATGGAAACTTAAGGGACACTGTTAAAGGGTGGTAGCGAGGGAATCTGTGGAGAAGGATGTGATAGGGGAGAGCAGGGACGGAGTGGTACTGGGGGCACTCGGGCATTGGCCGATGGGCCAGTGTCTAAGTACCCTCTGTGGAACGTTTTTTCCCCTTTCTCAGTCCACAAAGAGCACTGGACAGCGATGATCAGCTGTGGCCTCTCCTTGACCCCCTGCCCTGCCAAGCAATTACACTGAAGGTGGGCTGGAGAGGGGTGATTGTGTGCAAGAATCGGCCTCCCAGGGGCCAGGTGTTGCTCAGGCCACTGAGCCATTTTCACCTCGGGCCCCCTGGGGCCCACGCAGCCCTGAAACAGTGTTTGCATTAACACCTCACTCACAGCCCTTCTTGTTCAGGGCATAGAGGGCGAGGAAGAATGGGGCCAAGATGATGTTGGGAATTCGCATCATGTTCACCTTAGCCTCCCTCCCACTCCCATGGATGGCCCAGCAGCTGGTTTTTTTGCTGTATTCCCTCTCCTGCCAGTCCATTGCCCTGAGGCAGTGAAGGGCTGGGGAGGGCAGAGTAATTTATAAATAGCTGGGGCCTCGCTGTTTTTCAGGTGCTCCTGCGATGGAGGTCTGGGGAATAATTTTGTAACAGAAAGGGGCCTCGCTGCTTTTCAGGTGCTTCTGCCCTGGATGGTGGGGGAATAATATTTTAAGAGAAAGTTGCCTCACTCTTTCAGTTGCTCGGCTTGTAGGACATTGTCACCTTGGCCCTGTGTCCTTCCCAAGAAAAATATCATCCCACTTACATTCCTTGTGTTTTTCATGAAAGGGCACGCCACCGAATGTGGGCCCCACCCCATGAATGTGGACCACGCCCTGTGAATGTGGGCCACTCCCCTCGAATGTGGGCCACTCCCTTCGAATGTGGGCCCCTCCCCTCGAATGTGGGCCACTCCCTTCGAATGTGGGCCAGGTCCCGCGAACGTGGGCCACTTTTTTTCGTCAGTGCCCGGGCCAAATTGTGATCCCAATCCGACCCTGGGAAGGGGCTCAACAAACATTGTCTCCCCGGGCCCCACCAGCGCTGATGGCAGCCCCCTCACTTCGAATCCCAGCACCACCGCAGCAAATGCTCCTCACGTGGGGTCACACGAAATACAGCAGCACTGTGGTGTAGCATTCGAACTTACAATGATGCGCTTTGAAGCCTCGCAACTCACTTCCGCCTCAGCTCCAGACCACCTCCTCCTCCCAGGCCTTCAAAACTGACTTCAAAGTTCTCCTCCTTCAAAGACACTTCTAAACTTAATTCACGCCCTCTCTGTTACCTGAAGGAAGACCGTCCATTATAGAAAATCTATTCTCCATGGCTATGGAAGTGCCTTCCCAGTGTGTTCTTGTGGTTTGAGAGTCTGCCATTTATTGCAGTACTACCCTTTTACCTGTGTTTGGTACTCGTTTGTAACATGCACACGCCACTTTTCTCTTGTAACACACTGTTTGCTACCTCTTACATTTTGTTTGCTTTCGATACTTGTACAAGTGCCACCATTACCTACGTAACGTTTGTTTTTGTGTTTGAGTGTCTGCCTTGTATTGCAGTATTATACCTCTACATGTACTTTGTACGCTTTTGTAACCTGCACATTTGTCACTTTTTCCTCCTGTAATGTATCGTTTGCTACCTCTTGTATTTTGTTTTCTCACAATTGTCACTTTTGCCTCATGTAACTTAACGTTTGCTTTTGTAATTTGTTCACTTGTAATGTTCTCCTTATGTATCAGATCTGTTCCTGTTGTGTAGCGCTCTGACGCCTTCGGGTAAAGTCTGCGCTATATAAAAACACATAAATAAATAAATAAATCCCGAGATTAGGAGACGGGCAAATAGTTTGAGGGTCTACAGGACGGCTAAATCATGGCAGGTTTTCATTTCTTTGACAGTAAAAGCGCCCAGGGAAAAGATAAAGTAATTTTGGAAGCAGAGATCACACAGTGCACGGTTTGTAAGCAAAATAAATTCCCCCATGCCAGTCAGACTGAGTGCGGGCGGTGCCGAGCGCAGGAGGCGGCCCCCGCGGGGACTCTCAGCCCCCTGAATTAACAGCCAGAAGCAGTCACCGGGAGGACGGATCCCCCTCCAGGCGCTACAGACGCGGGGGCAAGGGCTGCGGCCAGACCCCCGGGGAGGCAAGGCTTCTAGGAGCTGCAGACCCTCGAGGCTGAGGCCTGCCTGACAGAAACAAAGGAAGTTCCCGCGCGCAGGTCTCCCTACCCCCCGGGACCTGAGGTTGGGGGGAGGGCAGGGGCACCGGTTCCAAACATTATCATAAAGTAACTCAGTCGGGGCGCAGAGGGCGCTTCTTGCGGCCTTTGACCTTTAACTCAGTGGGTGCCTTCAAGCGACCCCCTCCCTCGTTACCACTTGGCATGGTTGGATGACCCCTCCCCAGGCCAGTGGAGGTGGGAGTCTAGGGCCCCCTCTTCTCATTCTCCAGGGATGGTCCATCACTGTGCGTTATGCCTTTGCCATGAAAGTCTCAGCCAAAGCGACACTAGGGAATGGCGCCCAGGGATGAGGAGTAGCAGAGGTCGTAGGGTGCCTGTGGGGTGCTCACGGAACTGTGTCTCCCAGTCATAGCATGCCTCAGGAATGTCTATTCATAGCATGCCTCAGGGATGTCCATTCATAATCTGCCTCAGGAATGTCTATTCATAGCATGCCTCAGGGATGTCCATTCATAATCTGCCTCAGGAATGTCTATTCATAGCATGCCTCAGGAATGTCTATTCATAGCATGCCTCAGGAATGTCTATTCATAGCATGCCTCAGGGATGTCTATTCATAGCATGCCTCAGGGATGTCCATTCATAATCTGCCTCAGGAATGTCTATTCATAGCATGCCTCAGGAATGTCTATTCATAGCATGCCTCAGGAATGTCTATTCATAGCATGCATCAGGAATGTCTATTCATAGCATGCCTCAGGAATGTCTATTCATAGCATGCCTCAGGGATGTCCATTCATAATCTGCCTCAGGAATGTCTATTCATAGCATGCCTCAGGAATGTCTATTCATAGCATGCCTCAGGAATGTCTATTCATAGTATGCCTCAGGAATGTCCATTCATAGCATGCCTCAGGAATGTCTATTCATAGCATGCCTCAGGAATGTCCATTCATAGCATGCCTCAGGAATGTCTATTCATAGCATGCCTCAGGAATGTCCATTCATAGCATGCCTCAGGAATGTCTATTCATAGCATGCCTCAGGAATGTCCATTCATAGCATGCCTCAGAAATGTCTATTCATAGCATGCCTCAGGAATGTCTATTCATAGCATGCCTCAGGAATGTCTATTCATAGCATGCCTCAGGGATGTCCATTCATAATCTGCCTCAGGAATGTCTACTCATAGCATGCCTCAGGAATGTCTATTCATAGCATGCCTCAGGAATGTCTATTCATAGTATGCCTCAGGAATGTCCATTCAT
The DNA here is from genome assembly GCF_964261635.1 of Lissotriton helveticus. Classification (NCBI taxonomy): domain Eukaryota; kingdom Metazoa; phylum Chordata; class Amphibia; order Caudata; family Salamandridae; genus Lissotriton; species Lissotriton helveticus. The sequence continues at coordinate 1,656,612,492 of NC_136069.1, forward strand.
AGCATGCCTCAGGAATGTCTATTCATAGCATGCCTCAGGAATGTCCATTCATAGCATGCCTCAGGAATGTCTATTCATAGCATGCCTCAGGAATGTCCATTCATAGCATGCCTCAGGAATGTCTATTCATAGCATGCCTCAGGAATGTCCATTCATAGCATGCCTCAGAAATGTCTATTCATAGCATGCCTCAGGAATGTCCATTCATACTCTGCATCAGGAATGTCTATGCGTAGCATGCCTCAGGAATAACCGTTCATAATATGGCTCAGAAATGTCCATTCATAATAGGTCTCAGGAATGTCTATTCATAGCATGGCTCAGGAATGTCTATTCATAATCTGCCTTAGGAATGTCTATTCATAGCATGCCTCAGGAATGTCTATTCATAATCTGCCTTAGGAATGTCTATTCATAGCATGCCTCAGGAATGTCTATTCATAATCTGCCTCAGGAATGTCTATTTATAGCATGCCTCAGGAATGTCTATTCATAGCATGCCTCAGAAATATCCATTCATAATCTGCCTCAGGAATGTCTATGCGTAGCATGCCTCAGGAATGTCCATTCATAGCATGCTTCAGGAATAACCGTTAATAATATGGCTCAGAAATGTCCATTCATAATATGTCTCAGGAATGTCTATTCATAGCATGCCTCAGGAATGTCCATTCATAGCATGCTTCAGGAATGTCTATTCATAGCATGCCTCAGGAATAACTGTTCATAATATTTCTCAGAAATGTCCATTCGTAATAGGTCTCAGGAATGCCTATTCATAGCATGCCTCAGGGATGTCTATTCATAATCTGCCTCAGGAATGTCTATTCATAGCATGCCTCAGGAATGTCTATTCATAGCATGCCTCAGGAATGTCTATTCATAGTATGCTTCAGGAATAACCGTTCATAATATGCCTCAGAAATGTCCATTCATAATATGTCTCAGGAATGTCTATTCATAGCATGCTCCAAAAACAATTGAGGAAGTGCAGAGGTAGTGGTGATAGAATCACCCTCCAACAAGGTATACAAAAACAAAGAGATTCTGTCAATGAAAACAAGCACTGGCGTTGCCAATAGGTCTCGCAGTAGTAAAGTTGGAGCTATTACAATTGCAAATAACAATGCCTTTTATTTTTGTTTTCATTTTAAAAACATAAAGGGCTTTGTCATTTACAAAACCAATAGCTCCAACTTTCCTACTGCGACGCCTATTGTGCACTGCACAGTGTGGGTGAAAGTGGCACTGCGTGGGTGTGAGTGGCTTTGAGTGAGTGGCGTTGCGTGTGTGAGTGGCGTTGTGTGTGCGAGTGGCGTTGCGTGTGTGAGTGGCGTTGCGTGTGTGAGTGGCGTTGCGTGTGTGAGTGGCGTTGCGTGTGTGAGTGGCGTTGCGTGTGTGAGTGGCGTTGCGTGTGTGAGTGGCGTTGCGTGTGTGAGTGGCGTTGCGTGTGTCTGATTTGTTCGCTCGGAATGAGAGCAGTTGAATATTGGTAGGGTCGGCATCTTGTTGTTTTTCTAATAATTGAAACATCCGGCATAATGAAGACGCAGCATATCTGCAGAGACAGTATCTGCCAAGTCGACTGTACAATCATAATTGTTAAGGATATTAATTGTGTTTGTTTGTTATAATTCGATGTTTTTAATTTTAGATTGGGTGAGTAATGTGCAAGGCCGCCTTGCATGGTGGTATTGTAGAGTATATTTCCTCTTTTGAAACGCAATAATAAAAAAAGAAATTAGTATTCAGGGAAGAATGGGAATTGAACTGCGGCCACAGGAAGCTTCAAAATACATCTACGATAACAAATTGTAACCTACTTATACGCACTAAAACGGCAGAACACCGGGGAGCTTAGAAATATCTGTTCTGAGACAAATTACATAGTACGCATGCCTATTATAAAACGCGTGCGCACACGCGAGGATGGGCACACACAGACGGGAAGTAGAAGTCTTGTCTGTTTTCTATGTCGATCGGTTGGGCTTTTGTAGTGACGAAAACGTTGGTTGCGCTGGCAATAATACCGTTTGAAGATGGACGCCATGAAAAAAAGCATTCATTGCCTTCGATGCGCATGCGTGTTTCACTCGGGCGGATTTGCTTCCCATGGCAAGGCCTGGCACTATTAGCTGCGGATCCGCTTGACCTGGGGTAGCTGCAACATGAGGGACCGTACTAGCGAGCTGAGGAAGGTGAGTTTGCGGGAGAGTTGTTCGGTGTTAAAAGCATGGTCGGTTGCGAAAGGGATGCACTTGCAGAACAAAGGCAGACCTTCTGCAAATTGACTGAAAAATTAGCCCGGCCCCCTGTGGGAAGCACGCAGGCCGGAGAAAAGAAATGCACACGGCGGGCAGGGGAGGGGGCGGAGCGGGGGAGAGCGACATGTGGGTGTGAAGAATTGACTGAAAAATTAGCCCAGCCCCCTGTGGGAAGCACGCAGGCCGGAGAAAAGAAATGCACACGGCGGGCAGGGGAGGGGGCGGAGCGGGGGAGAGCGGCATGTGGGTGTGAAGAAGCCGGGCCTTTGAAGTGAAGCTAAGCTTCACTTCAAAAGGTGTCGGAGGAATGCGGCGGCTGAGGGAACTGATGTGCACGCGCTTTTAAGCTCAATGCACATGCGCATTGAGCTTAAAAGTCACGGGCACTGCAAGGAATCGCCACGATTCCTTGCTTCGTAGTTAAAGGTTGTTTAAGCCGCAATAGGCTCGCAAGCTCGATGCGCATGCGCATCGACAGGCGAGACCTAAAAAGGGGGGTGGTGTATATATTTTATTTTTTGCAGTGAAAAAGCAGTGAGAGAAACTCTCTTTGCAGGTGGCAAATAGAGAGCACTATGTGTTTTTAAAATACCCCTCACACACTAAGAATCCCTTAGTGTCATTAGTTTCATCATGGGGGTCTTCCCATCGATCTACGGGGCGGGGCGTGCTACGACCTACGGACTACGCGGGAGCACTTAATTCATGATGGTAGGCTATGTGTGGTGTTAGGGTAGTGATAGGTGATAAGTGATATGGGTGTAGGGACCGGGATCGTGATATTGTGACGTAAATCCTACCCCTCGGCAGCTCCGTAGCATCCCGAGTGGCTGACTGAGCCCACTCTTTTTGTTTGAACAAAAAGAGTGGGCTCAGTCAGCCAGAATATCACGAGCGGCCACTAGACCGCAAGATATTGATCCCCAGGATGCAGTCTCATGGGGCACACTACATGTGAAAGAACTGGACCACAACAGGTCACCCCATTTTTTCGCTTCACTGTGGGCCGACTCAAACCCGGAAGCAGAACCTACCAGCCGATTTTTGCTATTAGGTTTTAAGATTGTAGGCATATCACACTTATTTAGAATTTAGTATTTTTAGTAGGGATCACTAAAGGTCCTGAGGAGTAAGTAGTAGGGGACTGATTACGAAACATGTCATGTCGACCAGGTAGTTAACATACTCTGTTCTACCCCACGAACCCCCTTTTTACTGTTCCCAGCCAGGGAATCCATTAAAATTAATCTTTTTCCACTAGCCAGGGAATTTTTAACCTTTTTCATTCACTAATCCAAAATCATCTGCCCCGGCTTTCACCTAGTACGCAGGAGCAGAGAAGTGGCGGGCAGCCGTATACAACATGGCCTCTCCTCCATGACCCAAATGTGAAAAAGAAATGCCGTACCTGAGCTCCCGGGTGCTTCCCTTCCTTCCTCCCCCCTCCTGCAGCTGTGCTCTGCTGACCAGCTCTCAGAGAGCCTTGTCAGCCTGGCCTGGAAGACCTTTGTGTAGGGAACCAGTTTTGCTATCAACTGTTGCTACGTCATAGCAGTGAGTTACCAGATATAGAATCAGATGTAAATGATAGAGGCTTCCTATAGAGGCCCTGGATAACAAACAAGAAATCAACAGCACCAAACAAACTACCACAATCTCACCCATCCCTACAAGCAATACACCCACATCAAATCATCTCAAATAAGTACTTCAAAGCCATCCTTGTGGTTCTCAGGTCCACCTCCTACAAGGACAGCATCTCACAACTAACCATCCCATGACCCCTCGTTCACACCGAACCATTTCCATAGGCTCAGCCGGTGACAGGGGCACTAATCACTCCCATGAACCAGGACTGGGTGGGCAGAGTAAGACCAGAGCAGGATAAACAGAGCAGACCTCACCCTCTTAGCACAAATTCGCACCTACATTCTTGAAGAAATTGCACATTTCTTAAAGTTCCATGAAGTTTGCATAGATCTTTCCATAACCTGCTGATGTGTACAAACTAAGACCCTTAAACCTACAGAACCCTGGTTGAAATCATCTTGGTAAAGCTCTCGCAAGAGGCATCAATGAATGTATGGATGAAAGTGTTGGGTCTCTAGGCCTCAGAGTCGGTGCTGTCCCTGTGCTCACCTGGCACGGCTTGTGTGCGCTATGCCTCACTCTGCCTGTCCCCTCTCCGTGCTTCGCCCTGATCGAGCTGCCCCCTTGCCACGCTCGCCTGGTTGTCTTTAAATCTGGTTTCCATATAGGCTTGGTTATTATTCTCTCATACAAGCAATTTTCGGAAAATATATCCTTGTAACTTTCAGATAAAGCGAACTGCATCTGCCAGGGGAGGATGGGTGTAACTTTAGGAAGAAACCACACCTAGTGTGAACCAGAGATGCCTTTCTACTGCTCGTTAGCGAGGGAACAATCACCAAAACACCCACTTGTTCTCGTTTTACTTCCTCCCATGACGTCAATGGCATTATGGGAGTTTTCTCAGCTGTGAAGGTGAAGATGCCTGGAACTCATCCTGCCACCGGCCATGCAGCTTGCCATGAGCAGACGCTGTTGTGACGCAAACATGGACAAAGAGTTCCAAGGGTGAAAGAAGGTCATCGCATGCAATGAACTGTCCGCCATCTTGAAGTGGGCACAAGTGTGTGCTGGTACCGTGTTCTAAGATGTGAAGCCCTTCTTGTCTGCTGTGACCTCTGCCTCGTTCTCACCTAAGCGAGAAAAGTTCGAGTCCTGTTAGCTCAGCAGGGAATCTTCTGCCATGTATCTTAGTTTCAAGGTCCTTCAACTTTCTCTCATGACAATGAGTGGTACCTGCTCCCATGATCAGTAGTTTGTCCTTCGGTCAGGTGTCTTTCCATTACATACCTGCCAACTTACAAAACAAATTCAGCTTGTGAGGAGGGGGCGGGGCCTTGGAAGTGCGAGGCCCCGTGCCCAGAGCTCTGTAAGAGGCACTCTGCCCTTCACCCTCCCCAAAGCACCCAAACAAAGGGTCATCAAGACTGTTGCTGATGTCCCAGGGTGTTCCCATACCTTTTAATGGACATTGGCTTCTTATTGCATCTGAAAACGAGCCGGAAATCCACTGTTTACAGTAGTTTTGAGCTTGTTTGCCCTGCCGCCATGTGATTTCGACTCCTCACAGGGTGACCATTTGAAGGGAGCCGAATTGTGTGACATACAGTGGCACTGTGTGACACACAGTGGCAACGTGGGAGTTGGCAGGTCTGATATTGCCGATTTGAAGAAACGATTTTGAGATGTGTTCACATTATACGCTCAATAATAATGCTGGGGCAAAAGCAACTTTGGTGTGTTTCGCGATTAGTAACTTCTTCGCTTTTTCTTAATAAACATGTGCGAGGCTTGGAGTGGGCTGAGTGAGTGACATTTTTACTCAACCAGTAAGATTGGCTGAAGCCGTCAGTATCTACGACTAATCAACTGTGAGTTCTGGTGTGACGTGAGTGACGCTGTTTGGGATGGAGCGGCCTGCTGTTTCAAAGGGTTTTTCTCATCCTGTGTTTATGGGAAAATGCTTTAGTACATATAAGCCTTAGTTTCTTAGACATAATGGCCTTACATAATCATTGTCACAGTTATTATATCCCTCACCCCTTTTAAAATTCCATGTCCCTTTGTTGCAACATGGTTGCAGATCTTTGGGATTTATGCTTTGATGCTGCTGCTACTCAGATGCGATAGTATCGGACTATCTGTGATACCTACTTGCGCATTCCTGTATGCCGCTTACTTTTCTACCATTGGCTGTATCTGCTGCTTCACTTCTGCTATTGACTGTATCTGCTGCTTCACTTCTGCTATTGACTGTATCTGCTGCTTTACTTCTGCTATTGACTGTATCTGCTGCTTCACTTCTGCTATTGACTGTATCTGCTGCTTCACTTCTGCTATTGACTGTATCTGCTGCTTCACTTCTGCCATTGGTTGTATCTGCTGCTTCACTTCTGCCATTGGTTGTATCTGCTGCTTCACTTCTGCTATTGACTGTATCTGCTGCTTCACTTCTGCCATTGGTTGTATCTGCTGCTTCACTTCTGCTATTGACTGCATCTACTGCTTCACTTCTGCCATTGGTTGTATCTGCTGCTTCACTTCTGCTATTGGCTGTATCTGCCACTTCACTTCTCCCACTGGCTGCATCTTCTGTTTCACGTCTGCAGTTGGCTTTATCTACTGTACAGTTCTCCTGTTGCTGTATCTGCTGATTTAGGTCTCCTGTTGGCTGTATCTGCTGCTTCACTTCTTCCATTGGCTGGAACTGCTGTTTCACTTCTGCCTTTGGATGCATCATCTGTGTCACTTCCACCATTGGCTGTATATGTTGCTTCATTTCTTCGTTTGGCTGCATCATCTGCGTCACTTCTACCTTTGGCTGCATTTTCTGTTTCACGCCTGCATTTGGCTGCATAATCTACTTCACTTCTACCATTGGCTGTATCTGCTGTTCAACTTCTTCCATTGGCTGTATCTGCTGCTTCACTTCTTCCATTGGCTGCATCTGCTGTTTCACTTCTTCCATTGGCTGTATCTGCTGCATCACTTCTTCCATTGGCTGCATCTGCTGATTCACTTCTTCCATTGGCTACATTTGCTGTTTCACTTCTTCCATTGGCTGTATCTGCCTCTTACTTCTTCTCTGTGCCTAATTTGAGTTGGAGGTTGCAGATGAGGCCTACCAAACCTCATGTTTAGGGACAGGCACTTATTTTCCCTCAACAAAGTTTGGTCCAGTGCAAGAGGGAGCAAAACACAAAAGGGGGCAAGGAATTGAAAGACAGAAAAATGGGAGAATGCAGGGACGAAAAAACGTGTAAGAGTGCAATAAAGAGGCGAAGAGTGTTTGGTGGTGGATTAAAGAGGCATGGGGTAGAATCAAGAGTATGCAGAGTTGATATTCAGCACTCTGACATTTGGTTGTGCTGGTCACAGGCTTCTGAACAAAACTTTGGGCCCAGCACCTAGTTTGTTAACAATTAAGCAATGCTTGCGCCATTGGCTGTATCTGCAGCTTCACTTCTCTAATTTGCTGTATCTACATCTGCACGTCTACAGTTGGCTGTGTATGTTGTTTCAACTCTGTGATTGGGGGAATATACACCTTCACTTCTGTTGTTGGCTGTATCTGCTGAATTTGCTACTTCACTTCTGCTATTGGCTGTATCTGCGGCTTCACTTCTGCTATTGGCTGTATCTGCCACTTCACTTCTGTTATTGGCTGTATCTGCGGCTTCACTTCTGCTATTGGCTGTATTTGCGGCTTCACTTCTGCTATTAGCTGTATCTGGGGCTTCACTTCTGCGATTGGCTGTATCTGCTGCTTCACTTCTGTTATTGGCTGTATCTGCCGCTTCACTTCTGTTATTGGCTGTATCTGCGGCTTCACTTCTGCTATTGGCTGTATTTGGGGCTTCACTTCTGCTATTAGCTGTATCTGCGGCTTCACTTCTGCTATTGGCTGTATTTGTGGCTTCACTTCTGCTATTAGCTGTATCTGCGGCTTCACTTCTGCTATTGGCTGTATTTGTGGCTTCACTTCTGCTATTAGCTGTATCTGTGGCTTCACTTCTGTTATTAGCTGTATTTGCGGCTTCACTTCTGCTGTTTTCAATATCTGCAGCTTCACTTCTGCTATTGGCTGTATCTGCGACTTAACTTCTGCTGTTTGCTCTATCTGCAGCTTCATTCCTGCTATTTGCTTTATCTGTGGCTTCACTTCTGCTATTGGCTGTATCTGCTGCTTCACTTCTGCTAATGGCTCTATCTGCGGCTTCCCTTCTGCTATTGGCTGTACCTGCGGCTCCACTACAGCTCTTGGCTGTACCTGTAGCTTCACTTGAGCTATTGGTTGTTTCTGCAGCTTCATTTCTACCATTGGCTGTATCTGTTGTTTCACTCCTGTGACTGGCTGTATATGCTGCTTCTTTTGGATCACTGTCTCCCTTTCACTTTCACTATCTGCTGCTTTATTTCTGCTGTTGGTTGTATCTAGAGCTAGCTGTCTGCTGCTTCACTTCTGCTATTGGCTGTATCTACGGCTTCACTTCTGCTATTGGCTGTATCTGCGGCTTCACTTCTGTTATTGGCTGTATCTGCGGCTTCACTTCTGCTACCATCCATCGTCAGGTAGACTGGTTGCAATATCACTGTAGGCTCCTGGGTTCATCGGCAGGGCACGAAGACCATGAGATTACATATTTCATCTGCTGGGCGTAGCTTGATGCCAAGATACTCAGTACTTTACCCGTATCTTCACCTCTTTTCTCCTCTTCATCTGAGGAGGTGTTTAAGACCTGTTTCATGAATATTCAAGATTCTGGTGGAAGAAACATACGTCGAGGAGGTCCCAAGATGGCCGTGGTGCCTTCTGTCTGGTATGACGTGTATTGACATCACAGCGTCTTCACAGCATCGGGCAGCTTCTGTTCAGCGTTTAATCCAAATTGTTGTTGAGTTTCCATTAAAACCTGGCTGTTACAATGACAATAGTTGTTTTATCCAATCTAACTTCGCTCTGGGGCTCCTGCGATACGTTGTGTCTTTCCAAATCACTAAATAAAGTCCAACCTTTCCCTAGGTGTGCTTTACCAGACGCACCGCTATTCTAATCGTAATGTCACATTGAGTTGGACTCTGTGTGTTGGTTTTTGGCACCCTTAAATATGTCATCTTTGCAGACTTGCACCCAAGAGTCATTAGAAATAAAACAGCCCAGTCTCAGTGTGACGCGGAACAGCACACAGATGTCCTGCCTGGAGCCACACAGCACACTAGCTGCTGTTTGTGTGGCGGCCGCGCTGTGTGGTTGTCTCTGAGAAGGACCAGACCTGTAGTTGTCACTTGCAGTGCCCACCTTCAGCATGAAGACAGCTACAACCCGGCGTAAAGCAAGTATCTAATAGTGCCGGCTTGCTCAAAACTCCAGTTGTGCACAGCACATAGGGAAAGAGAAGAACACTACGGGCCCTCAGTAGGAAACAGACCAGCTGGAAAGAAGAAAAAGTACATTTAATGCAGCAGGCATGTTGTGACAGAAAGCAGGATCTCTGGTGCTCAGAGCAGCCCAACGTTGACTGTTTTTGCAGGTCCCGCCAACGGCGTCCCACCGGGGCTGGTGCAGTTGAGCCAGATCTGGGATTCAAGCGCCCCTAGTTTGGAGGCGGTTGCACGCCAGGGTACACCCACCACGTGTGGTGCGCGGACAGCGGCTCCTGTTCCAAGCCTTGGATATCCCTGGGGGAGGGTGGCCAAGGACATGGGTCCCATCTAGGTGAAAGGCAGGTACCTGGATGTGACCGGGGCTCCTGGCTCCACAAGGACTCCCTCCACGCACCGCTTGCATTAACTTTAATTCATCCTGGCTGAACCTTCCCCCGAACTTGGACGCGCCGGAGGATGTTGGAATTATGGGCTTTTATTGCAATTACGCTAATGAGCTCAATTACATCTCTGACATTTTCTTTGGGCAGACTCCATGCTTGTTGGTCCTTCCAACTTTCTCGTAGCAGCTCGTATTCGATCGCCTATCTCTACCTCTAACTCCCGCGCTTCCCAATCCCTTCTGCTGCTTTCCTACTTCATCCCACCCCCTGCTCCCAACTCACTTTGACTGCCCTCACACATTCGCTCTTCTCTTTAACTCACAACTGACTCCTAAAACTCTGCAACGTCAGCTCTCCGACTCTGCTTTCCATGTCCTCCTTCAACACTGAAACAATACCTGTGACACTACTTCCAACTGGCCCCGCCCCAGGGACATTCCAAGGCATGGGCAGAGGGGGCTCTGGCCCAGGGCCCCAGCCATTTAGGGGCCCCCTGATAGAGCCAGCTCTGGTCTGCAGTGTCTTGCCCTGATGACCTTGAGTAATTCTTAAACAGATCGTTTTAAATTCTGTTTTCCTTTAATTTATTGTTAACCCGGGTGGTGTATGAGAGTCTATTGCACACATTTTTCAGCCAAATGTTGTGTTTGTTTCATGCAACATCCATAAAAAGTTTCTTTCAGATCGAAAATGACTCACATATGAGAAATGGGAGGGCGTCACAGAGATTATTTGCAGTAACATTACTGAGCTGCTGCTGTGTTACAATATTGAAAACACACATTACAGTAACTGAATTTAAGATGGAAACACATTTAGGATTTGGGCCAGTGTGCCTGTGCACTGTCAGTGATCTGGGCAAAGAACTGAAATTAGATCATAAATTCAATGTTGTTCCGAACAGGGGCCCCAAAATATGTTTTTACCGGGCCCCGAAAATCCTTAACCTCTTGAGCGCTCATGACGAGGTCAGCTCGTCATGAGCCATGGAGCTCCGATGCTCATGAGACCGCGCCCGTTAGATGGAGCGCTCGCACGCTGGGCTGATTCCCCTGCTGTGCTGAACGTTCCATTGGAACGGGCACGGTCATGACGAGCTCAGCTCGTCATGAGCACCGGAGCGTCGTGGCTCATGACGAGCTGACCTCGTCATGAGCATGGGGGCGCTGTATGCGCCCCCCCCGCCCTCCAGCACAGTGGGGGAGTCCCGCCAGCGGCGAAGGGGTTAAGATGTCCTTGCTTCACCCCCTGAAGAGTCAAAGAGTCATGTCTGAGTCAATGGCTTGTGGAAGGAGATTATGGTCAGTACCCCTAAACGTGGGGCTGTGGGTGCCAACATTGGTATGGCATGGCCCTGCGATGTCAGGCTTGGCACCTGGAGGGTGGGTACAGGGGCGGTCAGGGATCGACCCGTCATGCTTGAATCATATTCATTTAATCAGCAGCGATGACATTTCAGGAACTTGGAGGAGAGGCAAGGTGGCCCAGGTGTGGCTAGAAGGTTAGGATTAAGTCTCCCAGTTTTCCTTTTTTACTGATTTTTACAGATAAAGACAGACAGAAAGCAATGGGTTTCCTGTCTGTATTTCTTTTTGAAAGTGGAAAAATACTGAAATTATGCTTTTTGTTAGAGACTCTCCATGCTGTCTTTCACGAATTCCAGAAAGCTGAGAAGATAGAGAGCTTGGGGAGTTAAAAAACAGGATGAAATTTCCTTAAATACAGGCATATGTTAACATGTATTTGTAATATAACAGTAATAGTAATCTATGGGTGTAGTTTTTTGTTATACGTGGCTCCTTAATTTGTTTAAATGTAGCAGGCATCCACATATGAGTGCACGTCTAACAGTCAAATAAGCATAGAAAAATACCATTTTAGGACTCAATTTCTTCTCAAAATACCAAATAAATATGGTTAAATGCCAATAACATAGCCAGTAAAATAAATGTGGATCAATACAGACAGAAATGTAAACAAAATGCATACCATAAAACCGGGAGCCCTATTTATGATTGGTTTACCTTAGGGATGGTGTTTAGTGTGATAATATTATATAGCTGTAGTTATGGACTCAGTCATTAACTGTGGTGTTGGTAGCTTGTATTGCCCCTGTCCTTGGTGGCCTGGTCAAGTTGTAGAGACTTTGGGTCGCAAACCTTAGAACCATGTCTAGTGGTGTGTAAGAGTAGTTGGGGAGGTCTACCAGAAGTAAGTTACAGGAGTGAGGTGTACTGAAGAGTTGAGGAGAGATTTGGGTGCATTGAAGGTTTGAGTAAGTGAAGACTTCTGTTCTTATAGAAGGGACGAAGAGAACCTCAAGCTTCTGCAGCGGGACAACATCCCAGGGAGTCGGAAAGAGGCATGGATGCACAAGAGTAGGGGAAGAAAAGAATGTCAATTTTACAGGAGTTCAGCATGTGGGACTGTAGTGTCACCCGTAGGGGCGTCTATAGTGCCACCTGATGGCAGGTGGCCCTGCGGCAGTCCAAGCCTCGTGAGGGAAGGGGGCTGGTAAAAGATAGAAAGGAGAACAAATGGGGTTCAGCAGCACAGAGAAGATAAGATAAACCAAAAGAGCAGATCATATGTCCAAAAGGTGGTATAAAGTGGGGAAATGCGAGTCCCAAGGACCAAGCCTTGAGTGACACCTACTGGGAGCAGGATAGGTGTTGATGTCTTTGAGTGCCAGATGACTGTGCGGTCAGAGGCACAAGAGGAACGCTAGTTGTCTGCTAGGCCAGTGATGCACAGTGAGCCTGGGCAGAAGGCTATCGTCAACTGCGTTGAAGGCAGCGGATGGGTCGAAGACTCTGACGAGAGAAGACATCCAGCCGGCTGTGCCATCCAGTTGAGAGTGCTGTTCCAGTAGGCTGGACGTATGGTACCCTGGCTACAGGACTAGATTGTTGAGAAGAGACAGAGTCTGGATTGAACCTCCAGCAGGGAGAGGGTGGATGGGTGTGAATTGGTGTGTCTATGCCTTGGTGTATTTGTGGGTGTGCGTCTGTGTTTCTACCTTTGCGTTGCTGATCTCTGCTGCTCCCTTTAATGTCCTCACACTGAACACCCGGTGCACCGGGCCCATCTAAGAGATCTCCCTCTCAGCTTCCTGTGGATGAAAGTGCGAGGATTCGGATAGTGGGGACAGAGCTACAAAGCAACAGAGACCTGTAGAGAGGATAGGTATGGGTGGGTACGCGACACAGGAGCGGGTAGACCGAGGAGATCTTACGGAGGGTCCATCAACTGGGGTTTGCATATGGAGCGTTGAAGAGAATGTCTTCCAGATCCCTCCAGGGGTGAAAGAGTGAAGGATCTGGGCAGCGAGGGAGCCCTAGATCCTTGGAACCTAGCAGGACAAACAGAAGGTTTACCACCGCTCTTCCCCACCAGACCCTTCTCCCCTTCCCCCCCAATGTGGAAGCTCTCGTACAAAGGAGTCCTTCCCCAAACATGGGCGCCAATGGGGAGAAGAGAGGAGCTGCTTGGCTTTGAGGAGAGGACTCCCCTTGTCACATCGCTCCACCTTCACCTAGGCCATCATGTGACCATCAGGAAGTGATCACTGACCCTCCAGTGATCAGGACCTGAGCAGATGGAGTGGAGCAGACCAGAGGCACCCCAGCAGCCATGGGCACCCATCCTGTCCCCACCAGACCCATCCTGTCACCTTGAGAACAAGAAGCAGCTGGTTTCTGATGGATTTCGCTCTCACCAAGCTCTGGAAGGACTGAAGCCTGGACAGGACTGAGGACCCATGGAGCGCTCAGACTGAGGACTCGTGGAGCGCTCAGACTGGCGACTCGTGAAGCGCTCAGACTGGCGACTCGTGGAGCGCTCAGACTGAGGACTCGTGGAGCGCTCAAACTGCGGACTCGTGGAGCGCTCAGACTGAGGACTCGTGGAGCGCTCAGACTGAGGACTCGTGGAGCGCTCAGACTGAGGACTCGTGGAGCGCTTAGACTGAGGACTCGTGGAGCGCTCAGACTGAGGACTCGTGGAGCGCTCAGACTGGCGACTCGTGGAGCGCTCAGACTGAGGACTCATGGAGCGCTCAGAATGAGGACTTGTGGAGTGCTCAGACTGAGGACTTGTGTCGCACTCAGCTGTGTCTCTGGTGCCGGACACAGGTTTCCTAAGGTGATGGTAAACTCACTTCACCGACTGCCACAAGCACCCTAGAAGAACATCCTGGCACCCCTGATTGTTACAATGTATCTGCATTGTGGCCATTGTATTAAACCTATCTCTGACAGTAAGAGTGTCCATAGCAACAGCATCTGCCTTTAGACACTAGAGGGACTCTATGCCAAGGTGCACGGGTGTCTAGAGAGGTGTGGTCACTGGGTCTCTAAAAAATGTTTGTTAGGGCAGCATAATTCCCAAATTGAGTATTACACGAAATCTGTCAAATTTTCACCATTTCACATACTGTGAAATTGTGGTTTATTTCTGCCTGGAACTGACGGGTTTGAGGAGACAATGTCTGATCAAGAGACATGTTCCCTGCGAGGAGGACATTTTCTCCTCGAACAAGCCTCCCCTGCCAGAATCTCGCGTGACTCTTTTTTTGTGAAAAGTATGCCATCACGGAGAAAAGTGACTAAAGATAATAGTGGAATATATTCTATGTAATATGTGTCAATTCAGAAAAAAGTATGCATATTTTGCAAAAAAACAAGCCAATTTTGCAGTTAACTACCTAGTGCACTTCCGCTGAGAGATGAGGTGGTGTACTACTGCTAAAGAACTAAGGCTTGGGTTTGGTTGAGCGATGCTTCTCCGTGCAAAGGTGTTGTGCATAAGGACGAGGAATGCCTCATCTGGGAAAAAGGTGGGTCTTGCTATTGGTTTGGGAAGAAGAAATCCAGGCAAAGCAGCAGAGGGTGTGATGTGGCCTGGAAGTGCGGATGGATTGGAAGTGGCGAGGGCTGAGGTGAACCTGGGAAGATTTTCAAATCCGGGTCAAAAGGTTGCAGAGTGATAGGTGGTGATCTCAGTGGATGCCATGGGGGAGAGGTGGCGCCAGTTCACACTGTGTGGGTAGCAAAGGTGAAGAACCTTCTAAAGGGTTCCGAACTGTAGAGTGGAAGAAAAGAAAAAGGCTTCTACGACTCAGATTGAATGAGGGCTAGGCTCTCGATCAGCGTCCCGACCGCGCTGACGGCGACGCGGGGTGGTATCTACCAGTGGCGAGGAGGCTCCAGGGAGCGGAAGTGGCGGCCATTTTTGTGCTGAGGCAAAGTCTCATGTGGCATCAAACGGACTGCTTGGTTATTCCTGGGGGCTGGTGAGTATGAAGCCTGATCTGGAAGGCCCGCCACATAGAGGGGGTCAGAAGTGGATGAGGGGACGTGAAACTCTTCTGTCCTAGTGGTGGAGAGCAGCAGAAAGGGGGCTCTTCATGTGGACAAGACAGGGATCTGGTTAGAAGCACTGCGTCAAGTTGGAAGATGTTGGAGAGAGGATACTGACGCTATCTGTGTTTATAAACCTAGGGGTACACTGTAGGCTGAACCCTACTACACCGAGGTGCTTCAGAACACTCTAGTTTAAAACATTATTGCAAAAGTGGATGCATTTTTGGCAGTTACAAGACTGAAGACGCAACAGTCATCCCTCCTTCCAAGATGTGACTGAGCGCGTCAGTAACCTGCTCTTGCGTTCATTGACAAACCATAGTCACTCGCGGCCTGTCCGTGGTCAACCAGTGCAAGTAGGCAAACAGGCTTCATCTTAGTCTTATTGTTGTTTCAACTGGAGGATTCACTGGCTGACTCACTCATTCATCTATTGACCCTCTGTCGCTGAATGCCCACCACTCACTCATTCGCTGGTGAGTTGTTTCAAGCATTAACTCTCCCCTACTCACCCTCACCTCCTCATTCATCCACGGATCCTCCCTCACACTCACTCCCCTCTCTTGCTTGTAACTCATTTTCCTTCTCTCTGATCCCACATCACTCTTTCTTGAGCCCCATTCCTTCCCCTTTTTCCTCTCCATCCCTCTCCCTCCCTTCCTTGTCTCTTGCTCTCTTTTCCTCTCACCTCCTCTTTAACCATCTTATCATTCACCTGTCTCTCCTTATCCCTGAAGTTGCTGTCTCTTTCTCTCCCCATGAACACTCTTTCTGCTTCGCCTCCTTCCCTCCCACGCACTTTGTGCTCTTCACGTGCCCCTCACACTTCCCAATTCTCACTTTATCCTGCCTGCCCCTCCTGCTTTCCTCTGTTTCCATGCCTCTCTTTTTCCAGCCACACTCCTCTAGAACCCAATTTGCCACTGTTTTTCCATTCCTCTCACCCCTCCCCCACCCTTCACCTCCCACCCCTCCCCCAGCCGACATCCCTTCATCACCTCCTCACTCACACCTTGCCGAGTCCAAAGGCTGGTTAGCTCAGCTCACATCTGGCCCACTTCACTTTTTCTCACTTCCTTCTCAGAGTAAAAATTGGCTGAGAAAATCTCCTTTATGACCAGGGCTTTGCTGGTCAGATCCAGGAAAAGCAGCAGGCTCTGGGCAGGGTCCAGCTGCTCGCATCTGCTGCAGGGGAGGAGGCCAGGAGCAGCAGCATCATGGGGACTCTAGACTTCTGATATGCAAATGACTGTAAACCTTGGTCCAGGAGTACGCGCCCAGGCCGGCTGCGGCTACAACCCATTCCAGGGCTAAAGGCATTGCAAGAGGCCCTGTGTTGTATATTTATACTTACTTCAATATGACTACTTGGTGTCCGTAGTGTTTCTATCTTCTCAACCTTCTATAGTACCTAAGAGTGTTCTATCTGGTATGTGAAGATTCCAGCCTTGGCAGGTGATGGTCTGGTCAGCTGTGAGGTTTACTGCTCTGCTGTCTTATCTTATACTATCTTAACTCCTTCGAGTCTCATGACGAGCTCAGCTCATCATGAGCCACGGTGCTCGTGTGCTCATGACGAGCTGAGCTCGTCATGACCGTTAGAACGCTCGCATGCTGGGCAAATTCCCCTGCTGTGCGAGCGTTCTAAAGGAACAGGTGTGGTTATGACGAGCTCAGCTCGTCATGAGCACACGACCACCATGGCTCATGACGAGCTGAACTCGTCATGAGCACGGGGGCGCTGTGCGTGCCCCGCCCCCCAGCACAGCAGGGGAATCTGCCCAGCTGCGAAGGGGTTAATAAATATATCTTAATAACCTGAAGAAGTTCATGAGGTCGCTGACCTCCTACGTGTTATATGTTTTCTTCTTCGTGTTTCTCCATGCTTTAACTCTTACTTTGTGTTTGAGTCTTTCATTTGTGTTTTATCTGTAAAGGGAGAAGATGTGTTGTATATTTATACTTACTTCAATATGACTACTTGGTGTCTGTAGTCCTTTCTTAGTGTTTCTATTTTCTCAACCTCCCATAGTACCTAAGAGTTTTCTATCTGGTATGTGAAGATTCCAGCCTTTGCAGTTGATGGTCTGGTCAGCTGTGAGGTGTACGGCCTTTGACACGGTCGATCATGCCATCTTGATCGACCGTGTCAACAACCCGGGTATCCAAGGCGTGGCCCTCACATGGATTAGATCCTTCCTGCACCAGCGGTCCCAGGCAGTTCATTTGTCTACTTATTCTGCTGTGTATTCCCCCTTATCCTGCGGAATCCCTCAGGGCTCTGCTTTGTCGCCACTTTTGTTTAAGTTGTACATGCAACCCCTTATGGCCTCCCTTTGTCACACCCCCGTTACCATTTTTAATTATGCGGATGATTTACAATAGATTTTTCCTGTTGATCCCTCTCCCTCTTCCTGTACCAACTTTCAATCCACTATGCTTGTGATCTCTGAGTGGATGCACTACAGTCAGCTGAAGCGTAATCCTAACAAGACGGAGTTGGTGTTGTTAGGTGGGCCAGCTAACCCCTGGAATTCCAGCTTCTGGCCCCCCTCCCTGGGGCCCTCACCCTGCCCTGTCAATTCGGTAAAGAGCCTAGGCGTAATTATATCTAGTGACTTGTCTATGAGGCCCCAAATTAATGCAGTAACATCAGGATATGCAAAATTCGCAGATTTTTCACCACTGAGGCGCTCATCCTTGTCATTATGGCTCTTGTTACCTCGCGCATTGACTACGCCAACTCCCTCTATGTTGGAATACCTGCTTACCATCTTCACCGGCTGCAGTTGGTGCAAAACCAGGCGGCAAGACTGGTTTACCATCAGCCTAAACATCAACATGTCTCGCCCCTGTTGAGGAGACTGCACTGGCTCCCCGTGGCCTATCGCTGTTCGTTCAAACTTGGCTGCACTGTCTTTAAGGCCCTTATAGACCAAGCCCCTGCTTTCATCTCATCCAGCCTTCAGCGATATACCCCCTCTAGAGATCTTCGGTCCATTTCTCACAACCTGCTGATGATCCCAAGGTATAAACGTAAAAAGCATGGAGGATTGTACTTCTCTTTCTTGGCCCCCACTTTGTGGAAGTCCCTCCCTATTTCCCTTAGACTCTGCCCATGCTATGTCTGCTTCCGCAAATTACTCAAGACTCATCTTTTTCAGCTAGCCTATTGAGTTATTCTGCTGTACTGTTCCCTCCGCTGTTGGTTTGAGCGCCATGAAACCGTCTGGTGAACGAGCGCGGTATAAATATTTTTAACATAACATAACGTAACACTGCTCTGCTGTCTTATCTTATACTATCTTAATAAATATATCTTAATAACCTGAAGACGTGTCCTGCTGCCTACTTAATTTACCTACAACACCCTGCACATCACACAAAGTCCTACAACTGCACAACACCTCGACCTGCAGAGCCCCCACTGCCCCAGTGCTCAGGCCCCAGGACTGGGGTGCCCACCTTGCATCAAGTAAGACCCATGCAATGCAATTTGTACCTCTCCCCAGAACTAGCCGCACCCTAGCGTCGAATGGGGAGGTGTTCTCAATGACCAGCACCAGATATTTCCAGACTAACGCAAGAGAGGTCTCTGTGGCGCGTTTTCCTCTAACATGAACAGATGAGCCCAGAACCAGAAGGTGTCACCTCCACCCAAGACCATCTGCTGCCTAGCGTACGGTACACTCCGAATGAATCGAAATTTTCAAACACAGACTTGCCAAATAAAACAAAAAAATGTCATTGCATGCGGAGAGGGTGGGGCCCTGTGCCGAGAAGAACCTGAAATGCACTTTTGATCCCACCAACGCCTCCAAATGCCCTCCTCCCTAAAAAAAAGTATCTTGCTGGTGCCAAGTCTCGGGGTGTCAATGGACATCGGCAGTTCGGAGCCTCCAAAAACGATCTGGAAATCCACTATTTAGGTCTTTATCTTTTAGGAACATTTATTTCAGGTCGTTTAGCTATCACCGTGTGATATCGGCTCCTCACCATGTGACCGTGTGAAGGAAGCCAATATTGTGTCCCACACGGTGGCACCATGTGAGTTGGAAGGTCTGCAAACACCTCCTGTTGTGTACCACCCTTCTTCATGGGAATTCTCAGGGTGAATTTTCCTGTGCATAGAGTTTTGCATAACTACAGAGAGAGAGCAAATGCACAGGCATGCTGCCCTACTGCCTGTGACCCAACACATTTGGAAGAGATGTGTTTGGAGGACAACAGGCCTGTCTGAGACCTTGCAGTATTATTAGGGTTTTAGAACTACTCCAATCCCCTCCCTGATCAGTATACACCAATGGATCATATTCGACCTTCTGGTGAGTCATGAGTCGATTTTTGTGAGTTGCTAAATTCCTGATCTATATGTAAGTAATATTTAAAATGATAAGCCCTGCTTGTGCACCAGTGAAAAAGTGCTGAACTAGGTCCCTAAATCGAGTTTCATTGCAAACCCTTGCATGTATTGCCAAGGAAGACTCCAGGTAAACCTCCCGGCATTTTTGCTGCTGTCTTTTTACTTCCCCATGCCATTTCAACCAAGAGTGTGCTCACTATATGTGATCATACACAACCATATCACTGGTGTTTCACTTTCACACATAAATGAAGAAATCTGTAGGTGGACTAATGGCCAGATTTGCCGAATTTTGTTCTGAGGAACCAGACTTGAGTCCCAGCTATGGCTCAGCATCCTTTGATTCTGGACATATCACTTAGGGCTGATTTAGATCTTGGCGGAAGGGATACTCCATCACTAACATGACGGACATCCTGTCTGCCATATTACGAATGCATTATATCATATGGCACTTGTAATACGCCTGACGGGATATCCATCATATTTGTGGCCGAGAATCCCATACACCAAGATCTGACTCAGGCCCTTAATCTCCAGTGTTTAAAATAAAATGACTCTGACCTTGTATAATGCAACCTGGTGCTCATGTGAACTGCTCCGATGCCATTGGGTAGTGTGTGCCCTATTTAACCTCATGTGTGCTCATGACGAGCTCAGCTCATCATGAGGCACGGTGGCCATGTGCTCATGACGAGCTGAGCTCGTCATAACGGCCGCAACGTTCGCACGCGGGGATAATTCCCCCGCTGTGCTGAGCGTTCTGAGGAAACTGGTGTGGCCGTGGCAAGCTCAGCTCGTCACGAGCACCGGGGCGCTGTGCGCGCCCCTCCTCCCCCAGCACAGCTGGGGAATTACCCCCGCGGCGAAGGGGTTAGAAATGTGGAAAATATATATGGAGTCCAAAATGCACCGCCAGGCCTTGTTTTAACACAAAAATAAATAGATATGACCAATACTCTGCTACAGAAGGGATTTCTCAAATTTTCTAAAATCACTGGTAACAACACCACGATTCGTCAGATTTTAGAGAATGAATGCCACAAGCCAGCACCCTACTCTGACAAGTGTTCCAGCTCCTTAGTCCAGTGCAGTTCATCATCTGTCACTTTTTTAATGGGCAGATCAAAATCTTGGGCACCTTCTAATACCGAAGGGCGAGACCAAGGCTATGTCGTTTACCAACAATTGATGTAATTACATTTAAAACTCTCTGCCGCCTCATGCTCATTGGCGATAGGTGGGTCACGAATGTTTGTCATTCTAAATATGGGGTCGTGGTTCTAAAATGTTTGGGTAGCACTGCTATAAGCTATTATTCAGAGCCATCATGATGATAACATAAATACAATGGAAAAAAGATCTAGGGGCAGATGTATCAAGCCTTTTGCGACTCGCAAAGGCCGAAATTCTGCGAAATTCGGCCTTTGCAAATCGCAAACGGCCTTTTTGCATGATTTGGAATGTAAGAAAAAATCGCAATTTAAGGAATCGCCAAAAATTGCGATTCCTTATTTTGCCATAGCATTTAAGGAATCGCAATTTTTGCGATTCCTTAAAAGCTATGTATGTAGCAATTTCAATTTGCGAATTTTGGTTAAGAACTCGCAAATTACCACCAACTTGTTGTTGATGGTAATTTGCGAATTCTTTAAAAAAAAAAAAATTGTCATTTGTCAAGGTGGCATGTGACACACACACATGCCCATAGGGCATGTATATGCGCCATATGCACACACATGTACATTTCAGGGGTGCAGCAGGGTGTCTTTGAGACACCCCTGAAATAATTCTCAAATTGCGATTAGCAAATTGCGAATTCGCTATTTGAGAATTACTTCACAATCATACCTATGGGCCTCCTGGCCCATAGGAATGCATGGGAAATTATTCCTTATTTGCGAATTCGCAAAATGCGAATTCGCAAATAAAGAATATTAAGGAATCGCTAAAAAATAGCGAATTTTTACATACATTCTATTTTGCTAATTCTAAATAGCCATTCGCAAAAAATCGCTATTTAGGATTCGCAAAAAGAATCTTGATACATCTGCCCCCTAGGGAGGAAAATATAAAAACACCAAACATTATGGTTCTTTGGTGAAGATCCTGGGATTCCTTCATTCTCAGGTCTGGCGAGCTGGTATAATGTTCTCCGTAGACCTTGGTATCGCCCACATGACTGGTCCCCAGTTTTGGCACAAGGAAAATATCCTTAGGATGGCACAGCTGCGAGGCGCATAGATGGTCATCCCCTTTCTCACAGGAGAGATGTAGGTATATAGGTTTGTGCCTGGCATCGTTGACAGGGCAACCCGAACTCCGGGGCATATTATCAAGGGCCTTAACTTTGCTTTTTTGGCTTTAAAAGCCAAAAAAGCAGGGGTAAAATGTTCGCCCTATTTACAAGGCGGTGCTAACATGCATTAGCGCATGTTAGCAGCCATTTTCCCGACGCCTCGCTTCACATCTCTAATGAGAAGCAAAGTAGGCGTTTCCTCTTAAAACAACACGGGAATCATCGCCAACTGCACTTCTCCCTATTATCAAGCTGGCCCAGGATACCAATACCGACATGAAAATCCGCGCTAACCACGAATATCGGCGTAAGCTAACGTCTGCAAAAATCCAGACTTAGCTATACATATAATGGGAGGTGGATTCTATGGCTGAATCCACATCTCCCTATCATCAAGGTTTTCCCTATCGCTGCATGAATATCACTGGATTTTCAGCGATATTCCTGCATTTCGCCGATATTGCTGGAATATTTATCGTCTTGGAGAAACGCGTTGTTAATAACGCGCTATCCAGGCGATAAATTCCAGCGATAAATGTAATACCGCTAAGCGCGTTACGATGTTTATCGCCGTTTGTAGTTAATATGCCCCTCTGTCTCTTAGGGACTTGTTGCTGAGAAAGGGTGGCTTAGCGAAGGCTTACTTTGAGGGAGTTTTTACAGGAGTTTGACGTGAGACCGGCTATTGAAGCACATGGTAGCAATGCTTGTTATAACTAATTTTATGCCCTATTTGTGTAAGCGTTCCTTTGTGGCATTTTATGGTTATCTGCACAAAACAAACAGTTAGACCTTACATGTTTACACCTGAAAGACAGTGAGGTTAGTTTGTGAGACACTATACCCTAATCAACATTGCATTGTACCCTAGATTATAGATATTTATGCGTATTGTGACGCAATAAATGACCAAAAGAGTATACAGTCCTCCCCGAGGAGGTGAAGACTGTACCAGACTCTTAGAACTCCATAATATGACATTAAACGGCACCATAGTAGCATCCAGACCCGAGCCCCAGCCATCCCTTCTCGAAGTGCTACTGTACTGTAAACCTCATCCTCTTGAGACACCGTACACCTGTCAGCCCTCTGGAGTCAGGATTTATTGAGAGGGCTGATCGAAATCTAAGCTCCTAAACCTGTAGTAACAAGCACTGGCCAACCCAAGAGGTCTCGCATATGAGAGAGCTATCTGACTTTCTTTTAGCCATGTTGTGCAGCAGTACCGAGGCAGTGATCTGTTTTCTTAGTAGGGGATTATTTTTCACCTTCACAAAAAGCCAATTAATCATCCTATGTCCGAGATAAAATACGCCATGTTGGCCCCGCATGATGATAGCGCCAAAAAAGCCATGAAGAGCAGGGAGCACATCCATGTCTGCATCTTTGTAGCATCTCCAAACCTGTTGGTGGGACGTTTGGATGCTTTTTGTCTGGCGGGACAGGAGAGGGCCATCAACGATGGAGAAGGGTGTGTGTGGGGGGGGGGGGGGACATGGCAAGCAACAACGAGGGAGGGGCAGGGATGGACGCCAGATTTGGGTGGGAGGCAGGGAAAGCAGCAATGCAAGCGACTGGGGAGGGAGTAAGGGGGTGCAAGTAAATTAAACAAAATAACCTCAGAAAGAGTCAAGCAGTAGAAAGACACTGGGCAAAGGAAGCAGTACTTGAGCCCTGCTCCAGGGTAGGGACAAACACATGAAGAGGAAGGGAAGTTGGCACTCGCTAACCAAAGAGAAGCAAGGAAATGAGAGTGATGATTAAGCCAACAAATGGTAAGCAATGGGTGGGCTTTAAGCCAATAAGAAAAATGCTTCGCAAGCGACAAAATGTGTTTTCTCAGACGAGACATGAAGTATGGGGTGTCGAGGGTTGAGATGGGAAGAAACTGTCAAAGAGGTGAAGATGTCAGCCAAACATATAGAAGGGCATAGAATAACTGACAGTGCCCCAAAACAAAGGGACGCGAGGTGAAGGCAGTAGAGTGTTTATGGAAGGGGCAGGGATGTGTCATGCCTGTGGGGAAACAATTTTAGCCACGCAGCCTTCACCACATAGGACCTTTACTACACGGTCTTTACAATGCAGGGAGGTACGACACAGGTAAGTACTTGTACCTGTTATACACAGTACTTTACCCCACCGGTAATTTTAAACAAAAATGTAATAACATTCTTATAATGTTTTTTTTTTAAGTGATTTTAGGGTTTAGGGATGGATAGAGGTAAAGGGATGCGAGGGTGACTTGTGTGTTCGGGAAAGATAGAGGTAAAGGGAGGTGACGGTGACTTGAGGGTTTGGGGTTCGGTGGGTAGAGGTAAAGGGAGGTGACGGTGACTTGAGGGTTCGGTGGGTAGAGGTAAAGGGAGGGGAGGGTGACTTGAGGGTTTGGGGTTCGGATAGGTAGAGGTAAAGGGGGGTGGGGTGACTTGAGGGCTTGGTTGGGTAGGGGTAAAGTGAGGTGAGGTTGACTTGAGGCTTTGGGGGTCAGTAGAGGTAAAGGGAGGGTGACTTGAGGACTTGGGTGGGTATAGGTGAAGGGAGGTGACTGTGACGGGAGGGTTCGGGTGGGTAGAGGTAAAGGGAGGTGACGGTGACTTGAGGGTTTGGGGTTCGGTGGGTAGAGGTAAAGGGGGATGGGTTGACTTGAGGGCTTGGTTGGGTAGGGGTAAAGGGAGGTGAGGGTAACTTGAGGCTTTGAGGATCAGTGGAGGTAAAGGGAGGGGGACTTGAGGACTTGGGTGGGTATAGGTAAAGGGAGGTGACTGTGGCGGGAGGGTTCGGGTGGGTAGAGGTAAAGGGAGGTGGGGGTGACTTGAGGGTTTGGGGTTCGGGTGGATAGAGGTAAAGGGAGGGGGGGTGACTTGAGGGTTTGGGGTTCGGGTGGGTAGAGGTAAAGGGGGGTGGGGGTGACTTGAGGGCTTGGTTGGGTAGGGGTAAAGGGAGGTGAGGGTAACTTGAGGCTTTGGGGGTCAGTAGAGGTAAAGGGAGGGTGACTTGAGGACTTGGGTGGGTATAGGTGAAGGGAGGTGACTGTGACGGGAGGGTTCGGGTGGGTAGAGGTAAAGGGAGGTGAGGGTGACTTGAGGGTTTGGGGTTCGGGTGGGTAGAGGTAAAGGGGGGTAGGGGTGGGGGTGACTTGCGGGCTTGGTTGGATAGGGGTAAAGGGAGGGTGAGGGTGACTTGAGGGCTCGGGTGGGTAGGGGTAAAGGGAGGTGAGGGTGACTTGAGTGCTTGGGTGGATAGAGGCAATGGGAGGTGAGGGTGACTTGAGGGCTTGGGTGGTTAGGGGTAAAGGGAGGTGAGGGTGACTTGAGGGCTTGGGTGGGTAGGGGTAAAGTGAGGTGAGGGTGACTTGAGGGCTTGGTTGGGTAGGGGTAAAGGAGGGTGAGGTTGACTTGAGGCTTTCGGGGTCAGTAGAGGTAAAGGGAGGGTGACTTGTGGACTTGGGTGGGTATAGGTAAAGGGAGGTGACTGTGACGAGAGGGTTCGGGTGGGTAGAGGTAAAGGGAGGTGAGGGTGACTTGAGGGTTTGGGGTTCGGGTGGGTAGAGGTAAAGGGAGGTGAGGGTGACTTGAGGTTTTGGGGTTCGGGTGGGTAGAGGTAAAGGGGGGTAGGGGTGGGGGTGACTTGAGGGCTTGGTTGGATAGGGGTAAAGGGAGGTGAGGGTGACTTGAGGGTTTGGGGATCAGTGGAGGTAAAGGGAGGGTGAGGGTGACTTGAGGGCTCGGGTGGGTAGGGGTAAAGGGAGGTGAGGGTGACTTGAGGGTTTGGGGATCAGTGGAGGTAAAGGGAGGGTGAGGGTGACTTGAGGGCTCGGGTGGGTAGGGGTAAAGGGAGGTGAGGGTGACTTGAGTGCTTGGGTGGATAGAGGCAATGGGAGGTGAGGGTGACTTGAGGGCTTGGGTGGGTAGGGGTAAAGGGAGGTGAGGGTGACTTGAGGGCTTGGGTGGGTAGGGGTAAAGGGAGGTGAGGGTGACTTGAGGGCTTGGTTGGGTAGGGGTAAAGGAGGGTGAGGTTGACTTGAGGCTTTCGGGGTCAGTAGAGGTAAAGGGAGGGTGACTTGAGGACTTGGGTGGGTATAGGTAAAGGGAGGTGACTGTGACGGGAGGGTTCGGTGGGTAGAGGTAAAGGGAGTCGAGGGTGACTTGAGGGTTTGGGGTTCGGGTGGGTAGAGGTATGGGGGGTGGGGGAGGGGGTGACTTGCAGGCTTGGGTGGGTAGGGGTAAAGGGAGGTGAGGGTGACTTGAGGGTTTGGGTATCAGTGGAGGTAAAGGGAGGGTGAGGGTGACTTGAGGGGTCGGGTGGGTAGGGGTAAAGGGAGGTGAGGGTGACTTGAGGGCTTGGGTGGGTAGGGGTAAAGGGAGGTGAGGGTGACTTGAGGCTTTGGGGGTCAGTAGAGGTAAAGGGAGGGTGACTTGAGGGCTTGGGTGGATAGGGGCAAAGGGAGGTGAGGGTGACTTGAGGGGTCGGGTGGGTAGGGGTAAAGGGAGGTGAGGGTGACTTGAGGGCTTGGGTGGATAGGGGTAAAGGGAGGTGAGAGTGACTTGAGGCTTTGGGGGTCAGTAGAGGTAAAGAGAGGCTGACTTAAGGGCTTGGGTGGATAGGTAAAGGGAGGTGACGGTGACGTGAGGGTTCGGTGGGTAGAGGTAAAGGGAGGGGAGGGTGACTTGAGGGTTTGGGGTTCGGATAGGTAGAGGTAAAGGGGTGTGGGGGTGACTTGAGGGCTTGTTTGGGTAGGGGTAAAGTGAGGTGAGGTTGACTTGAGACTTTGGGGGTCAGTAGAGGTAAAGGGAGGGTGACTTGAGGGCTTGGGTGGGTAGAGGTAAATGGAGGTGAAGGTGACTTAAGGGCCCAGGGTTGGGTAGAGATAAAGGGAGATGAGTGGCCGAAACGTGTTTCACGACTAATGTGTTACAAGTGTCACTTCTTCAAGGCTAACAGACTAGATACTTAAAACAGTTAACCAAATGTCACAATTATAAACTAACTAAAAATGAGAAAAAAATTAACAACAGAATGAGAAAAAAGACAAGGAAAAACGTAACATCACTTTGACAGTCCGAATCAACAATCTTTAAAGTAAAATCTTTTTACATTGAAAAGAATATATCAAATATTTGCAATAGCACACTACACCAAAAAACAAAAACAGAAGGAACATTGGAAGATGACAAACACCTCTGCAAGATAAGAACATATAATAATGACAAAAGACCAACACCACAAGTGGAACCCATTGTGTGTACTTTTTCAATTTTTTTAAATAGTTTGTAGAAAAAAAATAAGGCTGAGGCTCATTACATAATAATCCCGCTAATTACTGAGAGGGGCAGTAAACACATTATATCTACCAACAGTCTAATGCTTCAGAATGATTAATTTTGCAATAACATTATCAGTAGATTTTTTAAATGAGGCAAACACATTCTAGAGGGAATGCAAAAAAAAATAATTGTATTGAATCACTCTCAGTCACACAGACCTATTAACCAGATAAATCCGGACAATGGTATTGAATTTAGGTATTACGGGGCCACATGGAATATCTGCATAAAATATCTTGAAACAACCAAATATTTAACAGTGCTAAAAGGTGAGGAGAACCACCCTACTTCCCAGAACAGGCCTCAGCCCTAAAGAACATATAACACTCCTTAGCAAACGTATATCAGTTTTCAGAGTAACACAGGTATGTAACACGTTTCAGTAAGTGCAAACATAAATATTAAGCAAGAAATTCTTCTTCTTTCTTCTTTGTTGTTCACTTTAATGTGTGCAAATCTTCCCAGATTATTCTCTACAGCCAACACATGTTTCGTCGCAACCGGGAGGTCGTCCCGTCACTTTCTCAAGGCTATTTGAATTTTGAGTTTTTGATTTTTAAAAAATTTATAGAGCGCGCGTACACTGTGCAGTTTCTTGGCGCTAGAGGGTTCTTGAGCTGAGACGGACGCTGGGGACTATAGGCTGAAAGTTTGTTGGAACAGAAAAGTCTTGAGAACTTTGCGGAACTCAAGATAGGAAGGGGAAAATCTGACCAGGGGTGGGAGAGAGTTCCAGAAAATAGGTGCCAGAACCGAAAATTTCTGACCTCCTGATCTTTTTTTCTTAAATCGGGGGATAACCAATAAAGATTGAGAAGAGGAGCGCAACGCTCTAGGGGGGCAGTAGTTGGCGATGGTGTAGGAACTAATTTGTCTATGTGGTGATAATTCCAAACCAGAATGGGTTTCTGGTGTGGTGGTGTCAAAGTTCCAAATAATTTCACTGGTTCCTATTTTTTCGAGTCAGACACTCCTCTCAGAGGTTACTCCAATGTTAAGAAACTCCTCCGCGACGCCACCTCGTAAGTCCGATGCAGAGTACGCTCCTATACAGACCTATATTAACCAGTATACCTCTTCCCGTCAAAGTAATTCCCAATATTACGGCCACGGGTTTCATATGCAGCGCTGTTAGAGGGACTTCGAGAATCAAGCTGCGCTCTCACAAGACCCAAGCATGGCGGAACTGTTATAATAATGAATCCACCGAGCAGGCCTTTTCCAGCTCCTCACGGCGGCTTCGAGCAGCTGCTTTGGGCCGTTCATTTTTACACCTACTGTTGGTTTGCCTCGCCCTACAGCACTCCCAGTGACGCCAGGCTTGCAAAAATACAATAAATATTAATTCACCTCGAGGGCCCTTCCAATTCATCACAGTGGTCTTAAGAGGTGTTTATTCGCCCACTAACAATGCGAGTAATCGTGCTGCACTCCGAGCAGGCATAGTCCTATCTGCAGAGGGTCACACATACAACATCACTCGCATTCAGTGTTTGGAACAAAAAAAACTTCACTTAATGATACCAGAACAAACCCAGATCACTCGCCCAGACAGTGGGTCACTGTTTCCCGAGCTGACAGGCCCAATATATATGTAACCGTAAAACCACTGCATGAGAAGAACACCCTACCCGCAAACTGACAGACTGACATACCCTGAAGTAGACATCTCGTGAGCACTCCTGTCAAAGGAACAAACACCATAGAAATTACATTTTAACAAAATTTACTGGCCGAAACCCTTATTTCAGGCTGCCTTTCATTGAGGGCCACTTAAACGCCGCATTCTTTTTCACATATTTAAAAAAACACTTATGCACAGTGAAGTCAAACAATGTTTATTCCGAGACAAGCTCATAAAACATATCAATGGCATAGATACACATAATATTAATACCAAAAAAGCCCCAAAAGATAAAATATGTACATTAGAATTCGTCCTTGCGACAAACATAATAAACTGACAATAGTAAACCAGAGAGTGATGCAAAGGCTGAGCAGTGCCAGAGTGCTACGCCTTGAAGAGCTGGCCACATGTCTACTGTAGTTAGCTACAAGTCCTGCCCACTTTCTTCCTGGTGAGCCGCACGCTGTGCGAGAACCTGCTCAGACAGAGCAGTCAGTTCAGAAGAGTCAGTCTGAGTGATCCATAGCGCCTCCAGGTATGACACATAGGGGTCGGACCACCTTCTGCCTGCAGTTCGATAACGAACAGTCACTTTCGGGTGTCTTACCTTTGCTATATTAAGAGTATTGGAGCACACACCTCCACTTGATCAGCAACAATCGCCCCATCTATCTGTCAGTTGTCAGATTTGAGAGACGTGGCCAACTTTTTTCTTAAATGTTTGACCACTAGTGCGAAGCCACTTCCGGGTGCGTGACAATCATGGTAATCAGAGGACTGGAGCACAACAGGACGTGTTAATGCACAGCCATTCAATCAATCAGAGTACTTGTAAAGAGCGCTACTTACCCGTGAGGGTCTCAAGGCGCTATGGGGAGAGGGTGCCGCTACTGCTCGAAGAGCCAGGTCTTGAGGAGTCTTCTGAAGGCGAGTAGGTAATGCACCATTAAGAGGTGCATTCACCTTCTAGAATAAGTAGTGATTCGTCTTAATGCCTCAAAATTGGGCTCCAACTTTGCATTGACAAGCACCAAAAAGGTTTTTGTCTAAATGCGAGACATCCCGGGAATTCCAAGAGCTCGTGACCCTTCAGAAAATAATTCAATTCTTCATCCTTATTAAAGCCAAGGGAAAAAGTTCCTAACTTGAAGATCCAATGTTATGTTTTTTCTTGTCTTGTTTTCAAATTCTGTTATTCTTCTGTTTTTTTATTTCTGTTTTTTTATAATTGTGACTTGAGAGCCTGGGGTGGCTATAGGTAAAGGGAGGGGTGGATGACTTGAAGGTTCGGGTGGGTCGAGGTAAAGGCAGGGTGACTTGAGGGCTTGGGGTAAATAGAGGTAAATAGAGGTGAGGGTAACTTGAGTACTCATGGTTGGGGAGAGGTAAGAGGAGGTGAGATTGATTTGAGGGCTCGGATGGGTAGAGGTAAAGCGAATTGAGGGTGGCTTAGGGTTTAGGAGTATGTAGAGGTAAAGGGAGGGGAGGATGACTTGAGTGTTCGGGGTAGGTAGAGGTAAAGGGAGGTGAGGGTAACTTGAGGGCTCAGGGGTGGGTAGAGGTAAAGGGAGGGGAGGGTGACTTGAGGGCTTGGGTGGGTAGAGGTAACATGAAGTGAGGGTGACTTAGGGCTCAAGAGAATGTAGAGGTAAAGGGAGGTGAGGGTGACTTGAGGACTAGAGGTAGGTAGGGGTAAAAGTAGGGAAGGGTGACTTGAGGCTTCAGGTGTGGATAGAGGTAAATGGAGGTGAGGGTGACCTGTTGGTTTGGGTTTGGTAGAGGTAAAGGAGTTGAGGGAGGCTAGATGGGTTGCTTTTGGTAGAAGTAAAGGAGTTGAGGGAGGCTAGATGGGTTGGTTTTGGTAGAAGTAAAGGAGTTAAGGGTGGCTAGATGGGTTGGGTTTGGTAGAGGTAAAGGAGTTGAGGGTGGCTTTTGTGTTATGGGTTGGATAGAGGTAAAGGGAGATGATCGTGACTTGAGAGCTCGGTGGGTAAAGGTAAATGGAGGTGAGGGTGACCTGAGGGTTCATGGATAGTTGGACATAAAGGGTGACTTGAAGGTTCAGTGATGGGATGAGGTAAAAGGAGATGAGTGTGATTTTAGAGTAGAAGTGGATAGAGGTAAAGATGAAACCTAAACCTTTTAACCTTTTGAAATCACTGCATGATTGATGATAGAGTTAAACATCCTCTAAATCATAAAACAGGTAACCAACAAATAAGTTAATTTGACAAACGGAAAACATTAATTCAGAGGCACACATATTTTCTGCCAATAGTCTTAAAAAAAAGGAAGTAGGAGCTACATCATCAATAAAAGCGACAGGCGGCTGAAATTGTGTGCTTCAGAAATTGGTTGCATGCCACAAAGCTTTGTTATTGCTAGTTGTTTGTTCAGCTCTTGGCAGTCCCAGGAATGCAAACTTCAAATTTGATGGTTTCAAGTTGTCTTGCAAGCAAAAGCAAAAAAAAGATCACCACAAGCCATGCACCAGCAGCTCAGAAGAACACTAATCAAGAAATCTATCAGTACTTGGTCCTTGTTCCAAAGAGGAAAACAAAAACACACAGAGGCAAAGGCAAGCCGGCGGGTGCCGACACCCGCCCGTCAATGAGAATAAATAGAATACTGAAGCAGGGCAATGGGAAATAATGGGCGGGCTAAAAGTCCCTTTTAAGCAGTATATTGTCGCAAGCAGCAGGGCAAGGATGGTCTCAGGACAGACCTAAAAATGGAACACAAACCATATTGCTACTAGAATGTGTTGGGGGTTGTGAGAGGGAAGCACACAACCTAAGAAGACAATACCCCGAAACATTTATATTTTAGAGTGACATGATTGGTGGGTAAATGCAAGTGCTGTAGCCCATATTCTATAAATCCATCCTCGACCTTAGAGGGAATGAGACATAGGTTGAGTGGGAACTGCCCATCCTAGCCTCGCGGATGGGGGTGGACTGGGTATGATGTCTGCGTTCCTAGCTGAAGTATGTGCAACGCCACACATGGTGCAAAGCCTACTCGCTACAGAAGCGTAGTCATGTGATCAATGTAATTAGAAAGTAGCATGTAGCATGAAACCACAAGTAAATTAGGTTATCACAGCAGGTAAGAACAGTTTCGCAGTCACACATGGCAGGTGGAGGTCCCTTTCAGAACGCGCTTGGCCGCATGACCACACAAGCAACTGTGGTGTTGCGAAGCGTCTGCATTACCTACAATCAGATCAATTACAGACAACTCCCATTGCTTCCCTTGCCGATCCACCCAACATACTATGAATGGTTGTTGAGTCTAAAGAGGGGCCCTTCTCAACACAGCATGCTTTACCTCCTGCCAAAGTTGGAAGTAGCTTGAATTATTAACGAATAATGCTCCTCCCGCCAAGCCTGGTTGCAGCATAAATTATGAGCAAAAGTATCTCTTACTCATTGCCAAGACTGGAAGCCGCATGCATTATCAATAAAAGAATATCCTGCCCTCTGCCAAGCATGGAAGCATTATGAAATATTAATAACAGAATCCACTCTGTCTGCCAGGTCTGGATGCAGCATGATCCTCGCCTCCGTGGCCTTAATAGAATTGAAACTTTCCTTTACAATGGCTAGGATATTTGTCCTTATTAATAACAGAAGCTCCACCCCAATGTCAAACTTGGAAGCAGCATAGATTATTAATAATAGGTTCTCCTCCCCCGGCAAGTCTGGAAACAGCACGCATTATTAATAAAAGAACCCACCCCCAAAACTGGATACAGCATGAATTATCATTAAAAGATGCCCAAAACCTGGCTATGTCTGGAAGTAGCATGAACATTAATAATATAAGCTCCTCCCCCTACCAGGACCAGAAGCAGGGTCAGTTACTAATAAATGAAGCGTAACTCCCCCATCCAGCAAGGAAGCAACTGTGGTCCAGTTGTAAATGTGTTATAAAAAAAATAAATATATAATAAATATATAATATAATAAATTAAAGCACCCGCAAAAGGGAAGGGGTCCCCAGGGGACATCTTCCCCTTTGTGAATGCCGGGGAACATATTTTTTGGGGAACATTCTTTACCACGAAACTTTTACAACGTGGTACCATTACCACGCAGGTTTTACAACGAAAGTCGTTACAACGACTTTCGCTGGAGGGCGCTTTAGGATAGGGAATAGTTTAATTTACTATCCAACACCTCCCTACTATCCAGGGGGACTGGAGTTGGAATAGTAAATTAAACTATTCACTATCCAGCGCCCCCAACGCAAGTCGTTGTAACGACTTGCGTTGTAAAACCTGCATTGTAACGGTACGAGTGGTAATACCACGCGTTGTACCGTCATACATCCTATTTTTTAAGGGCAGGCAATGGTCTCATGGACCACTACCCGCCCTTAAAAAATGAAACGAAAAAGTTAAATTTTTATTTTTTTAAATGCATACCATTTTCCTTTAAGGAAAACGGGCTGCATTTAAAAAAAACTGCTTTATTTGAAAGCAGTCCCAGACATGGAGGTCTGCTGAGCCCAGCAGGCCATCATACCTGGGAGGGCCAGCCATTCCCAATGGGGTTGCAAATTGCGAGTACCTCATTAATATTCACGAGGCATGCAATTTGAGACCCCATTGGGATCACAAACAGTGTCTGAGACACTGTTGTACATTGTGAATGGCAACTAGCAATTTTTCTCAATTCGCGACTCGCAAATCACAATGGTCGTACATCTGGCCCTTGATTTGCTAATAAGAGAAGCTTCTTCCCCTTGACAAGCCTAGAAGAAACATGATTTATTTACAACAGAAGATCCACCCTCCACAAAGCCGGGAAGCAGCAAGAATAAATAATTACAGAAGACCCCCTGCCCACCACTGAGCCTGGAAAAAACATGGATTATCAATAGGGCTCCCTTTTTTCCGTTTTTACCGATTTTTACAGATAAATACAGACAGAAAACATTAATTTTCTTGTATGCATTTATTTTTAAATGTGAATAAAAACGGAAATTGTTTTTTTTTTTTTTTTAGTAGTTTGAAATACTGTTTCCATGACTGCCAGGCCAAAAGATGTGCACATTGATAAATAAGGGGGTTAAAAAAGAAAGGAATTTTAGTAAAGAGGCTTTAACAGCAGTGGATATGCACAAGGTTGATACTGGAATGTGCATATTTTCATATAAGTGCACTGATGTTTATTCTGCAGGTGTTCACAGCACTGAAACCTGGCAGACATTCGAGCATGAGTGCATATTTATTAGTTAAATACATGTGGAAATATACTAATTTCAGCTTAATTGTTCCACAAAACCCAAAATAAATATGGATAAATACAGTTAAAATTAGCAAAAAATAAATATGGATAAATACAGATAAAATTAGCAAAAAATATATATGGATAAATGCAGACGGAAATAGCAAAAAAATTAATACCATAAAACCGGAAGCCCTAATTATCAATAGCAGGGCTTCCTTCTCATTTGGACCAATAAATACCTCTGACTATACTCTGTTGTGGGTTGGGACCTATATGTGTAAAAATCTACAGACTGTCGGGTCGAAGTCAAGATGGTAATCATCAGTACACGATACAGATGCAGGGGCATGGCGAGAGGTTGGGCATCGTGTGAGGTTGAGCTAGCTCTGCAAGGGGACTACCCCTGTACAGAAACCAGAACTCCTGCGCTGTACGTGGTTGAGGCACCATGAAGACATGGGGAGCAGTGCCAAAGAGAGGATGATGGAACGAACAGCTGGAGATGATTGTCCTTCCACCAGTGGAAGTCGGTGATCCAGAGAGCAGAAGCGATAGGTACGGAGAACTGCGCCCCTGAAACCATGGACAACTGTGGCAACCGCACAGATATGGCAAGGTCTATCCAGCACCTTTGAGACTCGTAGAGTGATGTAATACCGTAGAAAATAAAATAAGATTGAAATACAGAAAAAATTAAAGTGTATTGCTCTTGTGGTGACCAAATTTCTGGTGCATGAAGAAGACACCATAAAACAAAGGAAATTCAAGTCCTGCTCAATCTTGAATAATGTTCAGATGTAGTTGAAATGAAATGATTACGCACTTGTATAGCGCACGACTACCCGTACGCATCTCAGCGCTCGTGCGAATACCGCAGAGGAACCCTTCCTGGCCTTTCCCTGTGAGGAGCCCACTCCTAGGCACCCCGAAGGTGAAGTCAGGCATTCTCAGCATTGTTGGGGCTGTTATAGAGATTAAGCAAGCTATTGCCCAGAGGGGCAGAGTGGGACTCATGATTAGAATAGGCACAGAGGCGAGAATTATCAGGTCCGAGGAAATTGAGCCCGAGACCCGCCGAGGCAGGAATTTAACCCTGGTCCCGGCCAGACTACTGCATCAGGGTCTGTCGCTCTAACCATTGAGCCACACTTCTCTACTAGTTGAAACTAGTACATAGTGCAAATGTGGCCAAATCAGGGTCCTCAGATGAAGAGGAGGCAAGAGACATAAACCAGAGTTAACCTTTTGATGTAGTATTGGGAGAAGGCTCCTGGCACAGCAGAGTGATTGAAAGACATACGGTACCCTACCAAAGGCCCAGAGAGGAGAAATACAAAAGCAGGCCCGATTATCATACAGCTTGGTAAACCTTTGAGAGAAACATTGGTAACCTGAGGTGCTTCCTATAAGAGAGGCCTGTTGCTGAAAGACAGTTGGATCCTACTAATGTTCTGGGTTGCAGATTTATCCAACAACCAAGGCAAGAATCTGAGAGAGTTAACCTGTCTGATCTCAAAATATGAACATTGGCAGTTGAAGATGGCCACCCAGTGTTACATTTACTGAGCATTGATCACAGAATGGTACTTTGCAAATTTTTCTACCATTCCAAGATGGCTGACAAGTTGGTTCTAGATATGATGGTGACCTTGTAAAACAATGATAAACTATTGCAATATCATTCAAAGATGGTTCTCCTGTCTTGTTTACCTTTAATTTTCCTAACCCTTTCCTTAATCTCTCGTTCCTTTTCTTCCCTTGCGATGTCCAAAAAGTAAAGCAACAAACAAGCATTGGCAAAACCAACAGGTCTGGCTGGTGTATCATCATGATCTTTCAGCAAAAATGTGCCAGCACATTAGTGTGGAATGTTATGTTATGTGTATTTGTAAAGCAAACTATCACTCTTGAGGGCATCCTGGTGCTGCAGGTGTGCATGCCTAATCCTGCCCAGGGTAGTTTGACTAATGGAAAAGCCAGGTCTTCGTATTCTTGTGAAATTCAAGAAGAAAGGAGGAGGCTCTGATGTGGAGTGGGAGATGATTGTTCCATGCTTTAAGAGTAATGTAAGAGAACACCTGCCCTCCTTATCTGGTTGTTTGTCTGTGTTGGGAGTGTGTGAATATGAGTCCTGCGGAGCAGAGGTGTCTGGGTGTTTGGTGGAAGGAGATGTGACTGCTCAGTTGTTGGGGCTGTGTCAAATGCTTCAGAGAAGTCTAGGAAAATGAGGTCTGCCATGTGTCCTCTGTCAAGGATCATGAGAACATTGTCTGATAGAGGTGATGAGTGCTTTTTGTGTCCTCTGATTGGGCCTGACTTCAGACTGTGTGGTGTTGAGGAGCTGGTGGTTACTGAGGGGGTCAGTGAGTCGTTGGTTGATTCGTTCCTTGGGATTGGTATAAGCAGGATGAGTTTGAGGTTGAAGAGCATGGCTGGGTCAGCAGAAAGTTTCTCGGGCAGTGGCTGAGTTGATGGAGGCTTTGAGGGTGGGTCTTAGTGCTTTGCTGATTAGTACGAGTCCTTTGGTGAAGGCGTGAAGGGAAAGGGTAAACCGGGGCCCACGAGTGGATGGTCTTCATGAGTGTCTGTTTTGACGGTGGGCCATGAGGATAGTGTTCATTCTACGTCCGTGATGGGAAGTTGAGTTGTGACGGTGACGGGGTCCGGTTAAGGGTCAAAGATGCTATATATGAGGTAATTTTGTTGCACAAGAATTCTGAGAACTTGTTGCAAAGGTCTTAAAAGGGGGTGATGTTGCTGGAGGTGGCAGGAGGTGCAGTGAAAGGTTAAATGATGGTGAAGATGTCCTTCTGCTGTTTGTGCCAGCGCCAAAGTGGTCTACAGGAGCTATGTGCTTGGTATTCCGTATCTACTGGTAGTAGAGTCTTAAGGCTGTAGTGTAGTTCCTATGGGCCCGATTCACAGAACTAATTTAAGACAAAATCCTAAACTTACTACTTTTGGTATTGACAGAAGTTAGGATTTTGTCTTAAGACTGACTTAAGACAGACTTAAGACAGACGTAAGACAGACTAAAGTTAGGATTTTGTCTTAAGTCTGTCTTAAGTCTGTCTTAAGTCAAACTTAAGACAAAATCCTAACTTCTGTGAATACCAAAAGTAGTAAGTTTAGGATTTTGTCTTAAATTAGTTCTGTGAATCGGCCCCTATATTCCCAATAGACTCTGCGCATTGGAATAAAATACACATCATAGATTTGACATAGGACTGAGGTCAATATGTCTCCATCGAGTATACTAAACTTAATTGTGTGTGCCAGCTAACTCAGAGGTCACTAGAAACTTTCTCGAATAAACAAGAAGGGATTAGTCTCTGACAACCGCATAAACATGACAACTTTGTTTCCCCTAGAACCGGAACAATATCTTCAGAGTCATGGAAACAATAGATAACTATTTCACTCAGTCAATTGTGCATGCTTCGTTTCTACAGAGTTTGCAGAGAAATAGAGAGGGATGGGCGTTTCAATAAAAAGGTTTATTGAACAGTTTTCTTTCTCATGCAAGAGAGGTGAATTGCTACAATCGTTAGACAGAATGCGAAGTATAATGCGCACAGCGTAAACAGTAATATAAAATAATACTGTAATAGCATTGTCTGTTGCTATGACATATAAAAATACATACATAAATAACACAGGCTAAAATACTCAACTGGTGCTTTTAAAATA
Organism: Lissotriton helveticus; assembly: GCF_964261635.1. Lineage (NCBI taxonomy): Eukaryota > Metazoa > Chordata > Amphibia > Caudata > Salamandridae > Lissotriton > Lissotriton helveticus. Next base: position 1,656,650,020 of record NC_136069.1, read on the forward strand.
CGCTTACCCCAGTGTACCTAACCTAGGTCTAGTACCAGGGAAGAAGTAGATGTTGCCTTAGCATAGGTTTAGTTTTGCCAAGAATTGCCAAAGGTTTCTCTAGGTTCTAATCAGCTTCATACCTTAGAATGAGACAGGTTGGTATCTCTTTCCCGGGACTCGATTTCCCAACACCCCGCAAGGGGAGTCAAAAACACTGGAACTGGATTCTCGGCAGGAGAAGAGCAGCTTCTTGATCAGTGCGTCAGCTGGAGAGTTGGCTTCCTTCGGCACTTGTTGTAGCGAGGTGCGTCATGCAAGTAGGTAGTCGAACTGCACCGAACCACACCGTGCTTTGCCATAGCAAGTGAAGGTATATTTATACCTTGAAGGTGTTTAGGAATGCCAGCTTTGACGTCATGAATGAACCCCTATGGAATAGATGTTCATGCATAATAAATGAGTTCTTGGAGAAATCAATATCCAGGCAAGGGGAAGTCCCTAACGGCTTAAGAGTCTGGTTTTCCAACAACTCGTTGTGACGTAGATGAACGGATGGAAGTAGCCATGCCTGTATTTGGGTAGCATGGACTATGCCTAAATAAGGACTGGATTTCTATGCCTATATAAGGGCAATGTGAATTGTACCTATATAAGGACATGAATTGGGAAATTCATTCGGAATCTAAAATCGAACACAACAAGGCAGAGTTAAAGATGTCTTTACTCATGGTTACCTGTTCTCCATTTGTGTTCCAGTTGCCTGCAGTAGCGTTTTATCACCTGAGTGCCTCTATTTAACCGCTGGATTGGGCACGGGCTCTTGCCGTCAGGTTGCGCTTGATGGGAGCCATGGTATCAGCTCATGCATTAATCCAACTATTGAGGTTCTTGGTGGCTTTTGCCAAGCTGCTGGTGTGCTCGGGCAGGTGCGCAGAGAGGGCCGAAGTTAATTCCTCTTCTGTGTTGCATTTCCAGCTTTGATCAGTGGCGGCTCCTCCACTAAGGCCGATGAGCGTCACCCGGCCTGCTCTGTGAGCAGCTTAAAAAGGAAAAATAAAATGATAATAACGCAATGTTCTTATCATTTCATTTTTCCGTTCCTGCTTAGGTGCGGGCGGGGCGGGGCGGGGCTGGGCTGGCCAGAACATGGGCAAGGGAAAGGAGTGGTAAGCATACTCCCAGGGCGCATGGCGGTTTGGGACGGCCAAACATTCATACGTACTTTGCATGTTCTCCACCGGCTGTAATGTAATGCACAGCCTGTTTGGAGAACATACACAGCCTCTCAGTCCCTCTCTGAGCATCGAACCACGGCGCTCATACCAATCACAATGCTGCTGTAAGGCAGCGTCATGATTGACTAGGAGAGTCTGGGAACCTGAGAGCTTCCTGCTTCCTACTTCTGGAGTCGACCGAGGAGCAGAAGAGGACCCAGAGTTGGCAGCAGGCCTGCAGGTAACTGTTTTTTAAATTATTATTTTTCATTTACCCCCTACCCGCCCTGCCTGTTAAGTGGCGTCCACCACTGGCTGTGATGGGCATTGGTAGTAGCGCTGGGGTGGTGCGGGATGGGTATGCTGAAATTTGCACGGGTGTGGTCTGACCAGGTCATAGTTGCGGGCAAGTCGACTGTGATGTTGCTGATTGAAGAGAAAATTGGGTCCAGCAAGTGTCCTACAGTGCGGGTGGGTTTGTAAATGGGTTTGGGGAGAGGATGTGGTCCGTCGGATAGACTGCCGACTTTGGTGCTGGAGACCAGGGTTCGAGCCTCGGGGTCGCGTCCACATCCTGTGATTCTGGGCAAATCACTTAATCTCCCCGTGCCTGAATGTGTAATGTAAATACGGTGCTCATGTAAAGGGCTCCAATACCTTCGGGTTGAGTTCGCGCTGTATGAAGATGCAAAAAACAATATATATCCTGGGTAAGGCCACGGTTTCCTTTGTTTTATAGAAGAGCTGTTTAAAATGAAAACAATAAATGCATACAGAGATAAAACAGACTAATAAAATATGACATACAATTACAAATTATCATCCTGTACAATTAATTAGTCTGTTGTTTACAACAAAGAATTTAAAATAGGCCCTGGGTAATGTAGACAATAACGCATGTCCCATATTCTTCCTCACAGATAAACGACATCTAAAATAGTTCATTACAGCTACACAAATTCTGGCTGAACCTAATTGTCAAAAGTAAATCATGGCTGCTTTATGCTGTCTGATGTCATCCTTTTGTACAATAGACACTAAAACACGTTTGTGAATCGATGAGAGTATAGTACAAAAAAGGGTCAAATGAGATGTGGTCTTTTCTGAAGCTTTGTCCTAAGGACATATTGGTGAGTTCACAAACCATGTATTTTCTATTGAAAAAAAGCACCAAAAAATTAAATAGTTTGTGACAAAAGCGAACCAGATGAAATCCATACTGAGGGTTGGGGAAAAAGATCAAATAAAATTCTTGACCAGGCGTCTCCTTGATCGACCAGTAATGACTTTGGGCCCGATTCACAGAACTAACTTAAGACAAAATCCTAAACTTACTACTTTTGGTATTCACAGAAGTTAGGATTTTGTCTTAAGACAGACTTAAGACAGACTTAAGTTAGGATTCTGTCTTACATCTGTCTTAAGTCTGTCTTAAGACAAAATCCTAACTTCTGTGAATAAGTTTAGGATTTTGTCTTAAGTTAGTTCTGTGAATCGGGCCCTGACTGTCTTCAATTTACGAGATGCCATCATACCAATCTCTTTTTGAGATTTAAAAAAGGTGTTTTTAACTAGGGACTTGGAAAGTCCTGATATGCGCGCGGGCTATCAAACTACTCACCGACCCCGGACTAGTAAAAGTCGCCATAACATGTGCCAGTCTAGGAATAGCGGCTGCCCTATCCAGGGACAGACAATCACCAACAATCGACAATCATCCTAGTAATTTGTTCTTCTGGTGTTGACCAGACCGTTAACCAGAGCAGCAGCGGGCCAAGCTTGATGTAATCCATTACATACTCCTGCCCACCCTCTTTGCGACACATAAAGATAGGAGTTGAGTGAGGGACAGCCATACCCTACACAAAAATGTATCTCCCAATTTTTGCAACCGGTTATCTGTTATATACCCACACAGCCTGCACCATAACAACCAACTGGCACAGATTTACCTTTATAAATATGCAACATTTCCATATCGATTTGTGGACCAATCTGGAAGCAAAATGGCGACAGATTTAATTGCTCTTTGCATATACGGAGCCCAAAGCTTGAGTGAGGAGTCCCAGCTTATCGCTGAATCAAATGGGATAAGATAGGTGATCTTATGTACCTTTGTCACCCATCTGCCACTTATTTAAAAAGTCTTAATTTGAGTATTCTCGGGTATGCAACTCATTGCACATGACATGTTTAAATTTGTTTTTGATCCCAGATAATTCATAAAATAGCTAAAAGCATCCAGTAGAATCTGCAGCCCATTTACGGTTCTGGATATTAAAACTGCATCATCTGCATATAAGAGAACTGGAACAGAACACTTCCCGAGTCGTGGCAGATACTTACCCTCCTGGCATTAATACTTGTCTAACCTGTTTATATATAATAAAAACAAAAAGGGGCGTTGATGCAACCCTGATGAACACCCTGAGTTGCTGTAATACTTGGAGAAAGTTTGCCCTTAGTGCCAAAGTACATTTTGGCCGAAGTGGCCCAATGAATCCGTCAAAGCAAGTGAATCACGGTCTTGGTAATACTCATCCCCTCCATAATCTACCAAAATTTTGATCTTGATACTGTGTCAAAAGCACAGGAGAGGTCCGTAAAACCCACATGGATAGCCCTTCTCTTTGCTTTGACGTATTTCCAGATTATAAGGTGGTGGTTAAGACACCTCTCGACAGTGCCAACAGCTGGTCAAAAGCCAAACTTTACATCCAAAAGCACTTGTTTTTTGGCCACCCAGTCTTCCACCTTGGAAATAAAACTTCTTCTCAGTATTTTGAAAGCGTTGTCTAATAAAGAAATAACCTGGTAACATCCTGAGTCATTTCTGTACCCTTTTTAAATATGGGAAGCACAATGCCCTCTCTCCAGGATGGGAGTAAAGAGCCTACAATGGCTGCTCTTGCAACCAGGATGGCCCAATGTAGTAAATTCTCCTTTAAAAGGTCCATTGGACCTCTATCCGGGCCTGGAGCTTTCCCACCGGGGATTCTCCCGACTCCAGGCGCTGCATCGTTGGGGCTGATAGAACTTCTAAAGCTTAGAGCTTCACCCAGGTCCAAAGTGTCTTCATCCGGACTTTTGGCTAAAGAACAGAAGGATCAGAGTCAAAATGTTTTGTAAAATGCTCAACCCACCTCTGAACAGGGATCAGGCACTCAATCTTGGAGCTATGATGGTCCATAAAAAGTGTTATTGACTACCTTCCAGGAGGCAGCATTAATATTTAAAGGAGCCTTCCAACTCGAGGTCTGCCTGCGCCTGTGCTCTAATCTCGATATTTTCTCACCTCCATAACTGCCTTGTAAGCTATCCTGACCCGGATAATCTCAGCCTCATCTTGTGGGTGCTTCCTTAGTGCGGCTTTAAGATCTTAAGGCGCCGTAGTACATGCGTGAATGAAGCAACCCCAAGGTCGCTGGCTCTACACCTGCTTAGATCTGGTCACTCTTGAGGAGATAGAGGCTGATAATGGGCTAAAAGCAGCTCCAATGATGGCCGGTTCTTCCTCGTGTTCCGTCATAACACTGAAGAGATTCTGATTCTCTCTAATCACCTCTTGCTGGAAAAGTTCTTTAAGTACTTTCTCCTTCTTAACCTTTACTTCTTTATTCCACGAATATTCAATCTCCTGACTGTTGCCCTGCATCTTCCCATCCCATAAATAAATATGTATAAACAACTGTGAGTGGCCTGGGATCACTGCTGAAACATGCTAAAACATTACATTCCAATACAAAAGAAGCTAAGTTAGAAGACAAGAGATCATGATCGATTCTGCTCCATCTACCATTACCCTTGAAAGAAGGGAGAAGAGGCACATCAAAAGATCTGCAAACAATTCCAACAACCAGATCCCTGCCCGCTATAATAGCGATCAAGTCCTCTCCATATTGCACACGCTTAAAGTGCGTCAAAGCTCTTCCCTCAAAATTCTTAAGACCTCATGATTTATGCAGGGCAACATAAACCTACGTTAAAATCCTAACCCATAGTAATGGAAACTACTTTTTATCCTTGTTCTGGAATTCGGTAATCTCTTCAACTAAATTTTCTATCACACAGGTAACATAAGCATCAAATATTGTAATGAAAAATAACCATCAACAAATCAAAACTTACGGGGATGATATATAAAAGCATTCGACAGAGTGGAGTGGAATATACATTGTTAATTGCCAACTTAGTTAAGTTTATACACGTCAAAATCACCAGCCCTCTTTTAGCCCTACCAGCCTTTGAAGGAATAGCTGCGACACACCTGGAATACAATACATTTACAAGAAAGGATCAGGAGACCATGTTTCTTGAAGGCATGCAATATCATATTCATGACCCAAAGAAGTCCAATTTGGATTGCTCAGTTTTGACCGAGTACCTGCCACATTCCAGGAGAGCAACCTGAAACTCTTTCCAGGATCGGACAGATCCAGAAAAGAAGGTAAAGTAGATAGGTCCAAATTAACCTCCCGAGATTGACACTGACTATCAGATGGAGCCCTTGCAGGCAGTCAATCAAGCTGCTCAAGTGAAGAAAGAGCTTCATGCCTACTATTAGTCTCCAGTTTCCTGCCGCTAAAACGGCAATAATTTTAACAAGGTTCTTGCTAATATGCCCCAAGGTTATTAAAAATACACAAGAGGGAAAACCTTAATAGACCTCAGGTGACAATGCCCTGGGTTTCAAATGTTGAATAAGGACATTTTGCAATAGAAGGTCTTCAAAAATGTGAAAGTATACAGTCACCTAGGAAGTCTTTTGTCCATTTTCCCACCCCAGGGCTTCTCCTAGAACAGAGTATTTCTGCTGATAAATCATGGTCCCGGCCCGAGTTCTTTCTTAGCTGGAGTATCATTTTGTTTTTAAGGGCGTAATGATCTTCCTCCAGAGAAGATGGTAGCAATGGAGGCACATCCGTCAAAACTAAACATAGGGAGTGCATTCGGGAGGGAGCTACGGGTATATATGTTATGTCTTGGCTGGTCTTATAATCGTCGATTGCTGATCCACCGCCAGATCATTCATATTACAATGTCACCCTATAAGTAGAGCATTCCAGGGTCCAGTGTCTTGTTGCGAAACCAGCAGGGCTTGATCCACTTGCGACTGAACGAACTGTCACGGGGCACAATTTACAAAGCTCGCTTTCAAATTATTCTTTCATTTGTAACACTCGACTAGGATCCATCTTGACCTCCAGCTCTTTGAGTCTCTCGAGTACTAGGACAGTGAAATTATAAAAACACGTTTTCCAGCTGCTTAAAACTATTTGTGACCAGATCGATCATCGGAGCCTCAATTTCTGGAGCGGTATTTGGATGGAGGTAAATAAGATTTTGGAGAAATTTGTTTTAATTAGGTTTTGACATGCAAATGTTTTTGGCGGGCACAGTCGTCAAGATTGAGGTGATGTTTTTTTGGGGGGCAGAGTCACAATGAAGGCACAGGTTCACTTTTGTTACGTTATTTTTTCTTGCACAATGTAATCAATGGAATTAAATTTGTTTTGATTTGTGGATATAGAGAGGGGTGATTATGCTCGTGGATGGGAGGGGTGAGAGATAATTATGTCAATGAGTCTGAGATGGGGACCTGTTAGTGACATGTAATCTTGTGTATTGT